>NC_081847.1:26959864-27559864 GCF_963259705.1 Myotis daubentonii | reverse complement strand
AGGAGGAGGAGAGAAAGAATAAAAAAAAAAGAAAGAAATCTTGAAGTGAAGTTCAATGAACTCTAGATCTCTGGATCCTCTTTGCTTTGTTTCCCTGAACCCCTGCTTTTGCATGTAACTCGTGGACACATTTGCTACCTCAGTAATTATTAAATCATGCAAATTTCATCATTTAAAAAGAATCCCAGTCCCTAATCTCTAGACAGGCTACTATATAAATTGGAGGGGTTTTTTTGGTAATATTGACCCTCAGATATACAAATGCCATTGAAGTAATTTTAGATATTCCATTTTCTATGTAGCTGCTACCCACTGGTCTGCAGCACTGTTAATGCCATTCTCTCTGAGATTTAATCTGAGCTTACTGTGTTGAAATCCACCAATATCATTCATTCACTTAGTGTGTTCTTTTGGTGGAGATAAACCAGCTTCAAGTCTCAGGTGTGGAAATCGGTCTTTTGTTATAGAAGCATTTTAAATTATTAGTATTCTTCCATATTTAAAGGACAGTTATTTAGGCAGTAATTAGAACTACTATAAATAAAATACCCCCAGGGGCCAGAGGAAAGTCATGTATGTCATGTATGTGACTTTCATGCTCTTCTTTCTCTGTCTCTCTCTATAACACATGTATACATGTAATTTATTTATGTACATATGCATGAATAAAACTCATCAGAAAGGACTGAATCCAATATTCATTTATATTACTTAAAATTAGTTCCAAGTGGCAGTCTTCTCCTAATTATGATAAAGAACAGATTTTTCCAACTTTTTCTTTTACATATAAGGTAACCTTCCTTTAATCTAAGAACCTCCAAGAGAAATTAGTACCTTTATATTCATGAACACTCAAGAAGTATCTTTCTATTTAAAGTTTTTGCAGATGACAATGGTATGTAAAGTTAGTAAGCTTCATAAAGTCATTTGAAACATATTCCAGATAGCCAAAACACTGTTAAATTATAACTTGGGCCTTATCCGGTTTGAATCAATGGGTAGAGCGTGGAGAGTCGGCCTGCAGACTGAAGGGTCCGGGGTTTGATTCCAGTCAAGGGCACATGCCTGGGTTGTGGGCTCGATCCCCAGTAGGGGGCCTGCAGGAGGCAGCCAATCAATGATTCTCTCGCATCATTGATGTTTCTATCTCTCTCTCCCTCTGCCTTCCTCTCTCTGAAATCAATAAAAATATATTTTAAAAAATTATAATTTGAATATCAGTCCACTATTAATAACCATTTCTGGAAAACAAAATTCAACAACACGCTTTTGTTATCCATTAGTATTCATATACAAATTACATTTAAGCTCTGCTGTATGGAAGAATAGTTGAAAGCCCTCAATTCTTTAATTGCATAACTCAATTTGGTATGAGATTTCATTAAGTGTATTAAATACTTCAGGGAAGGAGTGAATTATATTTCTTTGAAATAAAATTTTACTAAAAATATTATTTTTATTCTCCAATAATGGAAAATTTTTCTTCTGTCTTGGTGTGAATGTCACATGTTTCCCAGGACATTCTCTTTTCTTATCCTTGCATAAGTGAGATGGGCAATGACAGATACACTTAATATTCACTTAGAACTTACTGTGACCAAAATGCTCAGAAAAATCTGTAACAATGAAGATGAAAGAGGTATGCTAGATTCATTGTTCTATGCCAACAAGGGATGCCTTCACTACATCAAGTGCTATGCTTCATTTTGGAAAATCTGGAAAATGTCTTAATGATCCAAGAGTTAAAAATCTGAGATCAACCCAAGAACTTATGTGCATAACCCATGGACACAGACAATAGTGATGAAGGCCTGAGGAGGGAATGGAAGTGGGGAAGTATGGAAAAAAAGGGGGACATCTATAATACTTTCAACAATAAAGATACATTTTTTTCAAAATTGTATGCTCAAATATATATCTTTAGGTCATTTCTAGGAAATGTTCTCAAAAATGCAGAGGAAAAATAATCAGTGACACATCTACGAAAACCATTCTACTTGCAAGAGAAAATGGAATTCACTACTTTTACTGGAATTTACTACTTTTACTTCACTCCATTAAGGTAGTGACTGGTGCACTGTTTGTACTTAAACAGAACCTGGCAGATCCTACATCATAATAAATGTTTATTACATCAATGAATAAATGGTAGATGAGAGTGATTATCCTTAGCACCTAAGAAAATATATACAGGTGTTCCTTCAGTGATATATTTGAGGAAGCTCTTTACTAGAAGAACAAATAAAGTCTACTAGTTACACATTCACTTAGTCAAAAAGTATTTATTGAACACACCCAGTACTTGATAGTTATCAAGTCTCTTGAGATAAACAGGAAGAAGAAAACCTTAGTTCCTTTTTTTAAAAGTTTATCATCCAGAGGAGGACTCAGACAAAAACTCAGTACCAAAGCATCTAAATTAACTTATAATTACAAGTTGTGATATGGGCCCTGCTAGACAACACAAGACACAGTGAAAAAGAATTTTCCCAGGGAGTTGGGAAGTCAGAGAACCTGTATGAGTGCTGAGGTGTGTCAGGAATGAGCATCCTATATAATAAAAGGGTAATATGCAAATCGACTGAACAGTGGAACGACTGGTCACTATTACGCACACTGACCACCGGGGGGGAGACGCTCAGCCACAAGCTGGGCTGATGGCTGGTAAGATGAAAATGAATGAGTCACATTCCTCCCCTACTACCCAGCTGGCCCACCTCTGCAGCAGTGCTAAGGTGTCCTGCTTGGCCTAAGCTGTCAGCTGGACATCCCCCAAGGGCTCCCAGACTGTGAAAGGGCGCAGGCCAGACTGAGGGACCCTCCCCCCTGAGTGCACGAATGTCGTGCACCGGGCCTCCAGTATAGCAATAAAAATCTTCATTTGCAGAAACTAGAAAGATGGTAAAACCATTGATAGGCCACTGAATCCCATAGGGAAAAGGCCTCCCCTTATGTGGGCCTAGGTGCTGGCAGCTGCGAGCCTAAGCACAAATGAGCCTGACTCTGTGCCTCCCTTCAGGCTCCCCCACTACCCACCTACTCTCCCTGGCCTGATCAAAGACTGCCAAGCTCAGGTCTGCATTCTAGTTCTGGCCTTGCCCACAACTTACTAAAGATCCAGCCTTGGTCAAAGCTTTAATCTTCCCAAGTTTCTGTCTCCTCCAGTGAATGAGACTGAGAATGATAATTCTGTATCTGATTGCTGGATGATCAAATAAGAGCATTAAGAAACTGTGATGTAAACAACACACTGTTCACTATGATTGAAATGACAATGACAATAATGATGTGGATGAATACCCTTTGTGGAAACATTCTGAAATCAAATACTTCTTTGTTAGTTTATGAATTCCTCTTTTGCATGTTTTTAAATAACCAAAACAGTAACTAGGGCAGTGGTTTTCTCTCAGAGGTATCTGGACATGTGCACAGGGGATGGAGGTTGTTAAATTATTTTGATGTCACTTCATTACTAGAATGTAATAACCAGGGATGCCAAAGGTTCTGCCATGTGTGAACCATCCCCACACAGCAAAGAACTGTCCAATCCAAAATGCTCTGGTAAGAACCATTGCTAGATGCTTGACAGATAAGAAATATTTAGTAAATATTTTCTAAATAAATGAATGCTACATATAATATTTATTTTCTTGAGGG
The DNA here is from genome assembly GCF_963259705.1 of Myotis daubentonii. Classification (NCBI taxonomy): domain Eukaryota; kingdom Metazoa; phylum Chordata; class Mammalia; order Chiroptera; family Vespertilionidae; genus Myotis; species Myotis daubentonii. Next base: position 27,556,207 of record NC_081847.1, on the reverse strand, counting down.
CACAGTAGACTGCCAGTCCCTTGAAATCAAGGAATGTGACTCATTCATTTTCATCTTACCAGATCCCCAACTCAGAAGCTGACACATGATAAGCAATGACTCTCTCAAAAACACAATCATCAAATCAAAACAATCTATTACACTGCAGAAAATTATAACTATTTGATATGGGTAAGGTAAGGCAATAATGTTATAATAAGGGTATGGAGGAAACAATACTAAAACCTAGATGTCCCAGGGAAGTAAATGGGGCTTTCCTCCACCACCAGATGACTAATTGCAATTCTGAAACATGATCAACCCAAGAACGAAGTCAGGAAGAGTAGTGCTTTAGAAAGATCTGCATGCTTTCCTGAGGAATTTTAACCCAAAGACATACGTTTTCTCTGTACATCAGTTTAAAGGTCAATGCATCACTCTTAAGCTATTTGGATATCTTCATGTTTCTTTTGGAGGAAACAGGTACCAGAACAGTATACAGAATGTATTAAATTGCATACTTTTGTTTCAAAAGAACAAAAGTCATTTTCTCAAAGACTGAATAATGGGAGCCAAGAAAGTGTTTAAAATAGCACAAGGTTATGAAGCAGCTGAGAAAAAGATAGTATGAAACAATGGAAATAACACATCAGAAGACATTTTAAAGATTAGGTCATCTTTCCTAACCTTGAGAAAGAGCAAATTTTCCATCAGCAGTTGATGAAAAAAGCACAGAAAGCCAATTATAGAGATATGGTAGAAATGGGGATAGAAATCATAGAACCATATATGAAGGCAAAAAGATAAAAATAGAATATATAAGTTCACAGCGTTAAAGAAAATGTAAATATGTAGTAATGGATGAATTTCTCAGATCTTGAAAAAGGTTCCAGAATTGTGAATATTTTTAACCGATATTTCTCCTCAGCAAAGAGTGCTTTTTAAAAACTGATATTCAATTGCAAGGATCCAAAAAAAATTAGCTGAAAGTAGTACGAATTAAATTTTATAGTAAAAGCTTTTCATGCCTTAAAGCAGAAACTGTTAGATCCTTTAAAAAATAATTAAGTTATTGATACCAATATAACCAGGAACTGCATTATGGTAGCTTCGTATAAAATGGAATGTAAAAGAAAAAAATTCCCAGAAGAGAGGAAGCATATAAGCAAATAAACAAATAAAGAACTGTCATTCAAAGTAATGTCAGATTTCTAATACTGTCAGAAAGCCTAACTTGATTCTTTAGAGAAGTTAAATACACCATCTAACCATGTGAATGTCTAACAAGTTTCATTTATTATGACCAGTTCAGCTGAACAAAGTGTTAACATGAAAACTAGTATTAACACATTTTGTTTTTCTCTGTTGTATATAGGGTGTCCAAAAACATGTATACATACACTTTGAAAATTATAAAGGCAGTGTTTGTTCAAATACATTTCATTTTCAAAATGGAGCTATCAGCTACTAAAGTGTATATACATTTTGGGGGGACACCCTGTATATCATGAAAAAAGTTTAACTTATTGGCTGTTAGAATGAATTCTTAGAAATTCTTAATAGGCCTCTAGAGGTAGTGAGAATATAATGAATTTTACATTTTTGAGGAGTGTCACAATATTTCTTCAGTCAAGCACCTAGGCTCAGTATGTAGAAAGTTGGAAGCAGTGGTTGAAATCCTCTCTGAGCCTTGTTCCTATTCTGAAGAGAACTACCAAAATGATCTTGTGTCTATACAGCTTACTTCCAGGTTACAAGTTTCACCATGCATCACACAGCCCATACGCGTTCCTTGCAAAGGACACATGACAAGTGTAGAGCAGCCAATTGCTACATCTAGGCTTGTATATTTACAAACAAGTAAAATTTGAACTGTCAACATGGTCAAACATAGGAGCTATTGGCTGTTGCCTCTTTATAAGCTTAACTTGGCTTACACTTACCTCAGCTTTAGTGTTCTTAGTAATTTTGCTTAAAAAAAAAGCACTATTTCAAAAGTAACTATAAAATAGTTGAGGCCTTTCTGCTTTGACTTTCATGTCATATACAAACTCAGTTTTAATTGGAAAACAGACATCTAGAAAAACTCCATTGTGCAAGGACTTCCTGAAAAAAGAACTGCCTGTACTACTACTGACCAAATGCAGCCTCTGACACTCTTACAAACATGGCAGTCCTGAGTCAAGTTCCACTTTGCTTACAAGTTTCTCTCTTAAAAGGAAAATGATCTCCTCACCTCCATTCACAGTTAGGGGGTTTATTTTAATAAGAGCTTCATGTCAACAGATCTCTTTAATAATTTCATTGATTTCTCATGATACCAAAGGCACTTACTTTGAGGTCTAAAGGGTAAATTTATGTTTGAGGGGTAACGTGCATTCTGTTCTTTGAACAACATAATCTGCTAAGTGACTTAACTTTTGGCCCTGATCTCACAGGGACTTTTTCATTTTATAGACTTCTGCTTGCATCTAAACAGATTTAAAATTTAGTCTGGGACAAATAAAGGAAAGATCCAATTATATGAGTGTGTATGTCCTCAATGAAAAATTAGGTGTCAAATAGTAATGATCAAATATGTATATTGCTGAAACCACAGGTCAATGAGATGTGATCTCAGTGATCTTTCCTCCATCCTTCATTTTCTCTGCAGGCCCACCATGAATGGTCTCTCAAGACTATCCAAACATCTACCCCTGCCCACTTGAAATCTTTCTTCCTAGTATAAATTAATTGAATCTATGATAAACAGTCCCTTGCCTGCTCCTAACCCAAAACTATACTTTGCCATCAAGTAAAGGCACTAACCATGATTTACTTTCTATTTTTCAAAGGGGGGCAATTTATTAATATCCTTTTCTTTATGACACTAGCACAATTAAGTTACAATTACCCAGAAAGTCCTACCCCTGAAAATTACAAATATCAACATTTGATTTTAAAATTTCAAAATCTGTTGTATTTTCTCACACCTCGGATTTTCAAAATGAATACTAAGATAGTGTAGAGACAAACTGGCCTGCCCTCTCGGTGCTGCAACTATTCATTCAACGAATGCATTGCCTAGCACACGCTACGTATTTGTTCTGCAAGTTAAGTGTCATTGAATGACCGCCCTTTCTCCTCGACCTACACACCTACATCAAAAGCACGCTATTTTCTGGCAGATTTTCTCCGTTCCCCCTCCCCAGGACCGCTCCGTGGGAAGCTGCTCAGCCACCCCACCCCTAAAACACTTTTCCCTAAAGTAGGGGGCAAGCAAGGCGAGGGAGCGGAGGGGATCGCGCTTCCCCCTCGGCTGTCACCGCGGAGGGCCGGCGCATGCGCAGCGCGAGCAGCCGGGGGTAGCGCAGCTCGCAGGGGGCCCGAGATCCAGCCCCCGGAGGGTGCGGCATCGGGGGCGGCCCGCGGGGCGCCGGGAGGGCGGACGGTGTGGCGTGCGGGTCGGGCGGGCACACTCACAATTTCAGCATCCACTCGCCCTCCATCACCAGCGTCCAGTTGGAGGCAGTCATGGGAAGCACCATGCTCTGCTCGGCCGGCAGCGCAGCGTGCTCGGGCCCGGCCTCCTCCGCCTCGTCCGCGGCCGCCGCCACCGCGACCCAGGCGGCCAGGAGCGCCGTGAGCAGCGGGCCGCAGCGCCCGCCCGCCATCGTGGGGCGCGGAGCGAAAGGAGAGGCGGATCCGCGGCCTTGCTCGCGCGCCCTGGACCTTCCCGGGCGGTCGGAGGGGACGCCGGCTCCCTGGCCTGCACCGGGCCGCGCGCACAGGCCCGGCTGGAGGCGGGACGGGCACCGCCTCTTAACCGCCGCGGCGCGCTGAGGCCACGCCCCCTCCCGCTGCGTGGCCCGGGGTGTCGGTTGCTAGGCGACGGCTTCCCTTTCTTCCTGCCCACCAAGCTGAGCAGAAACAGATGACTGGCTGTTGCATAAGGAAGAACAGGCACCAACAGGCACCGCGTGTGCCCAGGCTACCCAGGAAGGGCGGTCGGCTCGTGTGGGTTTTTTCTAAAGAGAAACATGGCCACTAATTTAAAAAATGCACCCCTCAAAGGGTAGCAAAGAGAACAATGGGCTGCAAAGTAAACCTGTGTAATGAAAAATGGAGGGACATGGTGAGCGTCTCCGGCTGAAAGGGCAAGGAAAATTCAAGGACTCTCTGCGTGTGTGTATTGCCTAATTGGAGGTAATTGTGAAACTAGACTATGCGGTTGTAGTTTTTTACAAAAACAATTTTAATTTTATAAAAACGTGGGTACTGATAGATCAAATGAGTCAGTTGATAAGACTATTGCCAGTTGCAATGAAATGCACCTAATTTTTTTTTTTTGGTCAGATATAAATGAAAGTAGCCTTAAATATTTCCAAATCTCTTTCCAGATACACGGCATCTGTACCTAGAGGCCACCACACCCTTGGGTGTGACTGAAATACAATTAGAGGGTGAGGAGCTTCTTGAAGTGTGCTTTATAAGAATCATTAGGTGTTCAAAGGATGAAACTGAGTAACCTGATGTGAACCCGTAGGAGAATGAAGACACTAAGAAGTTGGCAAATGGGCTAAAGTTAAAAAACAACAACAAATAATAACAATAATTATAAGCCTGGCAGCCATTTCTACACAAGGGCTTCTCCACTTCAGAGAGAAGCTTAAACTGAACTACCTGCCTCTGCACTGAACTACCTGCCTGCATTGTGCTGCTGCTGTCTGCATCAGCTTTTATAAAGCAGTTCCTGGAATCCTACTTTAACCAATAGGACTGAAGCTTTCTCCATCAGAGCTTTGCATCTGCAAACAACCAGAGTGGCTCTATTCTGACCAATCAGGACAGTACCTTTGGGGCCAATCAAACTTTGAAGATTTGGAGTTTCATTTGCATGAAGCCAGACCAATCAGGGGCCAGGGGCAGCTACTTCTGTCTATATAAGCCAGCTCCCTGCAGGCTCTGAGAGTGCACTGTCCCTTTCCAAGGAAGGCTGAGGGCTGTGTTCCCCAGTTTGGTGCTGAGCTAGAGAAGGGCCTGGCCCCAGGGCTGTTCCACAGCCATGCCATATCCCAATTGAGCTGTTTTATACTGAATAAAGTTCCCTTCTTCACTGCACCCCAAATTGGGGATTCCTGTTGGCCTTGAATTGGCACCAATGACCAGATGACAGTAATCAACATATCATGAGAACAATGTGATTTCTGAACACACAGATAAGTATACAACAATGATTATGACAAGACATATGACATGAATCTACAATCCCTACTTATAGGAAAGAAAGGTTAATTTGCCTCCAGAGAAGGTCTTACCCGCATTAGGTGTTGATTTGTAGTAGCTAAATTCTATGTGGACCCTGCCCTTATCAAAATATGACTCAAGTTTAAACTATGACAAATTTGGAAAATGTTTCTGCAATAAATGTTACTAAAAGTCACTCTTATTGTATGCTGATGTTATTGTATACTCAAGGGTTTTGAAGCTTGGGTGCTCTATTCAAGGAAGTTTTTGCAAGGCAGTTTTATTTACTTTGCATATGAACTTACATCCAAAGCCTAAGGGAAGCTTAGCCATTGCTTATTAACACCATGTGGTCAATTACATATTGATTCTTCTTTTAAAATGACTAAGTGACACTCACTTATCAGGTTGGGTTCCTGTCAAGCTCATCTTGTTACAGCTGCATCTGCAGAATACTGTGCTGCATTTTAAAATTCAGCAGCAATAGCATTTAGTCAGATCGGCCCAGACCTTGAGACATTTGTCCTTTCTAACAAGATCAATCCTATAAACTCAGTTGAAAACATTTTATTTTACTAATTAAAAAAAGGACTTATTCATGTGACTCCTACCATTCTATTCAGTGCAGCTTTTGTGTATATGTTATTTGTTAAAAAAGAAAAATGTTCTTAAAAATAGGACCTCATATTGAGGCATTACTGTTCATTTATTGGGTGTGATAATGGTGTTGTGACTATATATTTTTAAATTTTGATTGGTTACAGATAGTGAGATATTTATGGTTAAAATACTATGCTGTATTAGAATTCACTTTTTAAAACTCCAGAAGTAAAATTTGAAGGATGGAGGGAAGGTGAATGAAGCCAAAGTGGCACAATATCAATTAATATTCAAGCTAAGCTCATTTTTGCTCTTCTATTTTTGTGTATGTTGGAAATTTCTTCAAAATGATAAAGAAAGAGCATATCTGAGACCACAAAAGAAATTATTGCTTATCACAGCATGGGTGGGCCGAGGGCAGTGGTTCTCAACCTTCTGGCCCTTTAAATACAGTTCCTCATGTTCTGACCCAACCATAATATTATTTTCGTTGCTACTTCATAACTGTAATGTTGCTACTGTTATGAATCATAATGTAAATATCTGATATGCAGGATGGTCTTAGACGACCCCAGTGAAAGGGTCGTTCGACTGCCAAAGGGGTCTTGACCCACAGGTTGAGAACCGCTGGCCTAGGGGGTATTATGCTCAATGAAATAAGTCAATCAGAGAAAGACAAATATCATATGGTTTCCCTTACATGTGGAATCTAAAGGACAAAATAAATGAACAAACAAAATTGAAACAGATTCATAGATACAGAGAGAGAACTGGGGGTTGTACCGGGTGAAAGAGGTGAAGGGATTAAGAAGTACAAATTGGTAGTTACAAAATAGTCATGGGGAAGTAGGTAAAGCATAGAAAATGTAGTCAATAACATAGTGATAACTATGTATAGAGCCATTTGGGTTACTGGAAACATCAAGGGAACGCTATGTAAATTATATGGTTGTCAAACTAAGCTGTACCCCCGAAACCAATACATAATAAAAAAATTTTTAAAAAAGAAAAACCATTGCTGAAGTTTTTCCTATATCTAACACAAAATGTAGGTTCAAAAATTGCATTTCTTGGCCTTCCAACTAAGGTGAGTAGGAAAGAATATAGCAAGAATGTGTGGGAACATGTGTGTGGTGGGATGGCACAGACCAGGGTCAGGGAAGCAACTGCTGTCAAAGCATGATTGACATCTCGCTGACACTTCCTACCAATGTGACTTGGGGCTAAAACTACTTGACTCCCATGTTTTATTTAAATGCTGCTAATAATAGAACATACTGCATATGATGGCTGTGAAGACTGAGCGAGATAAATATAATGCCTATAGTATGATTCAGTAAAGATTATGTATTATCATTTGGAGGCATTGGACAGCAAGCTATAATGCTTCTAGGGCTCTCTATTTTTCCTAAATTAAAGTCGAATTCACTTGTAGTTCACAAAGTCCTTCACAATCTAGCTTCAGTTTTGCCCAATTTACGGTCCACCATGCCTCCAATCCCCCATGCTCCAGTAACACAAAGTTACTCCTTATTCCCCAAACACATGAGAAATGGAGGCCGCAGTCCAACAGCTCTGGAAACCTGAATCTTGTGAACAACCACAAAAGTAACCTAGAGCCCTGACTGGTTTGGCTCAGTGGATAGAGCGTCAGCCTGCAGACTGAGGGGTCCCAGGTTCGATTCCGGTCAAAGGCATGTACCTTGGTTGCGGGCACATCCCCAGTGGGGGGCATGCAGGAGGCAGCTGATCGATCTCTCTCATCGATATTTCTAACTCTCTATCCCTCTCCCTTCCTCTCTCTAAAAAATCAATAAAAATATATTGAAAAAAAATAGTAACCTAGAAGCAGATCATTCCTCCACTCCTGAGGTGACTGAGCCTTCCTTAAGAGTGATCTAGAGCCAGAGGGTAAACCTTAAGTAGGTCCTCTAACCAACAGAAACTGTGAAACAATAAATGTTGCTTTAAGCCACTAAGATTTGGGATAATTTGTTATGCAGCAATAGGTAAATAGGCCAGGGCTCAATCCTTTATGTGTTTAAAGGATGGAAAGCATTTAAAGAATGGAATGCACTTAAATAAGGGAATTACAGTTCTAAGAAGATTGATACCTGGTACTGGGAGAAAGAGCTTTTGTCCCTAGAGTATGTAGTTTCCACTGGTAGCACTGTGGGGCAGCTATGGTTACACAAAGATACATGGCTCCAAGTCAGAAAAAGAATACCTTGTTCTCTGATGAGCTGACGAACTGACAGGAAAGAGGATGAATGTGGTGGATGTATATTTAATTCTCTTCTCTTCCCCCCCCTGCAGAGCAGTATGCTTCCACACCCTCTTTGAAGTTAGGCCTACCATTGTAACAGTTCTAGCTAATTGTCAGCAAGTAAGAGGGATGTGAATGTATCACTTGTACTAACGTTCCCTTCTCCTGCTGTGGAACTTTTAGAGGAAGGATCATGATCTAGGAGTCTACAAGACCAGAGAAGCCTGAATTTTTGAGATGGGTCATGAAGAACCCTTACGTATAAGTTCTTTTCTTTTTCTTTTTCTTTTTTTTCTTTTTTTTTTTTTTTTTGCATATAAATTCTTTGGTTAATCTCCACTTCCCAGCCCCATTCCCAGCCCCCACCCGCAACCCCTGCCTTCTCTCTGAGATTTGTCAGTCTATTGCATGCTTCTGTATCTCTGGACCTATTTTGTTCATCAGTTTATTTTGTTCATTAGATTCCACATATAAGTGAGCTCATGTGACTTTGTCTTTCTCTGACTGGCTTATTTCCTTAGCATAATACTCTCCAGGTCCCACCATGCTGTCTCAAATGGTGAGAGATCCTTCTTTTTTTGCAGTTGCATTCTTAATGAACTGTATTCTTTTTACTAAAAAAATCATTATTCTTAATGAACTCTGAATTGGCAAGAAATAAATTTTCATTATGATAAGCTTATTTAGGTTAGCTATTCCTTCATAGATAACCACCCCAATATCATAGCTCATGGTTCTGGGAGTTGATAGTCTCAGCTGGGCTGTTTTCCCCTGGATCCTTCCTAGGGTATCAGACACTTGAAGCTAAGACTAGAGTTATCTGAAGTATTTTGTGCTCACATGTGTGGGGAACTGATACAGGGTTAAGCCTCGGACTGACCTGTTGGCAAAGTCACAAACAAGTCCCAGCTTAGAGGGCCCAGTCCTCTTAGCATAATTAGGTTTGACCTTATAACACTCCCCAGATCATATCTGGGAAGCTAATGGGCTGAGGGAAGTGCAGGAAGTGTAACTATGGTCAAAACAGGTGAAACTCACAAGAACTGTGTAACTATGGTAACCATTACCTTGTTTACCTCTGACTATAAAATAGTTGGTGAGGCCTGAGCACCAGTGGAAGTCCTTCCCCTTGAGTTGGACTTGCCTGCCTGGCCCCCAATATTCCCAAATTATCTCGTGTCTTTTCTCTTTCATTTGTGTGCGGCTCTTCTTCCAGATCCCAAACCCTGAACCACGCGGGACGTGGAAGGAAACATTTACAACACACATGTCTAGCACTTGATACAGGATGGCTGGAACAGCTGGGCACTGATGAAACACCTCTCTTAGCCAAGCAGCCTCTCCATGTGGCTACTTGGGCTTCCTTCAGTATGGCAGTTGGAGAGCTGTCAGACTTCCTTTCTCTTGAGCAAGAATTCCCAAGAGGCCCTGGGGGAAACTGCAATGTTTCTTAAGATCTTGCTTCAGAAGTCTAAGAATGTCACTTCTACCACATTCTATTGGTCAAATCACTAATGGCCAGTCCAGATTAAAGGGACAGGGAATTAGACTTTAATCCTTAACAAGAAGCAGCAAAATAAATCGTATCCATCTTTCATCTATAAAAAGCCACTCTGAAAAGTTGGAATTCTTTGCCACTGAAGCATGACCTACACTGTTCTGATTACCTCACTACCTTCCTTGGATGACTTAGTCAAGAGTAACTTGGAGGGTTTGTGGGTATGAGTGATATTTCCAGAAAGCAGAGTAGGAACTACCTCTCCCCTTTTACCTTTTGTGGGTAGTCCCCCATGAGGTGCCTGTTTGGCCAAAATGTATTGAAAAGAATGGTTTTAAAGCTTTTGGGCAGCCACTTGCTTGGCACCATGGTATTTTGGTACTCTTAGGACTTCACAGGATTTTAGTTAAACTTCTTCCAAAAAGACCCAAAAGAATATGATAAGATTTATAAAAATAGACTCAAATGGACAAAATATCTGTCTTTTGCATCCTGAACCCTTTTTAAACATTGAATAATGGATGTAAGAAAATGATTTGCCAAGCAAGATAAGAACATATATTTCCATGGTAGAAACTTTGAATATAGTAACAAAAATAGACCTTGATAAAATTGGGACTTGATAGTAAGAGGATAATCAATGAGAGATAAGACGATTGTATTAAGATTACAAACTCCATAATAATAGAGTATAGAAATAATAAACAGCTGTTTTCCTATTGAGGATGGTGAAAGTGATATGGAAATGTTAAATAAGCTACACAATGCTTTAAATTAGTTCACAAAGTAATAATAGTACAGGAATTTAATTACACAAACAGATTTGCTAAATGCCTTACAGGAACAAAAGATGGAGAGGGAATTTAAATAGGACATTTCCTAGAACAGATGGTAGAAGAAACCATAAGGATGAAAATGCACTGAATTGTCTCAGGCTAGTGACTAGAAACAAATCCAGAAGGAGCTTGATCAGCTTCTAAGAAACAGCAGCCTTATGACCACCTCTTGGTTAAAGCGAATCACTAATTTTGTCTCAAAACTAATAAGTGAGCTCAGGGAAAGCTGAATATAAGAAAAATATATACAATTCTCTTCCTGTATATCAGAAAGAATTAATTTAAAAAATGTAATGTGGGCAAATATCTCATCAAGAGCAGCAAAACCTATTTAAAAAAAACCCTAAAGAAACAAGCAAAACATATGAAAAAAAAACAACAACTAAAAGACTTTATGTGATAGATATATCAATTTTCCTAAATTAATGTATACATCTAATGCAATATGATTTAAAATTCAAGCAAAGTTGAATTTTATAGAATTTCAAAAATCTCTTAAAAAGTTATGCTTACAACTAGCCAACAGATACAGAGAACAGCTGACAGCTGTCAGAGAGGAGGGGTTTGGGTGAGAGGGTTGAAGGAATTGAGCAAAGAATAAAAAAGAAAGACTCTTGGACACAGAGAACAATATGGTGATTGCCAGAGAGAAGGGAGGTGAAGGGTAGAAGAAGGTAAAGAGGGGATAAATGATGATGGAAGGAGGCTTGACTTGGGGTGGTAAACACACAATACAACATACAGATAATGTATTGTAGAACTGTATATCTGAAACGTGTATCATTTTATTAACAAACTAGAGGCGTGGTGCATGAATTCATGCACGGGCGGAGTCCAGCCAGCCCTCCCTGATGGGGGGGCAGGGGCTTCAGGCAGTTGGTTGTCCAGCCCCGCCCCCTGGTCAAACTCCCCGGTCGAGGAAACAATTTGCATATTAGCCTTTTATTATATAGGATATTACTCCAATAAATTCAATTAAGAAAAAAAGACCAGCCAACCAGATTTTGAAAAAGAACAATGATATAGGTCTTGCCCTCTCAAATATTAAACTCTGCTATCAAGTTACAATAAAACGAGTATTCATGTAAGAAGCAAATAGATAAAGGGATTAGCGTAACGACTCAAGAAACAAAACTATATGGATATTTACCTATGTCAAAGGTGGTAGATGTGTTAGGGTAAAGTAGACTTAGGCTGCAGTTAAACAGCCCACAAAATCTCAGAGGTCTGACTCATAGAGCTCAGTTCTCTGCGTGCAACAGCCACCTTGGATCTCGGAGACTCTCCAGGGAGCTGAGAGTGGGGCACGATCTTCACAATACAGCTGCTTCAATCCTGTAGTTCTGCCAGCTTAACATGAAGCCTCCTCCACGATCATCACAGGGAAGGAGAAAGTAAAATGTTGAGAGGAGCTTTGGCTTTCTTAGTCCAGAAGCAGCACACACACTGTTCAGCTCAGAGTCTGCTAGCTAGAACTAATCATAAGTCTGCCTAACTTATAGGAAGGGTGTTTGTCCACGGGAACTTAATTCTGATGTACAGTAAGAACATCCATGATGGTATGTCAAGTCAGTGAGAAAAATTGCACTAATTCATGGTAGCGTTAGGGCAATTTCTTTTATATCAAAAAAATATACGTATCTCAATATACTTCGATTTCTAAGTAAAGTCAAGCCTGGCAATATAATCTGAAATATCCACAAAACAAAGGTTTACTATGTCTGAAATGCAAAAAGTCCTACAAATAATTAATAAATAGACATACAACCCAATAGGAAAATAGAAAAGATTATAAATAACCAGAGAAGAAGAAATACAAATGTCAGTAGAATATGAAAAGCTGCTTGTTCACAGTGCTGATCAACAAAGTACTTTCTAGGGGTTGGACAATAATATACTTTACAAAGTGTTCCCCTGATATGTATCTGACTAGCACTATACTTAGTTATTACAATACTAGAGGCCCGGTGCGTGAAATTCATGCATGGGTATGGTCCCTAGGCCTGGCCATTGATCAGGGCTGATCGGGCCCTTCTGGCGGCCGGCCAGGGCCTCCCTTCATTTTGTGCTGCTCCCTGGTGGTCAGCGTACGTCATAGCGAGTGATCGAACTCTGGGTCTCCCGGTCGAACTCCCGAGGGGACAATTTGCATATTAGGCTTTTATACAGATAGATAGATTATTGACTATATTTCTTATGTTGTATTTTACACCCCCAAGGCTATTTTATAACTACCAATCCATACTTCTCAATTCCTTCACCTTTTCTAATCAGTCTCCCAACCCCCTGCCCCTCTAGCCACCACTATGTTGTACACCTGATACTAACAAAAAAAATATTCAATGTAAACTTTAATTGAAAAAATTAAAAAATAATAACAATGAACTAATTTTAAAGAAAGGAAAAAATACATTTTATAGTTGCTAATATGGTAGTCCCTCCAATGCTGCAGTTTGCTCTCTTCAGTTATGTGAAGTCAGGCACAATCTGAAAATATTAAATGGAAAAATCCAGAAATAAACAATTCATAACTCTTAAATTGCAAGTCCTTCTGAGTAGCATGATGACATCTCGCAGGGCCCTTTGTCCAGCATTTCCACATTGTATATACTCCTCCACCTGTTAGTCACTTAGCAGCCATCTTGGTTATTAAATACAGTATTGCAGTATCATATCTTGGAACATATCTCCCATAGATAAGGGGGGATACTGGATACTGTACAGTTAATTTGATGATTTCCTGTGTTTAACCAACCATTATTAGACAAGTTACCCCAAAATTACAAAATCCTCAAGTTCCCCTTTTTAGCCCTACTGCTTTTTTATTATACTCTCTGATTACAGGATGTTTGGGAACCTTGCCTTTGTGCATCACATTTAAAGTAGAATTAAATGGAAATTGGAAATGAGGGAGTAGCAAATTTTATTCTGTAACAATTGTGTGTCTCAAATCCGGCAAATTGTGCATAAAGAAGAGAAAAAATATTTCAATGAATCCACGTATAAAAATTGCCTTTAATGTTTGGTGATCTCTAGTAAATACCAGGCCCTGGATAGTCGAGCATACCAGCTGGTGTCTTCACTTCCTTCAGCACATTTTATAGAGCCCATTCTGTATAGTGTGTGCAGACCTTGTCTTGGATTCTGTAGAGCCACAGAGACGTGGGTATCTGTTCTTCATGAGCAAGGCATTAATTGACAATTGCGTTAAATAATAAAAGTTAAGTAATGGTCAAGAGCATTTCAGAATATGGAGGCTAAGAGTATGCCATGGAAAATATTGAACTTTAGGTCAACTCTGACATGAAGGTAGGAAAGAACAAATGAAGAAGAGGGACAGAGAAAATTCCAGGCAAAGTGACAAGATAACATGAAATTATAAGAATCTCTAAGTGTAGCTCTCAACCTTAAAACAACAATGAAACTACATTTATTATTAACAAGTATTTGTTGTCTTTTGGCATTTGAAGGATGGAAATTCAGGAACTGTTGTTGTGCACTTAATACATTTAATCAAGATTTTTTTTTTTGTAGAGAAGAAACCGGAAAGGTACAAAGATGTCCAGTGAGTTTACCACTCTGCTCCAAGGAAATAAAACAAGTAACTAAATTATCAGTTCTACAGAGGAACTTAAACAGAGTTCATTTTAGTAAATATTCTTGATATTTGAACCAAATATTTCTCAAGATACTTGCACCATGCATTAAAATTGTTTTGTTTACATTTCAGTGAAAGTAGAAAACAATTTTTCACTCATAAAAATTTAATACACTTATAAAAGTTATAAATATAAAATTTAAGACACTTAATTATAATCTTTGTCCTTATTTCAAGCTTCTCTCCCTTTGTCATCAAAGAAAATGTTGAAATCCTGCTCTGGCCGGTGTGGCTCAGTTGGTTGTGGGTCATCCCATGCACCGAAAGGCCACCAATTCGATTCCAGGTCAGTATGCATATCCAGGTTGCCAGGTTGCAGGTTCAATAGGATGTATCTCTATCTCATCAATATTTCTATTTCTCTCTCCCCTCTCTAAAATCAATTAAAAAACATACTTTTTCTAAAAAAGAAAATTTTAAAATCCAAAATTAGATACAGAGAAGCATTAAAATATTAGATAACACAGGCCAAGAATTCAACATCTTGCATTTTACCTAAGAAAATACTTTAGGATAATTGCCTGGCGGGAAGTTTTATGTTCCCTGGTAGAAGCTGAGAGAACAGTTGAGGTATGTTCTGTAAGAGAAAACATTACTAAAATGTAACCAAAACAAAATCCATAGTCCACACAAATCAGTCGTACAATTGGCTACTAAAGCAGAAAATAATAATTGAAAAATATAAATGTAGTAGAATAGATTGTATGTAACACCAGGTCGCCCAAGAATCAGCAGCATACTGGTAAATGTTTAACAACCCACACCCTTGAGGCCGAGAATTCTGATTTGTTGAGTTTGTTTGATTTCTGTGCTTTAAGTAATCCCACCACATCTGATTTCAAACTACCAACTTGATGTCCACAAACTAGCCAGATTCTTGAAAATTTATAAATTGGCTCTTACAATCTGGTGCAAGATGACTCCCGCATCACACTGCAAGCACTGATAATACTATACCACCACTTATAATATGCTCACTCTTACTTATTATTCTAAATACTAAACAAGTGGATTTAAAACCTCTAAGCCCTGGTCAGTGTGGCTCAGTTGGTTGGAGCATCACCCCTTGCACCGAAAGATTTCAGGTTCAATTCCTGGTCAGGGCACATACCCAGATTGCCCCAGTCAGGGCACGTTTGGGAGACAACCAATTGATGTCTCTCTCTCTCTCTCTCTCTCTCTCTCTCTCTCTCTCTCTCTCTCTCTCTCTCTCTCTTCCTCTCTATTTAAAATTGATAAAAACATGTAAAAAACCCTCCAAAATACTTTTAAAAATATATGAATATATGTATGTGTGTATATCTGCTTTGCATCTTAATAAAGTTAAAATGCTTACTTAATACAATCCTATGCTTTTAGGCATTAATTTAATTTCTTTCAAAGTTTTTTTAACCATGACCAAAGAAAACATATGTTTTTTAAGTGCATTTTTACATGTAAATGTAACTGGTGTTGAGTTACTGCTTGTGCCTGTGGGTGAGAGCACGTGCGTAGGCACACACATGCACACACCCTTGAGTTTTTAAGTGACTCCATTTAGTACAGGGGGCTGGGCTGTGGCAATACTCCTCTTTCCAACATAACTAAATGACACTTTTCCTATATCCCATGACAGATTTATGACACTGCCTAAAACCTAATGAATTACGACATTAGTTTCTTTCTCAAAATGCACTTAAAATAACAAAGTTTAAACACCTGTGTAACACAAAGCATACACTGTGTTGTCAAGTTTTCACCTTCTATCATTTTTTTAACCAGTAAAAATGAAAATAAGTCTAAGTAATACTTTAAAAACAGTTGTTTTTCCCATATATGGGGTCAGAAATATTAGCCTCATTTTGCTGACATTTGGTCTAGAATTTTTGCATCTATTTAATGTGTGAGAATGATCCTGGATTTTCACTTGTCAGTCTTCTCGGTGCTTTGACATCAAGAATATGCAAGAATATGCTTTGCACTGAGTTCTCCGAAAGCATTGTGTGAGATTGCAAGATTGCCCCCCTTGGTTGTGTTTTATCCATCGGCTACACAGTCTTCAGGCTGTCAGGATAAATATATTAAGTATGCGAACACTTAGAAACACTCAAATATAGCAAGCTACACTGGTTTTCTTGGTTGATTACTGTTGCAGAAACATATCTGCAGAAATCGAATGAGATCCGAAAGCAGTGCTCCGTGAACTTACTTGACCACTGAACATTTCTTTCATTTTAATTTGTGAAATAGGATGCATTTTGTTCATTTAAAAGTTCTTTCACTCAGGATCCGAGAGAAAGAATTCACTTAATATAGTGTTTTATCGACACCAAATCCTGAATGATATGACAAATACATGCTGAATTTAAATGTTGAATTTGCATAGTTCAGTTGTTAATGCTACTTAGGTACTAAAACTCAGATGTTGAATTCATGATGCATTAAAAGGCATATACCCTGTGGTTCTGGTATGGAGCAAGAGCACATTGTCACACCCAAAAGTAATGTCAAAATATCCCTGCTTGTATTTCTCAAGTCTTATGAAAGGGACACTTAAGCCACAAAGAGCTTCTTAAAAATAAAATAAATTTCTATTTCTTCTTCTACCCAATTCCTCAGACATCGAAGCTCCTCTGAAATCTGTCTCTGACATGCACACACCACCCCCCCCACACACACAAAAATCACCTTTTTTAATACCTTGGCCTCCTGTTCTCCTCCTTCAATAAGAGCCCCTTAAGTTATAGACTCACTCAATGATGGGGGAGAAAGAAGAGACTGGAGGAAGGCAAGGCTCACTTTACTTCAAAGACAAGGAGAAAACTGAAAAGTCATTGATGAAACCAGGAGCTCCCTGGGCTTCCTGGTACACATTGACAGACCATACCACTCATAAAGGCCAATTATGACATGCTAGCAAGAGCGACTGCGTACATATTTGCTAATTTTCACTTATATTTGTGAAGATTTTCTAAGAAAATATTTTTATGTTTGATTTCTTTTCTTCTGATAGATACATATCAATTTCCATGGAATACTAAATTTCTAAGAAACACAATTTTCACAGATTGTACTGATTTTTAAAGCATCATTTAGTACTTAAATGTATTTCTTAGTCATTTCTTTCAAATTGCCATCTTCTTTTTTAATCCTCACCCTAGGATATACTTATTGATTGGGGGGGGGGGTGCGGGGGGGGGGGGAGAGAGAGAGAGAGAGAGAGAGAGAGAGAGAGAGAGAGAGAGAGAATGATGTGAAAGAGAACATCTGTTGGTTGCCTTTCCCACACTCCTCTACTAGAGGTCAAAACCCACAACCTAGGTATGTGCCCTGACCAGGAGTTGAATCCACAACCATTCAGTGTACTAGATGACACTTCAAATAACCAAGCCACATAGGCCAGAGCTCAACTGACCATCTTTAAGGTGCCTTACAAATGTCCTTGTTGAAAGTGGACTAAACAATAAAATTGTTAGTTGTAGTATATAGCATATACTGTATATCAACCATATAAAAGATACTTAATTCATTAGATTTATCACTTTTAGCCAACTAAGTTTATATGAATAGTTTCAGCTTCACATCAGACACACTTCACAAGATCACATTTGTAAATGACCAGCTGATGTTTTAGTATGAAGGGCACTGTAACATAAGTTTTAGTTGATTCATTGTCAGAAATTAAAGTAATAACTGGCCCTATGTTGCTAATGGAAAATATTTTGCTATTGTTAAAGTACAAAATTTGTAATACACATAGAATGCTTCCATTTCTTAAAATGAGATTTTATTCAAAGAGGACTGGTTATGAACTCACCAAGTCAGGAGAGAGTAGGTGGAGATTGCCAAAGGCATTTTGTCACTTTATTGGTGTTCTGAAGTGGGTTTGTTCACTTTGTGATAGCTCATTGAGCTAGCCGCTAGACTCTTGTAGTTTGTATGTTTTTTTACATGTGTGTAACTCTACCTAAACCATTTGAAAATTTCATCTCCTTGAAGTTATTTAACATAAGAAAATGTTGATCATGTTGGAAACTATAATAAATTAGATAGGTTTTGAAATAGCACATGCAGTATACCATATTGGAAAATACATGTGTTCACGCAGACACAAAAAACCTGGAATATGTACACCAACAATTTCCTAGCAGTTAATATTGTAGTGTGCAGCTATAACTAATACTAGTGGCCCAGTGCACGAAATTCATGCACATTAAAAGGGAATTAATTAGAGGAAATATTTTAATATTGCTACTTGCCCTTTATAATAGAAGTGTCAGAGACGAAACAAAATTAGTAAAATGTATATGAAAATCTCCCTCCCGTCAGAGTCTGGGGTGTTCCATGGGACCCAGAGTCAAGTCCCCACCCACCCATGTGCACTTTGAAATCGAGAGAGACCCAGACCCGGCTGGCCCCACCCCTGTCAAGCCCCGAAGGGCAGGGCCACACCCTCAGGTTCCCTGGTTCGACACCAGGCGGGGGGCACAGCTTCAGGTCCCCTGGCCCGGCACTGGGGCGGGAAGCTTGGCCTCAGGTTGCCCAGCCCCAACACAAGGGTGTAAGGACACAAGGGTGTGATGACAATTTGCATATTAGCTCTTTATTATATAGGATAGTAGATAATGCCATATCTATATATATAAAACTTCTTATTTTTTTACAGCTTCCACATTTATGCATATTTCATCAGTTTTATCTTGATGGTATTTAGGTTATTTCTAAATTTACTCTCCTAAATAGTGTTGCACTGAATAATCTTGTACACACAACATACTACATATTTGCAAGCACATCTGCAGAATAGTTTCCTGGGAGTAGAACTGTTGACTTAAAGGAAATATACATTTGTTATATTGGCACCACGGCCAAATGGTCCTTCATAGATACTGTCTCAATTTATGCTCCCATAAGCAATATACAAAAGTATCTATTTCCACATAAAACCTCAGTGCAGCTCGTATTTATTCCATTATACCCCAAAACTTGCTTACTTCAGAAAATGTAAAAACCATACAACAAACCAATATTTTTGGTGGCATTATAAATGATCCCCTCCTCTTTTGTTGTTGTTGTTTTTCTGTGTTTTTAAAAATATTTTTAAATTAACAGGAAAAAGCCATGTTGCAGAACAGTGTGTATAATATACTAACTACCATGGTGTAAAAAATGTTGGGAAAGAATAGAGGTATGTAGTTACTTATAAGCATAGAAGTTCTTTAGAAGTTGAGATAACACACACACACAATCCATGAATCAGAGAGATATTTCCCAGTTTCAAGCTTTATTAAAAATGGCAAGGGCTATACCATCAAAATACTCAGATGATGCAGGGAGGTCTGTGACGTCATGGGGCTCCCTCCCTCACCTATCATCTAGATATGTTTTCCATAAGTGCAATGCACAGGATCACCACCCACATTTTATGATGAAGATTCTCCATTTTATAGAGTATAACCTACTTGACATCTCACCTGAGGCCCACCAAAGCTTCTGGTTCTATTTACTATAGGCTATCTTTAGCCATGGACTACTTAAGGGCCTCTCAGGAACAAATACTCTTCCTCCTAAACAATTGTCAGTCCATTCTGAGGCCCAAATGAAGAAGTTAGACCAGGTTCCCTTGGGGGCATGTTCCCTCTAAAGGAAGTGAGTAGATCTCAGGCAGCTAATTAGCTCCTTCCTCCCAGCAAGAACACAACAGTCTCTCAGGGAAGTTAGAGGCTGGGAATGGGGTAAGATAGAGCTTTTAAATGGATTATCCCTTTGGTCCATGTAAATGTCTTACCTATTAAAAATGATTATATAAATACAAATAGCAAAAGTAATAAATGAGAAACATGCAGTTTATAACCAATGGAACCTGATATTTCTGGATTCCTATGTTGTTCACGTTCAGAAAAAATGTTTCTATGCTATAGTTAAACATTGTCAATTTAATTTTGGTAATGGAATATTTGGCACAGGGAAGGCTGGGAGCAAGGAAGAGAAAATAACAAGATTAAAATCCTTTGGCTAAGAACAGTACTGATCCTTGTGTTTGGTTTTGGAGCTCTGCCTAATAACAGCCTATTTTTCTCCTAAAATATATTAGTGGATTTTATGTGCTTTCTGAATATATTAATGACATTTCCATTTTTAAGTTTGAGCATTGAAGTTTGAGTTTTCTGAAGTAATATCTAGGCTTCAGGACATTATCATACTAGGCTATCTTTGTCACTTTATTGGCTTAACAAGACAACTATTTTGCCTCAGGTACTGAGATGGGATATTACAGATCTAGGACTTGGGTTGGATTCAGCCTGCCACTTGCTATTTATGTGAATCCAGAGTCACTCAACTTCTCAGTTTCACTAATATCACTCCCATCCGTAAAATGGGATATTAATGTCAACTGTTTTAGCCTAGGTTCCTGGGAAAACAGAGCCTGAGGCCAGATTAAAAGCACTGATACTTAATTTAAGTGAGTACATGTGTGTGTGTGTGTGTGTGTGTGTGTGTGTGTGTGTGTGTGTGTGTGGTGTACACGCGTGCGCACAAAGGAGTAAGGGAAAGAAGGGAAGTGAGGTACAAGGAGGTACAGAGCCAGAGTAATCAGCAGATATGTGTCTTCCTGGCACATGGATCAGACCAGTCCATTGGAGGGAGGAAAACAAGGAAAGATATGGGCTGGCCTTCCCCACAGGTCAAAGTTTGCATCAATGGAAGGAATGTAACCCTTCTATGGTGCCAAGTGGCTTCATTTGGCCCCTTCAGCTGCCTCTTGGGATGCCATATCCCAGGCCCTGTGGCATGATAGTTCTGCAAAATCCTCAAGTGTTTTGGAGGAGTCAGAACTAATGGGCCTGCCTGACTGCTTTAGTGGTGGCCTTGAGAAAGGTTCCAGCCTTCATGGGACAAGTGACTGCCAGCCCCAGGCTGTGTGCGTGAGCTGCAGTGGAGCTGACATGCATGGAAGGTGGCTGGTGTCCAGAGAAGTGAGGATGTGCATAATAACATCTGCATCCAGGATACCCACTTTTCCTCTGTGTGTGTGAGAGATGGTGAAATAAAATAAACTGTATTTCAGGCCTGATGCATTGAAGCGTTCAACAATGCCAATTCCCTCAAATGGTTGTAACAACTATTATTTATCTCCTTGAGATATCATTACAGTTAAGGATATGTTAGATATGTTTACTGGTATCCTTGGAACACTCAAAAGAATCTTTTGAAAGTTGCTGAAAGTGTAGATTCTAAAAGTTCTCATCACAAAGAAAAAACGTTTTTTCCTTTTTTTGAATTTATATGAAATAATGGATGTTGACTAAACTTATTGTGGTAATCTTTTCACAATATATAAAAATCAAGTCACTGCTGTTCACCTTAAACTTATACAGTGCTATATGTCTATTCTGTCTCAATAAAATTAAAAAATTCCTTTTAACTTCAACAATTAGCAATATTTTGCCAATATTGCCTTGTTAATATCTCCCTACACAAATTTTAAAGCAAATCCTTGCTGTAATAATATTTTACCCACAAAAGCATCAAATTTTTATCACTAACAAATAAGAACTTACAAAATACAGTGTTATCATATCTGACAAAATGAACAAAATTGCTTAATACCATCTAATACACAGTCTGTTCAAATTTCCCAAATTTCTTGATTGCCTTTTAACTGCTAATGTGATTAGGTTACAGAACTAAGTCAACACATTGCATTTGGTTGATAAGTCCTCACGTTGCTTTTATACAATCTATGTTTTGAAGAAACCTATTCATTTGCCCTGTAGTAGTTCCCCATTTGTAATTAGGATAAGTTAATCAAATCTACCCCCATCCTTCACCTCTAGTAATTACTGATCTGTTATTGGTCCATAGAATGTTGCATTTGCCAGTATGTTGTCAAATTGAATCAGAGCATGAAGCCTTTTTATTGTGACTTGTTTCACATAACATACTGTGTTTGAAATTCTGTCATGTTGCTGTATCAAAACTCTGTTATTTTCTATTGCTGAGTGTATTCTATTGTTACTATACCCTTTTCTAATTAAGAGCCATTTGAGTTATTCCCAGTTTGGGGCAATGATGAATAAAAGTAATATATACATTAGCATATACGTTTTGGTGAGAACTTAGGTTTTCATTTGATTTGAATAGGATTTCTGGGTCAAATAGTGAGGGTATGTTTGACTTTATAGGGAACTGCCAAACTGTTTTCCCTAGTGGCAACACCATGTTGCATTTTCATGATCAATGTACAAAAATTTGACTTGCTGCATATCCTCACCAGCACTTGGAATTGGCAGAGTTCTTGTTTGTTTGTTTAGTATTTTAGTCATTCTAATAGTTATGTAGTGGTAACTCATTGTTCTAATTTGCATTTCCCTAAAATGTTGAGCACATTTTCATTTGTTTATTTGCCACCTATATATCTTCTTTGGTGAAGTATTTATTCAAATTTTATTGGGCTATTTTGTTTTCTTATTGTTGAGTTCTTTATATATTTTGGATGTATCATTTTTTAGATATGGAATTAGCAAATGCGTTTTTATCAATTTGTGGCTCATCTTTTCATTCTCATCACAGTTTCTTTCACAATGGAAAGCTTTTAATTTTGATGAAATCAAATTTATAATTTTTCTTTTACAGATTATATTTTTCGTGTTGTATCTAAGAACTATTTACCTCACTCAAGGACACCAACATTTTCTCCTATGTTTTCCCCTAAAAGTTTTATTACGTTAATTTTTTTTTTTTGTATAGGGTGTGAAGTATAAATCAAGGTTCATTTTATTCCTTATGGACATCAAACTACTTCAGCATTATTTGTTGAAGAGACTAACAAATTATTGGTATTAAATTGCCATTGCATCCTTATAAAAATCAATTAACCATAGTTGTGTAGGTCTATTTCTGGGTTCTCTATTCAGTTCCATTGGTCCAGGTGCCTATCCTTTCCCCCATACCTCGTGAGCATAGAAGGGATGATGCTGCTTCTCCATGAAGTTGGCCAGCTAGCAGACTCCTGCTGTCTTTTCCTCCAGCCATCCTCAGGATGTGACTTCAATCCTTCCAGGTATAGATAGGCTGCCTGGCCAGCAGGTTCACTGCAGGCAAGGAGAAGGGTCATGGGCCAAGGTCCTTTTTTCAGGAGAAAAATAGCACTTTATTTTGTTAAGTCACTGAAGTGTTGCTTCCTGTTAAACATTAACCCAATTCTTCGGATGCTTTATTACTTTCATCATGTCTATCAAACTGCATTGTTATGATTCATTTCCTTCTTAAACCCTCAAAGTACACACAGAGCCTAACAGCCCAGCCTAACCTCTCAGCATGTACCGTGGCTGCGCACATAGTGTGCTTGAGGAAAAGCAAAAACCGCAGGTTCCTGGAGGTGAATAAGCAAGAGGGAGGGTGGTAGGAGGTAATGTCAGAAACTTGTTCTGAGGACAGCCTGCGAGTGAAGCTTTGTAGGCCAGCGGAATGAGTTCGCTTTTACTCTGGGACAAATGGCGAGCTATTGCAGGGTTCTGAGCAAATGAATGTCATCACCTTGTCATGATGTAACAGGGTTGCTCTGACAGTAATTCCGTAATTGACTCTAGCAGTGGCTCCCAAAGGTTAGACTTATCTGAAAGGCTCATAAAATTCACAGATTGCTGGCTTTCATCCCCAGAGTTTCTGATCCAAGAGGGATGGGATGGAGCCTGAGAAGCCGCATTTCTAACACGTGCCCAGGGATACTGATGCTACCGGTCCGGGTACCACATTTGGAGAACGGCTGCACTGTAGGGAGTAAGTGTGGTAGCAGGAAAGCCTTTACACTCCTTCTTTCACTCTAATAAATATGGTTACATGGCACTTTAAAAAGTCAAACAGAAAACAGCTTTCTTCTTATCTGCAGTCATTCTTTTCTTGACTTTTCTCACAGTGGAAAAACTCCAAAAGAGTGCATTGAACATGGTTGTGCCACTTCATAGCAACAATCCAATTTTATTCTCTTTGGGTTACTGCCAAAAATTTAATTAGCTACATTATCCAGGGTCATTAATAGTTTGCCTACTTACTCGGGAGACAATGGGTTTTTGAAAGCTGCTTCTGAGAATCAACTGAAGCGCCCTTGTGCCCTCTGTGGGAGCAGGCATTGTTGCTAAGACTCTAGATACATGAATTTGGATATTACCAGAAAAGACTGATGGACTCTACCCTGGAGTGACCTCACTGTGATAGCATCCAGAGCCAAGGTTCAATTGGGGAAATATATGAGGAAATCTTGATATAGTCTAAACTGTATATAAATGTTATTTATTGTTATTGTTATGATAAAATAAGGCTGAGTCCGTGGAACAGTTTGCATCATTAGTAGTGTGATGATTTTGTGTGTGTGTGCATGTGTGTGCATGTGCATGTGCGTGTGTGTATATGTGATGCTAGCTGGCTTTAGGACAAGAGAACACTGATACAATTTCTTCACTAGTTTTTAAAAACACTGTGTCATTAGTGTATTCAACAGTATTAACATTTTGAACGAGATTTTTAAAAAATATATCTTTATTGATTTCAGAGAGGAAGGAAGAGGGAAAGAGAGATAGAAACATCAATGATGAGAGAGAATCATTGATTGACTGCCTCCTGCATGTCCCCTAATGGGCACAACCCAGGCATGTGCCCTTGACCAGAATAAACCTGGGCCCTTCAGTCCGTGGGCTGATGCTCTATCCACTGAGCCAAACCAGCTAGGCAAACCAGATGATATTTTGGGGGGGTGGGGGGTTGTCCTATGCATTGTAGGAAGCTTAGCAGCATCCCTGGCCCCTACCCACTAGATGCTGGTACCTGGTACCACCACCTCAGTTCTAACAATAAAAATTACTTTTAAATCTTGTCAAACATTCCCCGGGGGCAAAATTGCTGCCCCCACAGCCTGTGGAGACCACTGTTTATATATAGTTACTTATGTCTTGCTTAAGTTATAACAAAGAAAAATAGTATTCAACAGAAGTGTTCTCATTGTCACCTAATTGGACAATTGCCCTTGAGAGATTCTTAACTACTGGAGAGTGAGGGAGTTATATATAGTGCAGTTGTAAATAGCAGAACACCTAACAGCAAACAAGTGGAGTTATCCACTAAGGTGACTGGGTGAAGATTTTCCCACTCCCTGAAGGCCTCTGTTTTCTCTCCATCTCTAGTTCCACTTTCTTGGCCCTGTTCCTCTCCCTACATAGCCACTGACACAAAAGCACAGCCACCATAGAATACACTACTCTGGGAAAAGAAGGGAGTTTGCCCCTGGAATAAATAAGCAAACTATTAATGGCCCTGGATAATGTATGTAATTAAACTTTTGGCAGTAACCAAGAGAATCAAATTAGGTTGTTGCTTTTAGGGAGAGATGGGCAGTGTCTTTATTTTTATTTTTTCCAACCAGTCTGAAAAACTGATTGAACATCAAGGAGTCATAAAAACGCCAAACTGTAACCTCCTTCTTAGTTCTCTGGCGTGGCCAAGGAAACATGGCACACACTTATAGATAATATAGATTTAGAAAGTCTCAGTGTCTTGTTGCTGTTGTTATTTTTAAAGTACAAATGTGGTGTTCAGCTTAAGGTGCATGAAAAACTGGGGAACCTTTTCTTACTTATTTGTAAGAAAAGAGCTAACATCAGCATAGGTTGTAACTCCAAGAAAGATAAAAAACTATTGTTGAATACATATGTATGTATAAAATAAATGTATAGGTATACAATAAAAACTTACATATGTATGTGTGTATAAACAACTTGAAATAGTTTAGACTTACAGAAGAATAGTAAAAATAACACAGATAGTTCCTATTTGCCCCAAACCCAGGTTCTCCTACTGTTAACATCTTACAATTAGCAAAACCAGGAGAGCAACATTGGTACAGCATTATTAACCAAGCTGCCTTATTTGAAATTCACTAGCTTTTCCACTAATGTCCATTTTCCTGTTTCAAGATCAAACTCGAGATTCTGCGTTGCATTTAGTTGAGATGTCTGCGTGGTTTCTTCCCATCCATAATAGTTTCTCAGTCTTTCCTTGTATTTCTTTTGACCTTGGCAGGTAGAATATTCCTCACTTGCATTAATGTGATGTTTTCTCAAGTTGAGATTGAGGTTCTGCATTTTGGGCAAGAAAACACCACATGCTGTGACCTTCTCAGAGCATCTTATCAGGGCATTTGAGATGAAAATGTGTCTTATGATCAATTACTTTTACCCTTATTCATTTTGTTAAGGTGGTATCGGCCAGGTTTCTTCTCTATCAAGTTATTGAGGGTTTTTTTTTGTTTTTTTCTTCTATAATTAGCTAGAGGCCCAGTGCACAAAATTCTAGCACAGGTAGGGTCCCTAGGCCTGGCCGGTGATCAGGGCCTATTAGGGCCTTCTGGCTGCCAGCCGCTGTCTTCCTTTGTTCCGTGCCGCCCCCTCGTGGTCAGTCCACATCATAGCGGGCAATCGGTCTCCGGGTCGAATTCCCGTGGGGACAATTTGTATATAGGCTTTTATATGTATAGATTAATCCTACCAGACCTGAGGCCCTGAACCTAACTGTCCCCTATACCTGGGCTCCTGAGCATTAAAGAGAAAAAACCAACATGATATAGAAAAATGTTAGTTACATGCAAACAAGTGGTTAGAATAAGATAGAACTTGGAGACATTGTAGAAAATAGGTCTACCTTTCATCTAGCGCCAATATTCCACCTTTGTGTGGAAATTACCGAAAAATCGGTACAGCGGTCTGATAGGGTTAATATCTTGAGGAAGACACTTTGAGACGATGCAAGGATTGTGCCTGTAACAACTATTTTCTGGTGTTTGCCTTGTCTTCTAGCCCCTCATTCCTTCTACATTTATTAATTAGAAGTCTTCTCTAGATAGAGCTTTCCATTCTCTCCCACTTATTTATTCATTCATCTATTTATTCTATAAGCATGAATGCATACAGATTCTTTTGTTCCATAATCCAATACAATCATTATTTATCTAGTTGCTGAAACTGACCTAGCTTTGGCTGTTGGGTTTTTTTTTTCAAGTCAGTGCCTGTGTCTTTACGTCATGCCCACATCCTTTTCAGAGCATTTCCTTATTTTTTTGGCACACAAGAGATTGTAGGCTCATTTTGTATTTTAAAAGTATATCTCCTTTTTTCCTCATTTTAAAATGTAAGGTGAAAAGAATATTTCATACAGTTAAAAAATAACTAAAATCTACAAAAGCCAAATAAGTATCCCAAAATTTATATATATATAGTGGAGTGAGAGGAGTGAGATGGTAGAATTGAAAAGAAAATATGAAAAAAAAAAAGAAAATATGGAAGGAACATATAGAAGAGCAATGCAAATGACACATGAAGAAGCAAGTGAGCTTGAGAAGACAAATAAAGTTAGTGGGACCAGAGAGAAAAGTATATTTTAATAAATTAAATAACTAAAACATAATAAATGGAAAAAGAAAAATAATTGGAAAGGAGAAATGCAATAAAAATTTTAAATAAAAGTAATTTACATTTGAATTTATATAACATTGGGCACTATGTAAAATTAAATTAAATACATTATTTGCATTATGATAACATTTATAAAACTTGGGAAAATATAAAAAAATTCCAATCTTTTATTGCTCAGGTTCTTTTAGTTATAGAATTTGTGAAATTTATGAATGACTACCTTCTCTGAGATAAAAGATAATTTGATTATTTTTTTTTAATGTGGAAAAAACGGCCACAGGATTTCCTAAGGCATTCTTTCAACTATTATTATCTGTTGCAAGACTAAGCATTGCTGAGCCACCATCCATGCTTCTTTTGGTTCTCTCCCTGAAGGTAATAATCTGAAATTCTAGTTTTGGGCTCTAGAGCTGGTGTCAATTCCTCAGTCCTTGGGAATTGATGGTTTTGCCTTGCCAGGTTTGTGTCTGCTACTTCTTTCTTCTAATCTAGACTTCTCCCCTGGGCAGGAACTCTGGGCTCTAGGTGAAATTCACTTTCATCTTTCTTCTGCATCACTTGGAATATAAAAGGATGGTTCATCTCTACTGAGAAAGAGGGGGGGCGGAATGTATGTAAAGGAACCAAATTAGCAAACCTGCTGGCCCCTTCCCCAACTCAACCCTGGGCATGCAAGACCAATAGACCTGAAATACTAACCTCAAATCTCAGAAATTCCTAAAGTAGACAAAGTTTATCCATTGTTTTTTGGCATGTGCCAACACGTTTGTTATTGCTCGCAAGTGTGTGGATCAACCGAGAAGTTCTGCACTCCTTTGCTGGTCAGCTGGGTCAGCTACCATAGCCTCATCACATATCTGGCCAGTAGTGCTGGCTGTTAGTGGGACAATGGGGTGCCTGGGCCAAATGCTACTCATCATCCAGCAGGCTTCTAAATTAATTGTCTGGGGGAAAATAATAAAAATGCCCAAATTAGCACAAATAATTTAAAAAATCGTCACTAAGAAGCACTAAGAATGCTCCATGACTCTCAGGTGAGTTATACACATTTTGAGTAAAGAATTAATCTCTGTTTTAAAATGAAACCCTATTAATATTTTAAAATGTTTGTTCTTTTTGACTTAACTCTGAAATCCCAAAGCAGTTCCAATCAAAAACCCACAGGATATTTTAAGATACTGAAAACTTATTCTTAAATTTATGATCAAAGAAAGGGTTGTACTGATTTTGAAAAAAAAAGAAGAGATAAAAGGGAGGACATGCCAAACTAGCCATGTGAATGCTGCTTCAAAAGGGTCTCTGTTATAGATAAGAATTCTCCCTAGGGAAAGAACACTAGTCTCTAGGTGAAATCCCATTTCACCAGAAAGAAAGACATGCAACAAAGCCGTAGTAATAAGAACAAAGCTCTGGGACCATATAGACAGCTAATTAAAAAAAAAAAAAAAGATTCAAGTGTATATGGAAACTTAGTATTAGGAGTGACACCTCTAATCAGGAGGGGAATGATGACTTGTTTACTAGAACACGTGGTGTTAAGGAAACTAGATAAACATGTGGGAATAAGGTTGGATCCCTTCCTCACACTATATCTTCATTGAGTTAGGAGTGGAGAAGGGCTTAAGAAATACTCAAAAAAGCACACACCATTAGGTAAAAATATAGATGTATTTGCCTAAAAAAGTAATTGAGAGTTCCTGTTCAATGTAGTACATCATTGACAAAGTTTAGAAGTTAAATGCTCTGTCAAAAATCTCACTCATAAACATAATAAATCTAATGAACAAAATAAGCTGATTAACAAAATAGATCCAGAGACATAGATGCATGGAACAGACTACGGAATCTCAGAGGGAAGATGGGTCTTTGCATAGCCCATGGACACAGACAATAAGGTGAAGGCCTGGGATTGGGGGCAGGGGTGGGCTAGAAGAGGTCAATGGGGAAAAATGGGGACATATGTACTACTTTCAACAATAAAGATTTTTTAAAGTCCTATAAGATATTAATACCAATAATATGCAAGCACATAAAGTAAAGAAAGAGTGGACACCCAATAAGAAAATAGCCAAAATATCTGAATAAGCCATTTATGGTAGAGACAAAAACAGCTAGCAAGGATATGAGGAGATACCTTGCCATAGTAGAAATCAGATTAATAGAATGCAACAATAATGGTCATATCTTTTTGGCAAAAAAGAAATAACATTAAATTTAAAACCCAGTGATATTATTTCAAGTGTTAACAAGGATATGGGGAGTGGGAGCCCTCGTGCACTCCAAGTGCAAGTTTGGACAGTGCGGTATTCAGAAAAGAAATAATTCATTATTTTATGAAATTATATTTGTAAAATCACCCCTGACGATATAAATAATAGAAATTCCTGCATAAGGGTCATATGCAAAAATGCTTATCTAAGTGTTACTTGTGTTACCAAGAGTAAGGAACAGTCTGGTCGTCTATCACTAGAAAACAAAGGAAACAAAAAGTAATGAACACTGTGTGGTTATTAGACACCAAGAACTAGAAGTAGAAACAGTAAGGGAGGATTCTAAAAAGAGTTTGGGGTGACAATAAGAAACTGAGTGAGATCTAGGGCAAAACACTGGTGGTGGAAATGAGGGTGAAAAACTAAGATAAAATAAGTGAGGGGCTTTGCAGGAAGTACTGATAGTATCCCAAGAATAATGTGCCTGTTTGCTTTCACTCTGCACCCAGCTGAACAAAAGTAAACACTGGCATTTTTCTCCACTGCAGATATGTAGTCTGTCTTACTTAGAACGTCCTTTCTCCGACATCCACATGATAGATGAAAATTAAAGCCAGGGCCAAAACAAGTTTCCATCCTATATATGTCCTGTTTTTATAGTCAACAGCATTTTTAAAAAAATCATTTTTATTAGTATAATTATAACACATATGCTTATAATTTTAACATAAATCAGGAAACCCAAGTAGAAACATACTTGACCTTTCTCACAAGGTTGAGTTATGGGTCTTCCAAAGCTTAATTGGTGTGTCTTAATATAATGCCAAAATAATTTATTTTTATCTTACCTTTTAGGTTGGTGATTTTTCACTGAATCTGATGATCATTCTAATTGCTATCAAAATCAGGAAAACAAAGCTCAGAAAAAAATGTCCTATAACTTCAAATAGTTTAAATAAAAATGAAAAAGTTAAATAGTTTAAATAAAATTTATTGATAATTTTTATTTAAAAGAAAATATTATATCTAAAGCAACAAATACCCTTTATTTGTTAAGAGGAAGATGAAGTGCTCGCTTCGGCAGCACATATACTAAAATTGGAACGATACAGAGAAGATTAGCATGGGCCCTGCGCAAGGATGACACGCAAATTCGTGAAGCGTTTCATATTAAAAAAAAAAAAGAAAAAGAAAAAAAACGAGGAGGATGAAAATTTTTCCTGAAATGATAACAGGGTTGTTTTTTTTTTTTTTTTAACGAAGTGAAATGACACACAAGCAAGTTTTGTATTCTATTAACATGGTTTCCTTCCACTCTTTTTAAAAATCTAAATAAGGAAGCCTATAACTAATATGTGAACACCCCAAATCACTCACTCTACTGTATACTGACCAAAAAAAAAGAGAGAAAATTGCATCCTATGACCAAAAACAAAGAGAGAAAATTGCATCCTATGGCACTTGGTTCCTGAGGATGAACGAACCTGAAGGCTCCCTTATAGGCCAGGTTCTAAAATTGTTCTGATCGGTTCAAGCTGATTTTTAGGATTTGTGCCACTAGATGGCAGTAGAGTTTATAACTACACAGTCAATTCAAGCAGGCTGTGGGATCTTTTCATTGCTATACTATTTGTTAATTTGATTTCTTTATTTTAAATTATTCTTTACTAGAGGCCCGATGCACAAAATTTGTGTAAGAGCAGGACTTCCTTCCCCCGGCTTCCAGCACCGGCTTCCCTCCGGCACCTGGGACCTGGGCTTCCCTAGCAGCCCTGGCTTCGTCCGGAAGGTCGTCCAGAAGGACGTCTGGTTTAATTAGAAGATTATGCTTTTATTATTATAGATTATACAAACGTAATTATTACTCAGATAACTGCTAGGTACTATTAACTTTTAGAGTCTTGTCTCTATTTCTTTGTGTAATCTTTAATACCTCACATAAGCATTATATATTTTTAAAATGATATGTAATGCTACATATATTACATATACATGTAAAATATAAGGTAAAGGTAAGCGTTAAGCAGCAATACATGCACCTTTGCTCACTGTCTTATAAATCAAGTTGAATTCCAGGACTTGCTGACCTTCACACATGAATAGCAATTTTTTGTTTACCCATTTAATAGTTTGACAAATAGCAACAACATAATATATGTGAAATAATCTGTTGTAGTCACTTGGCTCTCACCTTCTCCTTAATTCTACTTATGCAAATGATAATCATTTCAAATATATGCTATTTCTTCAAAATGACTATTGAACTTGACAATGGTAATGGTATCAAACTCAGTTATTACACTGAACTGAATCTTTGTTGCATTTACTAAAATAATCATATTCCTACACTTGTTTTAAAAGTTTCCCTGTCATCGTCATCAAACACACAGGGAGATGAAAAAAAAACTATACCTTACTCAAGTGTCTAAAATCAGATGAAGCTGCAATGGATTATGTGATTATAAATGAGAGATAGAGTGAATATCACATCCCCCTGGTTCTTGTGACTTCCTGTTTTCTAACTTGGAAAAGTCACTCAACATCACTTAATAGCCATTTAACAAAAGAGGCCCACTTAATTATGCGAGGGATGCATACAATGTTTAGTCAATGGCTCTATTTTTTCTATATTGTCCTCTCCTTCCCAGAGGCCATCTCTGATCCAGGCCTGAGTTTTGGAGCGAACTTTAATATGTACCCAAGTTCTTCTAACTCTATGTGGTTGGTCCCTGCTCTGAGCCCGGAGACACCAGCACCAGCTGCCATGGTCCCCCTCAGACTCCGGGGACCCTCATCCACGCCCACTGGCCAGTACGTCCCCTCACCCCCACCCCGCCCACAGAGGTCTGAGGTTCAGCTCCACCGTGTCTCTTTTTAATTTCTTATTTTTTTAGTCCGGCACTTTCCTTTTTACTCCCTTAGCTTTGGGGCTGCTAAATTACTTCCTGCAGTTGTTAATTCGGTGATACCTCTTTCTTTTCTTTTTCATTTTACTTATTCAGTGCTGGTTTAACAGTTCTTTATATTGAATTTCTCACTGCCAACTAAACCGGCATGGTTTCTGTCCGCTGAGTAGACACTGACTGATAAACCCTTCCTTTGCCTGAAATGCTCTTCCAATCTTCTATTGAAATCTTGGTAAATGTTTCATCCAAGATAGTAAGAAGTGAACTGATACATAGTCAACATTTATCTTTCTTCTGAAATTAAAATAGACTCCAAATGACAGGATAGAAAAACACAATGGAACATTGAGCAAACATGCTAAGTTATTTTGACAAAGTATATATATCTTGATTTGATAGTGAAAACTGTATCGTCATGACTATTATTACTTAAGCTGGGTGGAAAAATACAGCTCGACCACTTGGAAAATGGGAAGGCACTTTGACCCTGAAACTGGAAGCATCAAGTGTCCCATAAACAGTGAAAGCAAGCTGACGATGTCTGAGTTGTTCTGTTACATTGCCCCTTGTGTTTCATGTAATTTCTTGCCTCTCAGAGACCAAGGCAACCATTTGGACCATTTCATTCTTATTCAACAGCATGTCTTTCTCAAAGAGTAGCCACTGTTTAGTTGGGAACAAGTTGTCAGAGGAAAATTAAATTAACTGGGATAAAGATTCAAGTATTAAGATTTCTTATCTGTTTTGATAGCTTCTGTTTATCTGTAATATTTCCCAGACAATGAACTAGAATAAATGGCTCAGTTTTATTGTGTTTGGTTTAATGAAATGCCCTAGCTTGTTTTTCTTATTATAGCATATGTTACCATGGCTACTATATTTTTGAAAATTCCGTTTTTGTCTCATGATGAACATACCTGCTTTTTTCAAATGAGCTTTCCCCCCTAAATTACATAAATAATACTTGCTTTCCTAAAAAAATTCAGAAGATACATCAGATTATATGGAAGAAAGTAAAGACCACCTGAAATGGCATCACCCTACCTCATTATGCATTCACATTAATTTACATACTTTTATGTAAAATCTCTGATAGAAACTTCCTTCTTTTTAGAACCAGGCTAATGTAATTTATTCTCCAACAGATGGTTAAATAACCCATCCAACTTTCCCCACCCCTTGAGACAATAGATATGGCCTTCAGGTGGGGACCTTGGAGTTTGGACTACAAGTTCATGGGTCTTCTTATCTTTCTCAGTTGAAATTCATAATGAAACATTTTCACCTTACAATGGGTTGTGATTACAGTGCCTGACCTTATGCCTTAGTACTGAGATTAGCAAAGAGAGACTAAATGTTTTAGACTTTGTGGGCCATACTGCCTCTGTTGCATCTATTGCTGGTATCATAGAGTTGAAACTAGCCATAGACAATATATAAATGAGTTCTAATATGCCGGGGTCCAACCCCAGCAGGTCCAGGGGTCCCCAAAGGTGTGGACGGAGTCGGCGAAGAAGGAATGACACGGAGACAGTGTTCAGTTGATCAGCAACCTAGCCAGGATCTCCAGCCAAGTTCTGGTCTGGATCTCCAGAGAGGTTCTGTCCAGGTTCTCCAGTCAGGTTCAGTCACCAGGTTCTAGTCAGGCTCTCCTGCCAATCTCCGCAGTCAGGTTCAGTCCAGGATCCCCTGCCATGCTCTCTCGCCAGGCTCCACCTCCAGGCTCCGAGGCCAGTCCCTGTCCAGGATCCTCCGGCATGCTCTCGCCAGCGAAGTTCTTCTGTCTCTAGAGAACGTTCTGTGTAGGTTCTGTGCCTAGGCTCTGTCTCTCTTGGTCCTGTCTTCCAAGCCCTGTGACTTGCTGTCTTGTTACATCTGTATTTATACCAGTTCATTTTAATCCTGTCAATCTCTATTACAAAGGTTAGGGCGTTTCTTATCTCCATTCCAGGGAGTAAAGATTATGTAGCTTAAGCATGATTGTTCATAGTTAAAGTGATTAATTACCCACCTGGCACTTAGTTGAGGAGTTTCATCCCCTCCCTAACTTCAGGGGAAAATTCCTACCTGGGGATTCAACCTTTCTCGGAGAGGTAACCTTGGTTAAAACACAGCGCCAAGAAGGTGAGCAAACATATTAAGAACCGTATGCTATATATGCCAGGTCCCTTGAAACAGCAAGCATGGACCGGCTCCCGGCACTAATAAAACTTTATTTGTATAAACACGTGGAAGACAAGATTGGGACCATAGGGCCATAGTTTGACATCTGCTCTGTGAGGTAGATCACACCCACCTTTGGATGGAAAAGGGAGATTGCTTGGTTCTTTTGTGCTTCATGGTCAGGTGCTTATGCTCTATCTTTCCAACTTTTCAAATGGAGATTATTCTCTGATAAGGAAGCTATAACCTTACTAGGATTTTAGAAATGCACTACATCTCTCTGATGTAGGCTATCAAGAGACTCCACACAGAAAATGTATCTATCCCATATACATCTGGCACTATGGGGTCTGCTGTGTTATGTGGCCCAAGTGGCAGGACAGCTGCAACCATACCCTGTACCTGCAGGAGAGTCCTTTCTTTCCCTGAATCCTATTAAAAATAGTCTTCCAGGTATCCCCCAACATAGAGCAGCGTTCCCAAATGTGATATATGCTGCCTTCAAAACCCAAATTGTCCCAGCAAGCACTGAGTCTCCTGGTCAGTGGCGGAAGGTGGGAAATTCAACCTGTTCTTTACCTCAGAGGAGACAATCTGGTATCCCATAGACTGCTGAATCCCCCACACCTACCAAAGTGACTGGATCCTGATTTTTCATTGGAGGTGCCTCTTACTGTATGAAATACATGTAACTAATTAAGGAATATAAGATAATTATAGTTCATGGTTATCGGATTTGATTCATATGATATCATCAACATAGCAAACTTGCTTATTGTTTTGTGGAAAATCTTTTCTCTTTCAAAACTCATCGTGAAGTCATAGCTCTGTTTAAAGATTCAACCAGTTTCGGTGGGCTCTATCTGGTCTAATTTATCTATTTTTTAAAAATATATTTTATTGATTTTTTACAGAGAGGAAGGGACAGAGATAGAGAGCTAGAGACATCGATGGGAGAGAAATATCGATCAGCCGCCTCCTGCACATCTCCTACTGGGGACGTGCCCGCAACCCAGGTACATGCCCTTGACCGGAATCGAACCTGGGACCCTTCAGTCTGCAGGCCGACGCTCTATCCACTGAGCCAAACCGGTTTCGGCTAATTTATCTATTTTTTTAGATGCTCAGCTTTTCATTATTTATCCTGTGGGAACATTTTCAGCTGGCTTCTTTGAGTTTTTAGCATGCAAACATAATGAAAAGAAGTTTGTTAGTTCTTTTTCATGTATAAGATGCTCAGCTTGTAGCAGATTTTAAAAAAGACAACAGCAATGGAAAAGATTCCTTATTTCTTCACGGTAATTCCCCCAAATCTCAACTGCCTATACCATAAACTTCTAAGACAGTTCTTCAACATGCTATTTGAACCTTCTGAAATAAAGTTTGATATAAAGATCCAATGCACTGCATGCACTATTCTTGTAATGATGCCAAGGGTCCAGACATCCCTAACCATCCCAATGACATGTAACCAAACCTCCATTCAGATTGTTTCCCAATCCAGTTTCAGAATCTTATCCACCTTGACCATGGAAGGATATCTCCTTGGGTCCAACACAATGAAGCCCTTGATTGAAGATTAATTTCCAATGTGACCTGCTCAATGTCTCTGAGTTGGCTAATTCTGCCTTATTTGTCCCTAAAACTCTCCATGCTCTCTGAAAATAGCTAGATGTTCTGGCCCTAGAAACTTTTTTTATGCCCCTTTGCCCATCAGCATGGTTAAACCTGAGAACATAATTTTGAAGGAAAAAAAAAATGCAGGTTGCAAAAGAACACATATAACTCCATTTTTTATGAAGATGATAAATAAGTAAAACTCAGGTTTGTTTAGGGATATGTAGTTAATCTATGAAAAAAAGCAAGGGAATGACAAAACACCATAATATTTTCCTTTCTGCCACCTCTACCTCCCCAACCCCAGTTTCATATTTCCACTCCCTACCAGAGTCTTGGCACATGTGCAGACGTGGGGGATTCAGTAGTCTAACTTGAATCTCCCTTCAATAAAGAACTTGGCAGTCAACTGAAAGCCTCCATTGACTAGAGCGGGGGTCCTCAAACTACGGCCCGCGGGCCACATGCAAATACAAATATTGTATTTGTTCCCATTTTGGTTTTTTTACTTCAAAATAAGATATGTGCAGTGTGCATAGGAATTTGTTCATAGTGTTTTTTTTAAACGATAGTCCGGCCCTCCAACAGTCTGAGGGACAGTGAACTGGCCCCCTGTTTAAAAAGTTTGAGAACCCCTGGACTAG
Source organism: Myotis daubentonii (assembly GCF_963259705.1). Classification (NCBI taxonomy): domain Eukaryota; kingdom Metazoa; phylum Chordata; class Mammalia; order Chiroptera; family Vespertilionidae; genus Myotis; species Myotis daubentonii. The sequence goes on along the minus strand of NC_081847.1, from coordinate 27,519,162 downwards.
AGCCTAAAGGCTTCACCCTACTGTTAAGGTGCTGCTGTATTTTTTGGGGGGAGACCCCAGCCAAAGACAGACCATTGCACACGACGTGGGACTCCTCCACTGGGCAATCTTAGCTCGAGTGCTTCCCACTGGGTTGGCCAAAACTTTGACAGAGCTGAGTTATGGTCTATGGCTCCCTCTAGTCTGTCCTCTCTCCTCCCCCTCACAGGTGCGAGCCCCCCACAAACATCTTGCACTCTGAAGCCCATCTCAACATCTGCTTCCCAGAGGACCCAACTGAAACACCTCCTTTCTCCAACTGTTGTAATTGTAATCCAAAGACGGGCAGTAGAAGGTTTAGCATCGTTTACATTACAAAAGAATGTAAATTGTTTCATAATCTCGCATATATTTCTATGTACTATTCACTTGTCACTGAAGATAGTGGGGCTATGGCTCCAAGTCCACCTTGGAGATCTCACTCGTTATCTTCGTGGCTGCATAACTTCCGTAACGTCCAATGGCATTGATGTCCTTCTGTGTCAGTTCCCCCATTGGTGGGAATTTTTGTTTTTAATCTTTTTGCATTTCAAACAATGCTGCAGTAAACACACTTGTATATATATTCTCATGTACCTGAAATTTTATTTCAATGAGATAGATTTTCAAAAGTAGGATTTCAAGAGCTATGCATATGTGTATTTTAAATCTGAATAAATATTGGCAGATTTCATTCCAAAAAGCCCTAAACAGTACACATCCACATCCGCTAAGTGAGAGGGTACTGTTTCTCCCACATTCCTGCCAGTAGCAGATGTAATCACACATATTTTTTCCAATCTGAGAGTTATAAAGTGAAGCCACTGTTATTTACATTTCTACTAGAATTTCATGCATGGGTAAGGTCCCTAGTGGCTGCCGGCTGCTGGCCAGGCCTTTTTTCATTCTGCGCCACCCCCTGATGGTCAGCCTGTGTCATCGTGAGTGATCGAACTCCCAGTTGCTTGAACTCTGGAGGGGACATTTTGCATATTAGGCTTTTATACATATAGACTAGAAGCCCAATGCATGAAATTCGTGCGAGGGAGGTGTTCCCTCAGCCTGGTTTGTGCCCTCTTGCAATCCAGGACCCCTCGCTCCTAACCGCCCACCTGCTTGCTCCTTGCCGCTTGGCTTGGTGCTCCTTAGCACTGCCATGGAGGCGGGAGAGCACTGCTGCTGCACTCGCCAGCCGTGAGCCAGCTTCTGGCTGAGTGGCGCTCCTGCATTGAGCATCTGCCCGCTGGTTGTCAGTGCAGTCATAGCAACCAGTGGTTCTGGTCATTCTGTTGTAATGGTCGCTGGGCTTTTATTAGACAGACTATCCTCCGGTTACATTGAACTCGATGTACATCATTTCATGGTTACATTGCCATCTCCCATTCATTTATTTAAAAAAAAGTTCCATTATTTCGACGTATGTACACATGTGCTTTATGTTTTTTATTATTTATTTACCACAAGTAAAGGTCAGGAATTGTTATCTTTCTTTTAATTTTTTTACTGTATCACTTCATTATGGTTGTGTACGTGCTCCATGTGAGTGACGTATGTGCTTAAGTAGGTGGGTTCCGACTTAACGGCGAAAATCACGTTATGTCGCGCCATAAGACTGTATCTCCAACGTAACCCAAGGACTGACTGTAAATTATAAGAGCTCTTTGAATATTATATAGTGTAACTGCATACATTTTAAATTTGTGTATAATTAAATATGTTTATCTGTTCTTCTTTGGCTTCTTGAGTTTCTTATCTTGGTTAAAAATGTTTCTATAACTCCAGTTTTAATTTTTTGCAAATTGTTGTCTAAACTTCTTTCCATGATGCATATTGTTTTGTGTTTTCTTTTAAAATGTCTGCATTTAATCCAACTGGAATTGAATTGGTTCCATGATGTGCAGCTGGAGTCTAGACTGTTATTTTTCAGATACCCCATGATCACCTCTAAAATGCACCTTGTTTCCCCCTTTTTTCAATACCTCTTTGTCATCTATCAAATTCTTACATACATAGTGATGTATTGGGGGAAATTTCCAGGTTAACCTATTCTGCATTTTGTTTTTATTATAGCGGCTTTAGAGTAAGTTTATTATTTGAGAAATCAAGTTCTGAATCATTGTTTTTCTTTTTCATAGTTGCCCATCTGGTTATAATGTTTGTTCTATTAACTTATTTTATATTTCTCAGTATAATTTTATACATTTTTTACATAAGTCATTTACTGTTCTTTGCAAAATTATTCAAAAGTATTTTCTAGGCTTTGCCTCTACTATGAAGTTAGTAATTTTCTACTTTCTATTTCTACTTGGCTATTTCTATTATTATAAAATTTTCTTCTAATTAGCTACCTAAATTTCTTAGAAATTATGTTAATTTTAATAGGATCTCTTTTGGTTTTTTGGTGAGAAGAAATAATTGCACATATTTTTTAAATAGTACTTTATTTCCTTGATTTTTTAATTAACTAGAATTTCTAAAGTAATAGTGAATAATTATATCAGGAAACTATCTTATTTTTTATTTTAATGGGGATGATTTAGTGCTTCATTAGTCAGAATGGTGGCCATTAGGTTTCCTTAGTTTTGTTGTTGTTGTTTAAGGTGTAATGTTTTATTTTATAAATAGAGCTAAGAATTTATTATTTTAAAAAATTTCCTAGATTGAAACAAATTTTTAATACTTTTTATTTTTCAATTACATTTGACATACAGTATTATATTAGTTTTAGGTGAACAACCCAGCGATTAGACATTTATATAACTGACAATATGTGCACTCCGAAAAATCTAGTACCCATGTGACACCATACATATTTATTATAATATTATTGATTATATTCCCTATGCTGTCTTTTACAGCCCCGCTGTGACTATTCTGTAACTACTAATTTGTACTTCTTAATACTTTCCACCCAGCCCCCCAAAGTCCCTCCCATCTGAAAACCATCAAAATGTTCTCTATATCTATGAGTCTGTTTCTGTTCTTCTTGCTTGTTTATTTTGTATTTTAGATTCCACATATTAGTGAAATCATTTGGCATTTATCTTTGTGTGACTCATTTCACTCAGCACAACACCTTCTAGGTCCATCTATGTTGTTACTGATGGCAGGATTTCATTCTTTTCTTATGGCTGAGTCATATTTCATTCATCTATTGAGGTTGCTTCCATATCTTGACTATTGTAAACAATGTTGCAATGAACATATGGATGCTTTATGTCCTTTTGATTTAGTATAGTCTTGGGTTTCTTCAGATAAATACCCAGAAGTGGAATTGCTGGGTTCTGCTTTGTCTCTTATTATAGCCTTTGTTTTAAAGTTTATCTTGACTAGTATAGTATTGTCACCCCAGCTTTTCTTGTTTGTTTCTATTTCCATGAAATATATTTCCCACACCTTTATTTTCAGTCTGTATGTGCCTGTTGATCTGAAGTGAATCTCTTTTAGGCAGCATATGTAAGGGTCTTGCTTTCCTATCCATTCAGTGTGGCTACCAGTTTTCAATGTTTGAGAATATTAGCTTCCTATTCTCCCTATTTTACTTAAATTTTTATTGTCAGTGGTTACTGAATTTTTTCAAGCGGTCACTTTTTTTTAAAAAATATCTATGTGATACATTTTTGCTTTCTCTCTAATTTGTTGACTTAAAATAATAAATGGAGAGATTTTCCTGATATTGTGCTGAGTATTCCTGAATTCCAATCTACTTTTTCACAATGTATTTGTTTTGAAATGTTAACTACATATAAAGAAGGGTGAGAATTTTCCAAGCATATTCCTCTATTAATGAGTGACAATAAAATTATCTATTCTGAAAAATAGCATTGATATGGTGTTAGGTCTGATCAAATAATTGAATCAATGCTCCCTCCCCTGAGAACTGATCTTCAGTCCACTTCACAATGGACATTCCACTTGCTTAGATCACATTCCACTTGCTAAGACCGTTATCTCTCCCCTTCAGAGTTTCCCAGAATCCGCACCTGCACAGAGAATTCTCCGCCCAGAAAAAGCCTGCCTAGAGTCCTTTAAAAACCTCTGACTCCCTGTCTTTGGCTGCTGGCGCCATCTGGGGGCTCAGTCCATCTGGGTGTCCAGATGACCTAGTACATTTATAATCCCTTACCACTTTGGCCTCATGTGTTCCTCCCTTGGTGACCCTAGCATATGGTTTTAGTGCCATTTTCATGTTCTTTAGAGAATATTTATGTCTTCAATTTCTTTTTGGGCAATTGGTCCCTCCATGTATTTAACAAATTTGGAGGTCAATTGTGATCATTTTTATTTCCTTAAGAAAGCATCCTTTTTTTCCCTAAATTTTCAAATTTTATATCACAGAATGATGTATAATAATTTATTTTCATTTGATTTATCTCTTCACCTATATAACTTTTCTTTCATTCTTAGTAAATATTTTCTTTACTTTCCCTTTTATCCATTATTCATATTATCTATTTTATGCCTGGGATTTGTTTATCCATTCGGCTACGTTTTAAAATGTTTCTATTTTTAAAATTTCATTTTATATCTTTATTCATTCCCTTTTCATTTTCAATTACTCTGTGTTCTTTCAACTTCTAAATGAATTTTAACATAGTGGTTAAGAGTATCCATGGAAACCGTACTTCTCTGCCTTTGAATACTGGTGCCAAGACTTGTTAGCTGTGCTACACTCATCCTTTCTACACATTGGTTTCCTCATCTAAATTACAGGGAAATAATATCTGCCTCATAACATTGTGTGAGAATTAAATAATATATAGAGAGAGTACAGCACATTATTTAGTGCATACTAAGCATTGTGAAGTACTGGATTTCTTTTCTTTATTCTCTGTTTCTTTCAATGATAAAGGCATTTCAGACTGCATGCTTTCCTCTAATTATGCTTTAGGTATATCTCAACTGATGTGAAGTGTTCTTTATAAATTTTTAAAAATATATAGATTTGCATTTTACTTTGTTTTCCTAATTAACTCTAAAGTCAATTAGCATTATGTTTGATAATTTAAATTATTCATTTGGGGGGCATAATTTTATTATGTTTAGAAATTATGATCAGAAGATGTGGCATATAAAGTTAATTTTCTCAGTTATATGATTAATTTTATACATGTCTCGTACATATGAGAAAATTAAATATCCTCTACATATAAATATTTGCTGTATCATTCAATCAATTGTGTTACTCATTTCTTGTTCAAGAGCTTACTGATTCTGAAAGTGCCATTTATAATATCTCACCATAATTCTATATTTTATTAGGGTCTCCCAGAATTTCTAATTGGTTTTGTTTTGTCATATTTGTTGGTTTATAATCTTTATATCTTCTTTCATCATTGTACCTTTTGTATAATGTCCTATTATCCTGTTTGTGCATTCTATTTAAATTCTCCTACTTTACATTGATATTGTAAAACTCGTGTCTCTTTTCATTTCTGTTTGCCTTGGAGCTATAGCGCCAATATGAATATTTCTTCTTTTCTTTTTTCTGTTTTTTAATCTTTATTGTTGAAAGTATTACAGAGGTCCCCCTCCACCCTGCTTCTACCCTCCCTAGGCTTTCCCTACATTATTGTTTGTCCATGGGCCATGCATATAAGTTCTTTAGTTAATCTCTTCCCACCCTGCCCCTCCCTTCCCTTTGAAATAGGTCAATCTGTTGCATGTTCAATGTTTCTGGATCTGTTTTGTTCATCAGTTTATTTTGTTCCATAGATTCCACATATAAGTGAGGTCATGTGATACTTGTCTTTCTCTGACTGGCTTATTTCACTTAGCGTAACACTCTCCAGTTCCCTCCATGTTGTCACAAAGGGTAAGAGAGCCCTCTTTTTACAGCTGCATAGGATCCCATTGTATAAATTTACCACAGTTTTTTAATCCATTCATCTACTAAAGGGCAGTTGGGCTGTTTCTAGTTATTAGCTTTTGGAAATAATGCTATATGAACATGGGGCGGGGGGGGGGGCATATATTCTTTCTGATTGGTGTTTCAGATTTCTTAGGATATATTCCTAGAAGTGAGATCACTGGGTCAAATGGCAGTTCCATTTTTAATTTTTGAAGAAATTCCACACTGTTTTCCATAGTGGCTGTACCAGTCTGCATTCCCACCAGCAGTGTACTAGGGTTCCTTTTTCTCCACATCCTTGCCAGCACTTGCTGTTGGTTGATTTATTGATGGTAGACATTCTAGCGGGCGTGAGGTGGTGCCTCATTGTCATTTTAATTTGCTTCTCTCTGATAATTAATATTTTTTTCCTTTCTTAAGTCTGGAATAAAATCCTATTTATTCTTGAAGTTCAGGAGTTTTACCAGGATATGCCATGTCTCATTTATCAGCCCTGTGAGAAACTCAGTCAGTCCTTCAACTATGAAGAATTTATCTTTCCTCCACAGCGTAAATTTCTTCCATTATTTAATTATTAGCTCTCCTCCATCTTTTCCTTTATCTCTACTTGGAGATTTTTTACAAATATTTATTTATTTATTTATTTATTTATTTATTTATTTATTTATTTATTAGAGAGAGAGATTTGTTTTCCATTTATTTATGCATTCATTGATTGAATCTTGTATGTGACCTGACTAAGGACAGAACTTGCAACCTTGGCATATCCAGACGATGCTCTAACCAGCTCAGCTGCCAGGTAGGGCTTGAAGTTCTTCCTAACCGCATATTAGAATAACAGAAGTTAAACTCCAAATGGCTTTTGATTTACCTCATGATTTCCAAATATTTGTAATTTTGTGTTATATTTAGAGATATTAATTACCCAGGGTCTTTCTGCCTGATTTATCTAGTCTCAGCTGTGTCTGCTCTCCCTCTGAATATGTCATCTGAATCATAAAATTTGAAAAGTATTTGTTTTTGTTTCCAAATGACCTTCATGATTTATAGTAAAATCTCTTTACATCCTTTTATTTATTTACTTAATCAGTCACAATTGCCATCTGTTCCCTACAGTAGTTGTTTTTGTAAGGTTTTTACAAATCCTCACTGGAGGATAGGTTCATTGATTTTTAGAGAGAGAGGATGGAGGGAGAGAGAGACAGAAAGAGACAGAGAGAAAAAGAGAGACAAAGAAACATCGATTGGCCACACCCAGTACATTGAACCCGCAGCTTTTTATTATATGGGATGTTCCCACCAACTGAGCAACCTGGCCAGGGCTACCGTAGTAGGGCTACAATAATTTTTTTTTTTCAATCTTCACCAGAGGATATTTTCCTCATCATTTTTTAGAGAGAATGGAAGGGAGGAAGGGAGGGGGGAGAGAGAGAGAGAGAGAGAGAGAAAGAGAGAGAGAGAGAGAGAGAGAGAGAGAGAGAGAGAGAGAGAGACATTGAGGTGAGAGACACATGGATTGGTTGCCTCCTGCATGCACCGTAACTGGGCCAGGATTTGCCCTTGGCTGGGAATTGAACCTGAGACCCTTCAGTGTGCAGGCTGATGCTGTACCTTTGAGCAACACTGGCCAAGGCCAGTTCTTTTTTTGACAGAAATCACCTATTTGGGGTAAGTAGACTTGGTATCTACCAGAAACTTCTAGCAAATGTCATAAATTATTGGTGAAATGTAAAAGGAATTTCTATTAAAGTGTTTTTTTTTATAATTATATATTTTTATTGAATTTATTGGGGTGACATTGGTTAATAAAATTATACAGGTTTCAAGTATACAACTCCACAATATATCATTTATATATTGTAATATGTGTTCACCCCACTAAGTCAAGTCTTTTGTCATCATTCATCCCTCCATACTCTCTTTTACTTCCCCCACCCCTCTTTCTCTCTGGTAATCACTATAGAGCTGTCTGTCTATGAGGGGTTTTTTTTTTTCTTGCTTAATCCCTTCACTCCTTTCACCTAGCCCTGAAACCCCCTGCCCCTCTGACAGCTGTCAGTCTGTTCTCTGTATCTATGAAAGTCTTAAACAAGAGTAGCTGTTGTCATGGTCACTGTGTTGTAGATCATAGCCAATGTAATAAAACAAGAAAAAAATTAAATACATTAATTAGAAAAGAAGTAATAAAACTTGCATTATTTACAGATGTTATCATCTGCACAGAAAATCCAAGAGTATTGACCAAAATAGTATTAGAACAAACAAGATAATTTATCATGGGGATAAGATATAAGATTAATGTGGAAATCTCAGATACCATTCATAAGCAGTAACACATTTTCTAAAATATCTAGAAATAAACCTGTTAGAAAGTAAGTATAAGATATATAAGAAGAAAGCTCTAGAAGAGGAAAAAAACACACACAAGAGTATATAGAACAACATAAAATCTTTAGATGAGAAAATTCAATGTTGTAAATATTTCATTTTTCCAAACATTACTCCTTAAATTTAATGCAATAACAAATAAATTTCATAATGAAATTTTTTATAAACTTTAGAAAATATATTTAAATTTCATCTGAAAGTGGGGAAAAGAACAAATATACAAACAAAAGAATAACCAATACACTTTTCTTAAAAAAAAAAAAAAAAAAAAAAAAAGATGTAACTTACCTGGCCTGAAACAGAGCTTATTCTAAATTTATAGAATGAAAACATTGTGGCAAAATTTTTAGAAAATGATATTAGAGGAGTCAGATAGATAGAATAGACCAATAGCCGACCTATTTCCAATGGGAAATTCAGCTTACAATAAAGCAAACATTTTAAATCAAAAAGATTAATTGTTTAGTAAAAGGTACTGAGATAGTGAATTCTGCATTTGGAAGAAAACTAAATTCAGTTAACGACTTCAAATTTATTGCATATCGGGTTTCCCAGGAAATAGTTTTTGAGACAGATTTGTTGGAGGGGAGTTTATTGGGGATTTGCTTTCTGGATCATTTTCTGAGGGGGATGCGAAGGAAGCAAGCAATGGGCAGAGGGAGAAATTGAGTTGCAGTTTTGTCTCAGTGCCTTACCCAACTCTAAGTGGAGGTCTGAAGCTGGGGTGTATTACATTTAGTTTTCAGCCCTGGGATCAGGGAGCCTACACGTTATAGTCCCACGTGGATCACTAGTTGGATGTGGGCTGCCCCTAGGGAGGGGGTGTGACCTAGAATGAGGCAGCTCTCCCCAGCTGAGGGCAATTTTCCAGGGAGGGTTGACACTGTAACAATATTCACAAAATGAATTCCAGATGTCTCTAAAAACTAACCATAGGAAACTAAAATATCAGATGTGAATTTTTTAAAAAGTAGAATCTATATATATAAAAGCCTAAGTAACAATTTGACCATTTGACTGGTATCTATGATGTGCACTGACCATGAGGGGGCAGACACTCAATGCACAGGCATGGAAACATGGAACAAACTGATGAATCTCAGCAGGAAGTGGGGAGGGTGGGAAGAGATTAACCAAAGATCTTATATGCATACTAGTGGCCCAGTGCATGGATTCATGCACCAGTGGGGTCCCTTGGCCTGGCCTGTGGGGATCGGGCCGAATCCATGCACCAGGCCTCCAACATCCCCTGAGGGGTCCCAGATTGTGAGAGGGTGCAGGCCAGGCTGAGGGACCCCACCAGTGCACAAATCCATGCACCGGGCTTCTAGTATATTTATAATTTTAGGGTAAGAAGTTCCTTCTAATGATAGATAAATTTGATAAGTTGGAGTTAACAATGCTTATAAACATATTATTTTATAAAGAAAGCCAAAGAACAGACTGGGGGAAAAATATCTGCAATGTGTTTGAACCAATGCATGATGTATGGGATGTAATGAAATACAACTTCACTTTTGTCTCCCAAAGGACATCCTAAAAATTATTTAGTTATTTAGAATCTTCAGTAGGCCCCATGATTTTTCTGTACTATGTTCATGTTAAGTAAAAAAATACATTCTCATTTCAGTCCAAGATATTAATCAACACTTCCTACTTCGTTCTAAGATAAGATTTCTCCTCCTCCTCTCCAGCTCTGTGGTGCCCCAGGCTTTGAGGAAGGGGATTTGGTTGGCTTCCTTTTTTTTTTTTTTCTTTATCTCTTCTCACCTCATACCCTCCAGCTGGCTGTGGTTTACACCCTGCCTGGTGGTAAAGGTAAAGGAGAAGGAAGGAGAAGTAAAAGGAAAAGAGCAGAAAACTTTTGCTTAGCTGAGGGTGGCCTTAAAACAGTCACATAAATCAATGGAACAGAACAGAGAGCCCAGAAAGTCACACAGTGTCACTTCTGCTCTACTATAGCCATCAAAGCAGCCACCAGAGGAGGGGACACAGACCTCCCACCTTTTAATGGGAATAGTGTCAAAGAATTTATACTATTTTTTATAACCACCAGCATATCATTGATCTCTTTGAAGAGCCTCACCAGTTAAATAGGTTTCTAACATCATATCATAATGTTGCTTTTACACAGTATCTTACTAGCTCTCCAATTTATCTTCTCTAACTCTAGTCTGAAGCAGATTTCTATCAGTTAAAACTAAAAGGGCTCTAAGCATTAAGGGCTGTATTTCAAAAACTTTCCACTACGTTGAACCCCTCAGTATGTTGTGTTGTTAATAAGCAGGAAGGTCTTCAACAAAACTGCCCTTTCTTAGGGAAAAGGCTGTGACCTTCGCTTCCTCTTACTCATGTCACCAAATCAAAGCAACATGTAACACCTGCAGCTCAGAAGGAACCTTGAGCCACAGCACCTTGTTGCATATATCACCACATATTGCAGGAAGAAAAACAAGAGTGAGGTTCTTTTAACAAAAATGAGAATGTAGTTTTCAACCAAGAGCACATTTTAAAATAAGGTCTATTGATATATGACTTACAAAGAGTAAAATTCACCCTTTTTTTGGTATGCCATTTTGAGCTTTGACAAAATATAGTATGTGGTCATAGTCATTTAGCCACCACCACAATTAAGGTATAGAACAATTTCATTACTTCAAATGATTCCCTACTGTGCTTTTATAGTCAACTAGAGGCCCGGTGCACAAAATTCGTGCACTGGAGGGGGGGGTGGTCTCTCAGCCTAGCCTGTGCCCTCTCGCAGTCCAGGACCCTCCGGGGATCGGGTCTAAGCTGGCACTCAGACATCCCTCTCACAGTCCAAGGCTTTCACAGTCCAGGACCCCTTGCTCCTTTCCACCTGCCTGTTGCAGTGGTGGGAGAGGCTCCTGCCACCTCCGCAGCACTCACCAGCTGTGAGACCTGCTTCTGAGCAGGGTGGGGTGGAGGGGAGGGAAGAAGGGGAGAGAGGGAAGGAGATAAGAGGGCAGGGGAGTGCCACTCAACCACAAGCCAGGCTCACTGCTCCTTAGCACTGGCCCCACCCCCTGCACACTGGTCGGGCAGCAGGGGGGTGGGGGGGCAATCTGGGGCCTGGCTTGCCAGGGCAGGGGCTGTGGGAGGTTGAGGTGCCTTGGTTGCTCCCCATCCCGCCTCTGTAGAGGCTCTGGGACCATGCCCCCCCCCGTCACCCCCACCTCTGTGGAAGAGGGGGTGCTGGGACCACCATGGCTGGCCTGAGGCGCAGGCTTGCTGGCCCTGCCTCATGCCCATTGGCTGTTCCGGAAGGTCATCCGGAAGGTCATCCAGAATGTTGTGTGGAAGGTCTTTCAGCTGTCTGGTCTAATTAGCATATTACGCTTTGTTATTATAGATTCTCTTTACCCATTCCCAGCCTTTGGCAACTATTGATCTCATTTTTTTTCTTCTTGTTCAGCATTTTTCAGGTCATATATATGGAATCATAACATGTGCAGCTTTTTTAATTGCCTTAATGTTTTTGGAGATCATTGAGGTTGTTGAAGTTATCAGTAGCTCATTTTCTATTGTAGCTGAGTAATATTCCACTGTAAGGATGTGCCACTTTTTTGTGTGTCCATTCACCCAATGAGGGAAATTAGAGTTGATTTCAACACATAACATTTTAAAAATAGCAAAAGAATAAAATGGCTAAAATGAATTTTGTCATGGAGTTTTTCATTTCTTAACTACCTTCATATTTTCTGGTCATTTTGAGTTATTACTAGCAAAAGTTAGAAATCATCAGTCTGATGGGAATCATGCACGGTTTGGGGGAGTGATGGTCTCTTTCTAATTAATTATTTTCCCACTGAGTTCCTTCTGGGTTGATGCAATTGCTCCTGTTTATCAACTAGTATGTTTATGGAAAGTGTTGAAAGAGGATTATGTTCCAATGGGTAACAGCTGGCCTCATAGCAATTGGATGACAAAAGGATCATCCAAGTGCATAACTTGCAAAAATTGGGCCAGGACCTGACTTAGAAGATGGAACAACCTCTTTGGCTGACTTTTAAGGCTCAGCTTCTCAATGATGCTTCCCATTAGGCAATCATGGGCTTTCTGCAGGATAGAGAGTGAACAGACAGGGACAGTGGGGGAGCCCTGTAGAGAAAGAACATGGATATTACTGCTTTCTCCATTTTCCAGCTCCCTCTCTGCAAGAACCCAGAGCCAGTCATCTCACATGCTATGCAAGATTTCAGTAGGTTAGAAACTAATTTTAAATTCATTTAAAAAACGAGTTCATATCAGCATTGTCTCCATGAACCCTTGCCTTTAAAGGACTGAGAACAATGCTGCCTTGCTGATTTTCTCATGCTGTTATATCATTTGCATAAAACAGGTGTGCCACAGACGGTTCACTGCCAACTCAACATAATGCGCCCGCACAGCTATCTAATTTCCCTGTCAGTGCAGTAATCTTTCTCCTTTGTTAAAAGGCTCTCAAAATCACTGTAAGTAATGTCGATGCATACTGGGTTTAAGTCAAATAATACATTTGCCTTTGCCGCTAACTTTGAATCTTGAAAAAGCCAGCTCTGAAAAATTAGAGATGGGTCCCCGAGTGAGTCACTCAATGCTACATTTCTCTGGTTTCCTGACAGCCAATATTTCAAAAAACAAGAACAATAATAGGAAAAGTTCTCCATCATGTGTGAAGCCTCTAGTTACATGTTTTATTTTATTTTTTATTTTCCCTCCTGTTTACTTTATAATAGTCCTTTCCTTGAAGGAGTTTCCATCGAAAAATGAAATGAGTATCAACTTGAGTTACATGTCGACTGTCTGCTTCCCTTTACCTCCCCCTACTGCTGCTTCCTTAGTGACTCTCATGAGTAGTGTCCTGGTGATACAGGACTAGACACTTAGAGATTCATTCACAGGTATTTCACCTAGGTTCCCAAATACACACTTATTTGTCTACACTGTTCATGTGCTACAATGATTAGGAATGAAAACAGATTCTATTATTTTCATCAGCCATTAGTGTATAAATAAATAAATAATTACATAAAGATCTGCCTGTATTTATGAAATGTGTATCTAATAAGACACAGATACATATAGACATATAGATGTGTGTAATTATAATGTGTGTATAACCTTTTAAAAAATATATTTTTATTGATTTTAGAGAGGAAGGGAGAGGGAGAGAGAGATAGAAACATCCATGATGAGAGAGAATCATTGATCAGTTGCCTCCTGCACACCCCACACTGGGGATTGAGCCTGTAACCTGGGCATGTGCCCTCACCTGAAATCAAACTGTGAGCTCCTGGTTCAGAGATCGATGCTCAACCACTGAGCAATGATGGTGTGATGGTGGGCTAATGTGTGTATAACTTTTACAATGAAAGTGGGCTCATGGAATTTTCATTATTAAACCCCAGTGACTTCCTGCCCATGGCCCTACCTGCCCCAGCTCCTGCACTCCTTCCACCACGTCCCTTCCCTTGCTTACTTCACTCTGACCCCACAGGTCTCTTAGTTTCTTAAAGATACCAAACTAATTCCTACATCCTGGTCTTTGTCCTAAATGTACCATTGAACCCAGAAAGCGTTTCTCCTGATGTGAGCAGAACCAAGTCCCTCTCATCTTGCATATCTCAGCTTAACATCACACACTCAGAATGTCATTTGTTGGCCAATTTAACATAGCTGCCCAACTGTTCCAATTTTCTTAGGGATTTCTTGGCTTTTTCTTTGTTCCTCACTGGCATACTGTCTGCCCTCTGTGGATACCTCTCTAATTGCCCCTACTTCCCTCCTTTTGCTCTCAATCCTCTGGCTCCTACTCTAAGCACCTTATCCTCTCTGCCTGGGGGCTTCTTCTGGTCAGGGAGCATGCTCAGCCTGCACCAGGAGACAGGCCGAAGCACCAGCCAGTTTACGTCCCAGAAGCAGCCCCAAACCAAATGGATGAAAGTTGATGAACCCTTGGGTAGGGCAACCCTGAAATCCACTGTAGCATTGAGTTATATTTGCCCATAGCATTTGCAATGAGCACATTTTTCATAATCGTCCTTCTCTCCCCTGCTTTCCTTTCCCTCTCCCTTATCTCTGTCATCTCCAAGCAAACCATTCGTACACATATACTTGTTTCAGGGCCTGCTTCTGAGAGAGTCCAACCTAAGGCACTCCTTCAACTAGAATGTAAGTTCCACTGAAAGCAGGAAACATCTGGCCTCTTCATCATTACATACCTGTCATTCCAGTGCTGGGCACACATTAGGCACATGATAGATATTTGTTGAATGACTAAGTGGTCACATATGAATGCATATATAGACGGGAGGATATAATTTGGGTATCTTTAAGAGGTCCTTCTCTGGCTCCTAAGACCTGCCCATCTCCCAATATAGAAAGCTCTTTTTTTTTGCCCTGGGGCCCAAGTCTCGAAGAGAAAACACAAAAGCATATGGAAGAAGTGAAAAGACAATTTGGGATTTGGGGGGTTCTCAATTGATGTTTAAAACTGTGTCTAAGTGTTGAACATTTGATTTCTGAGAGAGAGAGAGGGAGGCTGTTTGAACATACCCATCTTGAGAGAGTCATATGTTAATATCATTTAATAAAAAATAATTATCATAGACCTGTTAATTATTGACCATTTGCAAGGCAAGAGGGGTCCTGCATTCAATTGCAGGGAGTGAGGGTGATGGTTCAAGGGGACGTCCCACCCTGCAACTCTCAGGCAGTATTTCTCCCCTGACCTTTCCCTGCTTAAACCAAGCAGAACCAAGGGACAGGTGGATTTGCTGAGATTGTTGGTGCTTTAATAAAGTTATATGTTAATATCACTGGATGAAAAATAATCATGATAGACCTGTTATATATTTTCAGGAACAGTTTCAATTAATACCATGAATCAAACAGCACAAAGCTTCTGCCCTGACAAAGCTTATGTTGGAGTGCACAGAGGCAGTTCAAGGAGTAAATTGTAAAATGGTACACACGATAATATCAGTGGTGAACGTTAAGTAAGGTAGGAGGTGGAGAGAAATGCTGATGTTTTACATGTGGTGATGACATTTGAGCAGAGGCATAAAGGAAATGAGGAAGCAAGCTCTGCAGATATCTCTGGAGGGAGAGCATTTGAAGCAGATAAAATAGCTGAGGGCAGGACTGTGCTGGGCATGTTTGAGCAGCTGCAAGGAGACTCTGAGGCTGGCTGGGTCGGGGAGAGAGAGCAAGATGTGGGGGTGATGGGGGGTGGGACCGGGGACAGAAAGATAACCCTCTGGTGTGGAATTTAAACTGCTTTATTTCCACATCGTCTCTATTTGATCTCAAGTCAATTCATCTGACACTTGGATATTAATGGAAGAGTTAATCTATGATAGAGTTGCTTCGTGGTCACAAGATGGCTGCTGTCTTCCACAGCCTCAGGCCACCATGAAAGGAAAATAGCAAATGTTTACTTCTCCATGTAAAATTCTGACTGAAGAATAACATGCATATTGAAAAATGCAAAAGCACAAATGTGCAGCACGATGAATTTTTCACAAGCTGAACATATTCATATAACCGACATCCAGATCCAAAGTTAGTCTACCTCCCAAGAGTAATCACTATTCTAACTTCTACCACCACATAGTATTTGCCTCTTTTTGAACTCTACATAAATGGAACCAAATAGTACGTATCCCTTTGCATCTGACAATCTTTGGGAAACATTATGTTTATGAGCTACATCTATGCTGTTATAGGTAATTGTATTTTGTTAATTGCCTTTGCTGTGTGTTAATTATTTTGGGTGAATATACTATAATTTCTTTATCCATTCTGATATTGGTGGGCATTAGTATTTTTCAGTTTGGGCTACTATAAATAGTGTTGCTAGGAATATCCTGGTCTATATCATTTGGTGCACATTTTTTTGGTGGGTATTTAACTAGGAGATAAATAACTGGGTTAAAGAATATGTCTCTTTTTAGATTTAGTAGATTCTGCCAAACAGTATTCCAGAATGACTGACCAATTTTTTTTCCCTCCAGGAGTGTATTAGAGTTTCAATTGGTCCATATCAGACAACTGGTATTGGTTGTCTTTTTCATTTTAGGTATTCTATGTGGAAGTATTGAATTGTAGTTTTAATTTTTCTTCCCTTCATGATTAACAAAGTTCAGAGCTTTATTTTTTACTGAACATCAAGTGTTTATATTTTAAAAGAAGTTTACAAGTCAGTCCAAAGTAGTTATGGGAATTATAAATGCAGATATTTGCCAGGGTTCTTGTCCCAGCATCAAGAAGGGTTCCGGAATCTGGAAAAGGCTGTGCGTAGATGACAGAGGAATCCAGAGACTAATAAAGAGTCTGTAGATTAGATATAATTTTGAAAGGCACTGTGGGTCAGAGGAGCTTAGCCAGAGGAGCTAAGTTCTAAGATCTTAAGTCTAAGCAGTTCTCAACCTGTGGGTTGCGAACAATGAAAATACATCCTGCATATCAGATATTTACATTACGATTCATAACAGTAGCAAAGTTACAGTTATGAAGTAGCAACGAAAATAATTGTATGGTTGGGGGTCACCACAACATGAGGAACTGTATTAAAGGGTCGCGGCATTAGGAAGGTTGAGAACCTTACTAAGGCCTTAGGTTCTCCCTTGTCCCTAGGACCCCATGCTTTTTATTAACACAACTTGTCCTGAGGCAAGATGGAGATATACACTTCAAAGGGTCAGGGTTTGGTACAGAGTCCATTGTCAGAATGCGGGAATTAGCCTATGGCTGTACAGGCGTTTGGCCAGTAGGAGGCAATAACATGTAAATTAAGATGCCTTTTAGCTGTCTGGCAGCCACAATCTATTTAATGTATCCTATTCAGGTTTGGGGAAATGCCTTTAGCCATTCCCAACAGGTGGCTACATGTGTGACTCAACCCTGTTGAGTCCCCAAGTCTCATCAACCTTTTGATGAAACTCCTGAAATTATAACATGCTGGAATTGGTCACCGGCAGATATTAATAGCCCCCACATCACAAAGTGGGAGATAATTCCATGAAAGGATCTATGTACAAATACTCAATATGACACCTGGTAGATAGTAAGCACACAATTAATAGTATGTATTATTATCATTATTTTATGTGTTAAACGAAGAATAGCCTAAAATCTTTGCTACTAAATGTTCCTTTTGAAGATAAAATCCAGAAACACTGCCGAGAGAAAAGGAAGAAAAGATGAATTACTTTCATAGAGCCAGTAGAAACAAAAGGGCACTGGAACAGCAATAAGCTAATCAGAATAACATCAGAGGCTGCACTAGATACATTTCAATGATAAATACAGTCCTAAATGTCGAAGTGAGAGCCAAAATAGTAATATTAAAAAGCCTCATATTTAACAGCTTTTACATACTTTATGTTTGATTATTGGCATATCAATTGAGCTAAATATTTTCATCTTTGGCCTGTGAATTAATGTTCTTTGAAGATCTATAAAATGCACTTAGTCATCTTCAGTAGCATTCATCTGAGGCTTATATTTACAACTGTTACCATTAGGTATCAGCTGAGTCATGAAGTGAAGTCTGTACTGAATTAGAGTCAACCTAATGCTTGGAAGAAACAGAAATCAACATGGAGGAATGTTAATACTGAACTAGCATTTGATCTTAACCTTAAAGAATGAGTAAGATTTATTGAAGACAAAGGCAAGAAGGACACATCAGCCATTAAAATAATAGCAACTAGGCCTGGCCAGTGCGGCTGCATGTTTAGAGCATCAACCCGCACACCAAAGGGTAGGGGGTTCAATTCCCAGTCAAGGGCACATAAGTGGATTGCCATTTGCTCCCCACCCCAGGTCCGGGCATGTGTGGGAGGCAAGCTGTGTATCTCTCACATCAATGTCTCTCTCTCTCTCTTTCTCCCTCTGTCTCTCTTGCTCTCTCCCCCCTCTTTATTTCCTTTCCATCTCTCTGAAAAGCAATGGAAAAATGTCTTCAAATGAGGACTAACAAAATAATAAATAAATAAATAAATAAATAAATAAATAAACAAATAAACAAACAAACAAACAAAAAAAACAAATAAATAAAATGATAGCAACTAAAGAACTGACAAAATATTTACATGTAATGCTCCAAGGATAATGAGATCTGGAAACACAGAATATACAATAGATAAGTAGAGGTTGCAACCATTTTGATGGATCTTTATCATGCTGAATTTGGTTCTTTAGCCTTTAGGAAATTGTGAAATGATTCTGAATTGAGATGTAGTGTGCCTATATTCTGGAAAGGTAACCTTGAAAAAAATGAATGAAGTGACATTAGGTTTGGGAGCAACAAACCTAATGTTATATGATGTTATATAATGAAAGCCTGATCATAGGTGGAAACAGAGACAAGGCAAAAGTGGTGATTAATTAGAAATGTATTTTTGTAATAAACTTGATTAAACTCAACCTGTTGGGTGAAGAGAATTGATGAATGGTCTAAGATGACATTGAGAATTCTAGGTTAGTGTTAGTACTTTTTAATTCTGGAAAGTATTAATAGGACTGGATTGAAACCAAATTTGGGAAAAGGATAATGAGTTTAGCTTAGGACTTTTGATGTTGATAATTTATTTTCTTTTTATTTGTCAACATAATGGAAATAATAATTAAAACTAATGGAAAAATCAAAGGCGAAACATTTGAGGGGGAAAAAGATAAATTAGAGGAAGGAATAAAAAGATAAACATTAACAACTATGTGGTAAATTTATGAGAGAAATAAGTTTGGACAATCAAACAAATTGGGATTCTATATGCATGACATAATCCTATATAATAAAGAGGTAATATGCAAATTAACCCTCATGCTCTCACAAGATGGCTGCCTATGACCAGGGTTAGTGAGGGATGACCAAATGACTGAAAAAGCATACTGAGTGGGGTGATCAGGCAGGCAGGGGGCCATGAGGGGTGACCAGGCCAGCAGGGGTCAGTTGGGGGCGACCAGGCCAGCATGGGGGGCAGTTAGGGATGATCAGGCTGGCACACAGAGGCAGTGAGGGGTGATCAGGCCGGCAGGGGGGGTCAGTTAGGGGTGACCAGGCAGGCAGGCAGGTGAGCGATTAGGAGCCAGTAATCCAGGATTGTGAGAGAGATGTCCAACTGCTGGTTTAGGCCCAATCCCCAAGATCGGGCCAAACCAGCAGTTAGACATCCCCCAAGGGGTCCCAGATTGAAGACGGTGCAGGCTGGGCTGATGGGACACCGCCTGCCGTCCTGCATGAATTTCATGCACCAGGCCTCTAGTTTATGATAAAAGTCTAAAACATAACAGATTTCTCTGTAAATACATACATTCTCCTTCTTGGGATCTTCATTCCAACCTAATCCAAATCATGAGTCATCAGCATCATAATAAGAAAATAATTAAGAGAAGTCATAGTAATTAACTTCCATATTTTTTAATACTCTTAAAATTGCAAAAGAGATCTTCCAAATCGATTATTTTTAAAGTTGTATTACTATAATTCATTTATTCAAACATGTTTTTTAAATGTCTTATTTTGTTTTATGCACTATCTTAAGTACTAGGATATAGCAGTGCATGCAATCAATTCTAAATCTGTCTTCCTTGATAAATTTTTAATGGTTATTCAGACAGTAATTTTCCTCTATAAAAATTCACAACCATTTTTTCTCTATTTATTTACCCTTTCCCCCCTCATCAAAGGCCACTATAGCCAAACATATGCATGATTGTAATATATAACATGCACTAGACTTGACAATTGCAATGGGCCAGTAATATCTGCCTAATAGAGATGAGTAGGTATTGTGATTTCAGCAGGACTATGCTAACTATAAAATGCTAAATAAATATTTAATACACATCCTGTAATTCAGTAAGGATAGCCAGTATTCCATGAATAGATGTTAATCTACATTCACGACTGTTCTAATTTTTCACATTGTGAGAGCTTTTGACATTGCACAGTTCATTTTCTCAGAAAGGACACCAAGTCCTTAAAATAATTATTTAACCTCTGAGTGAACTAGTTCTGCTGTCATTGCGAAAATTTGGGTGTACTCATTGTATTAATAGGCTTTGGCTCATTTCTGCTTCTACTTCCATCTTTTAAGAACAAATCTTATTCTCAGTGGTCTGTATTGTGAACAGATAAAAGGCATATTTTAAACAAACCCTACCATTGCTTTTTACTATTATTTCCCCTTAGAATTTGATTCTGGAATCACACATAGTTAAATCATCCTTGTGAGAAATTCCCCTATATAATGTTGGCTCACACTCTTAAAATGGCTGATATTTTATCTTTGTCCCAGAATAGTTCCTAGGATTTGAAAGTAAATATATACTTTCCTCAATTGTCATTAAAAATAAAAGTGTTCACTACTGACATGTTAGCAAATACTTATTTTAAATCCTATTTTGACATGTTTTTATCCTATTTAAACTATGACCTATGTGTATTATCAGTCTTGCTTTGAAAAGTCATTAATATTGTTACTTAATTTTTGCTGCATTGATTAACATAATTCAAAACTCACAAATGTACAAGATGCCTGAAATACTAAAATTTCACTAAAATAAAGTAAAACATTCTGCACAGTAATGTCCTGTTCCATTGTATGTATAGCTTTTACAGGGGCCTTGAAATAAGCTTTTCCTCTGAAAGAATATGAAGAAAGCTAAATATCTACAGGAACTCCTAAGAAAGTATGTTTTAAATAAAACTATTTATGCAAAGGGAAACAAATAACTTGAATAGATTGTTATTTTTCTCAACACTGACTAGGTTCTCTTGAAAATATTCCAGTAAGGGAAGTCATAAAATAAAATTATAAATAAGGCAGCTTGCTAAAATTATTATGCATGAAGAACTTCCTCTATAGTGTATTCCAAGATAAAAGGAATTTCTATTCATGTTTCAATATTAGTCATACATTCATTATATAATATGTTCCATTTCATTATGTATTCCACAATCTTCAGATTAAATCTTGAATCTTTTTGTACATTACACCTCCAAGATTTTATTTGGAGTATTGGCTTACATTTTCAAAACATACAATTAAGATGGTTTGTATTCACTTTTGTTTTTAACACAATACTGTGTATATCTTTATAGGCTTTCCAGGTCTATATATGCTAGTTGCATGAAAAATACTGATTAAAGGAATGACAAACAAAGTTTCTCACTTTACTGTAGGTCAAAGTTTATTTCTCACTCTCCTGAATTTCAAAGTTAAAATTTTACTTTGCTAAAGTTCTGAATTTACTTCTCACTTTCCTGAAAACTGAATGATATAAACAAATCTTTAAAAAAATAAACCACAAAGAGTTCTGTGGAGTTGAGCAGCCCTGTGGTGTTTATTTGAGCCAAAGTCAATCATGTGACTAGAGCTTCCACAGTCTTTAAAAACAAATTGATTGTACTTTTGTTTAAAATATCTAAAAAAATACTGAGGCACATGCCTTTTGACCATGCCTGTTTGTTTGTTTGTTTGTTTCTTTAAATATATTTTATTGATTTTTTTACAGAGAGGAAGGGAAAGGGATAGAGAGCTAGAAACATCGATGAGAGAGAACCATCGATCAGCTGCCTCCTGCACACCTCCTACTGGGGATGTGCCCGCAACAAAGGTACATGCCCTTGACCGGAATCAAAACTGGAACCTTTCAGTTTGCAGGCTGACACTCTCCACTGAGCCAAACCAATTAGGGCGCCTTTGGTTTTTAAAGTGAGCTAAAACCATCCTAGTCATCTATAAACCATCACATTGGTTGACGAAGCTACTGGGAAGGGGTTCATAGTTTATGGGTCCCGAGAAGCCACCCTATTATGAGGCAGCAGCACTTCGGTCAGTGGCAACCCAGTTTCTTGTTTCCACAGCTCACATGGTTGGAGCAGGCCACAAGCTTTCCGCTGGGTGTGAAAGGATGTAGGTGTGTGTGGGAGGAGTTTTATATCACTCTTCTTCTGAGACCTATAACTTCACACTTTCAAGTGCAAAAGACAGAAGCCTTTAGACTTGCTTTTTTATTTATTTTTTAATCCTCACACGAGGATATTTTTCCATTGATTTTGAGAGAGAGTGGAAGGGAGGAGGAGGAGAGACAGAGAGGGAGAGACATTGGTGTGCGAGAGACACATCAATTGGTTGCCTCAGGCATGAGCCCCACCCCAGGCAGGGGATCGATCGAGCCTGCAACCCAGATACATGCCCTGACCGGAATCAAACCTGGGGTCCTTCAGTCTTTGGGCCAACACTCTACCTACTGAGCCCAAATGGTTAGGGCCAGACTTACTTTTTACCAGAGTTAGAAACCCAAGTAAGAAAGCCATTAAATGATATTGTAACTAAATAGAGATGACTTTGGAGTGAAATACTTTATTCCATTGAGATGTAAAATTTTAGAAGAAATAATCAAATTTAAGTATAAAGACATTTTCCATTTTTAACTGACTACATAAACTACAGCAAATAGTTACACAGGTATTATTCTAAAATAATGTTTTAAATAAATAATGCCTAGCTTGACAATATATTTGTGCATTCTTAATTTGTAAAAACTTATTTTTTCACAGAAAAATTTGTAATGCATTGTTCATTTAATATTGACTTCCTTCTTATTTTCTAAGGCCCTAACTCTTTTTATAAAAATTAAGGGCAAGTAAATTTGTAATCTTTCTATATTAAACTTTAGGAATGAGCTCTTTTCTTTATTTATAGTAGGGGAAGCAAAATGTTTTTGGATGCCCGCTAAATGCTAGGTACTGGGATGGAGCAGTATATACCAAAATGTAAGAAAATGGGAGCATAAATATGTAAATATTATTACAAAGTAGGACATGGTTATTGCAAATAGCTGGAACACAATGTGTACTACGCATATTTAATGGAGACAGATTTCTTGAGGTCAGGCAGAAAAAGTTTTATGGGAGGAAGGAACTGAATAAAAAATAATTAAAATAGGTTTTGATAATTTTATGTGATAGAGGTACATTTAAGAGTTTCGATATCACTGTTAAGGGAGGTCTTGCAGGATGAAATTTTGAGTGAACCCTATTACTTCTCATTTGTATTACTCTGGGGCACCGTAAACGGGACTGAACTGTAGAGCAGATGCCATCCGTGCCCTGCCTATAATCCTCAGGTTTAATCACTTCTGTACCTACTGGCCTACTTTCAACTGCAAGTTCTGCATCACTGTGCTAGAGGGCTTTCTCCAACACTACTGATGTCCTTACTCTTCACTGCCCTTGACCATGAAGGCTGGAAATGACAAGGAATTAACACCTAGTAGGAGCAGCCCTTAACTGATAACTGGAGGAATTATATATTGCAGCAATTTTTGACCTTTTTCATCTTGTGGCACACATAAACTAATTACTAAAATTCTGTGGCACACCAAATAATACATTTTTTGCAGATCTGACAAAAATAAGTATGATTTTGATTCATCCCATTGGATGATTATTGTTGTGTTGGCTATTGTCACTCTTTATTTGACAATATAAGAGAAAAGAAGTCAGTGCCCCTGACTAAATGATTTGCATGTTTTGAAAATTTTTGTGCACACCACACCAGTGTGCCTCTTGTGGCACACCATTATGCCATGGCACACTGGTTGAAAATTGCTGATACAGTGGGATGACCCTTAGGTATATGTTCTACACTATCTTTTGGAGTTCTCTAGCAAGACTGAGCTCCAATAAACTCACAGTGATGACTTATTATCTGGCTAACACACTCTTTTTTTTCTTCCTTATTGATTAAGGTATTACATATGTGTCCTTATCCCCCCATTGCCCGCCCCCCCCCACTCATGCCCTCACTGCCCTGGTGTTTGTGTCCATTGGTTAGGCTTATATGCATGCATACAAGTCCTTTGGTTGATCTCTCCCTCTTATCCCCACCCTCCCCTACCTTCCCTCTGAGGTTTGACCGTCTGATTGATGCTTCTCTGTCTCTGAATCTGTTTTTGTTCATCAATTTATGTTGTTCATTATATTCCACAAATGAGTGGGATCATGTGATATTTATCTTTCTCTGACTGGCTTATTTCGCTTAGCATAATGCTCTCCAGTTCCATCCATGCTGTTGCAAATGGCAAGAATTCCTTCTTTTTTACCACAGTGTAGCATTCCATTGTGTAGATGTACCACAGTTTTTTAATCCAGTCATCTGCTGATGGGCACTTAGGCTGTTTCCAAATCTTAGCTATGGTAAATTGTGCTGCTATGAACATAGGAGTGCATATACCCTTCTGATTGGTGTTTCTAGTTTCTTGGGATATATTCCTAGAAATGGGATCACTGGGTCAAGTGGGAGTTCCATTTTTAGTTTTTTGAGGAAACTCCATACTGTTCTCCACAGTGGCTGCACCAGTCTGCATTTCCACCAGCAGTGCATGAGGGTTCCTTTTTCTCCGCATCCTCTCCAGCACTTATTATTTGTTGATTTGTTGATAATGGCCATTCTGACAGGTGGGAGATGACAAGCACACTCTTTATTGGCTTCTTTCTCTTGCCTCACTTCCCTGCTCCACTACTGATACTTCCTGGATCACCTACCAAATAAACTTCTTGCAGTCAAATTTTTATCTTAGTCTGCTATAGGAAACCAATTGAGACAGATGAGACGTGTTTAATTGACTTAGTGTTAGCCAATGGAGTCATGTTTGAGTAGCATTGAAAACTATGTATGTGTGTATGTATAAATGATAGGAATGACTAGAGAACTGTATACTGAAGTGCAAAAGGCCTACTGACTCACACTTTTATCATTTTTCTCTCTTAAGATACTTAGGGTTCTGCTTGAGTGTAATCAATAGAATTAGAATAATATTATGCTTTATGGTCAATGATATTACATTTTAGCTCATTTTCATAAAATCGAAGTAATACTAAAAGAGTTTTACAATGTATAAAGATGTTTTCTGAAAACAAAACACAGCACAGTTCATTTTATATTGCTTTTGTTGTCCAGGCATTACCAAGCTTAAGATGGGATAGGAGACTAAAGGATATATATTCAATAATTGGTGATGAGAGAGCTATTAGCGTGACTGAAAGGTCATTTTCTATACATTTTACTGTTTTTTTAGTCTTTCTCTTTCAGCCAGTGTATTTACAAAGAATCACAAATTTTGTTTTATAAGAATAATCCCAGACCTCACTTACTAAAACTATAGTTATTTTTTTGGTGAAATGATAGTAATCCCTTCATCTCATGTTAAAAATAAGAGAAAGGAAATAAAATTCAAGACAGAAGCTATTACACGGGCAAATATGAGAAGGCATATTCGTCGATCATAGTTAATTATAACCTGTGGATTCTAGACTAACTGGTAGAAAATGGACTTTTTGTCCAAGAATTAACCCCATCAATTATATTCCCTAATTATATTTATTTACCAAATAAAGCTCCCATTCCTTTCAAATCACTTTATTACCAGCAATTTGCAGCTTCCTGAACACAAGCACACATAAAAATTGTGTATAATGAGCAGACCTACTAAGTGCTGGAAACCGGACCACTCATTACAATGACTAAAATGAATACAAAAGTATGACTCCTGTCCTCAAAAGGAAGAAGTAGAGGATGATCCATAAAAATTGCAATTCAGCCTTAATTGGTTTGGCTCAGTGGATTGAGCATTGGCCTGCAGACTCAAGGGTCCCAGGTTCGATTCCGGTCAAGGGCATGTACCTTGGTTGCGGGCACATCCCCAGTAGGGGGCATGCATGAGGCAGCTGATCGATGTTTCTCTCTCATCGATGTTTCTCTTTATCCCTCTCCCTTCCTCTCTGTAAAAAATCAATAAAATATATTTGGAAAAAAAATTGCAGTTCATTCACACTGGACGATAATTGTGTTGGCTGTTGTAATTTTTTATTTGACAATATAAGGGAAAAGAGGTCGGTGCCCCTGACTTCCTTCTTATCACTGGAACATCAAGAGTACTCCAGTCAAAAGTTGGATTGGTGTCCTCCCTAGCTGTAAATGTAATGCTTATATCAAATCAAATTGTGAAGAAACAATTAGAAAATATTAGTAATTCTTATATAGCAAAGGTTAATTAACTAAATGACCTTTTGAAGTGAACAGTGCCTGTCACAGGTCCAATTTTTATAGTTGCTATAACTGGGTTCATTTTACAAAAACTAAAATGGAGAAGTTAAGAAACTCCCTCAAAGTCTCAAAGCTGGTAAGTCTGGATCTAGACACTGTCCTTTTACCATTATGCTATAACTAAAAAGAAACAGGCCCAGGACAAATGTGGCATAAGATCTGTTAATTTGAAAAAGTGGAGATTGGGAACATAAGGTACTACCCTCATAGGCCGTTGCAACTCTTTCAAATAGAGAGAACAGAGAGGAAACCAGTCTTAATTTTATTACATTATTCACAATTTATGTACTTTTTTCAAATTTATAAAAAGGATAAAAATTTCAAAACAGACATTGTTATTAACCTTTGAAAATGTAATAAATATTTTTATATCATTTGTTGTGCCTTTGTTCTGTGGCCAATTTCATATATTTTCTTGGGAAACACAAACAAATGAGGGAAATCTCATTCCAGAAACTCTCTGTTCAGTTATTTTTCAACCTTTCATTATTTAAGGTCAGTCTTTAAAGCAAAATATCATCAAATCATATGGAAGTTTCCACAATAATGAATTGACTGTGATAATATCTAACTAGTCATCAAAAGGGACAGTAGTTCATACTTTTCTTTAGTTCCATTATTTTTTTTTCTTCCATTGTTTACTTGATTATATCTTTGAAAGACAAATAACTGAGAAGAAACATAAGTCACAAATGCATTGTAAATCTTTTAGTGATATTATTTAGTTTCTATAAAGAGCAACAGACTGTAGTCAAGTTGTGCCAAATCTCCTGATTAAGCCTTGTCAAAATTTTAATAAATTCAGGTAACTTTATCTATACACTCATCAAAGAATGAAAAATATTCAAGTAATTAAAGTAGGGCCCTAGCCAGTTTTGCTCAGTGGATAGAGCATCGGCCTGCAGACTGAAGGGTCCTGGGTTTGATTCCAGTCAAGGGCATATGCCCAGGTTGCAGGCTCCACCCCTAGTAGGGAACATGCAGGGGGCAGCCGATCAATGATTCTCTCTCATCATTGATGTTTCTATCTCTCTCTCCCTCTCCTCTTTCTGAAATCAATAAAAATATTTTAAAAAAGAAATAAAGTAGGAACAATTTTGTAGGCTTTTCCTCCTGGTACCCTTTCACTCCTAGTGACAAGAAGCCTAGTCATAAAGTCCTTGTATCACTGCCCTGATCAAGAGGACATCTCAGATTAAGCCATGGTATCAACAAATGAGAGTACCATGAGCACTGAGACGACTGGACACTGAAACTGACTCTTATTAGTTAACTAGTGGCCCAGTGCACGGATTTGTGCACATTGAAAGGAAATTAATTAGAAGAAATATTTTAATATTGCTATTTGCCCTTTCTCTATAATAGAAGTGTTGGAGGTGAAAGAATTAGTAAAATGTACGTGAAAATAATATATACATTAATTAATAAATAAACAATAACAACATGATGTAACAACAACAGAGACATGATATGAAAACAAAAACATGACATAAAACAACAAAAAGATGATATAAAAGCAACAAAACATGATATAAAAACATTGATACAATGACTGATAAATTGATTAAACTAATATCTCCCTGTATACCACCTTAAGAGTAAAAACACTTTCAGAGTGCTTGACTAATTTCCCTTGTGATGAAGTATTTACAACTTTAACTTTAATGCCACACGCTCTTCAAATTCGAGAGAAAACAATATATAACTGACCATGTCTGAAAACAGGTGCAGGTAGGAATATTCCTACTCTGTCTAGAGTTTGTCCTTGTGATTTATTAATAGTCATTGAAAATGCTGGCATTGAAAATGCGGGAAATTGTCTTTGAATTAATTTAAATGGGAGACCAGTGCCAGACAGGGACAAATCAATTCGTTAATCATTAATTTTTTTTAATATGCTCGGCATTCTGTAAAATTTATATCATTTGGAGGAACTTTGCCTTTGCTACAACATCAAGTAAATTTTCCATCAGATGGTTTTTCATCGGAGAAATTTAGGGATAGGCAACATTGACATGTAACAGTCATTCCACCTCAACTGTGTTCAATACTTGCATCCTCAGTTACCTCATTTTTGCTATAAAGGCAGTTCCTACCAGTATTTGTAGTACTTGTTGATGACTGTTCTTCAGACATATTCTGTTGATGACAGTGCTTTCTTTCAGCCTCAGAGGTACGCTATGCCAATAGCTGGTCTTCAGATACATTCTGTCGATGCCGACAGCTTCTTTCGGCTTCAGAGGTACGTTGTGGTAATAGTTGGTCTTCAGACATATTCCGTTGACAATTTCAGCTTCAGAACATCAAACAAAAATGTGACATCATTACCGGGCACCCACAGCCACCGTTTCCGGGCTGGGCTGGGCTGTGGGCCACATTTTGCACCATGGGGTGTCGGCAGCGTCGGTTGTGATTTGGTGGGGTGTTGCTCTGGGGTGTTGGCAGGGCCCGTGTCACACTTGGGGGAAACGGAGTGTTGCTTTGTGGGTGCCAGGTCCCCAGTACCGTTTCTCTGTGCACATCATGGAAGCTCCTGCTTTGAGCATCTGCCCCCTGGTGGTCAGTGCACGACATAGTGACCAGTCAGATGGTTGGACACTTAGCATATTAGTCATATATATATATATATATATATATATATATATATATATATATATATATATATATATATATACATATATATATATATATATATATGACATGACAAATTATATGTTTTCTTTAGATTGTTTTCCCCAGAAGCAACCCTAAGACCAGGGACTCTATGCAAATGTTTTATTAAGTAGGTGTTCC
This sequence comes from Myotis daubentonii, assembly GCF_963259705.1. Taxonomy (NCBI): domain Eukaryota; kingdom Metazoa; phylum Chordata; class Mammalia; order Chiroptera; family Vespertilionidae; genus Myotis; species Myotis daubentonii. Next base: position 27,489,987 of record NC_081847.1, on the reverse strand, counting down.
CAGGAAAGCCAGTAAGAAAGGAACAAAATAGGGAAGGAGGAAGCTAAACAAAAATATGACTTCAAGTAAAGTTCCATACTTGGCCTGATCCCCGGGGAGCTCTGGAGCATAAATCACATACTGGAGTTGGTCTCTGCTCACGACAAAGGGTGTGGCTTCTATACTCCTGTGCCAGTCAGTCATTGGTTACAGATTGTCTCTGGGGAAACATGAAAACCCAATAATTTCTGACTCTCCAAGAATCTGATGAAATAGCCTAACAGTGGTCCTTTGAGGAAAATTGTAAGTGAGTTGTTAAGAATAAGATGCATACAGTGAGAGGCATAGACACACAGAAGTAATACAGGGAATCTGAGGGTTTAGAGGTGAGGAGAGTGACAACTCCTACTATACATACTAGTGTGCAGTTCCAGGGCATTAGACATGATACTACTTGTCACTGTGTCCATTCATATTTGGGATGAGTTGTGCTACATTAGCCAGCTGTCTTGGTTAAATAAGAAACCCAGTTTGGTTATCTTATTTTAGCAAGGGCTGGATTTTGCTCATGCTCCAGGCTACAGTTTGCTAATCACTGATCAAGGATAATGGTATAAAATGGTATAAAGTAAACTTTCTGCACTGGTACCATCATTAATCCTGAACATTGGGATTTTCTGTTTAAGCTGAAAAAGGCAAATCTCCTACTTTACCCCAATGGCTGGGGTGTTGTCCATAGTATCCATCCATAAAGTTAAAGAAATCCTTTTATTTATTTTTAAAATTTCCTGTTCCCATTAACTCTGCATTTACTTGCACTCTCAACAAGACACATTGCAAGAGAATGAAACAGTTTTGGGATCAAACTAGATAGGGAAATGGAATTAAACACACATACTTCTACTGTAGGACTTTCAAGCACTATTAAATGTTGTAAATCCCCAAGAAAGGTAATACTAAATACAAAATTGTCATACTGAAATAGCTGTGTAATCCTTATTGTGTGGGGCATCTTATGAATGATTAATATAGAAAATTTACAGATCTATTTGGCTCATGATTATAGATTCAAATATTCTAAACAAAATGTGTGCAAATTGAATCAGTGTATTAAAATAATAATATGCCATGACTAAGATGAATTTAACTTATGACAATATGTAAATATATTTCATCACATTAAGGGAAAAAATCTAATCATTTTAATAGTTGTAGAATAAACATTTGCAAAACATATACCCATTCATGATTTTTGAAAAAAACATACACACACAACCCAATAAAGTAAGAGTAGGAGGAAATTTTAAGTTCTACCAAAAATTTAAAAAATCCTAAATTAGATCAAACATCATTCTAAATGGAGGAGCATTTAATCTGTCCTCTTTAAAATTAATTACAAGGATCTTTATCAATTGTATTAGAGGTCATGGTTAGTGTAGTAAGAGGGGAAAAATGAGACACATAACGATTTGAAAGTAAGAATTACACCTGTGATTATTTGCATGGGATGTTTGTTGACATTGAACAAAAGAATTCAAAAACATTATTAGATGTAACAGAGTTTATTAAGATGGTTAGTTATAAGATGAATAATCATGTCATTTGCATATTTATACAACAGTGAAAACACCTAGAAAACATAATTAAAGAAAAATATACCATATACAATAATTTCAGACACCTGACCCACAGTTAGCACATTGTAGATGTGTTTCCATTATTTCCACACATAAACCTCAGTTCATACTACATTCACTAAAGCTTCATGAGACATAATCCTATATAAGAAAGAGTTAATGTGCTAATTAGACCAAACAGCCAAACGACCTTCTGGACGACCTTCTGGATGAGCCAGGTCTGCAAGGGCTGAGCTCCTTGCAAAAATTTTGTGCATCGGGCCTCTAGTAATACATATACATGGATATATATGAATACTACATATTCAGCATTAATGCATTCATGGACAACCCTTTGCTCAGTATCTACCTTGCGCGAAGCACAGTGCCAAGTACCAGGACAGGAAAACAAGCATGACGTGATTATTGTTCTTGAGTCCTGAACAATTTTTAGGCAGGAAGGATGAAAAAAAAATGATAATTTTTCCATGAATGTATTGTTTCTAATTTTATACAAATATAAACACACATTGTTCATTATCAGAGCTCAGAGTAAGAAAGATAATTTGCCTGCCATTCACAAAACTAACACACTTTGTAGGCCTGTAGGGAGTCTTTAAATAAAAGTTTCAGGACAGAATTTATCAGAAGCAGGCCTCTTGCATACTTGGAAGAGATTACCAAGGTTAGTCAACTCCTGGCGTTTCCTTTTGATATAACTCAGATGACTCTGATTTTGCCAAAGTTCTAAATAGCCAACAGGCTTTTAATTCACGTTTTCTTTGTCATGAATTGTAAGTTTATATCTCCTACTTTGGTAAATTTTATAAATTCCAACTGGAAGCAGCCATTTTGGAGAAAAGGCATGGAGCCAAGTTTAGCGGTGATGCCTGCCTCTTTGGATCCTCACTGATTGTGCTTTTCCTATTTTTGCAAATTCTCCACATACATAATTATTAATGAGTGAAGTGTCCTTTCAGCTCATGTCTGCATTCATAATCAAAATAATAATAATTAAATCTCTCCCCCCTTCTTCGCCACTAATGATTTTACGTTGAGCCAGGCTTGACAACTGTAGAAACTGGACATTTGCACATCATTTCACTTTCAATAATATGAAACGTAGGGTGATACCAATTTCTGTGACTCATGCTTAGAGCTAAAACAAAAGAGAAAGAGAGAGAGAGAGAGAGTGAGAGAGAATGAAGGAATGAATTTTCTATCTAGATTCAAAGGTAGACAGGGGTTTAATAACTTGATGATATTAAAAAGAAATATTTTTTCCCCACTCACTAGAGTGATCCTTGATATGGAAAGAATCCATTGCCATCATTTTATTTTTTAAAAAATATATTTTATTTATTTTTTACAGAGAGGAAGAGAGAGGGATAGAGAGTTAGAAACATCGATGAAAGAGAAATATCGGTCAGCTGCCTCCCTGCACACCTCCTACTGGGGATGTGCCTGCAACCAAGGTACATGCTCTTGACCGGAATCGAACCTGGGACCCTTCAGTCCACAGGCCGGCCCTCTCCACTGAGCCAAACTGGTTAGGGCCATTGCCATTATTTTAAATATACAACATGTACTTAAATGCATATACCTAACACTGTTAGAAAGCATGAGTTAGTACAAAATAATGCAAATTGTAAACCATAATCATTTTTTAACATATAAGAAATTGATTTCAAACCTTTAAGAAATTGGGAACTGGCATAAATCAATTCTTAATAACTGATAATGCACTTGGCAAAAAATAGTTTAAAAAACAACAACAAAGTCACTGGCAACTTTTTATGGTCAGGAAGAGCAATAACTTTTAGGATGCTTAATAATAGATCTGGCCTACATTTTTAGAGGAATTTTGAACACATGGTTTGATATTTCATGTGGAAGTCTTTAAAAATGAACGTGGTAATTTTCCAAGATGAAGAAATTAAGATCATCACTGACTATTTTTATACGTTTATTCTAGCAAGCAATAGGAATATTGGAATTGAGTTGTTATGCAGCTTATTTTTTGTTAATGAATTTTTGTTATCAAAAAGTAATTTATTTATTATAAAAAGATTTTCAAAATAAATCTTCAATGGAAAGGATGGCATTCTAAGTCCATTTCTGAAAATCGTCCATTTTCTCATTAGTTACTGGGCAGAGTGTGTTCAGCTGGAGGCCACTGGTCATGAGTCCCCTTTGGCTCTCAGAGAGGCCAAGCAGCTGCATTCCTGTGTCTGTCTCACCCCAGGAAATGGCTGATAGCAGTCAAAATCATGAAGGTTATCAACAACCTTAAACATTGAGGGAAGAAAAAAACCTGATGCTATGAGAACCCACATCTTTCCTGCTTTCTGGCAATGCCTTTCTGAGCTCCCATGGGAATGCCTGGGAGGAAAATGAGCAAATATTTAAAAATTTGTTTAGTAGGAGTAGTGGTATAAATTAATTACTATTTATATATCCCCGATAGCTTTTAAATTAATTTAACTTATTTTTGTACTATGGATTAATACATGGATTCTATTGCCAAATTTTGTGTATAAAATAGCAACTAAAATGAAAACACTTTATTTTGTTTTAAATATGTTTTTATTTGTTTCAGAGAGGAAGGGAGAGGGGAAGAGAGAGATAGAAACATCAATGATGAGAGAGAATTACTGGCTGGTTGCCTCTTGCACACCCCCTACTTGGTTCCAGCCAGCAACCCAGGCATATGCCCTGACTGGGAATTGAACTGTGACCTCCTGGTTCACAGGTCAATGCTCAACCACCGAGCCACACTGGTTGGCCTGAAAGCACTTGAAAGAGCCATCAATCCTAGCCTCTCCACAGTGTATCCTTTCTTCCCTTCCCCTATGCATGTATATAGGTGTGTGAGGGTATGTGAATGCATTCATCTATATATATAAAAGCCTAAGTGACCATTAGGACCAAATGACCAGAACAACCAGAATGACCGGTCGACCAGTCGTTATGACGTGCACTGACCACCAGGGGGCAGATGCTCAAAGCAGGAGCTGCCCTCTGGCAGTCAGTGTGCTCCCACAGCGGGAGCGCCGCTCAACTGACAGACTGGTCTGAGCAGCCCACCAACCCAGTGGCAGCCACTCACTCCCTCAGTAGTCCTGCAAGTTCAATCTCTGGAGAACAGGCCAGGCAGAGACAGACCAGCGCCTCCAGCACAATTCCAGCATGCCTCCTGGAAGTTAGCCTTGGGCACCGAGGCCACTTCCCCTCCCTCTGCAAGGAAGAAAGGATATAAAAGTGCCTACCAGATGGCTCCTGACAACTGGTGCGAACGTCAGCGAGATGGAACCAGATCCCGGGCTGGCAAGGGCACCCCACTGTCCAACTGGAGGGCCAATTGCATCCTGGCTGCCCACATGCAAAATTTGTGCACCTGGCCTCTAGTATACTTATAAAACTGCTGGGGGTTCCTCAGCCTGGCCTGTGTCCTCTCGCAGTCTGGGATCCCTCAGGGATGTCCACCTGCAGGTTTAGGCCCGCTCCCCAGGGGATTGGGCCTAAGCTGGCAGTCAGACATTCCTCTGGCAGCCCGGGAGCCCTCGGGGGATGTCCACTTGCCAGCGGGGAGCAGACCTAAGCTGCAGTCAGACATCCTTAGTGTTGCTGAGGAGGCGGGAGAGGCTCTCACCACCACCGCTGTGCTGGCAGCCATCAGCCTGGCTTGTGGCTGAGCAGAGCTCCCCCTGTGGGAGCACACTGATTACCAGGGGGCAGCTCCTGCGTTGAGCGTCTGCACCCTGGTGGTCAGTGTGTGTCAATAGTGACCAGTCATTCCCAGTCGTTCTGCTTTTAGGGTCAATTTGCATATTACCCTTTTATTATATAGATAGGTAATAAGTAAACTTGAATGCATTTTCCATATAGTTATGGGCCATTTGCATTTCTCCCTCTGCATTTCCTATTTAGAAAATTAAAATGACTTACTTATCAATATATATAAAAGCCTAAGCGACCTGATGACGAGACAACCAGACTACCGGAAAACTGGCCAGCAGCTATGATGTGCACTGACCACCAGGGGGCAGAAGCCCAATGCAGGAGCTGCCCCCTGGTGGTCAGTGAGCTCCCACAGTGCGAGTGCCACTCAGCTGACAGGCGCCAGACGCTGGGCTGAGCTAGTGAGTGCAGCTGCGGCAGTGCAAGCCTTTTCCGCAGACACTCCCTCTGTGGGCCCGAACTGTGGCTGTGGGGCCAGGATGAGCGGGAGCAGCGAAGTGCCCAACCAGGGCTCAGGCTCCTCCCTGGCCACCTGCTGCTCCACGCACTATTTTGTGCTGTGCAGGATCGATGCGGTCAGCAGGCTGGAACTCAAAGAGCTGAGGGGTAAGGCTGGGCTGCATGGCATGAGGGTTCACTGATCCCCACAGGCCAGGCCGAGGGACCCCACCAGTGTATCCGTGCACCAGAAACATAAAACTACAGGGATTTTTGATATATGAATTGTTTCACTGTGCAAGTCACTTAGAAATGTTTCAGAGATCTTTCCTTGTCAGAACATAGAGAACTACTAATTTCTTTCTAACTGCTGTGTATAGCTATTCCATAGCAGGGATTGAAAAGTTTTATTTAACCATTCCCTGGTATGTGCCTCTATGCACACATGTCAAATTTCCCCAGCATAACCAGAAGCAGAATCATTTAGTCAAAAGGGACACATATTTTAATTTTTAAGAAATTCTACCAAATCTCCTCCAACATGGCTGTGCCAAATTATTCTCACCAGTCATGCATGAAAGTTGATGTATCTCCCACTTTGCCAACACAAGGTTAACATTTTAATTTTTTCCAAGCCAATACAAATCATTGCATCCACTTTGTTTGAATTTTCAGTTCCCTGGGTAACAAGTGCAGTTATATATATAAATATATATATTTTATTGCTTTGAGAGAGGAAGGGAGAGGGAGAGAGAGATAGAAACATCAATGAGAGAGAATCATCGATTGGGTGCTTCCTACATGCCCCCTACTAGGGATCAAGCCCACAACCCAGGCTTGACCGAAATTAAACCTGGTACTCTTCAGTTTGAAGGCTGATGTTCTATCCACTGAACCAAACCGGCTAGGGCTGCACATATTTTTAATATAGTTATTAGTCATTTCCATTTTCTCCCTTTGAATTTTTATTATGACATTTAAAGAAGAAATGCAACCATTCTGTTCAAGTATATTATAACTTTATCGTTTAGCTATATTTTGTGAAAGTATTTTCTTGTTGAATTAAACAGTTATTTATATATCTTGGATATATATTTGATTGTGTTATAAGTGCTTTTCCCTATTTTATGACTCGTCTTTTAACTGTAATAATGATATATTTTATAATTTTTTAGTAATTAACTTTGAAATTACATGATTAAATTTTATTAAACATTTTCAAGACTTGCCTAAAGCCATAAACATATTCTTTCATTTATGTTAATGTTTTATTTACATGTTTAGATTTTAATCCATCTGTAATTAATTTTTGTGCATGGTAGGTGAGAGATAGGGTTTGAAATTCATTTTTCCAGATGAAACATCTGTTGTCCCAATATGATTTAGTGACCACTTCATTTCCTCTCTGGTAGAAAGTGGCCACCTAATTTATATGACATTCTCGTAAACACCCATGTGTTTTTGACTCTGTAATTTGTCACATATAAATCTTTAAAATTATGACACTTCCAAATATCAGGAATTTAACTATCATTGGCAACAATTATGATCTTTATTCAATTAACAATGTTTATTGAGTGCCTATTATGTGCAAGTCATACTATTCTAAGCCCTGGGGGAAAGTAGTGAACCAAGCAGGCCAAGTACCTGCACTCATGGCTGTGACATTCCCTATTGGGGATGAGGGGTGTTGAGAACATCACACAACCAATGGGTATGATACAGCTGACCGGCAAGACATCAAGCTTAAACATTTTTTACCTTCTTCTTTGAAATGTTAAAGAATATAGATCCATTTTAGCTACACCCAAGTCTATATGACACATTTTTTCTTTTGCTTGTTTTAATCGACCCATTTCTAAACTTCACATCAGAGGTAATCACATGCAAAGCTCTAAACGATAGAAAACTCTGCAATTATAGAAACATTTAAAATCTATCTGGAGAAGGGAGACATACAGAATCAAAGATATAATATAGCCAAAACCAGTTTGGCTCAGTGGATAGAGCGTCGGCCTGCGGACTGAAGGGTCCCAGGTTCTATTCCGGTCAAGGGCATGTACCTTGGTTGCGGGCATATCCCCAGTAGGAGATGTGCAGGAGGCAGCTGATCGATGTATCTCTCTCATCGATGTTTCTAACTCTCTATCTCTCTCCCTTCCTCTCTGTAAAAAATCAATAAAATATATTTTTTTAAAAAAGATATAATATAAACAGACAGATGCAATAATACATGGGAGGCTTTAAGATAGCACAGCTTTAATTTTCAAATTAATAGGAAACAACAGGCCTGTTGGAGGGACCACATCACGGTGATGTGGAAAGATTGATCCAGACTGTCAGTTTTATTGAAATGGAAAAAAGGAGCACGTATCCATTAGAAAATAGGCTGAAAAGGCATTATGGAGAGAGCTTTTGAAAAGGATTTAAATAACTAAGAAGTATTGGTTGTATGTTATATCTATCAAGGAAAATAAAATAAAATGAATTTAAGCAGAAGGACATGGTCAGTATGTCATTTCAAAGAAATGACACTCCCAGAAACATGGAAGGCAGGACTGGCTGCCTAGACAAGAGTCTGTCTGTTGTACTTCAACTTTTAGGTAGAGTCCCCTGGATTCCCCAAGGTGCTCGGGGTCATTGGGCGGACCTTTCCTTCAGTGATCGTGCCCTTTTGTATTTCAGACCTTCCTGAAATACTAACTCTTCTTCTCTAAATTTCAGCACCAAAGAAAAATTAAATAGTGTCTGTCACATGTATAATGAGTCTAAAGATGATACTCCTGGATTATCACAGCTGCCCCTGAACATAGCTCTCCTGCATAGCTGCATTTAACAATTTGCTGAAGGGGATCAGGAGATGGAAAACTCCTAGAAAGTTCAGTATGTGGAAATGTCAGATTCTCGGGCAGCCTGGAAGGAGAGCTGCTTTTGTTCCAGGGAAGTTTCAGATCCTGTGGTAGCTTCTAAAATGGACCCCAACTGCCCTGCCAGCTTGGCTCAGTGTTTCAGCATCAACCTATGGACCATGAGGTCATGGTTCTATTCCCAGTTGGGGCACATGCCTGGGTTGGGGGCTCGATCCACAGTGTGGGGAGTGCAGGAGGCAGCGGATCAGTTATTCTCTCTCATCATTGATGTTTCTCTCTCTCTCCGTCTCCCTTTTTCTCTGAAATCAATAAAAATATATTTAAAAATTTTAAATTAAAAATAAGTAAATAAATAAAATGGGCCCCAATGATCCCCTCTGGGTTTTTATACCTTTATGTAATCCTTTTCCTGAGTGTGTGCTGGACTTAATGAATTGCTTCCTGCAAATCTGATATGGCGAAAATGATGGGATATCACTTCTGAGATTGTTATGAAAGATTGGCTTTCGTCTTGCTAACTTTCTCTGGATCTCTGTCTCTTTCTTGTTCACTTTAATGCAAGCCAATGTCACCTTGTAAACTGCCCAAGGGAAAGGCCCACATGACAGAAAACTCAAGGACTCTGTCCAACAGGCTGTGAGGAACTGAATCTTTCAATCAACCCCCAGATTCCTGGCCCTCAGAATGTGTGAGATAACAAATGTTTGTTGCCTTAAGCCACTACATTGTGGGTAATTTGTTATGCAACACAGATAACTAATTTAGGCCACCTCAAAAACAGAACATTTTGTGGGTGTTGTAAGGAATCACAGAATCTTAGAATTGGAGGGGGACTTTAAAAATCAGGTTTGAGACTCTCATAACATTTCTGCTAATGATGGTCAAGTCACACTCGGACACCTACCATGTTCTGAACATTTTAGTATAATTTTCAATTGGGCTTGGAAATTTCCCATGTAGTCCCCAGGTAATGATGAACTCTCATTGTTTCTGTGATCAACCATCATTGACGTTGGTTTTTCATTTGGGATCAGGGACATTATATTATTGGTTAAGACTGATAGAAAAGAAAAGGCATGCTATCTCGGAGAAGGTCATGCATGTTTGGTCTAATAAGTCTTTCTGTAATCAAGTTTCCTGTGTAAAACATGTCAGCTCAGGAAATTGAAATGGAAAATGCCAATTTAACAGTGCTCTGAAACCATAATAAAGAGTGAAAAATGAATTATCACCGGAGTTGTAATAAAACCCACAACAATTTTCTTAAAAGAAAAAATGCATGTGACAAATTTGCCTAGACATGGCAATGATTTGGCTTCTTTGGGAAGAAAACCTGTACAATGGTAATCCAGCTCATAAAATTTCTTTATTAACTTCTCTTCATTAAGAACAAGCATGGGATAGCTGCTGTGCATCTTGGCATCCCACAGCATTTCCCTACGACACTGCTAACAAATTGAAGTCATACACCCAAATGTGGTGAAGCAATTCATTCAATAGCAGCTGTGAAAAACTGGTCAGCTTAAACAGACTCTAAAGATAATGTAACTGGCAAGGATATTTGAATAAAAGCCTGCATTCCTGCATGATTTATGTAGCCAAGATGATTGAAAGTCTGCTTTTATTCCCTTGGGACTCACCCCTGCACTATCAAGGTTGCTTATTGCAAACACCTGCTGCTCCCTGCCTCTGAGCTTTAATTTTGGCCTGGGCTGGTGGCAAACCGGAAATGCCAGAGGATAGGAAAGGTTGTGGATGCAAACTCCAACCGATATTGGAGCAGAGGTTCTAAGACAGTACCCAATCTCCCTTGCCACTCTGTTGGCATAATTCTAATGCATGTTCTACATTGTCTCCCAATATCCCCCAGCTTCATTTAAGCAGCAGTTGTGCACAGTGGTAACTTACTTGATAATGTAACCTCTGTTGCATGATCCTGCATTGGGCATCTGCCCCCTGGTGGTCACTGCATCATAGCGACAAGTCATTCTGCCCTTCGGTCAATTTGCATATTAGCCTTTTATTATATAGGATCAACCAGTTAACTGCCACGCGTACAAAACAGAAACCATCCCCACATGCCATGATATTTTGAATTTAATTTAAAAAATCAATTTACAATGAATATTATAAAAATAAATATATTACAATTCAGGTGTTCTTGAATATTTTCAGCTGAAAATTCTCACAAAAAATGATTTTAAAGTTGGTCAGGGCTGCCACTTAGGGAAAACATTTTTTTTTATAGACACACCTGGCGCATGGGGAAGGTCCGCTGCTTGCGTCTATAGATGCTTATAGCACATGATGGGTTAAATGCTTAACAATTGAGCACTCAAAATGCAGTAGGTTTTCTTGATTTATGAGCCAAAACCAGACTTGAGACCTCACCCTCAAGTATCTTATGAATAACTGTTACATTTTCTCTTTCCTATCTTTCATTTTAAAATGCTACCAGGAATCCATCTGCTTTTATTACAACAGGGATTTCCAACATAGTCTCAAAACCTTCATGAAACAGAGGGTAAAATGTAGTATTCCTCAACCCAAGAAGACTATCATTCACAAAGAAAGGCTTACAACGCAATAACCAGAGCTAGTGAATACTTATTATGGGTCAGGAAGTATGCTAAGTATTTTATATGTATTTCCCATTCTATGTTCAAAATAACCTTAAATTTTAGGTATTGTTCTTATTATATTTTTTGTCTTTTTGTAGCAAACTTATTGTTGACATAAAAACTGCACATATTTACAGTATACAATTTTATGTCTAAATATATATGTATATACCCACGAAACCATTACCACCATCAAGATAGTGAACATATCCATAACCCCAAGAAATTTCTTTAATTATATTTTATAATTCATTTCCATTCCTCACCTCTTCTCCCTGCCTCCTCAGGCAACTGTCACTACAGATTAGTTTGTTTCCTAGCATCTTACATAAATTAAATAATACAGAATTGTTTTTCATGGTCTGTCTTCTTTCATTAATAATTACTTTGAAATGCAGCCATATCATTGTATATATCCATGATTCCTTCCTTTTTATTGTTGAGTTTATTCATAGCATGTACATTATACAATTTGTTCGTATACTCATATGTTGGAGATATTTGGGTTCTTCCCAGCTTTTAATTATTAAAAGTGAACATTCATGTACAAGATCTTATATGGGTATATGCTTTCATTTCTCGTGGATAGAAACTCAGGAGTGGATTGTACAGTAAGTGTACATGTTACATTATAAGAAATGGCCGTTGTATCATTTTATATTTCACCGGCTATGTAGGAGGATTTCAGTTTTTTCACATCCTTACCAGCACTTGTTATCATCAGGCTTTTTATTTTTAGCAATTCTTACGTATGTGTGGTGTTATCTCATTGTAGTTTTAATTTGCCTTTCTCTAGTGACTACTTATGTTGAGCATCTTTTCATGTACTTATTGAGCTTCTGTACAGTGGGGCCTTGACTTACGAGTGTCTCGACTAACGAGTTTTTCGATATATGAGCCCTCTCTTGGCCGATTTTTTGCTTTGAGTTGCAAGCTAAAATTCGGGTTATGAGCCAGCTTCAGATACCCCACCGCTAGTTGGCACAGCGAACGTCACAGTGAACGCCACAACATCAGCCCAGCATCACGTGTCTCACTCGTTCATTTTAAGATTTGACATACCAGTAATTTGAGTTATGAGCTCCGTCACAGAACGAATTAAACTCGTAAGTCAAGGCCCCACTGTATATCTTCTTTGATCAAGTGTCTGTTCAAAAAATTTGCCCATTATTATTTGGTTGGGTGTTTTCTTATTATTTGGGCTTGAGAGATATTTACTTATTCTAGATTTAAATCCTTTATCAGGTATGTGATCAGCAAATATTTTCTTAGAGTATGTTGTTTGTCTTTTTGTCCTCTTGATACTATCTTTTGAAGAGGAAAATTTTCAATTTGATGAAATATAATTTTTCAATGTTCTTTTATGGATTATGCTTTAGGTTAGGTATTTTATCTCAGAACTCTTTACCTAAACCTAAGATCACAAAGATTTTCTTTTGTTTTCTTCTAGAAGTTTTAAAGTTCTTTTAAAATATATTTTTATTTATTTCAGAGAGGAAGGGAGAGATAGAGATATATAATTGATATAGAATCAATGATGAGAGAGAATAATTGATTGGCTGCCTTCTGCATGTCCCACACTGGGGATAGTGCTTATAAACCGGGCGTGTGCCCTGATCAGGAATCAAAGTCTTAAATTTACCATTTGAGATCTGTGGTTCATTTTATTTTAATTTTTATGTATGTTAAGAAATATGGATGAAAGTTTTTTTTTTTTAACTTGGATATCTAAATGAACCAGCACAATTTAGTGAAAAGACTCTCTTTTCTCCACTGATTTGTTTTTGCACTTATTCGTAAAATCAGTTGTCAATACATATGCGGGTCTAGTTAAGGATTTTCTATTCTGATCTATTGACTTATTTGTCTATCTTAACACAAATACAAGATAGTGTCTTTATTTTATAATTCTTTAAGTGTTAAAATAGTGTTAGTCCTCCAAGTTTGCTCTTGTTTTTCAAAGTTATTTTGGCTATTTTATGTCTTTGCATTTCCAAATGAATTTTAAAATCGCCTTGCCAATTTTTACAAAAGAAATCTTACTGAGATTTTGATTGGGACTGCATTGAGTCTACTCATTAAATTGGGAAGAATTACCATCTTAGCAATACTGAGTCATCTGATGCATAAACCTGGGATATCTTTTCATTTATTTAGGCTTCTTTAATTTCTAGTTGATTTGGGATATATTGTAGTTAAAACCATAGTTTCCAATGATTAAGTCCTCCACGTATTTTCTCAGTCTTACCCCTAAGTAGTTCATATTTTTGATGCTATTGGAAATGGTGTTTTTTCATTTCAATTTCTGATTACTCATTATTGGCATATAAAGATAAAAATTAATTTTTGTATATTGATCCTATCCTGCAACCTTGTTCAACTTAGTTCTAAAAGCTTTTTTAGTAGATTCCTTCAGATTTTCAATATAAGTTATATGGAATTCTTTGAATGAAGATAGTTTTATTTTTTCCTGTCAAATTTGGATGATATAAATTTCTCTAGGAGATAAAAGGCTATTCAGCTTATCTATACCTTCATGCAGGAGCTTTCAATTACTTGTACATTTAATCTAAGTTGTTGAATTTGTTGGCATAGAGTTATTTATAATACTTCCTTATTTCCCCTTTACTGTATATGTTTGGAATTTATAATGATGTCACCTCTCTCATTCCTAATACTAGTAATTGATGTCTTCTCTTTTTTTTTTTTGGTCTGTCTGTCAAGCAATTAATCAACTTTAATAATCTTCTAAAAAAAAACCAACTTTTGGTGTCATTGTTTTTTCTCTATCCTTTTTCTGTCTCCTATTTATTTCCACAATGATTTGTATTATTTGCTTTTTTCTGTGTACTTTGAGTTCAATCTGTTCTATGTTTTCTAGTTTCTTAAGGTGGAAGTTAATGTCATGATTTGAGACCTTTCTTTTGTAAAAACTCTCTAAGTGCTATTAAAATTACCACTTTTAAAATTACCAGCATTAAAGTAATGCTTGAGGTGCATCTCACAGATGCTAAGATGTTTTGTTTTCATTTTAATTCAGTCTAAAATTTCTAATTTCTATTTTAGTTTCTTTTTTAGCCTATAGATTATTAGAGGTATGCTATTATCAAATATTTGTAGATTTTTCAGAGATATTTTATACTATTGATTTCTATTTTTACTCCATTGTTGAAAGATAATATATTTTGTACTGTATTATTTCATTTTAGTTTTGAGACTGGTTTTATGGCCCCAAATATTGTCTATTTTGGTAAGTGTTCTATGTGCACTTGACAAGAGTGTGTATTCTCCTTTTGTTGGATGAGGCAACCTCGATCAATTAAATTGGGTGGTTGTGTTATTCAAATCTGTCTACTGCATATTCTTACTATCTTTTTGTTTACTTGTTCTATTATTTTCTGAGAGAAACCTTTGGCTATAATTATAAATTTGTCATTTCTCCCATAGTTCTAATAGTTTTCATTCATGTATTTTCAAATTGCTATCAGATGAATAATTACATTATTGTGTTCTCTTGATGAAATTACCCCTTTATTACTATGAAATGATTATCTTTATACTTGTAATACTATTTATTCTGAGATCTCCTTTAATATTAAAATAGCCTCTTCAGTTTTTTTGTTTTGTTTTGTTTTTGTTTGTTGTTTTTTTTTTTGCTTAGGATTACCATGGCATATTTTTTTCATCCTTTTACTTTGAACTTGTTATTTCACATTAAATTATATTTTGTTTCTTGTAACAACATATAGTTGTTTTTTTTTTTTTTTTTTTTTCCCTCCAGCTCAGTGTCATTCCTAAGACTTAGTTTGGTAAAGAAGAGTAGAAGCTCCATTCTTTGATCCAGGAATGGAGCGGGGTGAGTTCATGCTCCAATGGCACCTTCTCCCCAAGTGGGAAGGAGCCTTCAATATTTATAGGCTGTGGAGGGAGTGATTAAATTCTTTTAGGCATGCCTAGTTATTCTTCTACTGCACTTGGCTCTGTGGCACATGTCCCTTTTTGCTCACAATGCCCCATCCCTATCTTGGCTTTTGCCCTGGGCACCTTGATTTTTGTGGTGGGGTGAGGAATTCTTTTCAGTTCCAGTACGCAAACATAGCTCCTAACATAATTTAGGTATTGAAAAAGATTGGCGTCTTTTCGGTGATAATCTGGTGACATTTTTCTTTTAATTAGCGTGCTTCAATTATTTACATCTAATGTGATTACTATTATGTGTTTTTCATTTGTCTCATCTATTCATTGTTCTCTTTTTCCTTTATCCATTGTTTGGATCAATTGGATATTAAAACATTTTTATTTAATCTCCTTTATTGGCTTATTAGTTATAACTTTTTGTTTTGTTTGTTTAATAGACCCTTTTGGGTTTATAGCATGAATCTGTAGCTTATCACATTCAACTGTCAATGATTATTATACCACTTAATATATAGTTTAAGAATCTTACTATGGTATGCTTCCATTTCTCTTTCAGATTTTGTTTGATGCCTTACATGTTTACTTATACATATGTTATAATGCCTACTTACATTGTAATTATATTTTCTTGAGCAGTAAACTATCTTCCAAATAAATTTAAATAAGAAAAATGATTCCCCTATATTTACACATGCACTTTATATTTCCAATGACTTCATTCCTTTGTGTGTAGATTTATATTTCTGTCTGTGTCATTTTTCATTTGCCCCAAAGAATTTCATTCAGATTTCTATGGTATGGGTCTGTTGGAGGTGAATTATTTCAGGTTTTACATATCTGAAAAAAGATGTCACAATTTTACCTTCTCTGTATACAGAATTCTTGGTTGACTGGGTTTTTCTTTTGCGGGGCTGGGGAGAGAAAGATTTCAGTATTTTTGAGATGTTGCTTAATTATCTTCCCTTTTGCAGTGTTTCTGACAAAAAGTCCATGGTGGTGTTTTTGTTGTTTCTCTATACAGAACATATCTTTTCCTCCCTCTTGCTGCTTGTTAGATTTTCTCCTAATTATGATTTTGAGCAATTTGATTATGCTGTACCAAGCTATACTTTTTCATGTTTCTTGAACTTGGTGCTCACTGAGCTTCTTGGATCTTTTGTTTTTTAGTATTTATCAAGTTGGGGGAAATGTCAACCTTTGTTTTTAAGTAACCCTTCATTTGGAATCTCTATCTACATGTGTAAGTGGGGCACTTGATGTTGTTGCATATGTTGCTGATGCAATTTCCAGTGTTTATTTTTGTCTTGATAGTTTATTGTGTATATTACCCTATCATTGCTGAAAGAGGAATTAATGAATAAGTAATTATTTCCTGTAATTTAACAAACGAGTAACTGAAACAAAGGGAATAACTTGCTCAAGTGGTTAAGTCAGAATTCAAACATAGGTTTTCAGATTCCAGAGCATTAATCCTTGACTACTACTCTCTACAATGTATGTAGATAATATCCCAGTCCTTGATATGTAGGTAACACTAAAAATATTCCTTATTTTTAAAAAGTAAGAAATAAACTATTAGACTGAAATTAAAAATTTAAATGGAACTGGAAATATTTTTTTAAGAATTAGATTACTTATATACAGGTAAGGCACTCTAGATCTTGTTAACTACTTACATGAAATGCATTGACAAAAGTAATTCAAGTATAGACATTAAAGAGTTGTTTTCAAATAGCTAAAATTTACCATAAAAAATAGATCTGAAACCTAACATGGTGGATTTAGATTAAACATTAAGAAGTTCTTATTTATAAACACTTACAACCTATTACAAAGGCTGTGAATCAGATACACACACGTATGTGTATCTGATTCACATATTAAGGGTTTTCTCCAATGAGTACTCCCAGAAAGCCACCGACTTAAACCTTATTAGGACTGATTCATAGAAATTGGCCTAAAATTTCTAATTAGCTCAGTTTCTGGAGATATGCCAATAAAAAGACCACAGGATCATGTATCAGAATTAAGGGGAAAAATAGACCTTACCAAAAGAGAAGTTCCATGGGGGATACATTCCAAGATACCCAGTGGATGCCTGAAATGACTGATAGTACCAAACCCAATATATGACATGCTTTTCCTATACATACATATCTATGATACCACTTAACTTATAGATTAGGCACAGTAAGAGATTGTCAATGATAATTAATGACAAAATTGAACAGTTATAACAATATGCTGTTATAAAAATTATGTCACTGTGATATCCCTCTCTCTCCCTTTTCTCTTTCTCATAACCAATCTGACATCCAGATGGCTACTTAGTGACTAATGGTAGGTAGCATATACAGCATGAATATACTCAACAAAAGGATGATTCATGTTCCTGGCAGGATAGAGAAGGTCAGAGAGGAACAGTGCGAGCCTTCATCACACTACTTAGAATGGCGCAAGATTTAAAATTTATGAATTATTTACTTCTGGAATTTTCCATTTAATATTTTCAGACTGTGGCTGATCATGGGAAACTGAAACCTTGGAAAGTAAAACTGTGGATAAGGGGACTACTGAAGTTTATTGTAACATTTTTTCTTTATTTTTGAATAGGGAGCATCTCTCTCATTTCGTTTCTGATGCATATATACAAGTATGTGCTGAATTAGCATATATATATATATATATATATATATATATATATATATATATATATATATATATATAAATTCACAAAAGGCTGATAAACCTAGAAGTGACATCTTACCATCTCTTTCAGCCCTGTGGCTCAATGTAATTAATTCTAACCATTTCTCATGGATTGCAGTAGCTGGCAGGTAATACTCTGCATTTGGCAGCTGAAAAAATAATGTTTATTGCAAACCTTGAGGTGGGAAAATAATGCTGAAATAGTTTCACCTTTTCCTCCCTATCTGCCTCCTTACAGCTAGAGACGCTGGCATAATGCCTAGTAGAGAGTAGGTGCTTAATAACTGGCATCCATATTTTTATAAAAGAAAACTTTTGGGGGAAAATATTACTGGGAAAGAATAATGTGGAATTCCAGAGAAAGGAGAGGATATAATGAGGAAGGAGAGTGTGGCATGGCACTAAAAATCATTTTACATCCACTCAGAAATAGGATTGTTGATAAATCAGGCTTGGATGACCAATGCCTCTCCCACCATAATCTTCCCCATGTTTGGTAATTCCATGCTGACTCTAGTAGCTTTATTCTAATATACTTAGTAATGCTTACAAGTTTTAAAAGTGTTTTTACTTTTTAACACCATTGAAACAGAAATTGAGTATATAAAATACTACAAATGTTTACTGGAACATTTATATAGTTTATCCATTTTATATAAAGAATATAAACATACTATTACTTTTTACTTTAAAAACCTACCTCAAATGTCTCATAATCATCATCTCCCATGAAAATTTTCAGCTGAGATTAGTTCTTTTCTTTTGAAATTTATTACTAGTTTTGTTTCCAAGCTCACTGTACTGAGTCGATTTTCACTCACATCCGTAGTCCTCTCAGATTTTTTTCTCACCTTTTCAGACAATAGAAATATGAATATTAGAGGCAATGGGCTATTATCTGCAACTCCCAGAAGACACAATCCCTTTATTCTAAGTATTTCGTCATAAGCTCCAGCAATTTACATTTAGGAATGAACTAGAAGGAATTGAATGTCCACTTGTGAAAGATATTTCTGTGGCTGCAAAAATTTTTCTGGAGAAATTACATTTTTCATCCTCCTTCTTATCATTTAATAGCATGCTCTGAAGTGTGTGTACTTTTGGGGGCAATGTGCTTTCTGCCCAATGAGGTTATTAGTAAGAGAGAGTCCCCAATGACCCTTGCTATCAAACCCACATTGACCCTTTTCCTAGACCAAGTTTTTTTTTTCATGTACATATTTAGCTCTGATTTGGGAAATAACTGGTATCCAGGTTTGAGTGCCGTAACCAATGATGCGTGGAAATTGTATAACCATCTTCTCTCTTGAATTGTCTCACAACATTGGTTTAATGAGATAGAGACAATAATGAGCCTTTTCCAATTATCATCTTTCTAATTTAACGTTCAGTTACTAAGTGTTAGAGGGCCACAAATCATTTAAGGGCCAACAATTTAATGCTGTGACCACAGTTTTAATGATCTCACTTTCTCTTTTAAAGATACATTTTGATAATCCTTTAATGTGCTTTCTTCCATTTCTAAATGTTAGGCCTGCGGGCAGTGCCTCTCCTTTGTTCCAAAACACAGAGGAAAAATATCTTTGTGAAATCTGAGGGCTTCAAAGCATTTCTTTATCTAGATGGGAAGAACCATGGTCTAAGAACATGGCCTTTGGAAATCAAGAGAAACTGGATCTGAATCTCAGCTCTTTTCTTCCTACTTGTGGGATATTAAGCAAATTGCACAGTCCATGAAAGTACTGTTAGCTACTTTTACAGAGCAAAATGAGGGTCACATAAATTAACCTATGTAAAGTAACTGACAAAGCATTTCCTTCTGTTTTCATGGTACAACAGAACACTGTGAGTTCAAATCTTGTGAACTGCCAATGATAGAAGAATCAGGGAAGTATCAATATGTACCGGCCAGGACTCATGGTTTGCACTGATATATGAGCCAATTTAACATTTAAGAATAAGGAATCTTGTCCTCTCAAAGCATATCTTTTCCCCAAGAATCTTGCACAATTCATCTTAGCATTTCTTTACTATTACAGTCCCAAAGGCAACGAACTTCTGGGGTACATATAGAAAAACTAGAGAAGGCCTGCCTGTTTACCCGCAGCCCAGCAGACTCTGACTCTGCTAGTCCACCCTAGAGGCATGCTCTGATTCAACTCTGCTTTAAGTTTCTGGATGCCCTAAAATGACACCTTATCCTCTAAATCTGGAATACCCAACATCTGAATCTCTAAGAGCTCATCAGTAAGAATAAGTTGTGTATACCATCTTTAAAATACATTTTTTTGCCCTATACTAATGCAGTTCACACATTGTTAAACAGATAAAGACAAATACAACTAGAAGTTCCAATATTTTCTTGCCATGGTCTAATAGGTCACTTTGAAATTCTTTGCTGTGTATTCCCTTTGAGACTGAATGTTTTTCCTGTTGAAAGTTGTGTGATGATGGGGAATCAATGGGGTAGATTAGTTGATGCCAGAGACTAGCATTGCTTTGTGTTGGCCATATTTGCAGACTCTCCTGATCTCCTTTTATAGGGAGCTAAGCCAGGTTCCTTTACTTTGCCAAGAAGGACTGGAAGATATTGAACTCTTGGCTGAGTGCCAGCCAACTCCTTTGCTATCTTTATGCTTTAATAACCAAACATTACAGCATGTCCTTTGATATTTACAAAATTGGCTTAAATCTCCAACCTCAGTCCTACACAAATTTTCTTTCTCTCTCTAAGATTTCCACAAGTTCAAGGAGTTTTATATCCTCATGGTTATATTTCTCTCCACTTTCTTATTCTTGTGAAATTCTCTATCTTGTTTATCCTTGCCACCCTGCAGGGTGTATCCTATATGTGAACATCAGCCATCATTAAGGCTATAGCAGGGAAATGTTGTGTCCCTTATTTAGGCCAATGGGTTTCCAATATGGGGCCCATACCCAAAGCAAGGATCAAGATAATTCCGTGGGGAAAAGACAATCTTGCAATTTATATTTATGTTTATTTTTATGTCATGCTTTTAAATTTACGTTTTGAACGTATGTAATGTGCACAAGCAGAAGTCTTAAAACATGGCCATAAGTTATTTGACACTTCTCTCATGAAGAGATAGGTCCTTCCTTGTCCCCTGCTCTTAGGAGAGTATGACAGACAGAAGACTTTGTGCCTTCCCAGGCTAAGCCATAAAAGGCCATGCAGCCTTCGTTTTGTTTGCTGAAGCACATGCTTTTGCAACCCTGAGACATCATGTAAAAAATCCAGATAGCCTGAGACCACCATGCTGTGAGGGAACCCAAGCTACCACACACCTTGATTTTTCAAAAGTACTGGTTGAGACCAGGCTAGGCACCAGGTCTGTGAGTAAAGAAGCTTTCAGATGACTTCAGACCTCAGCCGTTTGAGTCACTCCCAGCTATTTGAGACTTCCCAATTGAAGCTCTAGGAATCATGGAGCAAAGACAAACCTTCTTCTGTCCAGATTCCTGACCCACATGAACCTAAATAAATCTCTGTTGTTTTATATTATTACTAGAGGCCCAGTGCACTACATTCGTGCAAGAGTAAGCCTTCCTTCCCCAGCTGCTGGCACCGGCTTCCCTCTGGCACCTGGGATCTGGGCTTCCCTCACAGCCCTGGCTTGGTCCAGAAGGTCGTCTTGGAAGGACGTCCGGCCTAATTAGTATATTACACTTTTATTATTATAAATTATGTTTTGTGATGTTTTTAATGCAACAATAGATAAGCTGATAACATAATACATAATTAGTAGATAGAAGTAATTTATAGACAGATCTACATTGCGATGATGTGTGAAAGAAATAATTTTTGCTGGTGGAGTGTAAGGTCAAGAAATTTGGAGACTACTGAGTTGCACATTAGATAGTCATCATAGGGCAAACAGAAACTAATGATAAGGATAAGAAGTTTGCATAACAGGATAGGCTGGTATGAAATAAGCACAGAGCTGAACAGCAGAGATAAAATACAGTATACTGGCCAAGCAAGTGGCCAGAAATCAAACTGGAGAAATGCAAGAATCAAAGACTTTGTAGAAATTAGGTAGAACAAATTCAACTGTGTAGGTGAAGTAGAAAAAGACCTTAGATTCTTTGAGGTGACCTAAAGACCTAGAGCAGAATTTCAAGCCCACCAAGAGCTCTCATGCACTTTTTGTTGGGGTAGAAAGAAACTTCAGGCCAATGAGGCAGGGAAAACAGGCAAAAGCATGCACCAAACCAGAAAGGACTGAGGGGGCAGTGCACTGAGGAGAATCCTGCAAGTTAGGGTTTTCTTGAAGGACTTTGCACATTTCCTTCAAAGTAGTGAGATTTAATTCACATACTATAAAACTTACCCATTAAAAGTGTACAATTCTGTGGTTTTCCGTACATTCATAAAGTTACACAACTGTCATCACTATCAAATTTCAGTATATGTTCATAATAACAAAAAATAAAACCTTTGAAAAAGAATAAAGTGGGAGGAATTGGCCTGTTTGATTTCAAGAATTTTTATAGAACTACTAGAGGCCCAGTGCACGAAATTCTTGCATGGGTAGGGTCTCTAGTGTCTGCCAGCTGCTGGCCGGGACCTCCCTTCCCCAGCTGCTGGCTGCTGGCTGGGACCTTCTTACTTCATTCCACACCACCCCCTGGTGGTCAGCACACATCATAGCAAGCGATTGAATTCCCAGTTGGTCGAACTCCCAAGGAGACACTTTGCACATTAGGCTTTTATATATATACTAGAGGCCTGGTGCACAAAAATTTGTGCACTGGTGGGGGGGGTCCCTCAGCCCAGCTTGCCCCCTATCACATACTGGGAGCCCTAGGGGATGTCCTACTACCTGCTCCCTGCTCCCCTTGGGGAGTGGGCCTAAGCCACAGTCTGGCCTCCCTTTGTGGGAGTCAACCAGGCTGATCAGGGGAAGGCTGAAGCCCCATCACCGCACTTTTGCAGCCACTGCCAGTCAGGGCAGCCACCAAGATGTTTTCATCAAGTCCCTTTACCAGCTCCCCACCGCCACCTCTGCCATCAATGATCGCTGGCTGGCTCCGCCCCGGCCCTGGCCTAAAGCCTCAGGCGGAGGGTTTAGGCCTGGGCTGAGGCACCCCCAGCTCCCTGCAGCTGCCTCGGCCATCAAGGATCGCTGGTTCATGATTGCTGGCTGGCTCCTCCCCAGCTCCTCCCTGGCTGGCTCCTCCCAGGCATTATTTTTTATTCAACTAAAAAATAAAATTAGTTTCTGTTTGCCCTATGATGACTATCTAATGTGCAACTGAGGCTTTAGGCCTGGACCTGGGCACCACCAGCTCCCCGCCGCCAATCGCTGGCTGGCTCCATCCCGGCCCAAGCCTAAAGCCTCTGGCTGAGGTGTTAGGCCTGGGCCGGACCCTCCCTATGCTCCCCGCCATCAACAATCGCTGGCTGGCTCCTCCCGGGCCCAAGCCTAAAGCCTCTGGCCAAGGCTTTAGGCCTGGACTGGGGCACCCCCAGCTCCCCGCCCCCACCAATCGCTGGCTGGCTCCGCCCCAGTTCCCCGCCAAAGCCGCCATCAATGATCGCTGGCTGGCTCCGCCCCAGTCCAAGCCTAAAGCCTCTGGCTGAGGCGTTAGGCCTGGGTCAGATCCCCCCATGCTCCCTACCATCAATGATCTCTGGCTGGCTCCTCCCTGACCCAGGCCTAACGCCTCAGGCTGAGGGTTTAGGCCTGGGCCGGGGCACCCCCAGCTCCCTGCAGCTGCCGCCATCAACAATCGCTGGCTGGCTCCTCCCCAGCCCAAGCCTAAAGCCTCTGGCCAAGGCTTTAGGCCTGGACTGGGGCACCCCCAGCAACCCGCCACCACCGATTGCTGGCTGGCTCCGCCCCAGTTCCTCGCTGCAACTGCCATCAAGGATGCCTGGCTGGCTGGACTGGCCCAAGCCTAAAGCCTCTGGCCAAGGCTTTAGGCTTGGGCCCAAGCACCCCCAGCTTCCTGCCGCTACTGCCATCAAGCATAGCTGGCTGGCTCCGCCTGGTTCCCCTCCGCTGCTGCCATCAATGATTGCTGGATGGCTCAGCCCAGGCCCCAGCCTAAAGCCTCAGTCTGAGGCTTGGGGCTGACATATGCAAATTAGCCTCCATCTTGCCTGTCGACTAATTTGCATATCTCGCTGATTAGCCAATGAAAAGGGTAGCGGTTGTACGCCAATTACCATGTTTCTGTTTTATTAGATAGGATAGACATTAGTCAAGACTCTTTTATTGACAGAGGAATAGACACATAGCTCAATTGAACAGAATAGAGAACAAAAAGATTGATCTACACAAATATCCCCAACTGAATTTTGACAATTTTGCAAAAGTGATGCAATAAAGGAAAAATAGCCTTTTCAACAAATGGTGCTGAAGCAATAGGTAAAACATCCATAAAGTAAAAGTAAAATAAAATAAATATTGTATCATAAACTTGACTTCACCAAATTTAAAGACTTGGTGAAGAATCTTGTGAAGAGGATGAAAACATGAGCTACAGAATGGAAGAAATATTTGCAGAACAGATTAGTGGTTGCCAGGGTTAAGTGGACAGGGCTCAGAAGGACAGCCTGAAAGATTATTTGGTGATCGAACTGTTCTTATCCTCACTGTATCATTGCCAATGTCTTGGTTGTGATATTGCATTTTTATTTCCAAGATGTTACCTTTAGGGTAAATTGGATAAAGCATATACAGGCTCTTTCTATATTATTTATTTTTTAAAATATATTTTTTATTGATTTCAGAGAGAAAAGAAGAGGGAGAGAGAGATAGAAACATCAATGATGAGAGCAAATCATTGATTAGCTGCCTCCTGGATCAAGCCTGAAGCCCAGGCATGTGCCCTTATCAGGAATCAAACCATGACCTCCTGGTTCATAGGTCAATGCTCAACCACTGAGCCACACTGGCCAGGTTATATTATCTATATATATAAAAAGCCAGTGACTGTAACGCTGTAATGATCGGAATGACCAGTCTCTATGACACCCCCTACAACCAGCAAACTTGCCCGATCGGGGGTTGGGGCTGGCCAAACTCCCCCCCACATAACCCCTCCTCCAGCCAGCCCTGCCCCTGATCATCCCCCCCTACCCTGATCTGCCCCGATTGGGGCTGGGCTGCCTGGACCCCACCCATACATGAATTTGTGCACTGGGACTCTAGTTTCTTATAAGTAGATGTGAACCTACAATTATCACACATTAGTCTGGATTCAATGGTGATGGCTTCAAGGTGACATGATGCTGCTAATTGGTTACTACAGAACAATCCATAGCAACAGAGGAAGGAGAACTAAGCTTCCAACAAGGCAGGTGTGTAGTTGGTAAACAGTAGCCTCGCAGGTGCAAGGCTTTTTGGCAAACAAAATGAACTTTTTCTTCTGAAGAAACAACCTGCTGGACACACAGCTTGGAAAGGATTTCAGCCCCCAGTGACTAAACACAAGAGCAAAACACAAGTCTATCTGATCTTAAATGACAGGGATCGTATGCAGACAAAAAAGAGGGGTCATTTTCAGTCCAAGAGGTTGGGCAGTCAGAAAAGCATTGCAAAGGAAACAGGAAATGTCAGGGAGATTCATCAGGTTGCTGCTGGTTGGAGACACTTTACAAAGGCAGCTGATCTGGCCCACGTGCTAAAAGCTATGTCACTAGCTGTGCACACAAGCTGCTGGGAATTTGTTTTCCTTTCATGGATCTTTCATTTTTAAGTTGGAATTCAGTGGAGAAAATTATACAGTGTTTTTGCTACATTCACACAGCAAATACTCCTGTGGTATTCATATCTTGTTTTTACTATTTTAGTGGACTTATTTCTAAGTCTGGTTGCTGCTATCTGTAAAACAGCTACCACAGAAAGTTTTTGGAAAAGTGGAATACACACAAATTCCCCTTTACAAGTGACTGAGACCTGGCCAGTTAGAACTTTCAAGAGATCTTCTCTATTCCTGTTCTTATCATACATATTCAGCAATGTTTTGAGTTATTCTCTGTGAAATAATTTCCTACAATTAGTTAGGGCAAGTATAATATGTGACTGGGGTATTATGTGTATCTTTTAAACCTGTGTTGCGTTAGTTGCAATCTCACAAACTGATTATAGAATTTAAAATTTGTTATTAGCTCAAAAAACTAGTTATGTCTGACTTACTTGCCTATTGTATTCTAGAAAGCAACATAACTTTGGGGAAAATACTTTTTGGTAGATAGCCTTTTCAATTAAATGTTCCCATTCCATTATAACACATGGCATTTCTGGTGTTCTCAGTAACGACCATAGTCATGCATTAAATATGATACATCACCTCTGAATGGT
This sequence comes from Myotis daubentonii, assembly GCF_963259705.1. Lineage (NCBI taxonomy): Eukaryota > Metazoa > Chordata > Mammalia > Chiroptera > Vespertilionidae > Myotis > Myotis daubentonii. The sequence continues at coordinate 27,463,762 of NC_081847.1, read as the reverse complement.
TTTTTTTGTATTTCTTCATTAGGCATTATTTTTTAAATTAAATTTATTGGGGTAACATTGGATCACAGAACTGTACAGGTTTCAAGGGTACAACTCAACAAACATCATCTGCACACTGCATCGTGGACCCATCACCCCAAGCAAACTCTCTTTCCAGCTCCATTTTCCCCCTCTTTGCCTACCTCCACCTGCCCCGAACCTGCTTTCTCCCTGGCTATTACCATACTGCTATCTGTGTCTATGTGATGTGATGTGTGTGTGTGTGTGTGTGTGTGTGTGTGTGTGTGTGTGTTTTGCTTAATCCCTTTACCTTCTTTCATCCAGACCTCCAACCGCCCTCTCATCTGACAGCTGTCAGTCTGTTCCATGAATCCATGCCTGTTTCTATTTTGTTTGTCAGTTTATTTTGTTCATTAGATTCCAAATATGAAAGTTTCAATTAAAATGAGAAAAAGATAACCAATATTTAAAATTATTTTTGTTTCTTATGAAAGCAATATATACATATTGAAACATAAGTTCAAATAAAATGGAACAGTACAAATGAAAAGTAATTGTCTCCTTCCTGCTTATAACCAAGCCAAAATTTTCAGAGAGAACCGTTTAACTATTTTATTAGTTTTCCCTAATTTTAAGTAATTATGTTAATTTTTAAATTTCCTTTGCTAAACTTTACTTTTCCTTATTCTACCTACTTACTTCATTTCTTTTCAACTTTTGTTAATTTTTTTAAATTATTAATTATTTCACTGGTTAGCTCATGATTTTAAATAATATACTTATTTCTGGTTCTTATTATTTCCTTGCTTCCAATGTCCTCAACATATTTGAATTTTCTCTGTATTTGGCTGAGGTACATTTTCAAGTAGAATTTTCAGAAAATCTATTTGAATCTTTTCATGTCAGAAACCATCTTTTATTTTCCCCTTACACTTACTTGATTGGTAGTCGGACTGAGTTGAAATTCTCCGTTCAAAATAACTTTTTGTGCAAACTTGGAAGGTATTATTATATATCAACTGGCACCTATTGTTATCTGATGTCATTCTTTCTAAAATTTCTTGGGAAATACCTTATTGGTGTTTTTCCTCGTTGAAAGCTTATGGGCTCTTATAGTTGTTATTCTGTAATTGATTACAGAAATGGATTTTTCCAAATCTCAGTGAGCCTTTCAGGCAGAAGAATTATTTTTAATTTGCCAATGGGAAATTTATTGCTATGATTTCTGTGATTATTTCCATCAGTCTCCGAACCCATATCTGGAACTTCTATTATGTGGATACCATATCCCCTAAACTGGCCCTTGATGATTTTAACTATTCTTTAAAATAATTTTCCTCTTAAAAGTATATATCTTTTTACTGATTTCAGAGAGGAAGGGAGATGGAGAGAGAGAGAAACATCAATAATGACAGAGAATCATTGATCAGCTGCCTCCTGCATGCCCCCCTAAGGGAATTGAACTATGACCTCCTGGTTCATAGGTCAATGCTCAACCACTGATCTGTACCAGCCGGGCAATAATTTTCCCCTTTTTATTTATATTTGTGTTTTTAGTCTTGGACATTCACAGTCTCTTCCCAAATAGTAGCTAGAGTGAGCAGATTATGACATTCTGACTCAAAGAAATGCAGTGGCTTCCCATTTCTCTGAGAGGGAAACCAAGTCCACTAAACCCTACATGATCTACTGCTGGTACTCTGTGGCTTCATCTTCCACTATTCCCACCCTCACTCATTCCAAACCAGCCACACAGCCTCTTGGCTCTGCCCCTTTCTTCCCAGGCACACTCTGCTTTAGAGACTTGCTTAAGCTCTTCCCTCTCTTTGGAATTCCTTATTCCCTCAAATACTCACTTGACCCACTGCCCATCTCTCCCAAGCCTTTGCTTATATATTAATGTCACAGTCAGTCTGGCCCTAATGGTCCCATTTAAATTCCAAGACCTGTCCTCTTGTCCAATAATCCAGTCTGTTTCATGCTCCCTTGTTTGTTGCCTAATACTCTGATGTTCAACTGTTTATTATGTTTCTATTGATTGTCTGTCTCCAACAGCTGGAAGGTCAGCTCTGAAGGACAGAAGCCTGAGTCTGGATCCACTAGTATAACCCTAGCACCTAGTACATAGTATCAGGCCCAGGCACATGGCAGGTATTTAACTAATAGTCATTGACTGAATGAATAATTTTATGTCCTAGAAAATTAATGATTTTTTTTCATTCTAGCTCCTAAATCAGACATTTTATTCAGTAATTATACTTCAAACTACAAGGATCTTTTTTTTTTTTCTCATTCCCTGATCATAGCCTCCTGTTTTTGTCTTAGAGTTGCAAAATCATCTTATATTGCTCTGAAAAGAGTAATTATGATATATTTCCAAGTTCTTTTTTTCCTCGAATTTTTATTTTATTTTCTTGTTTAAAGTATTACAAATAGTAGTACATATGTCTTTTCCTCAAATTTTTTTTCAGAGAAAAGGTTGATCCTAATTTCCAATTCATTCAGTCATTTTTATTTTAAGTTACATGACAATCTGCAACAATCAAGACTTGATTGTCAGTGCCAGATACTTCACTCAAATTAGTTTAAGCAAAGAAAGGATTTATTTCTTTTTCTGCTGATGTAACTGAAAACCCCATGGGTATGTCTGTGTCTTAATTTATAGGTGGGTCACCTATCTCACTCCTCATTTTTGGATGGGCTCTTTCCTCCTGGTGGACAAGACGTCCATTCTGTCAGGTTACCAACCTCAGTGATACATTAGGAGTCTTTCCAATCAGTTGCAGCAAAATAGTTTCAGTAAAAAAAAGAAAGAATAAAACAAAGAAAAAAAAATAGTTTCAGTAAAGGTTCTGATTGGCGTGCCTTGAGTCACATGACTAATCCTAAGCCAAACCTTGTGGCCAGGTGTGTGGGATTCTCTAATTTTTCATACCTGGGTCACATGTTCCCAAGATGGAAAGATGTAAAAATGAGCCGTCTCACCTAAACTACATAACTTTCCCCAGAATAAAGATGCTTATTGCTGTAAGCAGGGGGAGACAAAAATTGTGTGTCAAACATAATATCTGCATGTTCTGAGGAAAACATTGATGCTTATTTTTTTAATTACATAGTTTCAGTGAGAAGGCTAGAGAAAGATATAGAAGATCATTTATATTCAGGGAAGGCACCTGAGTGCAAGCAGTAAACTATTTTATTAATTACTTTTTAAACTAGTTGGAGCAGTATTTTTCAAACTCCTATCTGGGCAGAATTGTTTATGGCTCAATGGAATGAACAGGATTCCACTGCCACTGTGACTTAGTTTTTATAGTCTATCATAAATACCTCTTGCTGAATATGAGATTAAATTCATAGATTATATGTTCAAGGTATTTATTCCTATTTCTTTAAACTCACGCTAAGCAAACATTTTCCTGGAGAGGAGTAATACCTAAGTTGCTGATAATGCCATAGAAGAACGGACACTATAATTAATTTATTTTAACAGGGTAAGCAATAAAGCAAGTAACATAATATAATAATAACATTATAGTGATACTTCCACTAATAACTTTATTGTTGCATGTTCATAAGTAAGTCAAAATATTTTCACCTGTATCATCTAAGGACTTGTTTTCTCATCTTGTAAATCGACAGAATAAGTACCATTGTGCTCATTTACGAAACAAGAAAATAAAGCTCTCATATAACTTTTATCATATTGTATTAGAGGTCTTTATTTATGTCTCCACCTCTCCTGTTAAGATTATGAGCTATGTGAGAGTGGTATCTTGTGTTATTTATTTTTTCATTCCTAGGTCCTAACCAGTGGCTGGCATATACCAGATGATAAAAAAAACACACATTAAAATAAAATTTAATTGCCTGTGGTCACAAAGTTAAGTCATGTATGGCAGGGATGAAAACCAAGTTCTTATGTTTTTCAATGCAGTGAGTAGTCTGCTCATTAAAATGCTATCAATGAGTCACATGTGCTTATAAATAAATGAACACAATAACCTTGAGTGGGTCTAGTGAGATGCCATCCAACAAAATATGTGTCAGGAGTCCAAGTAGGAAGCAGATGACACACTCAGGCTGGGTAATTGAAGAAAGTTAATAAAGGGACTATTATAAAGGGTAAGGAGGAAAACAAGGGATAGTGCAGGACCCTGGGACTAGCAATAACACAGGGAGTTGCAACTATTCTTAAACTTGAAGAAATAAAAAGCAGTAGTTCTTGCCCTAACCGGTTTGGCTCAGTGGATAGAGCGTTGGCCTGCAGACTCAAGGGTCCCAGGTTCGATTCCAGTCAAGGGCATGTACCTTGATTGTGGGCACATCCCCAGTGGGGAGTGTGCAGGAGTCAGCTGATCGGTGTTTCTCTTTCATCGATATTTCTAACTCTCTATCTCTCTCCCTTCCTCTCTGTAAAAAATCAATAAAAGATATATATATATTTAAAAAGCAGTAGTTCCAAGAACCCATGGAGAGAGCTGTAAGTCCAACTTGATTGGAGCTGGGGTCCTAACTTAAAGAGATACAGCAGACAGGGAGCCAGGACAATTGCTACCCTGATTTTACCTCCCTTCCTTTCTCTCATCCATCCTGGTGGACCCCATGGCTAAAGCCAACTCAAAAACAGAGAGCATGATATTCCTGATGATAAGTCCATCCAGGTTAGTTAGCATCCTAGGGGCCAGAGCAGGAAGTAGGATGGAGAAGGCTAGAGAGTGGATCTGGGAGGGTCAACAGAAGACATTTAACATGGAGAGCTTGCTACTCCATGTAGCAAGCTTAAGTGATAGAAATGAAAACTCACTTGAGTACTTAGCCTATGCTTGGTGGGAGACTGCGGAAGCACCTCGTGTACTGACAGAGCTATTGCCAATCTTTGGAAGAGGACCTTGTTCTTGTCAAGGAGCATTCACAGTTGGGGTTCATGGTTTAACTCACCACTTACCCTGTGTACAGCTGTCAGTGGTGGCTCCATTCCTGGGTTCCAGAGAGTCACAGGCTGTCATTTGCATCCAAGATATTCTAGAGGACGAATAGCATACCCTTTGCACAGTAAATGCAGGCTCAATCTAGCCACACTGTTAGTATCAAAGGAGATTCTTCATTAATTGAATGTGACAGTGCAGTTTACCCCTCCTTTTTTAGAGAACAAAATACCAATTCAAAGATTGTTCTGAGTATGAACTCCAGGCAACATACCCAATAGAAGCCAATGAATCAATTTGGTCTGTTTCTTCATGAATAGGGTCTTCTGTGCGGTGTGTCTGAGGGAGTCCTAACTTGCAAAGTCTCAACACTGCTGGGCCTGGCTAAGCCAGCAGGAGTCTCCCTTTTAACTGACTTGGCATGGCCTTTCCTCTGGGGCCATGATGATCTCAGCTGTGTTGGTGCACAACTTGTACTCACAGAATATTAAAGGAATGACCTGAATAAATCTCTTTCAAGCAAAGAGCTTCTGCTAGTGGTGTCTAAAATCTGGGATGAACCACATCTGGTTCCATCATTTTATGACTCTGGTGAACTCATTAACCTCTCTAAACTTTGGCATTTCCATGTATGCAAAGAGACATTTGAATTCCCTTCCAACATCCTCAGGGTTTTGAAATCTCTGAAGAGCTATCTAATTATAAGGTATTATAAACACTTAGTATAGGGTGTCCCGAGGATGTACATACATACTTTGAATAATTATAAAGGTAGTGTTCATTAAAATACATTACATTTTCAAATTTGAGCTATCAGCTGCTAAAGTGTTTATACATTTTTTGGGGACACCCTGTATATAGCTATTGAACAAAATCATTAATCTTAAATACTTGAAAGTGTTTACTTTGTCTTTTGTTTTCTCCAGAATAGTTCATCATGAAGTAGCATATCTTAATTGAATTAGAGGGAAGGTGGCTTTTATTTCAATGTTTCATGAAAAGTTGCAAAAGAATAGAAAAATCACATGGGTTTTAAGATTCAGATTTCCTGCATGAGAAATGAGGATGAAAAGAGTACTTCCTTCTTGAATAGTCTCTGGAACTGAAAGAATAGCACTTACAGAAAACTCAAGTGTCATAAAAATGAAAGTTACTCCTTAGTCTAGTGTAGATGATGAGTCATAACATTTGATGCGTCAATTTATCTTTATGTTACGTAAATAGTGTTTTGTTACTGTTGACTAACAGTGGAGTCAGAATTCTAATCTGTGACAATGGAATATTTTAGGATTTCTAGAAAGAAAATATGAAAGTCATGACCTGAATGACTTTGGTCAAGTTGAAGAAACCCTGGATTTTCAGAGAAAGGACACAAAATAACCAATTTTTAAAAAAGTCTTCTATTAACTTAGTAGGATTTTGATATAACTGCTAGGGCTATCCATACTCGTATCATTTATCTATTGCTGCTACAATGATGTGCTACAAATCACCCATCAACCTAGTGGATTAAAACAGCGGACATTTATGATTGCTTATGAGTCTGTGGGTAAGCTGGACACGACTTTTCATATTGGCTGGGTACACTTATGTCTGCAGTCTGCTATGGATTGGGAGGCAGCTTCGTTGACCTTTGCTGGGTCCTATCACATGTTTGAGAGCAGGCTGGCCCTAGGATGGGTTCAGCTGGAATGCCTAAGCCTTTCTTCATTGGTTTCTCGCATCCCTCCAGCAGGCAAGCCAGGGCTTATTCTCACAGCATCTGGGCATGGTTGAGGCTTAGAGCCTCAGAACTGGCATATTGCCACTCTTGTACCATTTTTCTGGGCAAAGTGAGTCACAACACCAACTCAGATTTGAGTAGTAGGAAACGTCTCTACTGCTGGATGGGAGAAGCTGCAAAATCACATTGCAAAGTATATGGAGACAGGGAGAGGTAGGGAATGGGGTCATTTTTGCATTTAGTCTCCCACATTACACTACTCGGATTTTCTTATGAGAAATAGTAAAGGGCTTATAAACATCTGCAAAGCTTTAAAAACTTGGATATTGCTACACCAGCATGCCAGGATGACAAGCAGCCTGCACAGAGCAAGCCAACTTTGTACTTAGAGGGATCTGTAAGACATGCCAACTATTTTTATGAATGCACAAGTTTGGCTGACATACCTTTGCTAATATCTGAAACATCCCATTTGTGCTACTTGAACAATTAAATCAGATGCAGTAACTGGTGGTGTGACACCCTTCTCAGCCACTCTTACTTATAACAGGATAATTTGTAAGCTGCTATTTATTTGACATGTTGGATTTAACTTAGAGAATAAACATATGTCATGGTCTGAAAACGTCCATCACACTTGCTTGTATTTATAGAGAGGGAAGTTGTCTTTAATTATATTTGGAAATCTGGGTCTTAATACAAAGGGCAGTTTTATAGGGTATTTACTTGTTTCTCCAACCACTGAAAAGTGTAGGTGTAGTGGTGGTGGTGGGGGGTGTTAAGTATTTACACTTCTTTGCTTCTGCAACTGTGGACTATTTTTTTCATTAAAGCATGAAACTTCAAGGAGGAATTTAGATCAATGACCATAATATTTTTCCTTGGCCTTTGTTAATAACATTTTTTTGCTGTATAAATATTGAATATGGAGAAAAGAGAATTAAAAGGTATTACTGGAAAAGTAAAACTAGATAGTTACAATGAAATTACTTAAGTCACTACAGAAAATGTAAGATTAGATAATTAAGACATTATCTAAATTAGGTAATGTCTTATCTAATTGGTAGTTTTAGATAGTTCAGAAACAGCAGAGGCAGCTGCCCGGACATGGTAAAGCCTAAGAGAAAGTTAGAAATTACAACATGTAGTACTAATGCATTTAGAGGAATTGACAGCTTTCAAAGTGTATTCAGGTTTATATAGTAATATCAATTAAATATGAAATACAGAGATAACTAAAATTAAGATAAATCTGTATCCATATTGAGATAATGAGGATAGGGGAAAGAATGTAAATTACTCATCTTCTCTATTGACAAGTCAACAGATAGTGAACAGAGTGAATCAGGAAGTAGTAATATAAATATATTGTTTAATGACATGGAGCTAAATGCCAAAAGAATCAGGTAAAATCATTGAAAGTATTTATGTCTTAAGAGAGACAAATTTGATGGGGTTGGGACAGAAGGCTGCTTCTACTTAGAAGTTTTACAGATTTAGTTGTCACTTAAAAACTGTTGAATCATTTTATAAAAATAAAACTTAAATGTTGAAAACAATGTATCTACAACACTGCTATTATTGGGTCAATGTTTTGAAAAATGAAAATAAATATTTCCCAAATTAAGCAGGTTTGTGAGAGCTTTTCAACATGAACACACACTCACACACTGATGGCATCACCATCACCAAGCAACTATTTCCAAGATGTGAAGCATATTTTCCCCTTCTGAGTCCTGCAGTTCTTTGTCTAACTTTTACCTGTAGATTGACTCTCACTCACATTCTTGAGAACCTGTCAAGCAACTTTACCTCTAAGGCTAGTCAACAAGAAGCAGTGAGCAACCTTCTACTTATGCCTCTTCTGGAATACGAAAGAAAGAAAGAAAGAAAGAAAGAAAGAAAGAAAGAAAGAAGAGAGAGAGAGAGAGAGAGAGAGAGAGAGAGAGAGAGAGAGAGAGAAAGGAAGGAAGGAAGGAAGGAAGGAAGGAAGGAAGGAAGGAAGGAAGGAAGGTAGGAAAGAAGGAAGGAAGGAGAAAGAGCAAGTACAGTCATGCACTGAACAACAACATTTTGGTCAATGAGGGACTGCATATGTGACAGTGGTCCCAAAAGATTACAATGGAGCCAAATGTTCCTACTGCCAGGGACTGGTGGCTGTCCTAGCGACATCGAGCAATGCATTCCTCATGTGTTTGTGGTGATGCTGGTGTAAACACACTTGTTGCGCTGCCAGTTGTATAAAAATGTAGCACATACAGTTATGTACAGTACATAGCACTTGATAATAGATGACTCTGCTACTGGTTTATGGACTTACTATGCTATACTTTTATGGTTATTTTAAAGTGTAGTCTTCTGGTTTATATAAGAATTGTTATGCTATAGCAGCCTCACACATCTCATGTTCACCATCTCTTTCTTGCATTTTCTTGTGCTTGATTTAATCTTATGTTGTTTTGTACAGTAACATGTTGTATAGGATTGTAGCCTATAAGCAATTGGTCTCCAGTATAAATATGTAAATATAGAATATATTTATTACTAAAAGATATGTGCTTCCAAAAATGGAAAAGACAATCATTGGTCTCATCAAAATGTATAAACATATTTGACTAAATGAGGGATTAAAAATTAAAAACATACAATGGGGATAAATAATCATGTCAATAGATAATCTCAATATTAAAAAATTCAAGTAGCTGATAATAGCAACTTATAATCAAGTAGCATTGGTCATTGTGCTAAGAGAACAAAAATCAATTTTCTTAACATTCAGGAATACAAAAGAGGGAAGGCATTTAGATGAATTCTCTGCGTATAGAAATTTATTTTTATTTTAAAAAATTTGATTTCAGAGAGGAAGGAAGACAGAGATAGAAACATCAGTAGGGGCCTCCTGCATGCCCTGCCCCCCCCCCCCCCCGCCCCAAATGGGGATCAAGCCCTCAACCCAGGGCCTGAAATTGAACCATGATCTCCTGGTTCATAGATAGATGCCCAACCACTGTGCAACACTGGCCAGGCACTTAGCCATCTTTATTGAAAGTTAGGCTATTATCTATCTACTAGAGGCCTGGTGCACAGATTCATGCACCAGTAGGGTCCTTCAGCCTGGCCTGCACCCTCTAGCAATCCAGGACCCCTTGGGGGATGTCAGACTGCCAGTTTCTGCCTGATCCCCACAGGCCAGGCTGACGGACCTCACCGGTGCACAAATTAGTGCATCGGGCCTCTAGTATGCATATAAGATCTTAGGTTAATTTCTTCCCGCCCTCCTCATTTCCACTTCCCTCTGAGATTCATCAGTCTGTTCCATGTTTCTATGCCTGTGCATTGAGCGTCTGCCTCCTGTGGTCAGTGAGCATCATAGCTACTGGTAGAATGGTCCAATGGTCGAACAGTCAAATGGTCGCTTAGGCTTTCATATATATAGATGCTTGGTACAGTTTTATATTTCATTTATACAAATAATACTAATGAGAAGTGCTATTTTAATAACTGCATTTCTCACATATTTTCAGGAAAGATTAATTTGAATAGTTATAAATTGGATACAACAAAAATTATTTATGGGGAGCAAGTATTTTGCTAGGTGATTTCCTTAGACTTTTCTTTATTGTGGGTTTTGCTCTTTCCAGGTTGTTTTTGTTGCTATGGAGTTGTTTCAGACCAAAATTTTATATTCACTTATATTCATCTAGTTCAGACAGTTGCCTTTCTTCATATATAAAAATATCTGCTTCAGATATACTGTATTATGTGGGTTTGCTTTTTTATAGTGTACTAGTAGAATTAATTAAAGTTACACTTTCCAAGCCACAGAAACATAAAGAAATGATATACTTATGAGGCAATATATGCCCTATTAATATAAGTTAAAGGTTCCAGAAATATTGAACTTATTTCTTCCTAAAGAAAACATGAGTTTACAAACTGTAGCCTATAGGCCAAAACAGGGGTTTGCAAACTGTAGCCTATAGCCTGTCACTTGTTTTTGTAAATAAAGTTTTATTGGATCACAGACACACCCTTTCATTTATATAAGATCTGTGGCTGTTTTCCATTGACAATGGTGGAATTGAGTAGTTGTGATAGAGTCCATTAGGCCTATAGCCTAAAATATTTACTCTCTAACCTTTACTTAAAATGTCTGTCCATCCCTGCTACACAGTTAAAGATTATATTTTATCTAATAAATTAATCTGAATAGTTAGCATATGGTATGATTAGAATTAGAATGTAGGATCATTGCAAATCTTACATTGTTTCATTGGTTGGAAGGTGCAGTGGCAACATAGCTCAAATAACAGAATATAATACATTGGAGCTTAGAAGTTCTCTTCATTGTTTTTATTGCAACTTCATAAAACAAAAGTTACTACTGGTTTTTAGGGCATTTTTATTTTTTTTCTCTGTAGTCAAGCAAAGGGGGTGTCTTTTCCATCTTCATATGAATGATCTTAAAAAATTTTACTACAATTTTAAGTAAATCATATTCCAAGTTATTTTTCTTTTTAATTTGTAAAATAGTCACTGCCATCTGTTGCTTGGCTTAGCTGTTATTTGTGCTCTTTGCTCATGTTTGTATATGGGAATTGGACATGCAATATGTACCAATGGGGACTATATAGTAGGGAAAGACATATATGTTTATAAACTATCCATAATTAACCAACATATATGTGTACAAATTGATTCAAATTTTGATTTGCCCTAAAGTGCTAACCTGTGTACTCTTTTTGTGAATGTAGAAACCCAGCTCAATGTTATTTTTTATCTATTTGACTCAGTTTGGCATCACTAAGCTGGGGCCACAATGATATGGGATCATTTATTTATTTCAGTCTTTGAAATCTGGACACTAAAATATATTTCTCCCCTCTGAGTCATGCTATTTAGTTAGATGAAGAATGAAATCGTCCAAACCCTTGTTCTGTCAATTCCCTAGCATATTATCATGTCAGCATTAAAGTAAAAGATGGTATTCAAGTGAGGAAAAGCAAAACTTCCCAGTCTCTATAAATCATCATTGATTGATATACACGGCGACGTCTATTTCTAATTATTTAGCTGCTATGGTAGCATTGGGACTTCTTTTTATTAAAATGCACCACTGTGCTAGCTCCCTCATGACTTACCCTCCCCATATTTTATGTAAAATTATTTTCCAGGAAAACCAGTGTTTCTATACTGATTGTGAATAGGTGGAATGACTGAGAGCCAGCAATTCCTTCAGGGAGCCACGTGGCACAGAACATTGAAAGTCATTAGAGAACAGACGTGGAACAAAACAGTAGGACTAGAAGTCACCTGAGTGTTGGGTGTTTGTCTTTATATCAGTTAAGGTTAGTGGTGGCTACATAGGCTGAAAGCTCCCAAATGATAGGGGTTTAAATAAGATAGATTTTTTTTTCCCTCTCTCTCTCTCTCTTTTAAAATGTAAGTGTTCAGAGTGGCGTGACGGTTGGGAGACCCCAAGACTTTCATCTTTCTGCTCCACCAGCCTAGCTCCTGGCTTCCATTCTCAAGTTCACCTCATGCAGGAACTTCAGCCATCAAGTGAGGGTTCCCTGGAGCAAGAAGGAGCGAGGAGGGAAGGTGAACAAAGCACCTTGCTGTTCCAAATTAAATTGTGGTCTGTTGAAGGAGGTCATCCAGGGGTCGTGACCTCTGGTTTCCCTGCACACTGAACCGGGGCCATCGGAGGCTCCTTAAGCCAACTCCTGTCCTTGAGATGTATGTATGTATGTGCCACCCACTCAGCCATGTCTTGTTGAGACCACTGGGACTGGATATGTGACAGAACCCCATTAGTACATAAACTTTTAAGGTTCTGGTGGACAGGTGTGGAGATGTACCTGCCGAGACAAACCCAATATAAAGGTTCATTTCTTGTTAAAACGACCACCTACCACTCTAGAGTGGGATACCTCCTTCGTTGTTCTCTTCCTGCTGCCTCTATAAGGTGGCCAGTTCGGAATTTCCACCAAGGAACTTCTGAGGTTTTGAACCAACAGCGCCTATTGCTCAGGGACCCTGGGAGAATGGAGACTGAATAGACAACTAGAACCTCTAGCACAGGGTCTTCCTTAAAAGCAGTGTTCCCACATTGCCTTTTTTATTTTAAACCATCATGGGAAGAGCTGTGACTAGATCCCTAAGGTGGGGCAAGTAAGTGAAATGAGATAATGCCAGAAAAAAGAAGTCTTGATCTGAAACAAAGCCGTGCTCTTGTTTGTGAAAAGCCCTTGGAATAATAACAATAAAAAAGAGATAGTTATCCATTCTTTTTATAACTGTTACGATACTAGTAAATGGTGATTGAATTTTTTTGTATAGGAAGAAGAGGTACAAAATTGTAGACATTCATTTCAGTTTAATTAGGAAGAGGAATAGTACCTGAAACCAGTCAACGGGCCAGAAGATTTTTTTTAACATGCGAGTCCATTCATAGTGTTCAAAAGCTCGAAAAGAAAAGGAAATTTCTTCTAAATCCTATTGAGAAATTACTAGAGACACAAAGCTTGGTGGTTAACTTGAAGTGAAAGAGAATTAGGGGTGTGTAGACATTTATTTTTATAGAACAGGAGAGGTATATGTCTGAAGGAGGAACTGACTCAAGAAGATTATATCTTTTTTTTAAAAAATATATTTTATTGATTTTTTTTACAGAGAGGAAGGGAGAGAGATAGAGAGCTAGAAACATTGATGAGAGAGAAACATCGATCAGCTGCCTCCTGCACATCTCCCACTGGGGATATGCCCGCAACCAAGGTACATGCCCTCGATCGGAATCGAACCCGGGACCCTTCAGTCCGCAGGCCGATGCTCTATCCACTGAGCCAAACCGGTTTCGGCAAGAAGATTATATCTTGACACGTGCGCATCGCAGTCTCTGTGTTGGAGAGCCTGGAGATGGCGGGAGGGAAACAGGATGAGGTGAGGAGGCCATTCTTCAATGCTTATTAATAGTCCCGAGGCACTGTTTCCAGGGTCCTCACTCCCCAGCACCTGCATTTCCTGTGAAATCCGGATTCTGCTGGGAGTGTCTGACCTTAAACATTTTTTGGACTTGGATTTCCAATTTTTTTTTTCAAATTAGTGTTTAAGGCGATTAGTCAGGTTTCAATGAAAGAGTTTGCTTCACATGAAGGGTAAAATAGAGCTTAAATGACTATCAATTCATTTTTTTTTCTTGTTTTTCAAGAAGAAAAAAAATCCCACCACTTTTGTAACATAAGTGAAGCAATCTGAAAGCTTTTTTTCTTTTGTGTGTTAGGATTTGGAGGAAATGCATTGTGCTATTGAGAAAGGGTTTCAGCAAGAGCCTCCAGGGAAGGAAAAGTATAGCTCTTCTCCATGTGCCGGTGGTAATTTTAAGTTGTCTCCTTTTGAATCTCTGCCTATTTCAGTGTTTTACTTGATAACAGATCTCACTGAGTCAGAACTTGGCAATTTCATCACGACGCATGTTCTTATTTTACATCTAAGATGTATCAATCTTATTTCTTACATTGATGAGAAGTGTAAGGATGATAATAATGATGATAACGACATGTATTTCTTAGCATAAACACTCCAAAAGTGTATTTCTTCTTCATGAACTGCACTGGTGAACAAGTGATCAAGGTGACCTTCACCTGCAGTCATTCACGGACTCAGGCTAACGGAGCCTCTGCCTTTTTCCACACATGACTCCCAGATCACCATTGGGATCATCTTCATCTCACACAACCAGGGAGGGAAGGAGTACAGACAGCACATGTGGAGGGTGTGTGTGCCAAAGACTATTTAATGTAACCCAGATGTAGTTATAACGAAGCTGGTTCTAGGAAGTGTTTCTCCAAATCTCTCTGTTATTTCAAAAAGGATAGAGTTAGAGGAAGTCTGATGCCTACATGCAATTAGAAGTCATTTATTCATCATGGAAAAGTGCTTTTGAAATCTAGAAATTTAGAGATGAAAATGGATATGATTAAAGTTTATAGACTCAGTGCAGGCAAAGAAGTTGACTAAATCACAGACCACAGAATTAGGATGCTGCCTTCAAATGTTGCACATAAAAATGTTATTCTAGGGCACACAAAGGCAATATAGTGCAATCTTAGAATAATTATAAATCCATTCACTACTACCGATTAGCACTCTATGACAGAGACTTACATGATTTCATTTGATCTTTACAATAATTCTTCCAGATAGTGTAGTGTGGTGATTAATGCATTAAAAGTATAAAAACCTTAGAACAGTGGATGGCACATAATAAGCTTTCATCAGCATTATTATTTATCCCTTAACACATTAGGCTATTGTATTTCAGAATAGGTAAGAGACTTTCCCAATGCCACATAGCTAACAATGGGTATAAATGGCTGTTAGAAAGTATGTCTGCTCAAATCAGAGAACCTGTCCTTCCCACCCTGGTAGACCTGAAGTGAGTTAAGAACTGACAAGAGCCCCGCTGGTGTGGTTCAGTGATTGAGCTTCGACCTATAAACTAGGACAGTGGTTCTCAACCTTGGCTGCACATTAGAATCACCTGGGAATCTTTTTAAAATCCTGATTTCTGGGCCTCATCCTCCAGAAATTCTGTTTCTTTGTTATGGGGTGGGGCCACAACATTAGTAACAAAGAAACAGAATTTCCAGAAGATGAAGCCCAGAAATCAGGATTTGAAAGATTCCCAGGTGATTCTAATGTGCAGCCAAGGTTGAGAACCACTGAACTAGAAGGTCACCATATGCCTGGGTTGCAGGCTTGATCTCCATTAGGGGGCATGCAGGAGGCAACTGATCAATGATTCTCTCTCATCATTGATGTTTCTCTCTCTCCCCCTCCCTTCCTCTCTGAAATCAATAAAAATATTTTAAAAAGAAAGAACTGACAACAGACTGGGATACATACCACACATTCAGCTTTCTAGGGGAATTGGGAATATTTATGTTATGTTGTGATTAAACTACTCAAATCTGATTTGTAAGTTCTAGAAGTGCCTAGCATCATGATTAAGAGACAAATTGTTTTTTTTTTAAATATGGTTTATAACTTTCAGTGAGGAAGGGAGAGGAAGATATATAGAAACATCAATGATGAGAGAGAATCATGGATCAGGCACCCCCCTACTGGGTATTAAGCCCGGAACCTGGGCACGTGCTTTGACCTGGAATGGAACTGTGACCTCATGGTTCATAGTTGACACTCAACCACTGAGCAACACCAGCCAGGCAAGAGATAAATTCTAAAGTCAGAGTTCCAAGACCTGAATTGTATGACCTTAAACAAACAATTCGCCTTTCCATATCAGTTTTATAATTAGTAAAACGGGGGATAATAATATTGTCCACCAAATTAGTGGAGAGTAACAATAAGGCTTAAGTAATAAACACATTTATTGCTTCATTTATCAGGAAGTCTAGAGGTGGTTCAGAAGGTTAACAGTCTTATGAAGAGACTCTGCATCTTTCTATTTGGCTATCTTCTTTACACACACACACACACACACACACACACACAAAGAGACAGAGACAGAGAGACAGACAGAGAGAGAGGGAGGCAGAGAGACACAGAGAGGGAAACGGAGGAGAGAGAGAGAGAGAGAGAGAGAGAGAGAGAGAGAGAGAGAGAGAGAGAATTTCCCTGAAGCCCCATCTCCTTTAATCTGTTGGCTAGATGAGGGTCCCCTAACTACCTCCTAAACCAATCAAAGACAAAAGAGAAAGGGATTGTATAATAATTGGTTTAGACCAATAAATAGACCAGCAGTTTTCAACTGGTGTGCAGCAAGAACTTTTAAAACATGCAATACCTGACTATTTAGTCAGAGGCATTGACCTCTTTTCCCTTAGATTGTCAAATAAAAAATGACAACAGCCAACTCAACAATAGCCATCTAGTGTGAATGCTCTGTCTTGCACTATACATATATAGGTCACATAATACTAGTAGAGTTGCATTTTATTGGTCATGTCGTATAAGGTTGTGTCTGATTGGTTAATTCTTGGTACCAGAAATCTTTATATACAAGGAGAGGCACTTGATTTTCATAAAAGCCAATTTGGAGCAAAAAGGGTAATATATTTTTGAAAAATCCATCTAAATTATACCTAAGTTTTTTGTCAGATTGGAAAAATATATATGTTTTGGTGTGCCACAGAATTTTAGTAATTAGTATATGCATGCCATGAGATGAAAAAGGTTGAAAAGGAGGAGCCACCTTCCCTATGCACCATTGCCACCTGAACCAAATCAGGGTTTGCTTACAAGAAAACGAGGGTGGGAAATTGCAGTTGAATAGTAAGAGTTATGCTACTGAATGTCTGGGAAGTGCTTCGCTTAGTGCTCTGGCTTAGTGAGTACTCAATAAAGCTTGGCTTTGCCAACTCCCCGAGGCTGACATTCCAGAGGGCAATTCTGTGCTCTCACAAAAAACAGACCTTTCTATTGTTTTGAAAACAGAACAGAGCATTGAATTTGATGGATCATAGGCCTGGCTCCCAGAACTTTGGTGTTCCTACATGTCCCTTTGCATGGCCAAAATCCCCGCACTTTAAAAATGTTTCTTTCTTGGATCCTTAATCAGAGGTGTGGAAAATGAGGGAGTTGAACCAAGCTGCCTCAAGCCTCATCCTACATCTTGAAAGGGTTTATCTCGCAGTCATCCTGGATCAAACCGCATCCTCTTGCTGGCAGAAGAAGCTGGAGCAGCCCCTGTTTCTCTGGAAGGGAAACACTGTTGAGAATTATACAGCTTTAACCTCCTTCTTTCTATGCACATTCACAGCAACAGCTGGGAAGAATCAAGAATACTAGATGAATGACTCAACCAGCTCTTGCCACAATGATGGTATGTTGAACAAATGACCCCTCAGCTCAGTGTCATTCAGCAATGAGCATTTATTGTCATGCTCATAAGTCTTCAGGTTGGCTGGGTTCTGGCAGATCTAGGACAGGTTCTGTTGGATTTGCCTGCAAACTGCAGATTGGACCTAGGTCTGCATCGTATCGCTCTGACTCAACCAGCTCTTGCCACAATGATGGTATGTTGAACAAATGACCCCTCAGCTCAGTGTCATTCAGCAATGAGTATTTATTGTCATGCTCATAAGTCTTCAGGTTGGCTGGGTTCTGGCAGATCTAGGACAGGTTCTGTTGGATTTGCCTGCAAACTGCAGATTGGACCTAGGTCTGCATCGTATCGCTCCCTGAGATATGTTTATGTCACAGCAATGACAAGAAACCCAAGAAGAGAAGATATGCTAAACCTCACAAGCGTATTTCAAGCCTTTGCTCATGACACATTTTCTAACATCTCATTGGCCAAAGCAAGTCATATTGCCCAACATCAATGGAGTGGTTAAACACACACATTGTGTAGTTGAAAAGTGCAAGGTCACATGGAAAAGGAACAGAGAACAATGAGGCAATAAGCCCCCAGGAAGAGATTCAATCTGCCTTCTCATTTAGCTAGAGCCCATTTCTAATCCTCCACATTCCTCTTCTAGAGGGCACATCCCTTGTCTGTTTTGCCTTCCTAAGCCGCTATGGTGGGTAATACCTATATTTGACCAATAATCTTTCCAGTAGATAACTGAGAAGTTGTGGGGGGAAGAAAGATAGAAAGGAAAAGAGAAAAAAATACTTCTGGTAGGATCAGTTTTAAGAACAATTGGGAAGGCCAGGACCCCTGGAAGTAGAGTTTTGTTGCAGTCCTCTAAAGTAAAGAAAATCGATGAGAGAATGTGACTGGTGCCTTCTGTGAGGGCAGCCAAGGCCTCTGGTTAGGTCTGTGGGCAGTATACTCAGTTTTAAGTTTAGGAACATGTGACCAAATTAAACAAGTCAGTTCCTACAGAGATTCATTGTAGCTGGTGGCTTCCAAGGACAAGGCAAGGCCCCCAAAGGAGCAGGAGTCAGGGGTTGTGCTCACTGGGCTGTCCATGTAATTATCAGCCAGTTGGTGATCAAGAAATGTTTTTCGAATGCATTAAAATATTGAATAGCCACTTTCCCCATCGGCTTTTTGGTAATATTTTGACCGAGTTGATAAACATTGGGTTTTAGAAGCCCCAGAGTAGAAGACAGGAAGAACATATACATACTAGTGAGAGAAAGGAATGTTTCATTCTTTCTTTGTTCATTTTGTTTCTTCTTTTACAAAGAACAACTTCATTGAGATATAATTTACTTACAATAAAATTCATTACTCTTAGACAGACAGTTCCTTAAGTTTTGATACATAATAAAGATAATTTCTATCACCCCTAAAAGTTCTCTGGTGCCCTTTCCCGGTCAATCCCTGCCCACTCCTGGCCTCAGGCGACCATGGATGTGCTTTAGTCAACATAGACTAGTTTGCCTATTTTAGAATTCTTCTAATGGAATCATGCAGTATGTAGTCTATTTTGTCCAGCTTCTTTCACTAGGTAGCATGTCCATTTTTTTTATTGCTGAATAGTATTCCATTGTTTGGGCATACCACAATTATTCATTCATCTGTTGATTGATATTTGTGATTTCCAGTTTTGACTATTATGGGGAAAGCTATGCACATTGCTGCACAAGTCGGGATAAACATAGGCTTTCTTTTCTCTTGGATAAATACTTAGGGATGGAAGTTCTGGGTTTTATCATAAGTAAATGTTTAACTTTAAAAGACAGCGTTCTTCAAAGTGGCTTTATCATTTTATACTCTCTCCATCAATGGATGGGATTTCCAGTTACTCCATCTCCTCTCAAACACTGGTATTATCAGTCTTTTAAATTTTATCCATTCTGATGGGGTTATCCTTTTCTTTTAGAAAAAAAGAAATGAGAAATGTTTGTTGAATGAGTGAAGACAAACATTCTTAGACCTATGTTCCTAAATGAGCAAGTTTCTATTGGTAAAACACTTCTCTCTCTCTCTCTGCCACTCCCTCCCCCGCACCCCCCACACTTACACACACAGACACACACACACACACACACACACACACACACACACACACGATGGGGCCTTGTGTCTCCCTGGGAAATAAAACCATAGCTTCTCTGAGGACAGGCATTACTATCTCAAAAGCAGGACTTAACCGCATACCAGGGCTTCAAAACCAGCGCGCTGCAAACTCTCAGGGGCGGAGAGGTTTCCCCAAAGAGCTCTCACTCCAAGCCTCTCAATCCCTCTCTTCTCTACTGATAAATAATAATTGTCTTTTCAAAAAGAGGGTTTGCGGCTGCTGCTGGAGAGCTCCAGCTAGAGGGGAAAGCCGCGGTTTGCCTCTCTGATCCCTCACGCAGGCTCCCTTTCCCACTCAGTTTAGATCCAAAGACACTCGCAGGCTCCCGCTCAAGTTCCCCAGAAAACCCTAGGGACCTTAGGGCTCCAGGACACCCCCGGGCGCCCCTGCCACCAGGCAGCGGGCAGTTCAGTGCGTGCGGGAGGCGCGGGCTTCGGCTGCAGTGCGGCCCAGGAGCCGACAGGTGCCGCTGCGGCCCCGCTTCCCGCCGCCTGACCCTGCGCGCAAAGTTGTGCTGGAAGCCGCCAGGGGAAGGAGGGACCAAGCGCGCGCGGGTGGCGGGGCGGAGGGAGGAGGGAAGGGAGCAGGGCGGTGGGGAGGGGGGGCGCGGAGCGTGTGTCACTCGCTCTCTCCCTCTGTATATAGAGGATGTGCTGAATGGTGCGCTCGGAGGCGGCGGCGGCCGAGGAGCGGTATCCGGCGGCGGCAGGCAGCCTGCGCTGCCCAGCTCGGCTTCTCCTCGCCCTCGGAAGCTCCGCAGCCACCGCGGGTGCCCGACCCCGCGTCCCGCCCGGGGCATGGCCGGGCGCCTGGCCCCCGCGTGCCCCGCTTGCTGAGCCGCGCCGGACGAGGTGTGGAGGCCGGGAGGCCGGCGCGGGGACAGAGTCGAGAGCCCCTGGAGCGGAGCGAGGAGCCCGTGCCCAGCGCCCCGTCCCTGCCGCGATCGCCCGGGCCGCCCGGAGCCCCGATGAGCCCAGATGGCCGGGGCTCAGCCCGGAGTGCACGCTTTGCAACTCAAGCCCGTGTGTGTGTCCGACAGCCTCAAGAAGGGCACCAAATTCGTCAAGTGGGATGATGTAAGTATTGGGGGATCGGGCTGGGGCGCTGGCGGGGGCACTGGGCAGGGCGGTGGGGTGGGCGGGGTGGGGGTGGGGCGAGGGGCGCGTTATGCAATGGGCGCCCGGGGAGCCCGCGGGGGCGGCCTCGGGGCACGCGTGGACGGCTGCCGAGGCGGGGAGCAAAGGACAGGGGCTTTTCGCGCGCTCCTGGGTTCTAGGGGCTCAGGACCTGCCATCCGAACTGGGTCTGGCCGGCACCCCAGTGGAGCAGGAGGGGCAAGCTTTGCCTCGTGGCGGGTCCTGAGAGTTTGAAAAGTGGGCAGTGTGAAGTTGGGAGCGGCTGGGCAGCGCCCGTGTGTGAACTAGACGCGCCCTTCTCCGTCCGCAGACGCTCCGCTGTTCCCTCCTTGCCCTCTTGCCATAAAGGAACAGCCTCGACGTCCGAAACTGTTCAGTGACCGCTAACCCTCCCAGCGCTTCCCGGGGAGCCCACATGGCGCGGGACACCGCGGTCCAGCCGACAGGTGGTCGCTGATGCCAAACTTCAGCTCCTGGCTCCCGAGTGAAGGGCCTGAGAAGGGCTGGGGAGGACGCACCTGGGGAGGGGTAGAGAGCAGAGCAGGGGCACTGAGGGAGGGGTCTGGCCGGGCTCAGTGGGCCTGCGGCGATAGGGAGGGCTAGTGTTTGAGAAAGGAACTGGCTGCAGTCCTTATCTTGAAACACATCTGTCAAGACATCCCCCCCCCACAGTTTACCTACATCATTTACCAGCTTTGGCAGAGCTCAGCCGAAGCCTCCTATCAGATCCGCAGTGTTTCACATGAGCCTTGGACCCTAGGATTTCAAGTTATCTCCCCACCGCCACCGCCTAATTGCCTTCAAGCATTTAAATTAATCTTGCTGAAAACACGGGAATCTTCAGATGGGGGACCTTAGAGTATCAATTTGGTGTCCTGGGTGTCATTCAAGAGCTTTGACAAGAACACAAACCTAGCTTCCAGAATCTAAGGAAATTTAGGTCCAAATGACTAAGACATCTCTTTAAACAGGAAGAATTATAGGAAAATGAGGCGTATTTCTTGTTGAAAGTCTTTCCCACCTAGTAAATTATAGCCTATTATCCTCCAGGGTATTTTTCTTTAATCTTCTTAAACCATTTCCCAGTGTCTGAAAACAATTTAAATATTACAGGTAGCGAATCCAATTACTTAGCTGAGTGGGTCTGTGTGTCTATTTTGTCCAGTTGGAAGTGCAAATGGAACTTGGAGTCGGAGTCACAGCTTCCTTGAAAACTCATGCCAATTACAGACTTCTGTGCACCAGGATGTAAACATGCATCCTTTCACTGTGGGCTTTACACTTTTCTCTTTCTGGTCCAGTCTAATGACCGGATGTTTTGTAAATGGAATAGAATCTAAACAAGTTTAGTCTCAGAGTAAATGCTTTGTGTCAGGGGAAGACAGCAAAAAAGAAAATTCAATAACAAAACAGGCTAGCCCATCTTGAGATCTTCAAATAGAGAGTTAATGCGATGATGGATTTACTGAAAAAGAATGAAGGGCAGAAGGAAGAGATAGACAGTACAGAATAAAAAAGGTATTCCAGCATCGTCTCAGGGATTTATTCACGATGATAATTTTAAACTATATTTTAAATAATTCTCTATTGTGGGGTGCCGGCACGGCCATGGCATACTCATGCCAGCTCAGCCTGGTTCAGTGACCCTGAGTGGGGGTGATGAAAGGCTTAGAAAAGACAGACAAGAGAATGAAAACTGGGTCTCGGTGGGACGCTGCCCCTCTGATGGACAATGCCAGTGCCCACAAGCTGTGTCTTTATTTTATAGCAGATGCCACGAGGCAAAGTAGGGGCATCTACGTGATCAAGATGTTTACAACATTCGGTTTCAATCCTACTCAACTACATGCACCTGAACTCTACCACTCAGGCACGTGGGGCCACGTGTTCGGACCACAGGTTCAAGCTTACAACTACAGCTGTTGGCTATAATTGTGCTGGGAGGGCTCTGCCCTCCAAGCTGGGACTTGCACGTGGCAATGAGAGCACTGTGCCCTCTCCTTGGCCCAAGGCTTAAACCTGCCTAAAACACAGTATCCATGCCCCACACTCCAGAATGTCTTATTTGGAAGAAAATATCCAGTGTCACTTTGAAAATGAAAGTCTTCTATGGAACCATATTTTGATTGGTCCAGGTAGATTATTATTTTCATTCCTGTCACATATATGTGTAGGTCAGTAGGTTCTTCACCTACTGATGCCAGGCCCTGCATTAGATTCTGGGGGATGGTGAGGAAAGTGGACAAAACCCCAGCTGGTACAGACCTTACAGGCTAGTTAGAGGAGACAGAAAATTATCAACAACACCAGTGATATAGTGGTGCAGTGAGTAATGGAGAGGTCACTAGTCAAACACCACCTGAAGGTGAGACTCGCTCTGAGCAGTAACTCTCTGGCCTTTTATAGGGAAGAACCCAGACTGCACCCAGAAGTCAAATTATCTGGAATATGATGAATTATCCTGCAAGTTTCTTGGCTCTGTTGGCCTCCATGGTCATCTGTGGACTGAGAGGGACCCTGGCTTTCCTGGGTGGCCTGTATTGTCCCCAGGGGTCACCCCTCTCCTCTTCCCAGCCCATATTTGCCCTTCTAGAATCAAGCCAGTTTAGGTGACCTGGGTAATTATATTGCATCTTAGTGAGTCTGTGCAGAAGACAAAGGAGAGTCGAAAGGCCAGGGTTAACCTACTGGTTCTTTTGTCAGTCAGCTGTGTGACTTTAGGTTAATCAGTTAACTTCTCTGAATCTTTGCTGCCTCTTGTGCAAACCGAGAATGCCACATTCCCTACCTATTTCATCTAATAGTTGGGAGAAGCTGAAGGATAAAGCAGTTCTAACACTTGGATGTGCATCAGGGACATCTGGAGGGCTTGGGAAGAGTCAGATTGCTGAGTCCCACCCTCAGTTTCTGATTCAGAAGGTTGGAGGTGGGACCTGGGGATCTGTTTTTCTCATTAGGTTTTGAGTGTGGCTGCTGCTGCTGGCTTGAGGAACCACACTTTGAAACCACTGAGATAAGATTTTTGAAAGAATTTGAAAAGTGCGACGCACAGCGCAATGTTGTTGGCCTGTGTACATTTTCGCTGGTTTTGGAATTTTATTTTATCTCCGTGTTTGCATTTTGAGAAAGTCATCCAGTTGCTACCTACGAGGTAGAAAGACCTCAGTGACATAATACTGGACAGTCCTATCTCTGATGCTCAAGCTGGCTTACTTCACCTTTATACATTTCTTTTGAATTTCTTATGTGCAATGAAAAATTTTCAGCATTTTCACCTGCCTCTAGTGGGAGTGTAAGAAAGGCAAAGAAAGGAAGATTTTTGAGAGGCTGTCTAGTCTGATTTTCTGTCTGGTCTGCAGGGGAGGCCTTTTGACCCTGACTTTGGAAAATACCTGCTACTGGGGTATCTCTGCACCTGTTTGTCTAGAAGAAAAGTAAATTCTGGAAATAGCTTTGAAAACTCTCAAATATCTCATCTCACTTAAAAATGTAGAACCCTGCTCTCTGTTCTTTAACAGGAAGGCTGAGCAAACTCATTAAGCAGATTCTCAATAGTCCATTAGAATGCATAATGGTACATTTGAACATGATGAGTTTGGAGCCATTTAGTATTGTAAAGAGATTATCTCTTGTTCCTTGGGTGATTAAAGCACTATAATTACCAGTCAGTCCCATTGTCCTGAACACCCTATGGGATGGAAGATGTCACCCAGACTTGCAGTGCCCTGCATAATCTGTTGGCTATCTACCAATGTCATGGTGAGGCTCTGGACTCTAAGATTGGTATTCAGAAGCTTTGCCATAGGAACTAGCCCATCACAACAAATAGCAGGTGGGTGGTGGAGCTGGAGCAGGGTTCTGAAGATACCGTGTTGCACCATTGCTAGGCATTAACTTTGCTTTTGCCTGATCCATGGAGAGGTCTGGGGGCCCCCAGATTCTGTGGGGGCATATGGAAGTATTTCAGTGTCTGAATAGGAAGGCCAAACCTTGAACTCCAGAACTTGGTCAGCCGATAAAGGACTGACCTATTATGGCTCCCTGTTCCACTGGTGATTTCAAAGGATGCCACTTGATTCTTGCTTTTATTTGGCATTTGCGTATTAACAAGCTCTGGAGGTCAGAGGTGTGTGTAAAGGTCTGTGACCATTATGGGAAACAGACAAAGGAAAGGCTTACTTTCTCCAAATCAGTTTAGGGAGCTTGGGATTGTGGTCCCCTCTAGTTTCTGGTGTTTGGCCTTGCTCTGTATTGGAGAGGACATGGAGGGCAAGAGGAAGGACAGAAACCATACAGTGGCTGCCCAACACCTGATTCGCCCTATTTAACATCCGAGAACCCTGTCTCTTTGTTCAACAACCTCTGGAGCTTGGGAGACTTCTCCTCTGTCCTTTCTTTTTCTCCACTCTCGCCCTCCAAATTCAGATCTCACTGTGGCAAGTTACTAAATGCATCGCAACCTCGCTTTCCTCATCGGTAATGTGAGCATTGTAATATTTCCTGCTGCACAAAACAGCTGTTAAGGTCAAGTGAGGGAAGGCTTATACATGGCTTTGTCTAATGTCTGACATACAGGAAGCCCTCAATAAAACACGTTTTAAGAAGTTATTGTCTCCCCTGTAGTTACAGGGCCATGAGTTTTATCTCAAAGTGGTCAGCATGTATTAGAGGACTCTTCTGTTCTGTAAGTAGGAGACCCAGACCTTCCTTCCATTTCCTTTAAGGTATGCTTTGATTTTCAAATTTTGTATTTAAAAAAGAACAATTCCTTCTTTTTTAAAAAATCCAGGTGTTTGAGAGAATAGTGAATCCCAAAAAAACAAGTCAGTTTACAAAGCATCCAAAGTTTTATTTCCACTTAGTAAAATAATATATATATATGTGTACACACACACACACACACACAGCAAGTACACAAGTATGATTTCTGTAAGGATGAACAAAACCTCTTGTAATTTAGCAAGAATTGATACATATATAAATCTTACATCGTACAACCTGCCTTGCAAGCATAATCTAACATTCAAAACATAATTGCTAGCCTGGCTCATTTGCAATGATGCCCTGTGGTTTTAAAACAAGTAACTCCCTCCTCCCTCTCAACCACTCCCCCTTCCCTCCGCCCCACAGCTAAAACAGGTGATAATAATACTAAAAGCATGCTAGCCTAGTGCATGTTTCCCAGTATCCTACACAAAAGCATAGGTAGAACTTCTGTATTGCATAGAACCTGCAGTTACGGTTTCCAACATGATGATGACAAGATTGCTGAGGAGGCAGAGGGGAAGTGTTGATGAGGTGGGCATTCAGCAGTGTTCTCTTTGAAAAGGTTTTGTGAGGTAGGGAAGAAGCAGCTTTGGTTGGCAAGTGCTGGATCTGGATGGGGCCCCCACAGGTTTTTAGACGGGAAGGCTGGCAGGTGCCCTCAAAATGCCACTTGAATATGCCCAGATAGTCCATTTTTCTTTTCCAAAGAGATGTAGTGACTTTCTCATTGGCAGTAATATCTGTCACCTAAATATGAGAGTATTATTCTTCCAAATAAAGCTCTTTTAAGCTTCTATCAGAGTGTAACATGTGTTCAGGAAAACACACAAATCTTGTGTCCAGCTGAATCTATTTTCACAAAACAAATTCATCTGGAAGCAGCTACAGAGCAAGG
Organism: Myotis daubentonii; assembly: GCF_963259705.1. Classification (NCBI taxonomy): domain Eukaryota; kingdom Metazoa; phylum Chordata; class Mammalia; order Chiroptera; family Vespertilionidae; genus Myotis; species Myotis daubentonii. The sequence continues at coordinate 27,437,315 of NC_081847.1, read as the reverse complement.
AACAGCAGTGCCAGCCCCTCATGTCCCTGGGTGCTTTGTTTCAGTCCCTACACCCCCCTCACCACCTTGGGTAACAATTATCCCAACTTACAACTCCATTGAGCAAGTTTTGCCTGTTTTTTATCTAATAAAGCTACTTTTATTTTCAGAGAAAACAAACCCTCTTTAGCCTAAAGCATTTCAGTTATTGCTGGATGAACCCTCTTGAACAGTATCAACAAAGCTGACTTATTTTCTGTTTAGAAGGCACTTGAATTGGCCCTTATCTGTCCTAAGATGAAGTCTGAGAAGTGAGGCAGGTGTAATGAATGCCCCAAAGGAGGAAAGAGTTAAAGCTCTAGTAATTTAGTAAGGAAATGTCGTGCAGGTAGGCTGTTATGGGCACAGACAAGCAGACTATTTGAGGGCTGTTTCTGCACTGTATTTTTCTCTCATAAGTTTTCTCTGTTATCTTGCCTGACTTTGCTATCCCCATCTGCGGTGCATTAGGATAATTTGCTCTGCCTATTAGCATATCTCTAATACTTGCCTTGAAAGTTTAACCTATCAATAAGTAGTTTCAAATTATGTTTACCTGCCATGACATTTAAATGGGACGGGGACATTTTGCTTTTTTTTATGTTGCACTTAGTAACCTGTAGTTAAATATTGCTTTATCGGGATCGTTTCATGTTATCACGAACAGGGAATGCCAGCAGAAAATGGAGTGGCATTGATTGTGAATTGCTGGCTAACGCTATGGATCTCTCATAAATAACAAATCCTTGGTAACTGAAAACGTTAGTTTTCCTGCTGCCTGAGCTAATATTAGGTTCACGCAGCCTTTTCAGATCATGTCATAAATTCCATCTGCTCAGACAGATTTCATAACGCTCCCTTTCTCCATCTACGCAGGTCTGACCCCCCAGTCAGAGCCATGTGTCCCTATGTATCAGTAGGGAAAGGAACACAGGTGAGACACATTTTTGAGATCAGTCATACGTGAGATCCTAAGAAAGCCATCAGTTTCTGTAAAAAAAAAACTGAAACAGGATAAGAAGAAGCCTAGACTGCTTAAGAATCTTTCTGATTCCCTTCTGAGCTCTATAAGTTTTGTTATTTGATTTCATTATCTTCTTCACATCTTAATTTCAATTTTTGGAAATTATGAAACTCTGTATTGAACAAACTCTTAGGTATATAGGTATATGTATTAATTGAGGTCAACTAAATCTATACATTTATCAAGAAACTCAATTATTGTGAATGGGGAAACAGATGATCACATAAAATAAAAATACTACTAAAACAGAATGAAAAGCATCCTACATATGTTTTTAATTTCAAGGGCTTTTTTAGTTAATAATATTGGCTTCATGTTTTGTTTCTTTTCACTGCATTGAAATTTTATGAGCAAGTTCAATGAGAATGGATTACCTAGTAAGGAAAACACTTTTCCCTGAACTAGTCATGGTGGATATCAATGTATAACATTAATATCTAAGAGATTAGTTTTCTGTTAAAAGCTTCTGATTTTAGGAACTTGTTTATGAGTTAGGTAAGGAGAAGTTAATTTGAGTAATTTTATAGAATGGGCCATAGGAGCTCAAAAAGGAGATGGAAGACCACAGAGCAAGTCAGCTAGTGGTCTAGTCAATTTAAAAAATAAAAATGAAGGGTGTTAACCATGATGTTTTCTTAGGTGTGCTGTCTAGGAGATGGTTGAGTCTTACGTAGCATCTATTCCCACATCCTCTTAGTGGGACTTTATGTAACACAGAGTCTGGAAATCTAAAGCTACACTTGCTAGACTTCCTTGAGGCATGCAATATTTTGGCTGCCAATTAAGCTCCACCAGTATTCAGTGCACTCATATGAGATTTGGAAGGCAGAAATGTGAACGAGGCTACCTTTCAGCATCCTTTGGGTTGTTTCTGCAGATGAGTGAGATATTGAAGAAGTGTTATCTTCTGTAATCTTTCATGAGTAGAGAGAGCCAATGGTGATAGTGGCTGCCCCCTGCTTTCAGATTACATTCCCTTCGTCTTCAACTAGGATGGTGTGGTTTTGACTCCAGGGGCTCCTTCTTGAGCTCTCACCTTTCTGAGTGTGGTGGAGGCAAATAGCTCTCCTCAGCTGTGGTGTTCTGGGCTCATTCATGGAGGTCCAATCTGAGCCCACTTCTCCAGACCTTCAGGGGATTCTGTCAAGAGCTTACTTGTCTGGAATTAAATTCCTTTATGTTCACAGATTCTAGAGAGGATTTTGTTTCCTTCCTAACCCCTGCTCAATATGGTCTTTCATAGGTCTAGGTTTTCATGATTCTTAGCCCTAACCTGCAATAGCAATCTAGACATTCTCTGTAATTTTCTCTTCCAATATTACTCTTGAGTAAAATAGAGTTTTGCTATAATGCTGCCTCTAGAATTCAGTAAGAGTGAATATATATGTATATATATATATGGAATTTATACTTGTGAAGCACTATTATTTATTTAAATTTACCCCCATGCAGTCATTAAGAGCACCTGAGTGGTAGGAAAAGAGCAAGTATTATTATTCTCATTTTGCATAAGAACAAACTATGAGGCTAGTGACTCAACATGCCCAAAGACTCAAAACTAGTTACCTTCCCTGTGGAAATTAGTCTCTTCCATGGGGTTGCGAGGAAAGCATTCCAAGGACCCATGCACGGGAGATTGTGATGTGGCAAGATTTATTTGTGATGCAAAATCAAAGGAGTTCCCCTCCTGGGTTCCCAATGTTCCGTCTCTGTCTGTCCTGCCATGGAAAAAGTCCAATCTGGTCTTCATCAAGGCCAAAACAAAGGCCAGTGTCCAGAGTTTCTGCTTCATATTAAAGCTTAGTTCTTTGTGGCCCCAGCAATTCGCCACGAGGGCAAGTGTGGGTCACAGAAAGAGAGAGAGAGAGAGCTCTTTGTTCCTCCAGGGTTATGACCAGGAGCTTTTTCAAAATAACCAATCAGCCTCGCTAGCATGGCTCAGTGGTTGAGTGTGGACCTATGAACCAGGAGGTCACAGTTCGATTACCGGTCGGGACACAGGCCCAGGTTGTGGGCTTGATTTTTAATAGGGGGTGTGCAGGAGACAGCCAATCAATGATTCTCTCTCATCACTGATGTTTCCATCTTTTTGGAGGTTTCTAGAAGATTCTTGAGTCACCTTATAACCGTCATTTTGAAGTCTATCCAGTAGTTTGCTTTCTTCCATTTTTTTCATTTGTGACATGTTTCTTTGTCTCTGCATTTTGGCTGCTTCCCTGTGTTTGTTTCTATGTATTGGGTAGAGCTGCTATGTCTCCTTGAGTTGGTCTTGTGTAGTAGGTGTTCTATAGAACCCAGTGGCTCAGCCTCCCCGGTCACCTGAGCTGAGAGCTCTAGGTGCACCCCTTTGTGGGCTGTGAACACAGTTTTGTTATAGTTGATTGCTGTTGGTGTCACTGGGAGGAATTGACCTCCAGGCTAATTGGCTGTGCAGACCAGCTGGGACTACAGTGGGAGAGCTGCTGTGCATCAGACACCCTATGGAGCAGGACTTGCTTCAGTGGGGCTTTGGTGCTCACTGAGTCTGCCCCTTCAGTGTGTCACTTATGGATGTGTAGGTTTGTAACCTGGTATGGTCTGACACTGACCATTGGGTACACTAGCTCTTGGGTCTCCAGGTAGGTGCAAAGTCAGCCACTGCCTGGGGCCACCCAACAGGAGCTACAGAGAGATCTGAAAATTCCTTCTCTTTTTTGAAAGTACCCTGATGAGGCCCAGCTATGAAGCAAGGCGTGCTGGTTCTGGGTCTTGGATCTTTTATTGATAGGTTTGGAAATCTTTGACCCAGCTGCAGCTTGTTTGAAAGATTTTACCCTGAGCAAGGAAAGGTCATTCATATGCAAAAGCTGCTGCACACAGCTTTGGTGGGGTTGTAAATTGGATGAGGCAGGGTCTTAGGGAATCACCAGGGTGGAGCAAACAGAAATGGCTGCCAGTTCACCCTGAAACTCAGGAGGTCCCAGAATAGAAACAATGATCCCTGCAAGTACCTCTCTCTGGGAGAAAGCCACCTCCAAGTTTATGCCCAGATGCCAGACCATCCAGTTCCTACTCATATGTGTCTGTGTTCTCCAGAGCCTCACCCTGGTGCTGGAGCTCAGAGGACTCTGCATCTTGTAAGTTGTTTGTGGTGCTGGCCTTTTAAGAGGAACAGCTGGGTCTCCAGCAGCCTGTGTGTCATTGAGCCCCAATCTGCACTGGTTTTTATAGCCTGTAGTTCTTTCTGCCCTAGGGACTTCTTTTCCCAGCTTTGGGACCCTGGGCAGGGGGTCTGGTGTGGGGCTGGGACCCCTCGCTCCTCCTGGAAGCCTCCACAGAGAGGATCTCCCTCCCAATTGAAAAAGAGGCACACATGGGTGCCAGAGGAGCTTGTTCTGTGCTTCCACACCTCCTACCAGTCTGTGTGCTTTTGTGGGGAGCCGGCACGGCCATGGCATACTCAATGCCAGCTCAGCCTGGTTCAGTGACCCTGAGTGGGGGCCATGAAAGGCTTAGAAAAGACAGACAAGAGAATGAAGCTGGGTCTCAGTGGGACGCTGCCCCTCTGATGGACAGCACCAGTGCCCACAAGCCATGTCTTTATTTATAGCACATGCCACAAGGCAAAGTAAGGGCGTGATCAAGATGTTTACAGCATTCTCATAGGTTTCAATCCTACTCAACTACATGCACCTGAACTCTACCAAGCCCACATCACTCAGGCACATGGGCCACGTGTTCGGACCATAGGTTCAAGCTTACAACTACAGCTGTTGGCTATAATTGTGCTGGGAGGGCTCTGCCCTTCAAGCTGGGACTTGCACGTGGCAATGAGAGGACTATGCCCTCTCCTCAGGCCAAGGCTTGGACCTGTCCAAAACACTGTAGCCGTGCCCCATATGCTTTGTTCTTTACTTTTCTAGTTGTAGGGCTTCCATTCAGACAGCTTTCCGGCGGTTCTAGATGATGATTCTGTATTTTATTTGTAATTTTGATGTGGTTGTGGGATGTGGTGAGTACAGGCATTTACCTACGTTGCCATCTTCAAATCCTCTGCCTGCTTTTTATATCCTGTTTTAAAGGGATTTATTTTATTTAGTTTTACAGTTCATCTTTTTTGATATGTAATTTCATATAACTTTACATCCGAATATACAATTGATTCATGTCAGCACATTGATGAGGAAACCATGGTAATGAGAGGTCTTTGTAATGTTAACGTTGATTTCAATGACTCTTTTGCTGAAATGTTTCTCTTTCTTGTGGATGTTGGGGTTTTGTAGCAGTCCTTTACTTTGTTCCTCGACTGTCCTTTTTCTTTGCCCTAAAGACCTTTTGGGGAATTCATGTAAGTTGCAAAACAGCACACTGCAAAACCTTTTATATCATTATATTAGTCTTCACTATTGATGAGATAGGAATGAGAGTAAAATGGTTTCTTTCAAATAGAGAGGAGTAAATGGACATACATCATCCACTATTACTAACTTAAAACAGGTATATACATATTAGTGTTCTCTTTTTCAAGGTGGATGTTTATTGGAAAAATATCTTATTACTTTAAATAAGCAAATGAAAGTTGCCTTCTTTGTTAGAGCCTGTGCATTTACATGTATTTGCTTACATTTTAAGCTTGCTGCGCTCCACAGGCCGCCACCTCACAGTGTTCCTGATCCAAAGCCTCACCCATTGTAGGCCTCGGCCAATGGATCTCAAAGAGTAGTCCCTGGACCAGCGTAGCAGTCGCAGCACTGAGAGCTTATTCGAGATGCAGATTCTCAGGCTCCTTCCCAGACCTGTTAAATGAGAAACCCTGGGAGAAGGGCCCGGCAATCTGTGTTCTAACAAACCCTCCTGGTAAAATCTGATGCTTTCACAAGTTTGAAAACCACCATGTAATGGAACATACGTCTCATAGGTATTGACAGAGAGAGAGAAAGTGAACAATGGATCGTCTGAAAGTTGTCTCCATTTTCTGCAGTAAAATGTTGCAAGAGTCCTAATCCATCTGCAGTTACCTGGGAAATGAAGTATTTCAAACTCCAAACTAGAGCACATGTTGTGACAATTAAGAATAATTGAGATCTGGATTGAGTGGCTACTTTGGTCTGGGGAGAATATAGAAACTTGCAGCTATGTGGGAGGTGGGGAAAAAAGCAGGTGGCATTGAAAAAGGATATTCGTGTATTTCTGTGTCAAATCCGGCCTTGCATGGTAAGAATGCCAAGTTCCAGCTGATCTTGGAATGTTAGAGGTGATTATGGAGGAAGCAGGCAGGGAGCCGAGATAAATGATCATTTAACAGAGGATCTGTGGCCGGAAGAGTGGGGTCAAGAAAATATTGAACAAAGGAGCTTTAATTTTGAAGGAGGACAAGGAATAACTTAAAAATAACAGTATCTGAAACAGCGAGGCAGCCTATGATGTTCCAGAAATTTTGAGTAGTTTTACTCTCCTAATTTTAATATGTGATTGTCTGATTCCTGCAGTGAATTGTCACCAAGATTTTGATTAGAATCTTGTCAGACACTGATAAGAAAAGGAAGTGACCCGAGAATAAGTTACACTTCCAGGTGAATCCCAGATTCACCTGGAAGTGGGTATGTGTGCTGTGAGCAGCCTGTTGGAAATATATTTTGCCTGAATCTACAAGTGCAGATGGTGAAACAGAAGTGATACTATTTCTATGATTTATTGGAAATATTGCTCTGAACTCTTAATGGGTAATCTCATAGGAGAAACTGAAAATAGTTTAAAAATTATTCTTTCATTATAATATCAAATTTGTTTCCAAAATGTCTTTTTGGTTATTTAAAAGTAATTTTGAAATTTTAAAATTCCAGATGAAGTTCTATGCAACAGCACAACCCTTGTAAAAGATATATTTCAAACTGCATGTAAAAAGTGAATTTTAAGAATATCAGGATAAAACAGAATGGCATTTCCTTAAAATATTAAATATAGAACTATCATATGCTCCTGCTCTAGATATATACTGAAAACTGTTGAAAGCAGGGACACAAACTGATATTTGTAGACCCATGTTCACCGCAGCATTATTTGCAATAGCCCAAAGGTGGAGACAGAAATATCCATTGATGAATGAATGGGTAAACAAAATGTGATATATGCATACAATAGAATATTATTCAGCCTTAAAATAGAGGGGACTTCTGACTCGTGCAACAACATGGATGAACCTTGAACACATTATACTAAGTGAAATCAGAGTTAGTGTTTGAGAAGTAGGGAGTTTCAGTTTGGGAAGATGAAATTTCTGGAGATGGGGGTGGTAGTGATGAATGCGGTTAATGCTACTAAACTTGACATTTTAAAATGGTAAGTTTTATGTCATATATGTCTGTCAAAGTAAAAAAGGAATGCCATGAAAAACTTTCATTTAATATATTTTTAATAAATCAGTTTGTAAACATAGTTCCCTATAACCATAGTACACATTTTTATCTACCAAACATTGTTCCAGGTGCTTTACCCAAATTATCCTATTTAATTCTCACAAAACCATTCTGAGGTGGGTATTATTATTATTATTATTATTATCTCATTTTCTTTTCAGTTGTGGTTGTGTAGAATGGGGCACCAAGATGGGACAGGCAGAAATTTGAACCCCAGAGCCTCTATAACCTGGCTCTTCCAATAAAATTTACCATTTGGACCAAAACCATAAATGTATTTTATCCCACCTGGAAAAGAATCCCAAATTTCCAAATTATCTCTGCATGCTTTAATTTTTGTTACAAGTCCTTTTGATCAGATAAAGAATATGACATATCACAGTTATAATGCATATGCAAAAATTTGAAATAAACTGGTAATTTATGTCTCTCTTAAAAAATGCAGTTCCTGCAAAGGCCTAAGTATTTCAGTATAAAAATCCATATCCAATGACATGTGTTTTCTTGTGCAGATGGTATGCCTTTCTGAAAATTGCCAAAAGGAAAGAACACAGATTTTAGAAATGTTTAATATTATAATTACAGAGCATGCAGATTTTGCTTTACAATATGCATGCTTTAAATTTGTCTGTGATGTTTTCTTTTATCATGGCAAATTTAGATTTATAACAATTTTGTGTACAACCTAATGAATATGTAGAAGATGGCCTTATTAACTGTTATCTTGGAAACAGCAATGCCCAAATGCTATGTTTACTCTCTTGAGCACAATTAAAAATAGTTTTACAATACAAATGTATTTTAAATTATGATCTCAAGCATTGATTTTAATTGATTGTGTTCATATAAAATATACTAGAGGCCCAGTGTATGGATTCATGCACCAGTGGGTTTCCCTTGGTCTTGCCTGTGCCCTCTCGCAATCTGGGACCCCTTGGCAGATGTCAGACTGCCAGTTTCTGCCTGATCCCCACAGGCCAGGTCAAAGCCCACTGCTGCACAAATCTGTGCACTGGACCTCTAGTATGCATATAAGATCTTTGGTTAATCTCTTCCTGCCCTCCCTCTCCCCTTTTCCCCCTGAGATTCATTAGTCTGTTCCATGTGTCCATGCCTGTGGGTTAAGCATCTTCCCCCGGTGGTCAGTGCACATCATAGCTACCAGTCGAACAGTCAAAAGGTTGGCTGATCGCTTAGGCTTTTATATATATAGATAATGATATGTAGTGTTAAAATTATTTGGAAAACTAAATATAGCTTTTTAGAAAATTATTTATTTTTATTGTTGAGGGTATTACAGATGTCCCCCATTTCCCTCCCATTGCCCAGCTCCTCTTGGTTCCAGCCCTACCCCAAGCCTTTACCACACTGTTGTCTGTATCCATGAATTATGCATATATAATATATGTAATTAATAATTCTATGACATTAAAGATGTCATGTCTATTTTTTTGAAATTTTTATTAATAATTGATGACCTTGGAGAAACTCTTAATAATTATTACCTGTAAGTAACTTCTGGGTAGGATTTTCTACAGGCATATATATTGATATACATGTATTTTCTTACATTTCTAGGACTCCACTATTGTCACTCCAATTATTTTGAGGTCTGACCCTCAGGGATTTTTCTTTTACTGGACAGATCAAAACAAGGTAAGAAGTAATATTTGTCTTTCTTACATTATCCAGTTGGTTGCTGATTCGCAAGGTATTTATTTTATCTGCTTAAGTATACCTATTTCATAGATGACCCTTGTAACTTAGTTAAAGATTCTACTTCAAAAGTATACCTAGTATCAAAATGTTTTAGGATTTTCCAAGGACTCTAGTCTGACATATTAGATGTTCTAAATCCTAGAACAATTGATAGTTTTCAGGAAAAGAACATGGGGATGTGAGTTACATTTGTTGTAGAAGAAAATTAGCCAATTTTACTGATTTAAGTCCCTTTTCCAACTCTACCCATAAAGAATGAAGAAAAATGATGAGAAAACACTTTTGATCTTAGTGTCTATAACTTCGGCTTTTTCTTGCTCTTCCCTCTCTTCTTTGCTGCTTATTAAGGGATCTCCTAGCCTCAGCGGGAATGTGGTCTTGATCATTTGTTCAGAAAACCAAGAAAAAGATTCCTTTAGCCTACCTGTTTAATTTTTCAGGAATTTCTTCCCACATTAGCTTTCTGTTCACCATATCATAAATTTAAAATCTCATTTAGTATGAAACCAATTGAGATGATTTCATATTGAATTATTAAAAGTGGAGTGTCTGGAGATCATAATATTTATTTGGTGTTTAATGGGCAGTTAGACCAGAATATTCATAGAAAGTAGTTATTATTTCAAGAGACAATGCTACGGTTCTGTACTTGAACCTAGGAGACCATAGATCGTAGGATATTTTGGCTCTCCAAATTCTGATATTTGGAGATGGGATCAGCTTTATGGAGAGTGCTAAATACATATTGACCCCAATAGCGTACCGGGCACCAAATTATGAGCTGCTATGAGCCTTTTCACATAGTTACAGTAGGTCCTTATACCCATAGTTTGTCTGTCTCACCTTCTGCTTTTTGGACAACCTGGATTTCACCTGTGAGCAGCAGTATGGAACTGGCCCTGTGCTGTGGTGTGTTTGGGGTCAGGGCTGAGTCTGGGTGAAACTCTTAGGGTGCTGGTCTCCAAGGCCAGTCCTGAATGGCCTTTTTAACTATCATCCTAAGGCAGATTTTAGCCTGGTGGCCCTGCAGTTTTCTTTTGAGTATGGGTTCCCTGGAATCATCTGTGGCCACAGATGTTGGGGGGCTGTCATAGACCCCAAGCCAATGTCAAAAAATGTATTGGAGTAAGATTTCCTATTTAATGTTCATGCTTATTACTGAGTGTGTTAATCACATTGGCTTTGACGTGCTGTTTGGTTTCCTGCTGTTATGTATAAAACAATGGCTTGAAAGAGTTGTGTTTTTCTTTTTCCTCCTAAAGGTTATTTTTAGGAGTGTTGAAACTATATTCATGAAAGATATGTTTATAATGCCTAGAGCATTTTAAAAGTTTGGGTATTTGTATGAGAGGCTAAACTGTCAGTTTGATTTTTCAACTGGTAAATCAAGCTTCTATAAAAGCAATGGAAGGTATTTGGGATTTTTAAATAATTCATGGCAAGTCAGCTAAGCTGCCCTCTAAGACCAATCATAAATATTTCTTTGCTTAAGAAAGAGAAAGGTTTTAGGGCCTAAGTCTCTTTGATGCATTTCTATTGTTCCTGTATTTTGACTCATACTTATTTTCATATGTAGGGACATTTCTTTCACTTTTATCTACTAACCTTTTTTTTTTCTTTCTTGGTTGCCATACTGTTTATGACCAATGAAAACAAATAATGAGGTAGCAATTTCCTTTATCTATCTATTGCCTTTCTTTTCATGGATATTAATCTTACAGTTCTAGCCAAGAGATGGTAAATTTTATTTTTTACTTTTTAAGTACCCAAGTCATCCTTCAGTCATCTATATTAGAGGTTGGAGGTTTATTTTTTGTTGTTGTTGGTGATCATATATCACTAACCCCAAAATGAGAGGATTTAAGAACAAAAATTAGACTTTCCATGCTTCCAAGGTTACCATGTTCTTCTGCTTTAAGCCCAGCCCTGAAACCAGAGGCGTGCTACATCCCCTTCTAGAGATGAACTCCTCTGAGTGGTGCAGAGTAAATGGATACTAGAAGAAAGAAATGGTGCTCACAGATGATGGCACACCAAGCTTTTAGTCCATGTATTTTGCATAAGATCATTAGAAGTTGAATGGTATAATCACCATGTTATTTAGAGGACCACTTTCTTTAAAATACTTTTTGCTGACAATTACTGCTAGTGATGTGAATCTCTCACGTGTATTATAGGGATGATATATCAGAGAAAAAAAGAGGTTTGAAGTTCATCCCTTGATTTTATTTTATTTTATTATTTTAAAATATATTTTTATTGATTTCAGAGAGGAAAGGAGAGAGCGAGAAAAACATCAATGATGAGAGAGAATCAATGATCAGCTGCCTCCTACACACCCCACACTGGGGATTGAGCCAACAACCCAGGCATGTGCCCTGACTGGGAATGGAACTGTGACCTCTTGGTTCAAAGGTTGATGCTCAACCACTGAGCCATGCCGGCCAGGCTATCTCTTCATTTTACACACTGTGTTCTCCATTCATTTGGAAGCTTGTACTGGTGCTTAGCGTATTATACCTCCCTTCCGGCTTCTTCCCAAAGCCTTTCCCCTTTGTCCATGAAGCCTGTACTGAAATGCTTTGATTAGTAAACACTGGATGCCTAGTGTGCTGGGAGGCGAGCTGAGTGGCTTTAAGAAGCTCTTGGTAAAGCATATTGTTACAAGATCTTTCTTGTTATAGCACTGGAGGAAAATCTGAACATTTTACACAATATCCTACCCACGTCCTATCTCCCATCATGGCTACCTTATACCATTGAGTAGAGCCACCCATTCTTTATAAGCCACTGATTTCATCCTCAGGGACAATGACATGCTCCTTTCCCTAACCCCCTCCTTTGGTTTGTCACCATACAAATGACCGGTGGCAAAGAAGACAGGCAGCTCAGATGATAGATTTAGGGGTTCAAAGCCAGAGCTAGCCAGTGATTTTTAGGTAGCTTTGGTGAAACATTGAGAGCATGTTTCAGATGGGTAGAAGCAGATAAATACGCACACCATCTTATGGGATACCTGCTTATACTTTGTTCCCACTATACACTTAATTTTCATTATTCTTTCCTTTTGTATTGTTAGCTCTGTAAATCTTATTGACTGTAGTGAGCAAGAACGAGTTTCTGAATGTGATGTTTTAAGCCTGGTGTTTTTTTTTCTTGTGTCCATGTGTATTATGTGAAGGGGATCAGTTTATTTGTAACCCTGAGTGAGAAGGGGCTCCCGCCCAGGCCGAGCACTTAAGAGGTTGCCCGCATTAGGCTGTGCCTTTTCTTTGGAGCTATGCCATCCATATTGAGACCAGAAACCAACACAAGAAGGGTCAGCCACCAAAACCATGTGACCCACAAGGAGAATCTGCGTCACAGTTTTGGAAGGCAAGCTGGAGAAGGAAAGAAAGGGGTCAATGTTAAAGAGCTAATAAAAACCTACCCTGCTAGAATACGAAACAAAGTAGACCTTTGCCTTGCAACTCGATGCCCTGCTTCAGTGCCAACGTCGGTGTAAAAATAAAACTAGTCACTACGTAGTTCAGATCCAGGAAGTTCAATATAGTTGAGTAAACTCTTCCTTGTATCCCTAAAGCAGGAGTTCCGGGAGGGGCAGAACACATCATTAAATTAAAGAGAAATGGGAGGAACAATACACACTTTAAATCAACGACTCCAACTACTTCCTCTCTCTTTTTCTTGTTACAGATTTTATTGGTTTTCAGTTTTGCAGGTAATATCCAAACATGTTCTTTGTGCTAGAGGGTAAAACAGTCTATGTGTCCTTCACCCTGACCACCATTGACCCCAATCCTAGTCCTCTCTCCACAGTCACTACTGGTAACAGCTTCATGCTCTCTTTCCAGGGGTCTTTTATATGAAGCTGTGCATGCATTAACTGTGGAACTATTTCATTTTGTTCTACTTATGTCCACAAACTTGCTTTTCACTTTACAGATATCTTAGAGAACTGTTTATGTAAGTACATGTGTATCTACCCCATTCTTTTGAATTGCTCTATCATATACCATGGGATGGGTTACTAACGTCTATTTAACAGAAAACATTTCTCATTGTTGGAGTGTTGGTGTTTGTTTCTAATTTGGGGCTGTAGAGAACAATCCTATAAGAACACCCAGCCGTGGGTACCCCTCTCTGGGTATGTGGGCCAGGGTTTCCCAGAGGTAAATTCTCAGAAGTACAATTTTATTTCATAGTTGTGTCATTTTATAACCCTGCCAGTCTTATGTGAGAGGAACTGTTTCCTTAAATCCCATCAATGCTATGAAGAATCATTTTAATTTTTGCCAATCTGCTACACCCGTTGTATCTCTGTTTTAATTTACTATTGCCTGATTTGCTAGTAAGCTGTGTATGTTTTCATACATTTGTGGGCCATTTCTCTTTTTTTAAAAATATATTTTATTGATTTTTTTTACAGAGAGGAAGGGAGAGAGATAGATAGTCAGAAACATCGATGAGAGAGAAACATCGATCAGCTGCCTCCTGCACATCTCCCACTGGGGATGTGCCCGCAACCCAGGTACATGCCCTTGACCGGAATCGAACCCAGGACCTTTCGGTCCGCAGGCCGACGCTCTATCCACCGAGCCAAACCGGTTTCGGCTCTCTTTTTTCTTATGTGAATTACTTACTATAATCCTTGCCTGTGCTGAGAGTTCTCTATGTATTCTAGAAGCTATTCCTTCAGCTGTTATAAATGTTGCAAATACTTTCTTCCTGTCTATGGCTTGTCTTTGAATTTCTTAACTTTTAACTTAGGCATCACAAAAGATGTCTTGACATTTTCAACTTTGATATATTCACATTTTAATCTTTTTCCCTTTTTGCTTTATTTAGGCCTTTCTCATGCATCATCCTCATTATATCATTATTCATTTGGGCTTTTAATCCATGTATAATTAACTTAGCCCATTTGGGCTGTTATAACAAAATATTACAGACTGGGTAGCTTATAAACAACAGATGCTTGTTTCTCACAGTTCTGGAGGCTGCAAGTCCAAGAGCAGAGTGCCAGTAGGGTCCAGTGAGGGCCATCTTCTGGTGCAGACCTCTCCTTGCATCCTCACCTGGTGGGAGGGGTTAGGAATCTCTCAGGAGATGCTTTTTTAAAGGCACTATTTCCATTGGTAAGGACTCTCCCCTTGGGACCCAATCACCTCCTCAAAGCCCCACCTCCTAATGCCCTCCTTGGGCATTAGGTTTTCAGCATATGAAGGGGGGCGGTGGGCAAACATTCAGACAATGGCAATCACATAGTGTATTTTGGGGACTGGTCTGAGGTGAGGCTCTCAATTTGATTTCTTTAAATGGGTAGCCCTGTGGTTGGTGGCTCCCTTCTTTCTAGTTAGATCCAGCTATGATAGCACCCTCTCCTGTGTCTTTCTTCTAGCTCAGGGTGTGGTGGGCATGGGACATAGGAGCTGGGATGGCAGGTTGACCTCAGTTATGCTCCCATCTCGCTCTTAATGCTGACACCTGCACCACTTGGTCTGATGGCCCATAGATTCGCTCCTATGTCTTAATGCCTTTGAGCACTGATGCCATTTCCTATTTCATTTTGATTCCATTTATCTTCTGCCTTTCATACTTTTTGATTCAACAAGTGCAACCCTTTCTGTTTACCCATGATTATAGCTTGTAGACCTCAATTTACACCTGCATATTCCGTCATTTCTGGGAAATCAGGACAGGTGCCATGGGCTCTACCATCTGCTGCGTCTGCCATCTTGTTCTGGCCTGTGCTTTGACATGAGACACCATTTGGGATCCTTGTACAGAGCAATGACTAAGTTTCTATTAATAGTGACTATTCACTGCCTTCTGTTATGCCTGCATTTTTTTTATAGAGTTCAAAAGCAGAGTTTAAAAATGAAATATTTACATAAGCCATCCTGACATATTTCAGCATAGGAGTCCAGAGTTCAATAATATTCTGAATAATGCATTATATACTTTTATGGGAAAATCTAGGAATATCATATGAGACAATTCTTCTGGCTTCCCTAAAGAACCACCTGGCACCACCCCTTCCATTAATCATTGTTTAAAAATGGTGCTTGCTCTTCTGGACACTCTTCTTGAGTAGATCTCCAAAACATCAATGTTGACATTCTTTGTGTGTGGTGAATGGGGTAGGGCACTGAACAGTCGCTTGAGTGTAATGGTGGGGTTATAAATTAAGATGAACTCTATTCATTTTTATTTGGTAGCTTCCCTGAAAGCGTAAAACGATAACTAAAATTACCTTAGGAAAAAAGCAAAATGCCTGTGAGGACTGCTTTTGGAGAACTGGGATTGTTTCTTGGCTTGCAACATACATCAATCATTGCCAACTAACCAGTAGCATCTAAGACCGAAGTCTTTTCCTTTCCCCTCCCTGAGTCTTTGAAGAAATTAATAGCTAGAGCAGACATAGCATGCAATCCACACTGAAGTCTTTGGTACTCCATAGGCCATAAATAGGAACCTAGTGGCCAGCATTCATTCCTGTGCTTTTTCAGGCCACTTGGAGCTCATTTTGCCGTCCACATCTCCACTGGGAAGTTCCTGGAAATTAACACCCAACCTGACTCAAGGAGTTTGATGAGTAAATACCACAGCTCCCTCACCTCTTGGGTGGGAAAATTCAAAAGTACATGGGTTATGTCTTTTCCTAGCTCTCTCTAGTGGGAAAAGTGGTAACTGGCTTGAAAACATACCTTTTATGGGTTTCCTTTCCTTCCGGTCTTGACTGCCCACTCCTGATTTATCCTGAAACAACTTTTAAAATAAACGGTTTTTACTAGAGTGCATGGGTAGGTACTTAATTCTTGACAAGTTAATACAGATGTCCCCTAATTGAGGGTATTAGAAGGATTCCTTAGTAAGAGGTACTGGAACCTGGAGAATCTCTTCAACAGTATAAGCTTCGGTTTCATCATCAGTAAAGAGACGAATTACTCTTTAGACTTGTTGCTAAATGTGATACATAAAGTGTCTAGCCTGGCAATTTGTAAACTCTCAGCCCTTTGTGGTGGCTTTAAAATTTGATAATTTAATTTAATTTTTAAAATTTCATGTGTATTGAGATTTAATTGACAAATAAAACTATAAGATATTTAAAGTGTACAGATTTGATATGGATATACATTGTGAAAGGATTCCCCTCTCCCTGTCTAGATATCACACCCATCACCTCACATATTTATTATTGTTTTTGTGTGAGAACATATAATACTGTGTTATCAGTTATAAACACCATGTTATACCCTTAGATTCTCAGACCTTATTTATCTTATAACAAAGTTTGTATCCTTTTACCAAAACTGCAATCCCTGCACTCATTCCTATTTCTGGCAACCACTTTTCTACTTTTCTATTTTCTGTTTCCATAAGTAGATTTTTTTTCTCCATCTGGCATATTTCACCTAGCATAATGCCCTCACGGTCCATTGAGGTGGCTTTTATTATTGGTATGTAATAAACAATTTGTCTCTGACTAAACTATTAGTCCCTAGCTAATTGTTAGGGACCACAGATGTGCTGTTTTGAAAGCTAACTGACCATCTGTTTGCATATACTTTTAACCCTATTTTTTTCTTCTTAAGGTAATAGTGACTTGTTTTCTATGTAGCCTGCGCTTTGATTTAAAGCATTGAAGCTTAGGTCTGTTTGGGCAGATATGATCTTTATGTTTTTCCTAATGTTTTGGGAACAGAGCCATGGAAGGCAAAAGAAGGGATTTATTGTTTAGAAGACTTTTCTTCTTAGGATAACTCTCTATTAAATACTCCATCATAGGTGAAAGTTTTTTGGACCCTTGGGAATTTGAAGAATCTTTTAGAATAAGCTGTAAGATGATTTAAAGGTCTTGGAGGAGAAAATGACATTATTCACAGGAAGAATTGGACTCTACCTTGGTTGTCTGTGTCTTTTTTCCTAAGATAACACTTCAGGGTTATCACAGCCATATTGTCATCCTTCTCCTTCACACGTACCAGATCCTTAGAGATTAAACTTTTAGTGTTTTGTTGTGTAATTGAGATGGTCAGTAGTCTGTCAAATTGCTGAGCAACAAATCTTTCCTCATCAAATCCACTTATCGTTTAAGCTCCATTTATTCTTAACCCGACCTTCTTTTCACTGGCATAGGCCCCAAAGTTTTTGCCTGAAAACTGCAGCTCTTGTAGGAAAACCAAATGTTATGATTGCTTAGGTTACATAGATGCAGCATAACAAGGAATGTTATTAAAGTGAAATCTTTCACAAGTTCTTCTTGGAGGTTGGGATTCATGGTTTTTTAGTAGAATTTTTTACTGAAGTGTAACCTTTTGGAATGTATTGTGAAATTAGACGTAATGAAATGGCATCATTGCAGTTTCTTTGCAATAATTTATAGGGTATAAGTGCATTGATACGATTTTCATGTCATCATCACAGCACTTCAGCATGTGAAGAACAACAGCAAAGCTCATATGAATACATTGTAAACAGAGCTGAGAAATGTATAATACCCTGGCTTTAATTCAAAATCTATTACTGCTAATATAGATTGGGCAAAAGTAGGTTTATAGTTATGAGCATGCACAACACAGAGTTAAAGCTGTTGTAATAGTCTTTTTTCTTAAGAACATGTCTTTTTTTTCATAGGAACAACTGTAAACCTACTCACCCCTGTGTAATTTAATTACAAAATTATGCCTCAGTTTTTTGAGGTGCTTACATTTAGCTATTTCCAGTTTTATGGGAGAAATTGTATTAAATGCTTTCCATGCTATGGAGCTGCCATAATGGGATATTTGTACCTTTGATACAAAATTTAGTTTGAGACAGTGGATTGGAGGAGTGTGTCCAGGAAATACATTTTGCCATTGTTCATAATTTGATTTTCTGTTATGTGGAAAACCCAATTGCTTTGTTGTGAATAAAATTCCCAGATACTTGGTATTGACACAGTGTCATGCTCCTTTGTTTGAATTACAGATGTAGATAGAGTGAGCATGTTTGTTTTTTTCTTCAGTTCATTTTCTTGCCAATCCAAGATTGTTTGACCCTACTGATGGGGTCTTTGTCAAGCTCTTTCTATATTTAATCAGCAAGATAAGTCTCTTTTTCTCTTCTGGTTAGTACAAATTTCCAGTTGTAAAAACAGTCACGTGATGTAAAGTACAGCATAGGGAATAATATAGTTAATATTCTTGTAATAACTGTGGATGGCGTCAGATGGGTACTAGATTTATTGGGTTGATTACTTCATATAAATGTCTAATCACTGGGTTGTACACCTGAAGCCAATATAATATTATATGTCAACTATAATGAAAACATAACAATATTTAAAAACAAAAATAAAAAACAAAGAAAGCTTATACAAACAAAAAAATTGGATGGACAGTTGAGTAATTTACACTTTTATCACAATAAAAAAGTAAAAAAAAGATTAGTCCATTTTTCATATTTTATTATTGTTTAAAATTAAAAAGGGAAAAACACAAACTTTGAACATGCTCGAATTCAATTTGCACATACCTTTAAATTATTGTTTTTATTATTAGCATCATCACAAATAATAGCAAATACACATATGGTGTTTTCCGCATGCCAGGCACTGTTCTAATACATATGTATTCACTCACTCACTCACATAATCACTTCCATAAGCCGATGAGGACAGGGCTGTTATCCACATTTACAGGTGAGCACACTGACGTGCACATAGAAGTAATGAATCCTGGTCAGCCAGTTGGTTAATATCAGAGGCAGGAGTAGAACCCAGGCAGTCTGGCTGAGTGTCCTGGCTCTTCACTTTTTGCTTTTTAAAGAACCTGTTTGATGTGTAAAGTTAAATTTCCCTGCGAGTTATTTCCCTGAGAGTTTTCTGAAAAGAAACCTCAGTCGGCATTACTTTTGTGAGGAAGAGGCACGCAGTGTGAAGTGATTCTCAGCTTGGGCTGCACATTGAGATCACCTGGAGAGCTTAAAACAGTGTTCGTGCCCGGGCCCAGCCCCGGGAGAGTCAGATTTAATTGCTCTGTGGTGTGGTCAGGACCTTGGACTTTTTTTTTTGAAAGCTTCTCTCATTGGATTCTAATGTGCAGCCAAGGTGAACACTAATAGAAAGCAAGCTGACATCACAAATTAATTCAGTAAACTTCCTGAGAGGATGTGCTCTCTCTGCCTTTCCTCTTTGTGGCCTCATTTCTATCAGGAGTAGTTCTCAGCTTGAGCACCCAGAGGTCCAGCAAGATGCTGAATTTTCTGGCTACGATAAATAATAGTCCCCATACTGGATGTAGCAAGGCAGGAAATTGCTAGCTTTTTAAGGAAGATTCTCAATGTCTAAGATCGAATCAAAATAGATACTTTTGTTAAATTCAGTTAATGAAAATGTATTTAATTTCTGTTCCCTGAATGTTCCGCGTATTAGCTCTTTGTTATATCCTCACTGAACATGTCCTCAGCATTCAAGGCCTGTTTACTAACCTCTATGTTTATGATTTTCTAGATCCTCAATTAGACGAAGTTGCTATTTGAATTCCATATTTAATTAAATGAGCTGCGTTGTTGTTGAATAAGCAAATGTGGTTTTAGAGACGATTTTATATAATTTTATTTGATATCTTAAATTTGTGTTATGAATACAGAAGCAGATTATCATCTTGCTAAATGACAACATCTCATTTCTTATTAATTTGTAGGAATCCTTCCTTTATTAACACATAAACCACAGGGAAATGAGAGCGAGCCAGATCCTATACAGGCGCGACAGGAAGCTGGTTATAATCACTCTACGAAATACATATGAAAGTAGTAAAATTCACGTTTGTCCCATTAGAATTTTCGGTTTTCAGTTCTGTCTTCTTCTATAGGGAGCGTGGCCTGTGAGGAGAGTGCTTTTGCGTGAGATTTCTTTGTCACTGTGCAGCACCCCCAACTGAGGCTCCAGGGCCCGGAAATCGCCGTGCAGCGTGGCGAGCAGTGCACCTGCTGGAAGTGAATGCCTCAATGAAAGTTTTATG
The DNA here is from genome assembly GCF_963259705.1 of Myotis daubentonii. Taxonomy (NCBI): domain Eukaryota; kingdom Metazoa; phylum Chordata; class Mammalia; order Chiroptera; family Vespertilionidae; genus Myotis; species Myotis daubentonii. Next base: position 27,417,150 of record NC_081847.1, on the reverse strand, counting down.
GGCCAGAACTAGTTGCTATGCTAAGAAATTAACTGTCGTGCTGGTATCATAATGGATTCTATTTTTAGATAAACATTTGTTTCTGTAGCATGGCTTCATCATGGCGAGGGCGGCCGTCTCAGCACTATGTTGTGAATATTGAGCTATCAGAATGCCAGAGTAGATGGGACTTTAGATGATGTGAATCTTTTATGTAGTGTAGCCCTGACATATTTCATGCCTTACTGGAGGGAAACAATACAAAACAAAACGGACAAAATACTAAAGCGGTTTCAGGTTGATGGTGTTTGTAGGATGGATTCTGCCAGCAGCTGACCCCAAGGCGAGGATTCAAACTCAAGGAGCTTATTTGGAAGGTGACTCCAGGAAGCGTGGAGAGGGCAGTGGGGAAGCAAGACAGGCAAGGGGAATGCAGCCAACACAGTGCGAATTATCCAATGGCTTATGCTCTGGGCAACTGAAGTTCCATCCTACTGGGAGACCAGCATGAAACATACCTCGGAATTATCCAAACTGACAGATATATGCAAGAAAATGAAAGTAGACCACCAACTTACACCATCCACAAGAATAAACTCAAAATGGATAAAGGACTTAAATGTACGATGGGAAACCATAAAAATTCTACAAGAATCCAAAGGCAACAAAATCTCAGACATATGCCGAAGCAATTTCTTCACTGATACAGCTCCTAGGGCACTTGAAACTAAAGAGAAAATGAACAAATGGGACTACATCAAAATAAAAAAGCTTCTGCACAGCAAAAGAAACCATCAACAAAACAACAAGAAAGCCCATTGCGTGGGAAAACATATTTGCCAACATCATATCTGATAAAGGCCTAATCTCCAAAATTTATAGGGAACTCATACAACTTAACAAAAAGAAGATAAACAATCCAATCAAAAAATGGACAAAGGATCTAAATAGACACCTCTCAAAAGAGGACATTCAGAAAGCCAAGAGACATATGAAAACATGCTCAAAGTCACTAATCATCCGAGAGATGCAAATCAAAACAACAATGAGGTACAATCTCACACCTGTCAGACTGGCTATCATCAACAAATCAACAAACGACAAGTGCTGGAGAGGATGTGGAGAAAAAGGAACACTCGTGCACTGCTGGTGGGAATGCAGACTGGTGCAGCCACTGTGGAAGACAGTATGGAGTTTCCTCAAAAAACTAAAAATGGAACTCCCATTTGACCCTGTGATCCCACTTCTAGGAATATATCCCAAGAAACCAGAAACACCAATCAGAACGGATATGTGCACCCATATGTTCAGAGCAGCACAATTCACCATAGCTAAGATCTGGAAACAGCCTAAGTGCCCATCAATAGATGAATGGATTAGAAAACTGTGGTACATCTACACGATGGAATACTATGCTGCTGTAAAAAAGAAGGAACTCTTACCATTTGCAACGTCATGGATGGAACTGGAGAGCATTATGCTAAGTGAAATAAGCCAGTCAATGAAGGAAAAATACCACATGATCTCACTCATTCAGGGACAATAAAAACCATTATAAACTTATGAACAATAATAGATACAGAGGCAGAGCTGTCTCAAACTGATTGTCAAACTGCAGCAGGAAGGCCAGGGAGGGTTGGGGGGCAGGAAGGAGGGGGGTAAGAGATCAACCGAAGGACTTGTATGCATGCATATAAGCATAACCAATGGACATAAGACACTGGGGGGTAGGGGTGGCCAGGGGATTGTCAAGGGTGGGGGGGGAAAAAGGAGACATATGTAATACCCTTTGTAATACTTTAAGCAATAAAACAATAAAAAAAAAAGAATCCCAACTGAGGGCGAGAGCACTGTGGTATTTACCCACAAGGTCCCACCTGTCAGTGTTGGAGGACGGCTCTCTCCAGGGCTGTTAGGTCCTTAGCACATCTGCCAGCCCCCCAATGTTTGAGGGGCTCCAGACCAGTAGGATGAGAAAGCCCTCAGTCCTGGTTGCAATTGGAAGCTGTCAGTTGGTATCCTGGGCACACATGGGCACCAGCACCAGCAACTACTCTGAGGCTTTAATTTTCAGGTCAGACTCTATAACTCTATACCACACAGTGCAGACTAGAGGCTAAAGCCTTTCGCAGACAGATCTTGCTTAGCCTGCATAACAACTTACAGTATAAGCTCTAGTGGCCAGCATTTAAAAATCTGGGGAGTTCGTATACAAATGTGGATTCCTCAGAAAACCAGAAGGCGTGGCAACACTGGTGGACATAGCCTTCTGGCCACATCTGGCTGCCTGCTTTAGACCGGGCATGTGGTATCCAATCGGCCACATTCCCCACCAGGCCAGCTTACCTCATCTCATTTACATGACCTATTTGTCTCATTTAGACTTCTGAGGGTAAAATATTGGGTCTCTCTGGTAAAATCCTTTACTAGAAGCTTCAATAAGCTAATCATTCTGAAGCTTCGTGGGGAATGAAATTGGTTCTGTCACATTGGGCTTATTGAATGCTGTGGCATAAAGACTGAACTTCGCAGTGGAAAAGTGGTTGAAGGTCAGCGTATCCAGGCCCTGGTCATAAAAGCCATAAGCAAATAATTGATGCTCCAAGCCCATTTCGTCTTGGTGAAATATGCATCTGAAGTATGTGAGCCCCTAGGTCACTCTGAACTTTAAATGGCTATTATTCCAGCGTGACTTTCATGTGGCATTGTGCTAGGTAAGATTTATAAAAATGACCCCCTGGCAAAAGCTTTCATGCTGAATTGGGCTGTTAATCTCTGGGAAATAAAAATGGTGGGTCTGCGACAGCAGGCAGAATGACTTCCTTTGGGGAATGAATGGGATTAACTTCATCCCCAGCTCAAGGCAGTGGGAACTGACGAGTTTGACCAACCAGTAGCCTCTAGCCCGTGGTCGGCAAACCTCAGCTCGCGAGCCACATGTGGCTCTTTGTCCCCTTGAGCGTGGCTCTAACACAAAATACCACGTGCAAGCGCGCACGTACAGTGTGATTGAAACTTCGTGACCCATGCGCAGAAGTCGGTATTTTGTGGAAGAGCCACACTCAAGGGGCCAAAAAGCCGCATGTGGCTCACGAGCCGCAGTTTGCCGACCACTGCTCTAGACACATATTGACTTTTACATTTAAATTTTAATTAAAAAAATATTTCCTCAGTCACATTAGCTGCATTTCAAGTGCTCAGTAGCCATCTGTGGACAGGTACAGTTAAAGGACATTTCTATCACTGAAAGACGTTTGGATGTCATTGCTTAGAGATTGGATCAACAATGGTCTATTCAGAGCCAATGAAAAATAAAGCAAGGGAAAGTGTCCTTGACTTATAGCCAAAGACCCTTTCTCTTATTTGATGGAATATGAGTTGCAAGGATGTTATATGGACCTGATTTTATTTTTCTCCCATCAGTGAAGATGTTGGGATTCAGATACCACTTTGGGAGCCTAGTGATTAGGTTAACCCTGCTGAAGATAAACCAGGCCAAACCAAATCCTTGGTGACATCATTTGAGATGCCAGATCAGGCCACTTCAATTAATGAGCTAATCAGTTCACATCATTGTTGAAGCTCTTTTAAGATGGGGTGTTGTCCCTTTGGGATCCAGATTGCTAACTGATACACTGAACATTTATTTATTGAAAAAATAATCAGTGACTCAGATATCTAGGATCCTGCTGCATCTAGCCCATAAACATAAAAGAGGAGCAAATGAAGGGATATAATTTGTGAAATCTTTATGTATGTAGTGGCTACAATTCCCTATGCAAGACATTATTGTTAGTTGTTTCATATATTTTTCTACATTGGACTTTAGCTATCAAGGATAGTTTTAATGGGTGCTGGCCATTGTTGGGGAAGACTATGTCCTGGGAAACATGGGGGAAAGTGAAAATTTGTGCATAAAATGGAAATTTATGGCAACTTTATATATTAGCCTAATAGTCTGAGTTGTACCAGGAAGCTTTCTAGGGAAGGAAAGTTGAACGGGTTGATAAACTTTTGTGTTGTAAACATCATGCCAAGGTGCTTTGTGTATACTATCTTATTAATTAATCAATTGGATGATTTCCCTTACTTCCCACTGGGGGAACTGAAGCTGTAGCTCAGTCTGTTTTCCTGGAAGGCTGTTTTTAACCTGGCCAGGCTAGCATACCTCAAGGTTTCCTTCACCTTCGCACTTTTAATCCTGTGCTAATTTTGTCTAACTCATTTTACTGCCCATTAGATGATGAAGTCTTTGAATTCAAGATCGTTATCCCATGTTTAGCATTTCTAATACACTGCTAGTATACAGTAATTGCTCAATCAGTGCTGGTCAAATGAACAAGATTTTAGCAAAGCTGTGTGTCCCTTGTAAGATTACAGGCCTGTCAGGATACAAATCCATTGACTTTTCCTGTTACTCATTCATTAGCACCTTCTCCTTCTGTAAATATCCAGTTGCCTCAACCTTAGCAGTTTATGTGACCTCCTATTTCTAGAGGAAAGAGAGGACACTGGAGGACAGGCATCCCCACTTACTTTCTGTCGCCAGCCCAGAGGCCCACCTTTGTCTTTAGCTGCTCTCTCTTCCTGCTTTCCCAGGCCATCCCTACCTCTTTGACCTTGAACTCTGACTTTCAATACTTCTACATGGACATTTATCTCATCTATTTCTTGTGTTATCAATATTTCCCTTTAATAAGATCCATACAATAATAGCAACCATGACAAGTCTCCCCCTTCTTAAAAGAAAACCTTATAACCTCTCTAGACCCAAACTGGCTGCTTTCATTTCTTTCTCCTTTGTTTTTACAGCAAACATCTTTAAAAAACCTGGTAGTACTCTACCCCCTTCACACCTTCCACCAACTCCTCCTCAATCCATATCATCCAGAATCCTGTACCATCGCTGCTCCAAACTTTCCTTTCTAAAGGCACCAAAAACCCATATTGGCCATTTTTAGCTCTCTTGGTGCTTGATCTTTTATTAGATTTTACATTGTTAATTGCCCCATTTCCCCTGCAAAACATTTTTTGTTTTCTTGACTTCTTTGCTCTGATACTTTTTTCCTTCACCCCAACTCTCAGTTTACTTTGCTAACTATAGCTTGCAGTCTCTCTCCACTCGCCAGAGTCTCATCTTCAATTATAGCTTCACTTACCATCTGGACACAGTGGCTTCCAGTTTTACATCATCATCCAGTGTCCCTGAGATCCCCGAAACCTAACATTTCTAAGATTGGCATCCTTCTCTTTCTCCCTTCACCTCTGACCTGGTCCTGCTGCCTTAATAATGGCACCGCCCTTCACAGAGTTGCGCCATCTGGACCCTGGAAGCCTCTTCATACCTCCTCCATTTTCCTTTCAAGCCCTTGGCCCCTCACTTTTTGTGCTTCCGCCACACTAGCCTTCTTCCATTGTCAGATGTAGTGTATTCCTTTCTGCTTGAGGTCTTCACAGTGCTTCCTCTCTGCTTGGAATATGTGTGGTCTCCCTTCCCTGCTTAGCCACCACACTTCTTCACAGTTGGAATCAAATTCTTTGTACAGTTATGTAATGTCGAGCTTCCCTATTAGAATGTTGACTCAATGAGAGGAGTCCAGTGTTGTCCCAGTAAATGTTTAACAACTGGCTCGCCCGGAGGGGAAAGTGATTTGTAGCATTTGACGATTTCCATGTGTAAGTACTTCCGCTGTGTCCCGTTTCAAGCTACCAACACCTTGTCACTGAACACAGATTTGGGAAGAGAAGGACCCAGTTGGTTCTCCTAAGCATAGAATAATGTTCTAGCCCACCTCTAGGGCACATCTGTCCTCTCCACTGCTATATCTTTAGGACTTGGGATGGAGCTTGGCAAATTGAAAATAGTGACTGTTAGTTGGAGGGATAAATGCAGTGTTTTTAATTCCACTGTAGAAATATAGTGGTAAAAATGCTAAATGTTTCAGACAAAAATGACATAAAAAATCCTTCCTTTTAGATTTGGATCAGGCATTAAAGGTAGTCACATCCAGTCCCTTCATTTTTCTTCCTTAGAATTGAGGACTAGGGAATGAGACATGCCACAGTTGCATAGCTAGCTGGTGAAAGAGCCCAATTTACCAGCTCTTCTCTTAGTTATCAACCGACATTCCTTCCATTGTATCACATTGACATTTCAAAGGAAAAAAAAAGTAAATTAATACAAGTGATTTAATTCAGGTTATATTACTATACAGGGGTGTAGTTGAACATATCTTAAACAAATCTACTTTATAAGAGAACAAGTAATGTTTGCTCATCCCTTATTAAATTTTAACTTGTTTGTTGAGAGGAATTTTCCCTTTATCATATTCCCCTTAATTATCTGCTGTAGTTATTTATAAGATAAATACATAGTATCCATGTATATGCACTTTGAATGATTACAAAGTCAATGTTTATTAACATACAGTTTATTTTCAAAATTTAAAATAATCTACAAAGATGAATAACTTTTTTTTTTTTGTCAAAGCCTGTTTTCAAACTGATGACCGTTCTGGTGCAGGCACTTTTGATAACTGCAAGCAATGGAATTACAAATATCAAGAATCATTTTGTTTGGTATTTGTGTGCCCTCAATTCATCAACTGTTGCAGTTTTATACCATACATTTATCTTTTATGTATCCCCATAAAGAAATCTAGTGACACTTTAGGATAAATTTCTTTTTTCAAAGCTCAGTTTGGCTTCATCCATCATTTCAAATCAGTTAAATCTGAAACGGAGTGAAAATTAAATGAGTTATCATCTCTTAAAATGTGTATACATGTTTTGGGGACACCCAACACAGCTTTTACTATGTTGCAAATCTCCTCAAATCTTAGCGCCTAAAATAGCAATCATTTATTTAGATCAGGAGTGGGCAAACTTTTTGACTCGAGGGCCACAATGGGTTCTTAAACTGGACCGGCGGGCTGGAACAAAAGCATGGATGGAGTGTTTGTGTGAACTAATATAAATTCAAAGTAAACATCATTACATAAAAGGGTACGGTCTTTTTTTTTTTTTTTTAGTTTTATTCATTTCAAACAGCCCGGATCCGGCCCGCGGGCCGTAGTTTGCCCACGGCTGATTTAGATCATTGCTGTATGGGTTGACAATCTAGTGTGGTCTCAGGTGGTCATTTTTCTGCTTCAGGTGGGTTCCTCTGCCATCTGCAGTTAGTTGTGGGATGGACGTGTGGCTCTGCTGATCAGGGCTGGAGAAAGAGAGAGAGAGAGAGAGAGAGAGAGAGAGAGAGAGAGAGAGAGAGAGAGAGAGAGAGAGAGAGAGAGAGAGAGAGAGAGAGAGAGATTGAGATTGAGATTGAGATTTATGCATTCATTGGTTGCTTCTTATATATGCCTTAGTAGAATCCACAATCTTGGTATATTCCCAAGATGCTCCAACCAACTGAACTATCCAGGGCCAGGGCAATAGCTCTTAAAATTATGGGGTGTTTTCTAGAATGTGGCTGGGTGGGGGCAATGCAACGAGAGAAGGACCTCAATATTGAATTGATCTTCAAGACTAGGAGTTTACTGTTATCAATCTCACTTTCTTGTGCTGTTTTTCTCTTCTTAAATGACTTTGAAGTGATTTTTCTGTGCCAAATACAGCCTTTTTTTCTTAAAAATATTCTTGTGTTGGGAACATGGAAATAATTCCAAATCTGTAAGAACACTGGGAAAGTGGAAATTAAACCTCAGAATTCTTCATTGTTGGAAAATGATTATGGGGAACTCTCCATAGTAGAGAAGTGGGAATTATTTCCAATCTTTTCTCTGAGACTGGGCCACAACATGCATTTTTTCTGGGATGAGAAACCCATGAGTTTGACTGAGGAAGAGGTCGGTAGGTCTTGTCACTGAGGCATGGGAAGGGATCAGTCCTTATTCTGAGCTCATCTTTTTTTAAGCTGAGTGTGCTCTGGGAAGATGCAGGCATCAGCAGATTTATATCTGACCGAGGCAGCAGACCATGCAGGGAAAGGGAAGGCAGGCCATTATCTGGTGAAAGTATATTGGGGGGGGAGCACTGAGGCTAAATCATTTAGTTTACTGCCGTCTCTTTGTTTGTGCTTTATAGAATTCGGTCTCGACGTCCATAATGGTTCTTTTCTCAAGAGAACTTGTATAAGATCATGAACTCTAAAATACAACCCCCTGGATTCACACTGTGGCCCAGGCTCTGTAGGTGTCTCTGGGGAAGCCATTCCACCACGCTCTGAGCGTCAGTGTTCTCTTCTGCAAAATGGGAATAATGCATCCACTTTAGTGGAATCTGTGACGATTAAATGAGATAAATCATCTGGCACTTGGCACTTCACACAGAGTTAATGCTCCACCCTGCTAGCTATTTTTAGTAGAAGTTTTAGTAAATTTGAATAAATGTGTCTAGGGGTGTGTGTGTGTGTGTGTGTGTGTGTGTGTGTGTGTGTGTGAATTTGAACAATGACAGGTGTTTAGGTATTTATGGTTCATATTTTAAATCTTTTTGCACCCAATTTACTTGAAAGTTGGGGTCTCCGAGGAATGCCAACGTCTCAGGTTGCAGATGTATCTCTGAGTGAGTGTAGATTGGTAGCTATCAAAAAATGAGCATATCCACTAGACTCCCAGGGTTCTGGGGTGCTGATCCAAGTAGAATCTGAACTCAGAGAGAATCTGGGGCCTGAGAGCTATGTCAGTGAACCTCAGGAATGGAAGGCTGAGTGGGAGAGGACTGTCATCCAAACCAAAGTTATGGACAAGCCTGCTGGTCCAGCTTGCCAGGTTGGCACTGCAAAGTGAGAATAAATGTTCTACCTTTTTGAAATCAAAAGTCATGTGCGATTTCTCTGTGTCTTTGTCAGCTTTCAGGGAGGCTGCTTATATTAAAAGGATGATATTAAGGCCTCAACTAAGATGATCTGAGTGTCAGTCATAGGGGCACTGATTTAGTTCCTCTACTGGTAATTGTCTGTTATGTTCCACTAAGGTTCCTTGGTACCTCTGTTTCCATCCATCCCTTTTGAGTAAATGATATGCTCTTCCCTGTTATATCTGAGGACTCTAGCTAGGGCAGCCTGCTCCAATTAATATATATATAATCTCAAAGTCTAAAAGTCTAAAGTAGCTACACTTGGATATTTGCAGAACACATGTAATAAACTCTATTTTAAAATAGAGGTAAGATATGTCATTCTGTTCCATGCCTACACACCTCTGGACCTATTTTGTTTGTCACTTTATTATGTTCATTAGATTCTACATATGAGTGAGATCATGTGATACTTATCTTTCTCTGACTGGCTTATTTCACTCAGCATAATACTTTCCAGGTCCATCCATACTGTTGCAAAGGGTAAGAAATCCTTCTTTTTTACAGCTGCATAGTAATGCATCCAGAGGCATAGAGGCATGGAACAGAATGACATATTTCAGAGGGGAGAGGGGAGGGAGGTGGGAAGAAATTAACCATAGAACTTAATAGACATATATTCATAACCAATGGATGCAGACAATAGTGTGGTGAAGGCCTGAAGTGGGGCAGCGGCTGGAAGGAGGCGGGAAAAGGGTATGGCGGGGGGGGGGAGATTGAGGCACATTTATAATACTGTCAACAATAAAATGGAAAATAAAATAAAAAGAAAGATAAATTCCGCAGCTAAAAGGAAAATAGAGGTAAGAAAGAGGAAGCATATGAAATTATAACTTTGGAATAAATCACAGTTTTATTCAAATATAAGTGGAGAAATTGAAATAGGAAATAATGCCATTTGCTGATTTATTTTAAATGATTTAAATTTTTAGTTTTGCAAGGTCTGGGTGGAAAGAAAGAGTGTAATTGCTTAGAACTTCTTAAGAAAACAAATCAATACAGCAGTAGGGGATAGTCTGTGCTGTGGGCATTAGCATGGTTTCTGCTTTCTGACCTGGAAGAAGCATATTATATTAAAAGGGTGTTTCCATACATAGATCGAGGTGACCTTTAATCTCTGACTTTATGAAAACATAAAAACCATGAATACAAAAGACTGATTTCAAGAAAAGTAAAAAATTGAGCCTTGAATCTATTAGGTTGAGCCATTTGAAACTGGAGGTCAAAATGGTCAAACACACAAGCACTTTGACGTAGTTCAGCAATATAGTCATTCAGAGACAGAAAATGTTACTTTTGCTAAATTCGCTTTCTAATGATGACAGCGTAGAACCCGACATTGGTGTGGCAAACATGAGTTAACTTCCTCTGTTGTTAGTGGATAAGATTTTATTCTAATACATTAGTATATGGTATAACACTTCATAAATACTGGGAGAGAATATGGTACTTTTTTTTTTTTGATCTTCACCTGAGGATATTTTTTCCATTGCTTTTTTTAGAGAGTGGAAAGGAGGGAAGGAGGGGAAGGAAAAAAAGAGAGAAGGAAACATTGATGTGAGAGAGATACATCAATTGGTTGCCTCCTACACACACCCTGACTGATACTGGGGATTGAAACTGCAACTGAGGTAAGTACCCTTGATGGGGAATTGAACCCATGACCCTTTGGTTAGCGAGCTGACACTCTAACTACCTGGCAACACCAGACATGGCAAGAATATGCTACTTTTAAGACTCTATTCCAATTCTTCCTATTTAATTACATGCATTTAATTGAGTACAAGTGTAACTTTTGTGTAAGAGGTTAGCTTCAAATTGAAGTTTGAGGAAAAGAATTGAAATTAGTATTTACCATTTTATTTGCTCATGAGTTGTGTTCTTTTTTGGTTGTGTAGGAGAGGAACTCATTTAAGTCAGTTTTTTCTTTTTTACAGTATAGGGTAGTAGTTAAAAGTATAGACTCAGAAAACCATGTGCCTGAGTTTGAATCCTAGTTCTATATTTTGTGAGCTGTGTGACTTTGGGCAAGTGACTTAACCTCCCTGTACTTCAGTTTTCACATATATAAAAAGGTAATAGCACTTCCTTAAAAGGTGTTGTGAGGATTACATTAATTAATAAACATGTTTAAATCAGTGCTTATCATCTTGAAAGCACCTTGTTAGTATTTATCATTGTAGTGTTCTGTCTGAAACTCATATACAAGGTTTGTCTGGAGAATGACTGCTTGTCTTTCAGTGAGAAGCTGCACTAATTCTTTTGTAGTACCAAAATTTATCTAGGGGGAGGGTCGCTTTGTTAATATAAAGTCCACACAAACTAGCGGAATCTACAGGGTGGAGCTTCCTTAATCAGTTTACATTGTAGTGAGGACAGGTTGGTGGGAATAAATTGCCTCCGGGTGTTCACTTGGCTGGGAACTACCCCACCTGCTCCTGCTTTTTGTATGTTCTTTTCAGGTGTGTTCTTTCCCACAAAGCAGTTGGGTGTAACTATTCCTAAACCATGGTAAGCGATGTTTAGGTCTGTGTATATGAATGTGTATCCTGTTATTCATTCATTTATTCAACACAATTTTATTGAGCACCTACTAAGTGCCAGGCACTCTTCTAGACATAATACACAACTGCCTACGTGCTTAGTAAGTCAGTTGGCATGCTGTGGAGAGTGATAAGAGTGATGGGAAGAAATGAGAGAAGGGGTGGTAGTGGCCAAGCAGGTACTCAGGGAAGGCAACCCTGAAAAGCTATTTTTTTTGAGCAGAAATATAAAGGAGCTGGAGGATGTGCTCTTTGGAGGGAGAACATTCCAGGCAAAGGGATTAGTAAGTGTGAAGGTGCATGACTTCTGGGATAGTTTGGTGAACAGAAAAGTGGCCATTTGACTGGAGCAGAGGAAAGGGGGGATTGGAGCAACAATAGGAGACAAGTTCAGAGAGGTCACTGAGGCAAGGGCAAATTTTATTGGGTTTTTAGATCATTTTAAAGACTGGCTTTTTTTCTGAATGAAATCAGAAACTGTTGTAACATTTAGAACAAAGGCATGATTTACAAAAAGATCACTCAGACTCTCGGGCTAGAGAAGATGGTATAGATTCATATCTCCTCACTCTTCTCCGCTAGCTACTGTTGTAAATCCTAGAAATAATGAGAAGGCAACCAACAGACAACTCTGTAAGGTGCTTAGAGTGAGGCACACTGGTGTGTGACATCAGGACGAGAGAAACAGCACAGTGGCCGGGCGTCTTATGTTTTCTCTAATCACCTGAAGAAGGTGACCCCACCCAGCACTTTTCCCTGACCCATAGACAGAAGATGTGTAAAGGAGTTCTTCCAGTGTCCCCAGGAGAGCCCAGTACCACTGGCAAAGGGCATCAGGTGGGATTGATCAGCAAATAATAAGTGACCAGGAAAAGTGCTCCACTTCCTTCTAGGCCTGAAACTTCTCTCAACTAAGACACCCAACATGGGGATAGCTGGGTGGCACCAGCAAAGGGGATCCCACCACCTGGGATGGAGGCGTCTTTCCCATGCCCAGAGACACTGGGCCTGCAGGTGTCACCAATAAGAGGGATTCCTCTGCAGCAAGTACTTGGCCTAGGACAGTGATGGCGAACCTGTGACACGCGTGTCAGAGGTGACACGCAACTCATTTTTTTGGTTGATTTTTCTTTGTTAAATGGCATTTAAATATATAAAATAAATATCAAAAATATAAGTCTTTGTTTTACTATGTTTGCAAATATCAAAAAAATTCTATATGTGACACGGCACCAGAGTTAAGTTAGGGTTTTTCAAAATGCTGACACGCCGAGCTCAAAAGGTTCGCCATCACTGGCCTAGGACATCTATTTGCTCCCACAGGCCTAAAACTCTCCTGCCTCACCCAGAGACCCTGGGGACCTTAACTGAGGAAACCACGGCTGTCCCCTCAGGACCTGTGCGATCAAAATACCACAGGTCTGTCCCCTCAGGATCTGTGCGATCAAAATACCATAGCAAAGGCTCTGAATATTGACCGTCATTGGAACCCCAGCCCACAGAAGTGCACCAGGACCCACATGATAAACTAAATTGGGTGATGGCTTGATAAAACAAAAATATTTAAATAGGATTCAGAATCTTCTAATGTTGTAGACAAAATATACAGGATACAGTTGTATAAAGACTATTTTCATGCCATGGCAGTCAGTGTAAAATTAAACCAGGCATGTTTTGATATCCCGATATCAAATTTGAAATTAGCTAGAGAAGAACACCTTTGGTTTTTCATTTTTGTAAATATGGCTTACAGAAGAGGTCTTAAGTAAAATAAAGCAAAAACAATTTTTGGCTTATTCAAGGCAGTGTTTCCCTTTTGAATGTCAAATACAGCTGTCAGTCTCCAGGCACATCAGGCCATGACCCTCATGCACCCTTGAAGTAAAATTTGCATATTCTCATTGGGTAATGGTATGTGCAAAGAGAATTAATTATAAATTGTCTCTATTTAAATACATTTGCACCTTTTTGTTTCACAGCCCACAGATCCCTGTATGGTTTTGAAATACAGGAAAGAATTTTTCAAATAAAATCTCATCAACATTCAGAGTTGCTCTATTTGTAGCCAAAGAGATAAAAGTTGACTCTTGATATCTTTAACTAGGTTATTATTAGAATAACCAGAAATGTTACTCTTTTATATATTTCCAAGAAAAGAAAATGGTTTTCTGGATTTGGCTGTATATTGCATTCTTTGTTTATATCATGTTGACAATTCTGAATATTCCTAGTTTTAAATAATAGGGTTTTTTAAATAGTGGTTTTATAATAATTACTATAAAATTTGCAGTAATGAAGAAATTATAAGTAAATGCAATAAAAATTTCACCTGATAACTTTACTCAGAAATGCACATGGGCCCATGCATTTATACATATAGAAAGATAAAGACATTTAGAATAACTGGAATGTAAGGTGCATATTAATTCAGCTTACATTTTATTTGAAATTAAGCATAAAAAAGAAGCTGAATATAATCTAAAGAGCTGATCTCCAGATCACAATTTCACTACAGAATAAATTGTTTCTAAAGTTAAGAAAAAATAATGACTATAAAGAACCTGATTTTCAAGTCATTACTTATGTAACTAAAATTTTGCCCTTTAACCATACCTACTTCTATCTGTAAAAGATGAAGAAACTAGATTATGTGTGCTTCTTTTTAACTTTACTATCTCAGCCCCTAAATGCATTTGTTTTAATATTATTTTTATATTTTTAAGGCTTCTGCCATGCCATGATACTGTGTGGTAATAATTCCCAAGTTTGTTTAAAATGAATTCTGTCAGAAAATCAGCAACCCAATGAAAACGGGGGAAATATAAAAAGTGTTTGGGTCTGAAAAAGGAACCCCAAACTCATTCATAATATAGAAATGCAAATTATAACCACACTGAATTTCTATTTTGTACCTATCAGATTTTCAACAATCTAAAAGTCTGACAAGGATTTTCCGAATGGCGAGGTTGTGGGGAAATAGGCCTTATCATGCATTGCTGGGAAAGGTGCAATTAAGCACCACTCTGATGAAGGGTAATTTAGTAATATCTACCAGAACTATAAATGCATTTATCTTTTGACCCATAACTTCTCTTCTGAGTGTTTATCTTTCTCTATATATCGGCACACGTACAAATGGCATATGTAAAAGGTTATTCATCTCTGAGTTACTTAGAAAAGCCTATCTTAGAAACAACCTAAATGCTCATCAATAGGGGACTGTTTGAATAAATTTGAGAACATTCATACAATGAAATATTTTGCAGCTGAGGAGGAACAGGGGGAAAGGAGAAAGAAGAGTTCTTTGTATTGATGTAGAAAGAACTCTAAGATATATTTATGAGTAAAATGTTCCAGTCCAGAATATGTGTAATAAAGTAAATTAATAAGAATATACTTGTCTGTATTTGTGTATAGACCAATATACCATATTTTTTCATGTATAAGATGCTATTTTTTTCTAAAATCATCAGACTGAAAATCAAGGGGCATCTTATACACGGAAGTCAGCTGAGGGTGTGTAGCTGCCCATACCTTGTCAAACAGGTTTCCTCCAATCACAAGTCTTATTGTTACTGAGGTCAGCTGATGCCATAATTGGAGGTGGAGGTGGAGAGTGCACAGATGCAACAGGGAACAGCATTCTGAGCCCATAAAGATGTCAAAAAATAAAAAGATGAATACTGGTAAGCGATTGTCTTACTCTGAAAAATTCAAACTGAATGCAATCAGCTATGCAAAAGAGCACGGAAACAGAGCTTCAGAGAGACAATTTGGACCTCCCCCCACTGAGTGTATGATCAGACAGTGGAGAAAACAGGAAGAACATCTCCTTAAGATGCCAAAAAAAGAAGAAGGCCTTAAGAGGAAAACCAGCAAAATGTTTAAAATATTGATTTCTTAATTTTGGGTTAGAAAAGTGGGGGGGGGGTCTTATACATGGGTGTATCTTATATATGGAAAATATGGTATATGACATGAATGAAAGTGCTTACCTGGTGTGGGAGAGAATAGGACAGAAGGGGGCACTGGTAGACTGGTCCCTCTAGCTCTTTAAATTATTTTGATTAATCAATTGCCATTATTTGTTACAGAGAGAAAATTACAGCATGAATTAACTGGTTTCGGAGCTCAACAGCACTTCTTTGTCTCAGGCGCTCCATTCATGACTTCTTTAATTTGATTCATTTTTTGGTTAGCTGGATTTTGTCATCCAGCTAATTTAAAAGGAAGATTCATGAGTGTTCTGTGCCCTCAGTTGCTGCATGAATAAGAATATCTGTCTATCACAAGTTTGTTTGTGAATCCTCCGTTGAAAACCTTTAAAATCCTTTGGTCACACTTATTTCTACCTCAAAACTTTGTTAGCATCATTTTGCTTTCTTCTAGAATGGGATAATGGCATTTTCATCCAAGTGGAGTTTTTCTCCCTTTACTTTTCTTTTTTGGTTGTAGTTCTGGTGATTTCTTTTAAGGGGGAGCAAATCACTAAAAATGGTTTATACTTAGTCCTCTTACCTAGAATTTGGATTTCTTTTGAGATTACCTTTTAATCTTATATTACTTTGTGGATGTTAGCTTTATCTTCAACTTTCTAGTTTGGAATATGTTCAGGGAGCAAATTTAGCTCTTGAGAGATTTCATTCCAAGTTTTCTTTGTGAAATTATTCATATATTCTCCATGAATATGTGAATGAAATATAAGAATAATCTGAAGTTTTTTATTTGTTTGAACTGCATTTAAATTCATGAAACTGATGTCAGTTTTCTTCACTATATTGTTTAGGTTTTGAATTGCATGAGTGGTCTTTATAGGGAGATAGGCTACTTAATAGATTTATTCCTGACCCTTGGTGCCTTTTGGACTGTGATTGAAGTGCTATAGAATAAATTTTCTCTTGTGCAGAAGGTAGAAAATGTCTTGCAAACTTCTGTGGGTTTTCCTCTGTGATGCTAAAACAATCTGATTGAAACAAGGAGGGGAGAAATACCATCCAGTTAACTCTACAGGGTTAGGCATAAGTAGGGTTACAGTTGTGTGCATGGAAAATAATACAATAATTAGTACATAATAATATAAGAATAAACTCTGTGTTTCATGTACTTGCAACTATAATCTGACTTTTGCCCCACCCTGTGTGTTCTTGTGATTCTCTGAGAAGCAGATGCTGAGATGGGGTTTTATTAGGGGAAACACCTGTGTGAGTGAAAATAGGGAGCCGAGAGAGACTGGGGAGCCTTCTGACTGTGGTAAAAGTTTGACCTCGAGTGACAGAGAGAGGGAGAAGGGATTGGTTGAAAGTGTCCTAGACTGGCATGCATTTTAAGGAAGGTACAATAAACCTGAAAGAGAATCCTTGAATCAAAGTCAACTGTCAGAGGAGTCCCATGTCTCCTAGGAATGGGTCCGCCTTAACTCTCTGTTGGGATTAGTTATTGGCTGGGAGCGCCAGGAGGGGCCATGTCCTCAGCATAAGCATAGTGATGGCTTTTGGAGATGGGCAGGCTGAACCCCTGGGCATCTTTCCAAGGCTTACACTGGAACTCTTTGTATTTGTTCTTGACTGATCTCCTCTTCTAGTGTGTAGACTGTAACTTAGTCTCAGCCTATAGTCCTGATCATACGGAACCTATTTTCCAATTGTCTTCTGTCCATCTCGACTCTGCTGCTCTGCAGACCTCCAAACTCAAATCCCCACAGTGAGCTCGTGATCCTTCATGATCTGTCCTTCAGGATCTACTGCCTTGTCTTAGTTCTATCCCTGTCTTAGTTCACCACATCATCTTCCTTGCTCTTCCGAAGTTAAAAACCATGGTGCCATCTTTACCTATTTTTCCACCTTCACCTCAAATATCCAACCAGCCACCATGTCCTTTGCTTGGGTCTAAAATTCTAGATTCTGGTTCTTCCTCCCATTTCTATTGTGACATCCATAATTTTGTCCAGAGGTTTTTTTTTAATGATTAAGTATATTTAATTTAATTACTTTAATTAGATTCACTGTTTGTTTAGCTAGACTTTTTTCACCTACCTAATTTTAAAGGAAGATTGGTGAGTTTTCTATTTCCCAAATTGCTGCATGAATGAATGGAATGGAATGGATGGGGCCAGTCTAAGTCCACTCTCTGTTTCTCAATAGTAGTGACTGCCAGGTGTCTCTCCTCTTCCTAGAATTCTCATTGCTGATCTTTTCTGCAGTTCTTTGCACTTGTAATTATAGAAATGGTCAATATCTGCAATGGTGGATATTAGCAGAGTACTGGCAATTTTTCCACCTCTACAATTTTTCATAATACCATCACATGAATATGTATGTGTGAATAATATATGTGTGTGTGTATCTGTGCTAAAAACTTACATAATTGATTACTGTATCAATCAGTTATTTGTGTAACAAATAAACATAGAATCTCTGCGGTATACCACGCTGATCAATATTTCTAGCTCTCTTGTCTATAGGTTGTCTTGGGGTTGGTTGATCTGGGCTGGCTTATCTGAACTTGATATCAAGCTGTGTACTAGTCTTGGTCTGCTCCAGGCTCTGGCTGTGGATTAGGTTCTGGTGTTCCCTACATTTGTTTATTGGAGAGCCAGGCTTAAGAGCCAATGGCCAGTCTAAAAAGGCTCTTCTTCTGGTGATGGCAGAAGTGCTAGGAAGTAAGACCAGCTGCACAAGTACAGTTGAAGTCTTTGCTTATTATGTCATATCCACTAACATATTTTTTTGGCCAAAGCAAGTTACATAGCCAAGCCCAGTCTCAAAGGGTCTAGTGGGAGGAAATGCAAAGGAAGCAGACACAGGGAGGGGTGAAGTCCTGGGAACAATAATGCAGCGTAACACAATTACCATGATTGCTTTCCATAAAAAGAAAACAAATATAAAAAAACCTGGGCTCTGCTGTGTGTTAAGCCTTTCATGCTGCATTTTTAATCTTATTCAGAGGGGAGATGTATTTCCTTGTTAAAATTGGAATCTAAAAGGTCAATATGGATTTCAAGACAAAAGGAGATTTATGTCATTATTACATGACAATCTTTTGATAGGAATAGCCATGAACTTATAAACAGCATTCATAGTTCTTTTGGAAGCTTCTTGGGAATTGGCCATTTTCATTCACATATGTAATTCCTGACCCATTCAAAGTATAGTGTGATTTTTTTTTTTTTTTTTTTTTTTTTTTACTTTTCAAAATCTAGTCTTATCTGTATTAGGGTCTTATATAATGAGCTAAATCTCCAAACAAGAACACCTAAGCATTGACTGTATCAGGAAATAGATTCCCAGAAGGTGAATTTATAACTCTTAAAGCATTGTGTAGTTGACTGCTATAATTAGTAAATAATTGGTGCTATTGTAATTCAATAGGTAATTAAAATATTTCAATTGTTTCAGAGGAGAATTTTGTAAAGCAAATGATTTAGAAATAGAAATGAGGTGTCCAAAGAGGCAAGTAATTGTAATATTTAAAAATAATGTTGCCTGAGTAAACATGATAGAAGTTTTCTCTTATTAGAATTAGGAAGACTTTTATTGTATAGATCAGTGATTCCCAAAGTGGGCGCTACCGCCCCCTGGTGGGCGCTGCAGCGATCCAGGGGGGCGGTGATGGCCACAGGTGCATTTGTTTTAACTTTTTTTGTATTACCTTTCTATTCTGAGTTCAATAAATAGTTTCATAATTTCAAACTTCAATGTTTCTAATTTACACCTTTCTTTACTATATTTTACGAAAAAGGTAGAAACATTAATACATATATCTTTCTGTTTAATTGCTATTAAAATTTTAAAAAAAATTAATTTCCAGGGGGCGCTGAGTAATATTTTTTTCTGGAAAGAGGGCGGTAGGCCAAATAAGTTTGGGAACCACTGGTATAGATAGACAAAAGGCATTTCCATTTGAATTTTATAAAAAGCAAAGATATCACACAGAAAAACAGGTCTTTTACTTCTGGACCGGAAATGTTGGCATGTGTTTTATGCAGTCAGAGGAAACACAAATGAACTTGTGGTTAAATGTGCTAGAATATTCTATCAAATTGTAAAATTTGTCAAAACTACAATATGTTATCATCCATATCTTCTTAAGAAACATGGATATGATAATGTATTCAATTTTCAGTCATTCAAATTTTCTATGTTCATATTATTCATGTTGAAATTTATTCAACAACTCTCTGTTTGAAGTTGGAAAGCTTTAAGAACTGACAGCTTCCCCGCCCTTTGATATCTGTCATCCTCAGATTCCCTTAGAAACCTCAATACCTAACCATTTACAATGCTTTAAGGCAGCGGTTCTCAACCTATGGGTCGCGAACCCTTTGGGGGTCGAACAACCCTTTCACATGGGTTGCCTAAGACCATCGGAAAACACATATATCTAATCTAATAAAAGAGAAACAAATTGACCATACCTTTGCTATGCCCCAAGCCACCGCCACCAGCCAATCAGAGTGACTATATGCAAATTAACCCAACCAAGATGGCGGCTGGCAGCCACAGAGCTGAAGCAAGCAGGAGACTTGGTTGCCCTGGCGATGGAGGAAGCTAAGCTTCCTGCCTGCCCTGGCCGGCTGTGGCCTCCGCTAAAGGCAAAAATGTTTCAATTTTGTTGAAGATAAATAAATCCTAGATACCTGCTTCCAGCCAGTTTCCACTGGGACCTTGGGTGGCTGGGGGCCGTGGACAGCCTGCAAACTGCCATCAGCCCCTCACCCAGACTGGCCAGGCACCCCAGCGGGGACCCCCACCCTGAAGGGGCTGTGGCCAGCCTGCAAACAGTCATCAGCCCCTCACCCAGGCTGGCCAAACCCTCATGGGGTGAGGGTCCCCGCTGGGGGCTTGGCAGCCTGAAAACAGCCATCAGCCACTCACCCAAGCTGGCCACACCCTCATGGGGTGAGGGTACCCACTGGGGGCATTGGCCAGCCTGCAAACAGCCCTCAGCCCCTCACCCAGACTGGCCAGGCATCCCAGTGGGGACCCCCACCCTGAAGGGGCTGTGGCCAGTCTGCAAACAGCTATCAGCCCCTCATCCAGGCTGGCCACACCCTCAAGGGGTGAGGGTCCCTGCTGAGGGGTTTGACCAGCCTGCAAACAGCCCTCAGCCCCTTACCCAGTCTGGCCAGGCACCCCAGCAAGAACCTCCACCCTGAAGGGTCTGTGGCCAGCCTGCAAACAGCCATCAGCCACTCACCCAGGCTGGCCAAGCACTCCAGCAGGGACCCCCCACTCTGAAGGGGGTATGGCCAGTCTAAACAGCCCTCAGCCCCTCACCCAGGCTGGCCAGGCACTCCAGCTGGACCCCACCCTGATCCAGGACACCCTTCAGGGAAAACCAGCCAGCCTCCACCCATGCACAAGGCATATAATAAAAGGGTAATATGCAAATTGACCCTAACAGCAGAACGACTGGGAATGACTGGTCACTATGACACACACTGACCACCAGGGAGCAGACACTCAATGCAGAAGCTGCCCCCTGGTGGTCAGTGTGCTCCCACAGGTGGAGCTCTGCTCAGCCACAAGCCAGGCTGCCAGCTGCCAGCACAGCAGTAATGGCAGCAGCCTCTCCCGCCTCCTCAGCAGCGCTAAGGATGTCCAACTGAAGCTTAGGCCTGGTCCCTGCTGGCAAGTGGACATCCCCCGAGGGCTCCTGGATTGCCAGAGGGATGTCTGACTGCCAGCTTAGGCCCGATCTCCCATTGAGCGGGCCTAAGCCAGCAGGTGGACATTCCCCGAGGGGTCCCAGGCTGCAAGAGGGCACAGGCCGGGCTGAGGGACCCCCCGTCCCCCTCGAGTGCACAAATTTTTGTGCACCAGGCCTCTAGTAATTACATATTTTTTGTGTGATTAATCACTATGTTTTAATCATGTCCAATTTGTAACAATGAAAATATATCCTACATATCAGATATTTACATTACGATTCATAACAGTAGCAAAATTACAGTTATGAAGTAGCAATGAAAATAATTTTATGGTTGGGGGTCACCACAATATGAGGAACTATAATAAAGGGTCGTGGCATTAAGAAGGTTGAGAACCACTGCTTTAAGGGAATGTTTTGCTGGGGAAAGAAAATTTGCATAGTGTGGAAGAGGAGAAAACTATAATTTTACAGAATATTCAAGAAAACGTTGTGATGTGAAAACTAGATAACATGTTCCTAGCATGTCCCGAATTATAGTGACCATGCCGCTTCACTAATTTTCTTTCTCCAATATTCTGATAGATGAGAAACAGATTTCATGCCAAGCACTCAAGTCAGCGTTCTTACATAAGTTATTTTTTGAAAAACAAAATTCTAAATGGCAGGTGACACCAACATCAGTGCATCACTGAAGTATGGTCTGCATTCCCTATTTTGTTCATAGCATACATTCCTAATCCCCTTTTTGTGAAGCCCGGTTAATCATTAAGCAGGCCAGACTGTATAGCACCTGAAATTCTCAGATAACTACTTTCTTAATTTCTGTTTTTGTACTTACTATTTAAAAATTTAACATTACTTTTGCTTTATCATGTTAAATTGCTCCCTTTTACAAGTTTATTTTCAAAGTAATTGTTCCTAAGTCCCAGTACTGTGATTTTGAAATACCTTAACCTTCCAGGACATGGACAAGTGATGTTTTGTAGTTAGTGAGCTCCAGACCTTCATACAGCTCTGGGTTGATGGCAGCACAGCAAAGTGAAGATTTTAGACAATTATTTTGATAGGCAGGCCTCCGGATCGGCTGGCTGCTGTGTTTATAGGCAAAGCAAGCTGGGTGTTGGGCTGTCTACAGATAACCTGTTAAGTACATAATGCTCCAATTGCTTTCCATTCTCAGTGCTCAAGCTGGTGCAAGTTGGGTATTTAAGAGCCAGCATTAACTCTCGTGGGTCACCAGGGAACCATTTAATAAGTAACTAGTGGCCCGGAGATGTTCATGTATTCGTCTAAATGCCCTGGTTTTGTTACGGGTGCAGTTCACTGAAGGTCAAGCCACAGTTTCAAATGTTTAATGTCCTTTCCCAAGTGAGTGATCCAGGTCTGGCTGATTCCTTATTTGTTGCCAGCTAGTACATAGTAAACTAATCAAGTTCATAATTATTACACTCTGGCAAGGAAAAACTGATCAACAGATGTAATAGGAGTTCCAAGAGGCAAAATAAATCTGAGTTATGATAAAAACAACCTCATTAGATGAGTTTATGTATGCACAAGGATTTTGAGCTAAATACCTGTGTGACTATTTTTTGGGTAACTTTTCACTTTGATATATTTTAAACTTACAGAAAATTTGCAAGACTAAAACCAGGAACAGCTATATATCCTTCACACATACTTACTGATTGTTTATAATTTTCCTCGTTTTTTCATCAGTATCTCTATCTACCAAGCTGTCAATCCACGTACATTTTATTTTTCCTGAAACATTTTGGAGTAAACTGTGGAGATGATGCCCTTTGACGCTAAGTAATTCAGTGTATCTATTCTAAGAACAAGGACATTTTCAGAATAACCACAGTGTAAAATGATCAAAGTTAGGATATTTAAGAATGGTACATGCTATTACCTAATCATGGGTGGTTTTTGTTTTTGATAAATTTTATTACATAGATAGAAGAAAATGAAAGTGAATGACTTCAATTCCAAAATGCCATCACAAGAGCTGCACTGGAGAAATTGTTATGCTATGTCACTGTGACATACAGCTGACTGAACTATTTAATGGTCATGTGTTAGGGTAAATTTCAGTTAATGAAGCTGCTAGATGATGTGAAAGTCAATTAAATGAGGGTCACTTAGTAAACAACTCCTTTGCATAGTTTGCATACTTCAGTCACTTTGAAGATTTCTTCCCCCACCTCCCTTACTGTCTTACCAATACAATGATTATTGGCATTTACTCAAGCCGGATGTTCACACTGCATTTCTAAAGCAAGTTTGAATTAAAGATGCAGGGAAGGTTGACTCTGGCTTAAATATTCATCCATAACTGAACCTTTTTGGAGCTGAGTATTGAGATGAATTTCAATGCTGGCATCCTTGAACTTGATCACCATTATATTGGATTTCTGGTTTTAAGTATAGAATATAGTACCAATATAATTAGGATACAGTAAAAAGCTGACAAATTTATTTAAATCTATAACTCTGCTAAGACATTTGCTCATCCACATCTTACCACAGAGAGTCCATCTGGGAATTTCAAAATTTATGACACATAAATAATAGGATGCAATAAGAGGCTGACAGAGGACTTCCAGAATGAAGAGGACTGTTAACTTGACAAACATTTTCTAGGAGAGGCTGTGGGAAAATAGGTATATTCACATGTTGCTGGTGGGAGTGTAAATCATTACAACATTCATGGAAAACAACTTGGCGATATCTATCAAAATTGCAAATATGCCATTTGCCCTCAAAGTCCAGCTTTTATAATTTTTCTTACAGATTCACCTATGCACCATGCAAAATAACTTATGTGTACTATTTGTAACAGAAAAAGATTGAAGTCCAAATAGAATGTTTAAAAAATGGGACTGGTCAAATGAATCCTGCTAGATCCAGCCATGGAATATTATGTAGCCGTGAAAGAAACATAAAAAGAAGAAGAATGAAGACATGCTCTGTGTACTGATTCGGAAATGGCTCCTAAAGGAAAGACAAATATAATCTCATTTGCATGTAGTTGTATAAATAAACTAGAAGGAGATATAAAAAAATGAATAATAGTGTTGTGTGGTGGGTGGAAATGCAGATGGATACAGGGGTGGATATGAAAGTCTCCACTGTATAAATTTTTTTATACTTTAAAATTTTTGAACTATGTTTATATACTAGTTAATGAAAAAAATTAAAAAGTGCTGCTGCATTCTTATAGGAATGTCAGAGACTGTTAATTTTCCACCCCAACATCTACTCTCCTAATTGTTTTGATTTTAAACCAGAACATTGTCCTCTAGGCTTAAAATAATATTTTCCCAGCTTCTCTTGCAGCTAGGTGTGGCTCTGAGGCGAATGAGATATGATGAGAAGTGTTGTGTGAGACATCTGGGTACTTTTACATGGATCTATTCATCCATGAAGGCCTTGCCTTCTTCTTAAATATGGATTTGATGTTGAGGGCCTCAGCAGACATCTTGGACAATGCAATGAAATGACCTTGATATTGGAAACTGTGTGCTAAGGTAACAGAGCAGAAAGATAGAAACACAAGTCTCTGATGACACTATAAAGCCAACATACAGGCTGCTTCCTGGTTTCTCTTTATGTAGAAAACAAACAAACAAAAATCCCAGCTCTTCTCTTGTGTGCATCACTCTTATTTTTCTTTTTATGTTAATTGATTAGACTTTGGAATTTAATCCAGTATTTACACCCAATATAGAAGAATTATGTTTTGTTTAAAGTCTTTTCTTTTGTGATTTTTGCTAGGGCATTCTAAACCTCTAATCATATTTAAAATCTAGTCCCTCTTTGGGTTGATATAATGTGGCTTGTGATAAGTGTTTCTGGAGAATCATGAGATATGACTACCAACTGTCTGTGTGTTTTGCAGTCTAAAGTGCTGATGTTGAAAAAAATTCCCATAAGTGCACCATGCCATTTTTTCTTAATGTAGATATGCAGCTGAATTTTTAATATTTAATATGCAGCTAAAATAACCATATTTGACATGTCAAAGTGAATGTTGTTCAGCTTCTCAATCATGGACTTAAGGATGTGGAAATATATTAATTTTAGGAAAGGTACATGGCTGTGTTGTTGCCATAGTTATAATGCAGGCAAAAAAGTATGATGAGTAATAAAGAAATGGACATGAAGACATGGATGAAATTTATGTTTCAGATTCATAGGATATTTACTGAAGAGGTAGTGGGAAGGGCTGATGTGTTTTCAGTCAAGACTCTGTTAATGTGACTATAATAAACCATATATACTAAGTAAACAACCTTTTAAAAGAAAGATTTGAGAGCAATAGATACATCTCATTGCTAGAAGACTCACATTTTTTCATATTAGAAGGGGAAGGGAATGTTTTCAGTGGTCACACAGTATCATCAGTCTAAACCAACATTTTGTTCTCTGAAAAGTGATGTAATAACCCCACTAAAGAGCAACTTTAATAGACTGAAGAAACCAATTTTATTGGTCTTTCATAATATCTAATTTTTTTTAGACTGGGATGACTTCTTCTGAGCCCCTTCTACTGATTCTTATTTGCATAACTTATTTAATAGCCTTTTCTCTGCCTTACATAGAAAAAAATATTGTAAAACACATTTCACATAATTATTCTACATTATGGAGATGAGCTTTCCCATATGGTATTAAGTAGAAAATCTTTTAGAAAAGTAAAGAAAAAAACTATGCAAAAAGAAAATTTTTGAAACAAGATATAAAAATAATTTGTCTTTATGTTATTCAAAATATATAGAACAACTATAGGCCCGATGCGCGAATTTGTGCATGGGTGGGGTCCCTCTGCCTGGCTGGCAATTGGGGCTGATCGGGGCATCTTGTCCAGACCTGATCGGGGCCAATTGGGGCTGGCTGGTGGGGGCGGGGGGGGGGGGGGTCTGCGGGAGGTTGGCCAGCCACTGGAGGTTGGCTGTGGGAGTGCACTGACTACCAGGGGGCAGCTCCTGCGTTGAGCGTATGCCCCCTGGTGGTCAGTGAGCATCATAGCGACTGGTTGACCGGTCCTTCCAGTCGTTCTGTCGTAAAGGTCACTTAGGTTTTATATATGTGTGTATATATATATATATATAATTTACAGAGAGAGGTGATATGACCTTTACACTAAATTTATTCTTTATTTATTCATATCTGTATTCATTATTCTGAAGTTACTTTGATCATCTATTTTGTGTCAGAACCTTAGAGCTGGAGATAATACAGTTATTCTCAGATGCCATAGAGCTTTGAAAAGATTATTACGATGAATGAATTCCTCAGTAAATGCCGGTGATTACCAACTGAGATAGGTGCCGTGGAGGGAGAGTAGGCCATTCTGCAAGAGTGCATGACAGAGGAACCTGACTCAAGCTGTGGGTTCAGAGAGCCCTGGGCAAGTGGAAGCTGAGGTCTAGATAAAGTGTGGGTGCAGGTGGGGTGTATCAAATGTTCTAGGTGGAGGACTCCTATACTCTTTGAGATGTAGGGGAGCTTTACCTCTGCCACCTGTAGGGCTTTACAATGTGAGGCCAATGTAGGTGGAGCTTAGAGAGTAAGAGGAAGAAACAGGTGAGAAAAAGGGAGAGAGGTAGATGGGGCAAGATGATTTAAGACCTTGAGGATTTCCTTTTTATCCTGTAGTCGTATATGTTTCTTAGGTTTTCATTCTGAAATAATTTTAGATTTTGTAAAAGTTGCAAAATAGTACAATTTCCCTTAATGGTAGCATCTTACTTCGCCACAGTATAATTCATTGACTATGAATACACAGCAATATTACGATTTTTAAAGGCTGAAGAATATCCATTTCTGTGGATGATTTATATTGGCTTTAATTGCTCTCATATTGATGGAAATGTTACCATTATCAACAGTGTTGCAGTGGACGTCCTGTATGTTGATTTTGCCCAGAATTTTCCTTTGGGTAAAAGTCTAGAGTTGGAATTAATAATTCAGGTATATAAACATTTGAGTCTTTGGCTGCATTCAGTTAATTTATTTCCAGAATTAGACTTTCAGTTTTTAACTCTCACCAAGGATGTGTAAAAGTCTCCATTTCCATAAAAGTTTACCAAAACAAGAAATTTTCAACAATACAAAAATAACTCACTGTTGACTCAGTTTTATTTCTTTGGTTATTTTGAAGTGGGAACCTCCTTGCATATGTTATTCCTTTTTTATTTCATTATTTTTGGTAATGTGTTATAGTTAAATTTTCAATTAGGATGCATCTCTTATTCTTATTTTTAGTATATTAAGCATATTAATAATTTTCAGTTATATTGCAGATAATTCTTGTTTACAACTTATCTTTTACTTTAATATTATTTAGGAAATAATTGAAAACATAGCATAGTGGACATATTTGTACCTGTATGTCATATTTATTTATTTTATTTTTTAATTTTTATTGTCTAAAGTTGTATCTCATATTTAATATGTAGTAATGAAACAAATACTTATGATTCCTGTGATGGGTTCTGCTTTAAGAACTTACACATATTAGCTTATTTGATCCTCATAAAAATTATTTAAAGTAGGTCCTGTTATTGTCTCCATTCTACAAATGGGCATACTCAGGCACATAGATGTTACCACTGCATTTTATTATTGATTACAAAAATATCTATTCTGGATATTAATTCTTTGTCAAATCATTTGTATTGCAAATAGCTTTTCCCATTTGGAAGTCTCTCTTTTAATTTTTTTAATGCTGTCCTTTGACATAATGAACTATGTCATAACCATTATATGACCATAATAATTAGGTCACTTTTATCAGTCTTTTTTTTTTTTTGTGGGCTATGCTTTTTTGTAATATGCTTAAGAAATCTAATCCAACTTATATTTTAAAGTTAGCCTTCAGTACTTCCTTCCAAACTGTCAAATTTTTATTTGTAACATTTAGAGCCTTAATACACATGAAATTAACTTTCATGTTTGGCATGAAATAGGAATATAATTATTATATATGTTATTATAGAAAGCTTATAGTCTCAACAATACATATTAATATAATTTTTTTATAAAGGCCTTGGACCTCATATTTTATTTATTTTTAAGTTCTTTTAAAGTTTATTTGTTACAGAGAATGATGTAATTTTGTTTGCAATCTTTTCAAATTGGATAATCTAGTGTATAGGTATGCCATTAGATCTTAGAATATTGATCTAGTAACCATTAATCTTGATCAACTATCTCTTGCATTTAAATTGTTTTCCTGAAGATTCTCTTGGATTTTCTAATGTAGGAAAGTAGTAAGTATATAATCTACACGCAGTCACATTTTTCCACACCTTTTTACCATTTAATTTTTTCCTGTCATCTTGGCATCTAGGCCCTCTGGCACAACACTGAATAAAGGCTGTCTGGATCTGTGTATTTTCTCCGATCTTGGAAGGAAAGCTTCTTACGTTTTACTACTGGGCATAATGTCTGCTTTAGATTTCTAAAAGATGCTCCTTAACAAGTTAAGGGAGTATACCTGACTTGCTAAGGGCTTTAGAACTGAAATGAGGGGTTCAGGGTGCAGACTTCTCTTCCGTGGGTTCTTGTCCGACCAAGCTAAAGTCTAGGGCGGGGGGATAAAATGGATACATATGTAATACCCTTTGTAATACTTTAAGCAATAAAAAAAAAAAAAAAAAAAAAAAAGAATAAATTTGTGCACTAACATATTTATTTAATAAAATGTAGAAGTTTATTAGAAGCATATATAAACTTCACTGGGCAATGGGAAAAGCCTGCTTTCTCTGTCTCTAATGGGAAAAAATAAAAAATCCAAAATCTGAATCTTCTGAGTCTCTTTGTCTCTGGGTTCATAAAGGCTTTAGCTCTTTGTCTGAACATGACCTTTTTGAATTGGACCCTTTCCTTAATTTGGGACCCCTGTGCTTTCCTCATTGGTCACTTTGCTACATAGAATTAGTTTCAAAGCTCAAAGCCCATATGGTGTATCCTCTTTCTCTCCCCCTTATCTTGAATGGTTGGTGTTGCTTTTGATCTCCCTTATGGCTCTCTCTCAGTTGTCCTGGCCAGAGATGGTTTATTACCCCTATGGCTCTCCCAGCTGCTCAGGTCAGGGCTGCTTTAATTGCTCAGACCAGAGATACCTCTATCCTTGGTTTATGGTTGTTTTAATTGCTCTGGCCAGAAATGCCTTCATCCTTCCTGGACCCCCCCTTTCCTGTCTGCCTAATTAAGCTAGCTAGCTAACCCTTATCAGAGCAATCATAAATAGGTGTTAAATTTTGTCAAATGACTTCTCTGCATTTATTGAAATGAGCTTTTCTTTTCATGTGTTAGGATAACCCCTATTTGCTAATTGCTGATATTTTATTTTAGTAGCTTTTATATTCACAAGTGAGACAGAACTACAAGTATTCTTTCTTGTATTTTTCTTGTTAAATCTCAAGATAATATAGCTTCATAAAATAATTTGGAAAAATTTTCTTATTTGTTTCTTCATTAACTAATAACTAATAATTTAATTTTTAAAAATGTTTCATAATCCTCTCAGTGATTTTTCTGGTCTTACCAGTCTGGTGTGTTCTACTTAGTAGGAAAAGGCTCCTCTGCCAACATTATAAAAATAGTCACCTCTCTTTTCCTTCTATTTCAGATATTGCATTTTATTCTGTTAGCCTTTAAATCTTAAATAGATAACTTAGTGTTTGCTCTGCCGCATACATGACCAAGATGGGGATATGCAATTCTTATTTTAAAACCAGAGAAAAAAATCTAAAGCCGTTTTTAGCAGAATCCTCCAATATATTCTTCATGGTACCAGCTGGGGTGCCTAAGAGAATTGCTATAGGTTTCAGGCTTATCATAAATCCAAGTCTCTACCTAATTCAACAATATGATTCTGTACTTAATGCTGAAGTAAGCCTACGTCTCGAAATATAACTGGAGACGAAGATTTACTTTGGGAATCTTTCCAACTCATATAGACTATTACTCAGCCAGAGCAAAAGATTTATTTTAGCAAACATTTGGAATTCCCAAGCATTAAGAGCAAGATGAATAGTTTGGGGGGAAGTGTGAGATTTTGCACCTCTGGAGCAAAATTTTCTTTTCCATAATTACAATCAATGGTGCTATCAATGACGGTGATTTTATATTAATGTTGAATAAACTTAAAAGGAAATGATAACCTTTTTTTAAACAAGCAGAGGCATGAAGAATATAGTTTACCTACAATATGAAGACAGAGAGTTTTTGCCTCTGTCGGGGTTTATAGGTTCTTCTTAATTTTTCCCTACATTCAGT
Organism: Myotis daubentonii; assembly: GCF_963259705.1. Lineage (NCBI taxonomy): Eukaryota > Metazoa > Chordata > Mammalia > Chiroptera > Vespertilionidae > Myotis > Myotis daubentonii. Next base: position 27,386,830 of record NC_081847.1, on the reverse strand, counting down.
ACATCTGTTAGAATGAAAGTTTCCAACATGGTTATTTGTAATATTAATTTTACTTCTGAGTCAGTATATTCAGGAAGGCAGTATTTGGTATTTTGTTCTTTTCTTTTTGGCATTGGCTTACTTTTTTCCTCTTGTTAATGTTACTAGTATGTTCTTTGGAACTTCAGCTATTGTATGCATTGTGTATGCATGCATGTGCTCGCACTTACTCCATAGATAACTGTCTATCTGTGGATACTTAAGACAGATACACAGAAATTCAAATGCAGTGGACATTCAAGCGTTTGTTGGATTAGATAATTCTGATATCAGACATGGGAGGTTGCTTGTTTGTTTAATGTAGTGATATATCTTGAAATTACATTGTTTGCTAGGCATTGAATTGTGTTCTGGAGTTCCACTCACAGAAAAAACAAAAAAAACTTAGAGAGAGGGAGAGTTTCTATGAAAGTACCTACAACAGGCACATCACATAATACAATGATTGATATTCTAGTATCATGAATAATGTGTAAGGAAGCAGAGGGAAAGAATCTGTTTATCATAGGGTTGGGGGTGGATGTAGGAACAGGGATGAGGAAGTATACATAAAGAAGTAGGATTTGGTCTATTCCTTGAAGGAAGGTGTATTTCAGGTAGAAGGGGCCCATGCACTGAATCATGGGTATGCTTTGCCTCTTTGGGGAATTTTATATAATAAAAGCCTAGTATGCTAAGTGTCTGGTTAACCGGTCAGCCATTCAACCAATTGAAGTGTAATATGCTAATGATAGGCTAAGGCTGCTCAACCACTCACTATGACGTGCACTGACCACCAGGGGGCAGATGCTCTTACCGGTAAGTTAGCTTGCTGCTGGGGTCTGGCCAATTGGGACTGAACGAGATGGGCCGGACATACCCTGGAGCCCTCCCGTGGTCCCTCTCTGTCTGGCCAACTTCCCGTGTCCCTTCCCAGCCCCGATAGTGCACTGGCGGGGTCCCTTGGTCTGACCTGTGCACTCTTGCACTGGGACACTCTGGGGGATGTTGGAGAGCTGGTTTTGGCCTGATCCCACAGGCCAGGCTGAGGGACCCCCCATGGTGCATGAATTTGTGCACCGGGCTTCTAGCAATAAATAATGTGGGAGGAGTGAATGGTGATTATGGAACAGGAAAAGTTGGGTTGGATGGATATATATATATATATATATATATATTTTTTTTTATAGAATAATCTGGCAGTTGTATGGAGGATCATTTGCAATATGAAGAAAGTAAAGATTACTACAGAGTTGAGAATGCAATTCAGAGGCTGAATATCGGTAATAGGAAGAGGAATGGGGAGAGAGATGGAATTAATGACAAATTTAATATGGAGGATAAAGAGGAGAAAAGCAAAAATGATATAGAGGGGTCTAGTTTGAGTAACTAGACAGAAGGTGATGGCATAAATGGAATGGGGATTTAAGAGAAAGAAATTGTTTTATTTTATTTGCAGTTATTTCCAATGTGGTGATAAAGATTAAAAAAAAAAAACAAAACAGTGAATTTGAACCTACTGAGTTCAGGAGCCTGCCTAACTATTTCAGTGGTTCTCAACCTTCTGGCCCTTTAAAAGAATTCCTCATGTTGTGACCCCCAACCATAAAATTATTTTTGTTGCTAGTTCATAACTGTAATTTTGCTACTGTTATGAATCGTAATGTAAATATCTGATATTCAGGATGGTCTTGGACGGCCCCTGTGAAAGGGTCATTTGACCCCCAGAGGGGTCGCGACCCACAGGTTGAGAACCGCTGATTTAGATGGAGATGTCAGTATACAGTAGGGACAATGAGTTTGGAGCTGGGGAGTGTGAGAAGTACGTACTACCAGGACATGGGTGGTGGCTGTAGACAAGTGAAAGGATGACCTTATACAGAGAAATACACAGAAAAACCAGGTTCAGCAATAGAAACTTTTAAGGAGTATGATGGGAAGGGCTTGCCTCTGGCTGAAGAAAAGTCCGTTCAAGGTGGGAGAAAAGTTGGAGAATATTTTCTTGAAAGCTGAAGGACAAATGTTTCTAAAGGGAAGAGCCAAAAAGAATATAGATGGGAGTTTTTAAAGAAATTTCCTAACTTCTTTGTTCAGTTGGTACAAACCTGAAGTAAGTTCTGGAATTTGCGTGCAGAATTCAGCCCATTTCCCACAGGGAGTAACTTGTTCATTAGAGCACCCTTCATTGCCTCTACTGCCTTCCCTGTTTACCTTCTAAACTCTGCTCTGAACACTTCCTGGGGTCACCTGGGGATAACCAACTTGCAAGCAAATAGTTCAATCGGTATATTTCTGGGCAGGAAACAAACCAAAAACAAACAAAATGTAAATTAGCTTTTTATCTTCCTGAAAATGAAAGCCTGGAATAGGTTAGAAGGAAGATAAACTGTGCAGAGAGAGAACTCGGATGTGGTGAGGTGAGAAACAATTAATAATCAGAAGAGCCCTAGCTGGTTTAGCTCAGTGAATAGAGCATTGACCTGAAGACTGAAGGATCCTGGGTTCGATTCTGGTCAAGGGCACATGCCTGGGTTTGCGGGCTGGATCCCCAGTGGGGTGTGTGCAGGAGGCAGCCAGTCAATGATTCTCTCTCATTGATGTTTCTATCTCTCTCTCCCTCTCCCTTCCTCTCTGAAATCAATTAAGATATATTAAAAAAAAAAATAGAAGAATGAGAGGAAGATCAGGGGCTCTTTATCCCCTGAACCACCAAGGAAGAGATTGGAATGAATACTTTTGGACGTGTGATCATTCTTGATCATTCATCCTATCATTTTGTACAGAAGGAGACAGTTGTTTGTTGAACACACCCCTGGGATAGTGCATTCATTCTAAGTCTGTTGTCATTTTTCATTCAACAAATTTTATGAAGCACATACTATTATACTTCTGGTTTTCTCTCTTAACAAAGGGTCTCCTTCCATCTTTTTTTCTCTGTTACTTATTTGACAACACTGGTTGCTTGTACTTTTCTGACACTGAGTTCAGTTAACCCTACTCTGCTTTTGCCATCTATGATAATAAATTATTATCTTAGAAATATGTTTTGAAGTTAAATTGAATACCTACTTTGAAGTTGCATTAAATTCTCTGTAGTAAAATCCATTGATAAAATCAATAGGGAAAGGCAAAGTTAAAAAAATCAAATTATTTAAAACAGTTGATTTAACCCCAGCTGGTTTAGCTCAGTGGATAGAGCATTGGCCCATAGACTGAAGGGTTCCATTCCGGTCACAGACTTGACCCCTGGCCCTGGTCAGGGCTCATGCGGGAGACAACCCATGGATATGTCTCTCTCACATCAATGTTCCTCTCTGTCTGTCTCTCCCCCCTCCCTTCCACTCTCTCTCTTAAAATCAATGGAAAAATATCCTCGGGTGAGGATTAACAGCAACAACAAAAAAAGTTGATTTAATAATGTTGCTGTGAAATATAGGAAAACTAAGAGCTGGTAATAAATGTTCTAAAACTTGCAGAAATAGAGCAAAATAAATCAGCAATTGGATCTAGAGGCTTCATAATGTCAGATTGTGTTAGGGGTTTTGTTTGCTTTTCCAAAACTACTTCATAGGTGGTATATTAACAAGACTTTTGGAAGGCAGCTATAACAAGACTTTTGATTACATGAATGTAATATGTGCATACTAACAAACTTAGAAGCCAGGAAAGAACCAGATTAGAGAGTAAGACAAGAAAACATGTGACTAGTTCATGTTGGATACAATGGGAATGATACTAAAGAAACAGGAAACTCTTCAGGATAACCAACCTGGTTTAGTCAACAAGTAAATTGCAAGAAAAATTAAGACACAAGGGAAAACTATGGTTTAAAATACTTACCAGTTATTTTAACCAACTGTAATGCATATACTTTATTTAGATTGTGGTTAAAAAAAGAATTTGGCCCTGGTCAGGTAGCTCAGTTGGTTAGTGTGTCATCTCCATGCACCAAGGTTGAGGGTTTGATCCCAGTCAGGGCACATATAAGGATCAACCAATGAAAAGATAAAATAAATGTAACAACAAATGGATGTTTCGCTCTCTTTCTTTCTCCCCCTTCCTCTCTCCATACATCAATAAGTAAATTTTAAAAAGTTTTGACATTTATAAGACAATGTGAACACTGAGTTTTTGATGATATTTATAAATTAATGTATTTTTTATTTTAATGAATTTTTGTTATGGTAAAAGAATACACACCTTTAAATATGCATTCTGAATTACTTACAGGTGCATTGATAAGATATCTGGGATTTAATTAAAATAAAATAGAGGAGTGGGGGAAAGGATGAGCTATGGATGGAGTAGATGGGTGTCATGGGTGAATGAAATTTGAGGGTGGTTGTTCCTGGGTGTTTATTATACTGTCTTGTTTACTATTTTTATGTTGAACAGTATCCATGATAAAAAATGAAAATTAAATTAATGACATATAGATAGGTCATCTACAGTATATAAATACAATAAGGTTTATGTTTATATTAAAACTAGAGGGCTGTTGCACAAAATTCGTGCATGGGTGGGGTCCCCAAGCCTTGCCGGTGGTCAGGGCCTATTGGGCCGTCTTGCCCGGTCCTGATCGGGGTCGGGCCAGACAGGGCCTGCTGGCTGCTGGATAAGGCCTGCTGGACAGGGGGAGCAATCTGGCGGGTTTGGCTGGCCATGGGAGGTTGGCTGTGGGAGCACACTGACCATCAGGGGACAGCTCCTGTGTTGAGCATCTGCCCCCTGGTGGTCAGTGAACATCATAGCAACTGGTCAACTGGTCCTTTGGTTGTAAGGTCACTTAAGCTATTTTATATATATATATATATATATATATATATATATATATATATATATATATATATATAAAAATAAATAAACATCATGGTTTCTTAAATTCTTCTGCTTGATAGAAATAGGTTGAGCAAGTTCAAGAATCAATTAAAATCCTCCTACATTAAGTTTCTTTGCAAATCCAGCTTTGACCTTTGCTCACAGAAGAAAATATGAAAAGAACACATTTGTGAATGTTTATTTCCTTACCCATGACTTGTATAGATATTAGCACAGGACTTTTTTGTTCACCTTGCTCCTATTATCCTATTATATTTTTAAACATCTTAATTATTAATATATTTATTGCCAATATTTTGAATAAAATCTCTAAGACTTATACTGCCCTGCAATAAATTTGCTTAGTTTAGAACTGCAGAATTCAATAAAATGAGGTAGGAATGATAGGTAATTTGATAATGATGTATGATGGTATTGTCATAGTTACTGTATTTTCAAAGAAAATGTCCTCAGTCTTACTTGGAAATCTACAGTCTCTTGTATAATATAGTGATTGGTAAATTAATAAAATTCAGTTTTGGAGTTTTATCTAGATTTTACTTCTGCTTAAAATATAACATACAAAATAAATAATACCTTGTACTGTGTTTAACTAACACACAACATTTTTAATAGTTTTATTCCCAAGAATGGGAAGCATTAAGAATTATCAAAGTTGCTATCCTGAATTATATAAATGTATGCCAAGAAATTATTTCAAAAGAAGAAAAAATGTAAATTTGCACAAAAATAGTCACTATATTATTATAAGAACTAAAATAAAATTAGGCATTATTTGAATGACAAAATGTTGCAAAAAGTAAAAGTAAAAGCAAAATGAATTATTTAACCACTATGAGAGATAAATTTTAAAAATGAGGCAATATGGAAACATTTAGATATAAAATTAGGGAAAAATAAAAGCAGAAAAAAATTAATGCTTTCACTCTGAAATCTATATGTAACATATGTTAGTTTATAAATAAAGACTAGAAGAGGATATTAAAAAATGAAGCCAGCTGTTGTATTATAATGGTAGTGTTAAGAATGATTTATTTTTTAATTTATTTTAATTTTTATAATGGTATTTGTGTGCAAAAATCATCCATGAAAAGATCTATATTGAAAACACAGTCCTAAAGGGAAGAAAATGGAAGATTATTTTAAGTTAAGCCTAAGAAATATAATGAAGAAGTTGTAATGAACTGCCACATATTTTCAAGTCTAGTCCTATCTAATAAAAGAGAAAAATGGTAATTGGCGTACGACGATACCCATTTCATTGGCTAATCAGGGCTATATGCAAATTAACTGCCAACTAAGATTGGCAGTTAACTGCCAACAAGATGGCGGTTAATTTGCATATGTAGGCACAATGCAGGGAGGCGAAAGGGAAAGCAGGAAGAAGCCCCCTGACACTGACAGTGATCGGAAACCCAGGGGGGAGCTAAGAGCTGGGGGGCAGGGCAAAGGCGGCCCTGGGGCCGCCTTTGCCCTGCCTCCCAGCCGTGATCGGAGAATCAGGCGCCTTTGCCGCCCTGGCCAGTGATAGCAGGAAGTAGGGGTGGAGCCAACAATGGGAGCTGGGCACGGTCAAAGCTGGCAGTCCCAGGAGCTAGGGGTCCCTTGCCTGGGCCTAAAGCGGAGCCCACGATCGCGGGGCCGCTGCAGCTGCGGGTCCCCGCTGCCCGGGCCTGACGCCTCAGCCAGAGGCGTCAGGCCTGGTCAAGGGGCCGATCCGGTGATTGGTGATCGGAGGGTGATGAGGGTCAACTCCTCTGGCCGAGGCATCAGGCCTGGGTGGGGGGCGGAGCCGGGGATTGGGGGGATATGATGGTCCCCTTGCCCAGGCCTGAAGCCTGGGTCAGAGGTGTCAGGCTTGGGCGGGGGGTGGAGCAAGCGATCAGAGGGAGATGGGGGTCCCCTGCCCAGGCATGATTCCTGGGCCAGAGGCCTCAGGCCTGGGCGGGGGCCAGAGCCAGTGATCGGGGGGAGATGGGGGTCCCCTGTCCAAGCCTGACACCTCTGGCGGAGGCGTCAGGCCTGGGCAAGGGGCCGATCAGGCGATCGGAGGGTGATGGGGGTCTACGCCTCTGGCGGAGGCATTAGGCCTGGGCAAGGGGCCGATCCTGCGATTGGAGGGTGATGGGGGTCAACGCCTGAGGGCTCCCAGTATGTGAGAGGGGGCAGGCGGGGCTGAGGGACACTCCCCTCCCCACACACACCCAGTGCACGAATTTCGTGCACCGGGCCCCTAGTTTGTATTATAAGAGACGATACATTGCATCTCATGGTTCTGTCCTTAGAAAGGGAAATTGGCACCATAAATCCTGTACTCTTAGTGAGTCATTACATCACTGCGAAGATGTTTGATCTATTTTACTCATCGATGGCCCATTGTCCAGCACAGTGCCTGGCTCTGGGTGTATGAAGCCTAAAGGGATGCTGTCAAGGGCTTTTATCCCGTATTCAGTGCTTTCCAGGAGCAGTACTTTCTTTGACAGTGTCACATTTTGACAGTTTCTCTTTAATTGTGAATTCCTTTTTGAAAAAAGTAATTGCCTTTCTTCTCCACCTGTATGACAACTTTGAAATTGTAGATAAATATTTTCAAGTGCTAACATTGAGTCCCACTCTTCCTACATTTTTCAAAAAAATTTATTATGTACTAGAGGCCCAGTGCATGAAATTCATGCACTTGGGGGGTTCTCTCAGCCCGGCCTGCACCATCTCGCAGTCCAGGAGCCCTCGGGGGATGTCTGACTGACGGCTTAGGCCCGCTCCCTGCAGGGAGCGGGCCTAAGCTGTCAGTCAGACATCCTTAGTGCTTCCATGGAGGTGGGAGAGGCTCCCACCACAGCAGCTGCACTCATCAGCTGTGAGCCTGGCTTCCGGCTGAGCAGTGCTCCCCCTGTGGGAGTGCACTGACCACCAGGGGACAGCTCCTTTGTTGAGCGTCTGCCCCCTGGTGGTCAGTGCACATCATAGCGACCTGTTGTTCTGCCATTTGGTTGATTTGCATATTAGCCTTTTTTTATATAGGATTGGTTTCAGGTGTACTGCTTAGTGGTTAGACAATCATATACTTTATTATGGAGTTTTGCCCTCAATATTTCCTGTACCCTGATTGGTTCCATACATAGTTGTCAAAATATTATTGACTATATTTCCAATGTTTTACTTACTTCCCCATGACTATTTTGTAAGGACTAATTTGTATTTCTTAGTCCCTTTACCTCTTTCTTCCAGTGCCCTAACATCCCCCACACCCTCTGGCAATCACTAAATCTCTGTCTCTATATCTGTGAGTCTGTTTAAATTTTGTTTGTTCATTTATTGTGTTCTTTAGATTCCACATATAAGTGAAATCATATGGTATTTGTTTTTCTCTGACTGGTTTATGCTCAGTGAATAGGTCAGTCTTCCTATATTCTTGAAGAATATTTGAATATTTATATGCTGGTAGAAGGAGGAGGTTGGGGAGGGAGTTGACTTTTTGTTAGGGGTTGTTGCACTGGGGGGCATTTTCAGAACATCTGGGTGTACCCCATTGTCAGGGTCCCAAAACATAGACAGGTATTTGAACCAAACTATAGGTAACACTCTCTCGTGCACTCCCTCTCTCTCTCTCTCTCTCTCTCTCTCTCTCTCTCTCTCTCTCTCTCTCTCTTCCTCTCTCTCTCTCCTGTCGGTCCTTTTCTAAGGTCCCAGTGATTTGTTCCATAGATTTAAAGAAATTCTCAGTATTTGGGATTAGTAGGCAAAATCCTGTAACTGGAGGAAGTGTTTCTCTAGCTAATTCCTTTTTATTCTACAATTAAGTTAAAATAAAAACTCTGCACAGCTGGCTGCTTTTTAAAAGGAGATTATGGATACACCTGTTGATAAGCACTGGCAATGGGAAGGGAAGGTTATTTTTCTATGTATTAGTAACCATGACATGCCTGGTTCATTCCATTACTAGGCATTGCTGCTGGGAAACAAATATTACCCTGCCTCTTGTTTATGTAGTGCATTTTTTTCAAGTTAATTAAAGGGCTTACCGGGCATTATCTCCCTAAACACACAGAAGTCTTAATAAAATGTAGACAGACCTATGCTAACATCACATTACACCTGTTTTATAGTGCTCTTGGACTATAAAAATACGGTCCCTGTCCCAAAGAGTTTATATGTACTTCCTGATGCGTATGTTCTAAGTACATCAAATGTGAGGAAATGGGCAAAGCGAATGAGAAATGAGGGCTAAGGGCTGTTTTTCATTTATTTCATGAGATTATTGAAAATAACGAAAAGGAGAATACTGTTTTAGATAAACCAGTGTGCGAAATAAGCATTTTATTGATGAATTTAATTTGTTTAAGCAAAGTCACAGATGAATTTATGTAACATACAGAATGGAAGGAATTTTGGTCCTGAATAATGTGAAAATCTTCCTCAGTTTTTACCTTCGCTTTTCAGGGAAGATTATGATCAGGTAATCAAGGTTGAATTAATGTCTTTGTTTCTAAAAATGCTTTGCTGGCAGTTATCTTCGGAGAAGATGATTAATGGTACAGATAGCATTAAAGAAGAACGAGTTGTCTGGATTTTACAGATGGTCTTCAAGGGGCAGCTGCCCTGACTATAGGCACTCTGATTTAATTAAACTTTAGGGCTGAAGAAACTTAAAAAAAAAGTCTTGAGGTTGCACAATGTGTTTAACCTTGAGGTTTGTCAACAGTTGTAGAATAAAATGAACACTTTACAGGAACAAATCAGTATGCAGTTTTTCAGGTCAACCACCAAATGACTTTTCCATTGTAAGTGAAACTAGGAAGTAAGTTTTCTTGGCAAATGTAGCATTTGTTCTCAGAGGAGTTAGTTATTGTCTTAAAACAATGGGTATATGTAAAGTGTAACAGGATAAGAAGGAAGGTGTAATCTTATGTTAATTTTACTGTGGTGTTATATTGTGTTACTTTTCTGGGCTTAAAAAACAAGTTTTTGTCCTTTTTTAATATTAAATGACAAAATTAGCACTTGCTTACTGAAAGTATATGATGATTCTCAACCTCCAAAGTCATATCCCTGTTGGAAAAGAAAAACCAAATGTATCTGCATTAGAAGTATGTGAAATAAAAAGTATAGCTCTTTCTTCATTTCCTGACCCACCCAGAAATCATAACTGGGATTAGTGTGATGTAGTGCTATGCAGAATATTTTATTCTAGGCGAGAATAGTGTTTTATTAGCATTTTATTCTAAGTAAGAGGAAAACATACATACACATATGAAGATAATATCTAACATTCATAAGTGTTTATCCCAGCCCTTCCTCTGTAGTAGTGCTTTTGCACACATACACCATTAAAATTTTACAACCCACTATAACTTAGGTGCTATTGTCAGCCTTCACTTTATAGATGAGGAAACAAGAGAGGGAGAGCTTAGAAACAATTTGTGCAAGATGACACAGTAAAAGGTTGAGCTGGGATTCAAACCTAGGTGTCCATAACATAAGTCAAAATGTTTATCTCACATAACCATAAGTAAATAAACTGGTTAGATCTGTATGTCCAGATGTATAATTTTTGTTTATTTGTAAAAATAGGATCACTGTACATCTTGTGCATTTTCCTTTATTTAGCAATAAATCAAGCCCATCTTTTCATGTCTGTGACTATAGCTCTATTTTATTGCTACTAAAAGGTTCACTAAATGACTTTGAATAATTCCATAGTTTGTGTTTTTCTCTTACTCCTATGAAAACAGTGATGGGCATTCTTTTACATACATCTTGTGCTCACATGGAGGTATTGCTGCAAGTACAGATTCTCAGAAGTGAAGTTTGATCAGAAACTGTGTTGACTTGAAATTGTGAAAGGTACCACTCAATACTCTACCAGTTTACACTCCCACCCAAAGGATGGTTTATAAGACAGGATGACCCAAGAAAAAGATAATCATGTATTCAATAAGTTATTGAGTTCTATATATGCTTTCAGGAATTCCATCAAAAAAGACAAAACAGGCTCCTTTCCCTTTCTGGCAGCTTCTGACTCATTTATGTAGGCCAGAAATACACGGCCAAATGGACACAGGCAATTTCCATACTAAAGCAAGTCCATAGTTAATGATATTTCATGGTTTCTTAACTGTGACCTCTTAGGGTCACACATTCATCATGGGTAGCAGAGGCTCGAACTCCACTTAGCCTGATCTTTTAGAACACAACCCAAACGAATGTTTAGCTAATGTACCCTGGGAATAATTTTGAAAATGTATGTAACCCTTCAGAAATGTTTACATTAACCTCTACATTTTTTTTCTATGTGAAGTTTTGTTAGCCATAAAAGATGCAAATTCTGTTTATATTATAAGTAGGACCATTAAGAAAAACTACTTTATTACCCTAATGTGTCCTGGAATCTATACACCACAACTATTTCATGCCAACATTTATGCAATTAGAAAACACAAAAAGTTATCTTTCAATAAGAGATTTATGATTGTTTTTGCTTTAACTTGGAATTCTACACTATTTCTATCATGAGATTTTAATATCTATATATACTACCAACCATTACAACTGAATGACTGAAACAACCTGTTGACCAGTCACTATGATGCGCATTGACCACCAGGGGGCAGATGCTCAATGCAGGAGCTGCCCCCTGGCGGTCAGTGTGCTCCCACAGAGAGAACGCTGCTCAGCCAGAAGCTGGGCTCACAGCTGAGGAGCACAGCTGCGGAGGTGGGAGGCAACTCCGCGGCAGCACTGCCCAGTGGGGAGTGGCAGCAGCAGGTACAGGGGGCTGGGATAAGCATGAGCGGCGTGGTACCTGGCCCCGTTTTGGGCTCCTCCCTGGCCACCTGCCACCTGCCGCCTAGCGCACTGCTACATCCCCCAAGAGGTCCCGGATTGCGAGAGGGTGCAGGCCAGGCTGAGTGACCCCCCATGAATTTTATGCACCGGGCTTCTAGTGACAATATATTTGTGCTTGCCATTCCTGTACTAATTATTTCAGCATAAGCTTCTGCAGTAAAAGTACATATATGTGTCTGTGTTTAAATGTGAACTTAAAATTTTTTTTCTATGACTATAAGTCACTAAGTATTAACATTATTCTGGATGGCATATTTCAATTATTAGTTTCTTGATAAATAATTATTAAAAATCTTAAAATTTACATGTTATAATAGTTTTTAATATAAAAGTAAAACATTATTGGAAATACATCTCTTAAAGAGACACATAATGCTATCTTTTAAAAATTCACGTGTCCTGCCTGGCTGGTGTGGCTCAGTTGGTTGAGCATTGTCCCATGCACCAAAAGTTCACCAGTTTGATTCCTGGTCAGAGCACATGTTGGGATTGCAGGATTGATCCCTAATAAGGGTTGTGCCAGGATGCAGCCAATTGATGTTTCTCTCTTCCTCTCCCTTCCTCCCTCTCTAAAAAAATAAAATAAAATAAAATAATCATGTGTTCAGGGTGAAAATTATAATTACAAAAATGAAATAAGCTTCTATATCATATTCCTTTTATGCTTGCTCAGAAGTATGCCCAGATTAATAAATGGGTGGAAAAGAGAGTATTTTTTTTGTAGTAATGCCTGTAAGTCTTGGGACTCTTAATTTATATACCAAAGAAAATCATCACTGATCTAACACCAAAAGTCATTTTATTAATTAGCTGGGAACTTAGCTAGGCTGTTCTTCAGTTTTGTTAAATGTAAATAATTGGGAACTACCTGGCTTGTAAAATGATTTGTTTACAGTATTGAAGTCTTTTACTTTCTCAATTTCTGGGAAACTCATCAAGAGATCGTTCTCTATATCAGTTAGTCTTTCACACAGGGGCAGCCTGTGTAACTTAGAACGGTTTCAGAAAATCAGAATATTGGTAATTTCAATACACTTTGACCAGTTAATATTTTCTGTTGATAAAAGCTTTTACCATAATTTTATGTCTATCCAAACCTTGGAGTTATAGATTTAACTCATTCAATTCCTGGGAAATGTCCACCAGGTATATAATCCAACTGGGAAACCCAACAACCCTTGCCAGAAAAAGGCTGATTTCATTTTTTAAATTCAAATTCAAATAAACATGTAAATGTGTACTGCTATGATCTTCACCTCTTTCTGAATGCTAATGGTGGCGGGGAAGAGGAGGAAGCTTTGCTGTGAGTTTTTGCCTGTCAAAGTAACACGCCGCTGCTGTCCAGATGTTTCCCCACTGTTCCCATTTGTTCCCATGGGGCTCTTCCTCAGGTTGGGTGCTTTCATTCTCAGTAGTAGGTGATGGACAGGCAAGTGTGTTAAATGAAAATGGTTAGCCCTCCCACTGCCTTACTCTGCAATATATTTGAACTCAGAATATTGATATACTCAGGGCTGACCCATAACACCATTGCATGATTATTCCCAATGATTATACCCACTGATATAATGACCTTAGTACGATGATGGTTGGCTGAGGGGGCCTGGCTTTGCAACTAGTGAGAAGAATGCCAGTGAAAGGGTGGGTGAGAAAGGCATGGCGGCATTATGATGGGTGTCTTCTTGGGCTAATCAGACTTAAGGACCTTGAAAACTTGCTGGAATCTCCCTTAAAATGCTCCATGCCCATGTTCTGCTTGGAAAATGTTGGTGTGCCATCATATCTCCCTTTGAACAACTGCATTCTAGATCATGTAATTGGTGCTATATTTTGTAGCCTTGCTCCCCCACCCCCTCTGGTCTAATGTCTTTTGTTTCAAGGACTGATGTGGCCTCATCCCTTTTTCATATGATAATATCCTCTTAAGTGGCCTTTGAGTTGCCCATTAAGCAAATCCTGGGTTTGGGATGGGTGGTGCTTTTAAGAAAAATGCTAGTGATGAGCAGTGGCAAATTTTACTGAATTTGAACTTTTTAGATTCTCTACCTATAATTATAATCAAATAAAACTCTAGGTGGGTGTGGATTGGTCTGTAAGAGTCTTCTAAAAAAAGTCCCCAGAGGAGAGGAGAGATATATATAATCGGTTGCCTCCTGTGGGAATGGAACCTGCGTCCCTTCCATGTGCAGGCCAAAGCTGTAACCACTGAGTGACACCGGCCAGGAACCATATTGTTTTTGCTTGTTTAAATTATTTAAGATTTTCTTAATTTTCTTTTTACAGTGGAAGACATGTTTCTCTAATTTCTGTTAAAATCTATTTTAATTCTTCTGTGACATATAGTTTGAAAAAAAAATCTGTTGGTATATCAACTTCCCTAAAATAAATTATCCAAAGCAGTTCACTATCTATAATTTTATCCTGAGTTAAAAAGAAAATCTGCTTTCTAGGTCAATCTTCATTAAGCTATTAATATCCTTTTCATATTATAAGACTTCTTAATTTCTTTTATTAGCAACTGCAAGCAGCTGAAATATGAATGTCATTACTTAGAGTATTTATTGATATTTAAATTCTCTTCAGCAGTTTTGCCCTGATGTCAGCAACCTTCTTTCTAGTAAACAGGTATACTGTCCATATTTATTGAACCATATTTATGTTTTTATTTTGCATCTGCTGATAGCTCTGCCTCTTTTCTATAATTTCATATTAGCGAATTCAAGAATTGTCACAGGGACACTTGGTTATTGGTGAATCTGGAAAAGCCTGAATTTTATTCTGCTGTATTAGCAAGAGCATAAAAACCTCTTGAGAATAAATAAATGAGAAGTCAACTTACAAAGTTCAGAACAGTATCTGACTTTCTGGTTCATTATATATAGTTACTTGAAAAACAACTAAACATTTTATTCTGGATAAAATACACATCCAGGAAATATGATGGATAGAAAGAACATTGGAGTAAGAGTCTGGCAATATGATTTTCCTTTCTGCTCTGTGACCTTTGCCAAATAAGCCTGTCTTTGAGTCTCCTTGTTCTAATTTATAGAATGAAATGGTTGAATCACAGGGATTGTGTTCATTCCACACTCTGTATTTTAGGACCTCATGGAGTAGTAACTTTAGTTGTTATTGTGTTTTAGATTATAAATGATATAAAAGAGAAAACATAAACTATATAGACATACATCACACAAAAAGTCAAACTGTCTCTGCCATTTCCAACCTTGGCTAAAGGCACTATTCACTGTTTGCTGATGGCTGGATGATATGTCCTTGCATGAGCATACTATTACTTATTTACCTATTGAAGGATATTGGAGTACTTTCAAGTTTCAGACACAGCCACATGCAGAGAGTCCCAAAGAATATTCTTGTATATATTTTTTGAGTCCTTATATGAAAATGCTTCAACGAAGTATGGGAAAATTTAAAATCTATATAAAAATGGACATTATGGATTTTTTATTTCTTTGCAAACCTGGACATTGGAAAACAAGGTCTCTCCTTTCTTGAGTCCCTTCCTCCACCTGTTAAAGCCTTTCCAGGTGTCCTTTCGATGATACAATTGTTTCTTGCTAGAAGACTCTATTGTCTAAAAGCTTGATGGTGACATAAAGCATACTCACTAGTTTACCTAAGAATTTATTGGGCCCAGTATTGAGTGGAGGCCAAGGCTACAGCAGTGAACAAATGCCAACTCTTCTGTAGTTGCTTTCATGGAGTGTAGAGTCCAGGTGGTCAGGGTCAACGATAAGGGCAGGAATGAATGTATGTTTCCCAGCTGAGGAGAGAGACCTGTGAATACAGAAGGACATGTCTCAATCTGATGGTGGTGGCTGGCAGGGAAGGGCTCACTGGGTAGTGATCAGAAGATGAGATGAGCTAATTGCTCCATCTGGTGGGGGCAGTAGTGAGCGGGGAAGAAGAGCTTTGCAATCAGAGGAGACTAAACATGCCAAGGCTCTGTGGCAGGAGGTAGCAAAACAAGTCTGAGAAACTGAAAGAAAGCCATTGGCCGAACCCAGAACCGAAGGTGAAGGTTGGAGAAAGTTAAAGCCAGAACAGGGACTTGAGTAAAGCCTGCCCTGTTGGCCTGGTTTGATTGCATCTTAAGTGAGGTAGGAGGAATAAAGCAAAGGGGGAAGTAGAAGTGGTAATGGTGAGCGTGTGTGTGTGTGTGTGTGTGTGTGTGTGTGTGTGTGTGTGTGTGTGTTCGACAAAGAAACATCCAAACCTGTAGAGAAGAGAATTTTTATGAGTTTATTTGAGCCAAACTGATGGCTATTGCCAGGAAGCAAATTCTCAAGATATTAAGGAAAATGCTCCAGAGAATGGCAGTTTTGCTGCTTACTTTATACATTAGTATCAGAGGAGGAGACTAAGGAGAGTTACATGAAATCCATTGGTGGTAGATTAGGGAGGGGGGGAGAAAGCAAAGTGGGGAAATCTCTCTATTAGCTAAAAAGCAAAACTGTTGTAGGCAGCAGGAATGGCACCAGGTGTCTGACCTGTGGTGTCAGAATGGACCTGGGTTCTGCAACCTCGGTACTTGGGTTCTGGCTAGGAAAGAATTCAGAGAATATTTATTTGGTAAATTACAGAGGTAGAAAAATTAATTCTTATTAAGAAATGGACTTAGGAAACAAGTTATGGAGGTAAAGGAAGGGCCCTTGGAGCGTGGGAGTGAGGAAGCTAATGCTAATGTGTCTGGGGCATGGAGCCGGAGTAGAAGGGGGAAGGAAGATGCACTTGAGTGCTTCAGGGCGGGAGAGCGCACAGGGCCCTCCATCTTAGGGGTTTTAAGGACGGAGATTTTAGGGGAGGTCCCAAGAGAAAATCTTACTAGAAAATTCAGCGGTTTTCCAGGTGTGTCCTTCCAAGGTTGTGGTCTCCACTGAGTGATTGGCAGGCACCAGGGCAGGGTCATTACTCAATGCAGCTGGTCCTGAGGCTGGTTGTGTAGCTTCTCTGGGCCTGGAGCTGAAACACAACTGAGGCCTAGATGTTATCTCTAGGGAGGAAAGGTCAAGGGGTCCAAACCCCATGACTAGGGATATGCCAGGGAGGAAAAGTCACCCTGGGGGCGAGGTCCCTGCCTACAACTGATTGTCCATTGCTAGTCACCCAGGGCCTTCCACCCCGGTGTCCTCACATACCTGGCCCATCATCCTTGTCCTGCTCAGGTCTGTCTAACTTCCTATAACAAAACAGAGACACATACTTTTTTTTTATATTGGTAGGTACAGGATAGTTAGTAATTAATATTTATAGCACATGGTGATGGTCTGCAGGGAGGAAAATAACAATGGGGTTCTGTGGTCTGTGCTCTGGTGCAGTCAGTCGTGCCTTGAGGCATCTGGGAAAGAAAATTACTGTGGCATTTCAAAGGTGTCCTCTTAGATGTAAAAAGACAATAGATAAACTCACTAAGGTAAACACTGACCTTTGTCAAGGAAGCTATAGGCCTAGGAAGTGACTACCCACCATGACCCCCATTTATTTATTTATTTGTTTGTTTATTATTATTTTTAATATATATTTTTTATTGATTTCAGAGAGGAAGGGATAGGGAGAGAGAATATAAAGATCAATGAAGAGAGAGAATCATTGATCTGCTGCCTCCTGGATGCCCTCCACTGGGGATTGAACCTGCAACCCAGGCATGTGCCCATGACCGGAATCAAACCCATGACCCTTCATTCTGCAGGCTGTCACTCTATCCACTGAGCCAAACCAGCCAGGGTTCACCATGACCCTCTTTAATTAGGAACTTTTATGTTTTTTATCTTCAGGCCATCCTCTGAGGTCTCTGAGTTTGTAAGCCCTGACATGCAGCCTCCCCTGAGCTAGTCAGGATTAATATGTGGCCCCTTTTTCATCCAGTGTCCTCAGGCAAATAACATACTTAAATATGCATTAACATAAATTGTAATAAAATATGGAGAGAATGTTTGGACTTTAAAATGTTAGGATCTTGCTCTGGCCCGTGGATCAGCTGATTGGAGCATCATCCCTTACACCAAAAGATTGTGGGTTCCATTCCCAGTCAGGGCAGATACAGATACCTAGGTGGCAGATTTGATCCTAGGTCAGGGTGCATTCAGGAGGCAGCTCCTCTCTCTCTTTCTCTCTCTCTCTCTCAATAGATAATTCATCAGATGAGGATTAAAACAAAAAACAAAAGTAGCCTGGCTAGTGTGGCTCAGTGGTTGAGCATCGACTTATGAACCAGGAGGTTATGGTTTGATTCCCTGTCAGGGCACATGCCCGGATTGTAAGCTCAATTCCCAGAGTAGCGTGTGCAGGGAGCAGCAAAACAATGATTCTCTCTCATCATTGATGTCTGTATCTCTTTTTTCCTTTCCCTTCCTCTCTGAAATCAATAAAAATGTATTTTGAAAAAAGTTAAGATCTTGCTTATCTTGTGCTAGTTTCCCATGTAAGCAGATAGTTCATAATTCTTTCGGAAGTATTTCTCTTCACAATGCATTTATTTCCCAGAGTTCAGCGAGGTAACACTAATAATGTCATTTTCCTGCTGGGCAGAGAGTCCCCATCCAATTTAGCATTCACAACAAAGAGTGTCCATATAATGTGATCCTGAACTACTGGACCAAAGAAAGGACAACAGTATATGTGTTTTTAAAGCCCTGATTCAGGCTGCTAAAAAGCAAAAGTTAAACAAAGGCAGTTGTAGTAAAGAGCAATTTTAGATGTACTGTTTCAGCTTTTGGGATGATGTACAAATAATGACTTAGCAGAAATGGATCCAATGTGTACTGATGAAAGCAGCTGCGTCTTCATTCATGAAAAAGCTGCTGAAATGTGCCTAGTACTACATTTTGTAGCCTTGCTCCCCATCCCTTTCTGGCCCAATGTCTTTTGTTTCAAGGACTGATGTGTCCTCATTCCTTTTTCATGTGATAATATACTCTGATGTGGCCTTTGAGTTGCCCATTAGGCAATCCAGAGATTTGGGATGGAGGATGGTTTTGTGGATAATGTGCTGTTTAATTTTCTCTTTTTCCTTTCAAATACATGAAGTGCCCAGTACCCCTCCTGAATTATTTGGGAGACTGTTTGCACTTTCTTGCTTGAGGGCTGTATCTGTGGAGCTGCTAAGAGTATAGAAAAACAAAACAAAACAAAACCAAGCTAACTTGAAAGTGGTGCAGTTATTGCTAAAATATGTCTCCCGCCATCTAATTCCTTGGTGTGTAACTAGCTAAGGATGCCTTTGTTCCTTCCCAACTCCACCCCAGCTTCTCCAGGACTGAGGTCCATTTAGATAGCTGGGCCTGGTGCCGAAGCTGTGTGTTTACCAGATGAGTTTGGGGCCACTGGAAGATTATTTTGTTTTTCTAATCTCAGGATCTCCTGAAAGTTCCCTTCAGCCTTTTCTTCTCCCACCTACCACAACACAATAAATACAAGACAACTCACAGGCATCCACTCAAATGTATCCCTTCTTATATTTCTGAATCAATTTTTTAGTTTCAAAAGCCCATAGTAACAGGAAAGCTTAAATAGCCAACAGAGGGTAAAAAAAAAAAGGTAAACCAGTTTCTGGATGACTCTGAAGCTGCAGTGTTTGGGGAACATCTTTGTTATTTGTTGAGGGATTAGAGATTCAAGAAAGTCTTATTGCAGAGCAGGACACTGGGTTGCTGTGAACCTCAACCAATCAGGAGCCATAATCTGTTTGTTGTTGTTTTTTGTTAATCTTCAACCAAGGATATTTTTCCATTGATTTTTAGAGAGAGTGGAAGGGAGAGGGAGAGACAGAGAGAAATATCAATGTGAAAGAGACACATGGATTGGTTGCCTCCTGCATACATCCTGACTAGGGCCAGCGAACCTGCCACCGAGGTACAAGCCCTTGACTGGAATCAAACCGGGACCCTTTAGTCTGCAGGCCAATGCTCTGTCCTCTGAGCCAAACCGGCTAGGGCCTTAATCTGTTTTTGTAAAGTGGAGAAGGGCAGTTTTTGCCCTTCACTAGCTGGTAGTTCATTGCCCCACCCCCACCCCCTTGGAGCACTACAGCCCTAGATTATGCAATATGTTTGGAATTCTCCCTCAAAAGTCTAGTTTGCGGCTAAACTGGGTTGTGAACATTAAGAGCTTTTGGTTTCTTTGACAAACTTGAACTCATTGGATGCTCTGACCATCAGCATTATCTTGGTTACATAGACCAAGGGCTCTGGGCTCAGATCCAAAACTTGCACAAAATGATCAACCTGGAATACTGCCTGAATATCTTTGAAAAGTACTTACATGGAAAAAATAGTAGATAATCTATATTTAATTTTTATATGTATATATATATATTTACTTATAAGTTGTTTTTTAATTCACAGAAGGGAACAGTACTCATCTCATGAAAAAGAGAGATAATTAATGATACTCTAACCACTCAATAATCCAGTGTTGGTCTTCTTTACTTTTTAAGATTCTTTTCATTTGAAAGCTATTTATATGATTTTGAGGAGTATGTTAAAATTAGCTGATATTTTAAGATCCTTTTGACATTTTACATGATTATAGGACATGGGGACATAAGTTCAGAAAAGCTGGAAGGCTCTCACAGTTGAAGAGCTGCCATATTTGGGAGTTCTTGGCAAAGTTTTATATAAACTGTATGTTTTTCACTTAGGGAGTCTTTATAATGGAATTAAAAGTACCCACCATACTTTGTACATAGACTTCTGGTTACAGAAGGAATACAGCAGAGCTATTGAGCAATATGGAATTTGAAGTTAGAGAAAAAATCAGAGTGGATCTCAGATTGGGCCCTAGGCTACAGGGTTTGCTCCTGAAAGTGGAAACATTCAGGAATCTGGGGACTGATGTTTCCTTCCAAGGGGGCAATGCAGTTTGTTGTGTTCTCTTTTGGCCTCCACAGTGTGAGAAGGACTTCTAAAACAGGGGCAGAATTCAGAGATACATTTGAGTTTAAAAATACAATTGTGGCCCTAGCCGGTTTGGCTCAGTGGATAGAATGTTGGCCTGAAGACTGAAGGATCCCAGGTTCGATTCCAGTCAAGGGCACATGCCCGGGTTGCGGGCTCGATCCCCAGTGGGGGGCGAGCAAGAGGCAGCCAATCAATGATTCTCTCACATCATTGATGTTTTTTTTCTCTCTTTCCCTCCCCCTTCCTTTCTGAAATTAATAAAAGAAATATACTTAAAAAAATTGTGAGTGAAGATAGAAAGTGGCTATAATTAAGTAGAAATAGAAATCTGATGAAGGTTTACAGTCTCCAGGTATAAGGTAGTTTCCTGGGAAGTGGAAAATCCTTGCCCCAGATGAGAAAGGGCCTCACAAAAGCTCATATTTAACCATAAATACAGGTCCACACACAAAAATGATAAAAGTGTAAGAGAGAAATTCAGACCATTTCCCTTCCTATACATGATACTAACATCTGTGGCTATACAGAAACCTAAGTATTGAGAGCTCTAAGTCTGTTAATGGAACATTCAGAAGCCCGAACAACAAAAAATAGTAATGGCAATCCATTTCCATAACATGACACAATTCATAGGAGAGCCCCAGCCTCCTGCCTCGCCAGACTCTCTCAAATGTGCCCTCTACACATGATTCTTCACGGAGGTACTTTGATTCACTCCCATTCCCTGTATAATTTCAATCTACCCGAGGATGAGTGGCTGCAGCGAAGCCTTGGTGTACCTCTCCCAAAACTAGTTTTAAATCCACTTCACTGAAGGTCATATTATTCCCATTCCCCCCTAGCACACACCCCTTGTCCACATATATATTTTTTAAAGCAGCTGGAACCTTGACACAGAAGCCAAAGTGTGTTATGTAATTTCTAGTAAAGACCCCTTCAGATATGAGGGGTCAGGGTTAGTGCCTGGGTAGGGTCTCCATGGCAAGTTGGGGTGAGGAGACTGCGTCAGAGTGTTGGAAGATGGTAGAGTTGAAGAAAAGCTGATTGATAAGATGACTAAGAAGACAAAATTTTAATTCACTTGTATTCATCCAGCCATTCAACAATATTTAGATTGCTCTTTATTATATGCCCAAGGCTCTCTTAGGGTAGGTGAGGTCCTTTTTTCCATCAGTAGGGGATGTATTGTGGTACCTCGCTATTCAGGTGTAATGCATAGGTGGGCAGCTTCTGGATCCCTTGGGAGAATGTTGAAGATGAGCATCTCTAAGTACATTAAAAGTTAGAAACATTGGTACAAGGTAGAGAGTTGATTCTAGAACCGTACGACCTGGGTTCACGTCCCAGCTTTCACCTCTGTGGTCTTGGGCAAGTTTTTAAATCTCTGTTTCCTCTTATGTAAACTGGGAATAATAATAATACCTACTTCATGAAGTTGTTTTAAAGAATAAATGAGTTAACATTATAAAAGTTTTAACACATAGTAAACATTACATAAGTATTAATAAATGAAGTAGGCAGTTAGACAAAAATCCAGAATGTAATAGAAAATGGAGGGTATGGACTAGTGAGTTTCAAAGGGGATAGTATCTGCCCCTTCATAGAATACATTGTCCCCGCTGGTCCATTGTTTTGTTTTCCACAGTTGCAGTTACCTGTGCTCAACTGTGGTCTGAAAATATTAAATGGGAAATTCCAGGAATAAACAACTCATATGTTTTAAATTGTGCATCATTCTCGGTGGCATGATAAAATCTCGCGTGACTCCGCCTCAGACGTGAATCCTCCCTTTGTCCAGCGCCACCACGCCCCACGTGCCAGTCTTAGCAGCCATCTTGACAATCAGAAATGTCTTGGTATCACAGTGCTTTGATTCAAATAACTCTTATTTTACTTAATAATGTCCCCAAAAATACAAGAAGAGTGATGCTAGCAATTCATTTATGCCAGAGAGAAGCAGTACAGTGCCTTTTTTAAGTGAAATGGTAAATACAGTACACTAAGATACATTATTTTGAGAGAAAAAGAAGGAGACTGATTCACATAACTTTAGTACATTGTTATAATTATTCTGCTTTATTATTAGTTATTGTTGTTTATAATTTGTACATTAAACTTTGTCATAGCTGTATATGTCCAGGAAGAAACATAATATATGTATGGTTAGGTACTATCTGACATTTCAGACATCTACTGGGGGGCCTTGGAACGAATCCCCTCTATGCTTTAGAATTTTGTGGCAGTTTGGTTCTTCCATTGATTGGGAAATGCTGTAGGAGAGGGTAGTATATCCTGCCTAAGTTTCAAATTTCCTAACATGTGAAAATGTTCTGATGCTCCATATAACTTCATTGTACATGTAGTTGCAAGAGTTATGAGTTTCAGAGTTTCATTATGCACTGAACTTTTCAGGGCTGCAACTGCCATGTAATGAACAATAATTGTATTTTGTTTTGTTCAGAACATCACCATTTCAGAGTGTCACTAATGCAACACCAATCCCAGCACATGAGTGCCCATGCAATGCACTTCTATCAGCACATGGCTCTCACTGTGGTTCTCCAGAGACTTCCCATGTTTTCTAGTGAAGCTGTGGCCAAGCGCTGATATATGGAAATGCATGCGCCTTTAGAGTAAATTACTTTCCTTTTGTTTCTTTGTATTACAATTAGGACATTATTTTGGTGGTAAGACATCAGTGGATGGATAGATTACATTATCAATGAATTTCATTTTATTACAAACTAGAAGTCCGGTGCACAAATTCGTGCACAGGTGGGGTCCCTCGGCCTGTCCGGTGATCGGGGCCAATTGGGGTCATCTCTCCCAGTCCCAATCAGGGCTTATTAGGGCGGCTGGCCAAGGGGAGGGACTGCAGGAGGTTGGCTGTGGGAGCGCACAGTCCACCAGGGGGCAGCTCCTGTGTTGAGTGTCTGTCCCCTGGTGGTCAGTGCACATCATAACTACCGGCTGGTTGTCTGGTTGTCCAGTTGTAATGGTTGCTTAGGCTTTTATATATATATAGCTATTTGTTAAGACAGTGGCAGAGTTGGGACTAAGATGGGCAGGAACCACTGGAACAAGCAAATATCCTGGGACAGTGTCAGTCAGAGGGGGTGGTTGGAAGTTGGACAATGAGCTGTGCATGAGGAAGGTCCTTGTTAAATGGGCACAGATTGTCCCATGAAGGAGTTAGTGTGGTCTTAGCTAGCCAAACTCTGTTTACTCATGTTAGATATCAACAGTTCTCTTTAAACCTTTATAAACAAGGTAGAAGTTAATGTCTTTCTAGTGGAGAGCAGTCACTACACCCAAACTAACATCGAGTCCATGCCCAGACTTGTTCACATACTCACATACTTCTGGAGTTCAGTCAGCTGCTAATATAAGTGTGTTTATTCCTTGTCCTCTTCATTCTGCACTAATGAACACCAATAAGAGTGACATTACTAGAGGGAGAGATAAAAATTTGAAATAAGTTTTATGTTATAAATTTACCCTTTCACAATTTGGTACACTGTTATTTCTAACAATGTGAGGATTACACAAGTGATTTTTTTTCTTCTAGGTTGCAAACTATTTGAAGACAGGGTATTAATTTTGAATACTTTTGTGTCATTGGTAACTAAAAGAAGGCCTGGCATAGAATAAGAACACAATATATCTTGAATGAACAAACGCCTTTATGGGGTGATGTTGGGTTTGGGATAATAAACTGAGTTGTAGCCATGCATTCTAGTTCTACTCCCAGATTTGTCACAGAACTGAGTTTTGAATTCACCTAAGTGACTTAAAATCTTGGTTTCATCACCCAAAATCTGAAGTTAATGAATCTTGCCCAGATAATATATAACATTTTTCTTAAGATCAAGAGAAAGAAGTCAGATAAAACCATTAGAAAACCACAAAGCTCAGACCAAATGCAAGCTTTAATAGTTTCCCCAAAAGTGTATAATCAGATTTGGGTTATTCAGGGTGGAGTGGTGCATTAAGGAGGATGTTGTGGGCTGAATAATGTATCCTCCAAAATTCATGTCCACCTGGAACTTCATAATTTACCAGTCTTTAGAAAAAGTTTTTTACAGATATATCAGCTAAGATGAGGTCAAAATGGATTAGGATGGGCCCTAACTCCAATGACTGGTGTTCTTATAAAAAAGGAGAAGACACACAGAGACCCAGGGAGGAAGGCTATGTGAAGATGGAGGCAGAGATTTGCGTGATGTGGCTACAAGCCAAGGACCCCAAGGATTGCTAGGGGCCACCAGAAGCTAGGAAGGGGCAACCCAGGCTTCTTCCCTAGCACCGTAAGAGGAGCATTGCCCACTAGCCTCCAGAACTGAGAGAGAATGAACTTCTGTTATTCACAATTACCCAGTGTGTATGTAGCACTTTGTGACAGCAGCCCTAGGAAACTAATACAAGGAATAATTGCTTTTTCTTCTTGTGGAGAAAGGGACAGGATTAGAGGTAAAATAATACTTGTGAAATTTTTCCTGGTGTCCTGTCATCCTTTCCATTGGCCAGATCTTCTTTATGGAAATAGAAGTAGGTAGCAAAGATTTAAAAGCATGGCTTTTGAGACAGACATAGGTGGGATCCTTATCCCACTATTGGCAACACTCTGGGACTTGGGCTCACTTCACTTGGGCACAGTCCCAGCTGTAAAGTCTAGGTCAGGGGTGGGCAAACTTTTTGACTCGAGGACCACAATGGGTTCTTAAACTGGACCGGAGGGCCAGAACAAAAGCATGGATGGAGTGTTTGGTTGAACTAATATAAATTCAAAGTAAACATCATTACATAAAAGGGTACGGTCTTTTTTTTTTTTTTTTAGTTTTATTCTTTTCAAACAGGCCAGATTCAGTTGTATGTTAATTACATTTATAAACATTATGAACCCCACATGACAGTGTCATGATTTTGCTTTAAATAGTTTTATGTTTTGTAAAGAAACTAAGAGGAAAACCCTATTCAAAATTTTTTATTTACTACTTACATATATTTACCCACGTCTAGTGCATTTCATTCATTCCTAAAGATTCAGTCTTCCATCTTGTATCACTTCCTTTCAGTCAGAAGGGTTTTCTTTAGGATCGTGTGGTAAAGGTTTGCTAGAGAAAAATATTTTTAGTTTAATGCTTTGAAAATGTCCCTATTTTAACTTTATTCTCAAATGATTTTTTTTTTCTGGATATGGAATTTTAGGATGACATATTTTTATTCCTTTCAACACTTTAATAGTGTTTGCTCATTTCTTGTCCCCAATGCAGTCATTCAAATCATTATTTATCTTTTGGTAATACCTTGTTTTACTCTACCAGTTTTCAAAATTATTTTTCTTTATCTTTAGTTTTTAGCACCTATATAAGGTAAATTTTAAGGTATATTTTTCTTTGTATTTACTCTAGTTGGGTTTTGCTTAGCTGCTTCAATCTATAAATTCATATCTTTCACCAAACCATTTGGCTATTATTCTTTAAATATCTTCTGTATCACTCTCTTCTCTTCTTCTGGGACCCCAATGACTTGTGTGGTAGACATTTTTTTAGTTGCTCCATTCTACATTATTTTTAATAATTTATTCAACATGCATTGAGTGGCCAGATTATTATGACCGGCCAGATTATTATGACCACCCCATCAGTGCTTCGTTGGGCCACTTTTTGCCTTCAATACTGCGGCGATTCTTCTTGGCATTGACTCCACGAGATGTTGAAAGGTGATGCGAGGAATCTGACACCATGCCTGATAAATAGCACTGTCCAGTTCTGTGAGATTTGATGGTTGTGGAACCAGCTGCCTGATGGCTCTTTTAACTTCGTCCCACAAATGCTCAATTGGATTGAGATCTGGTGATTGTGGGGGCCACCAAAGCAAGGTAAAGTCTGCCTCCTGTTCTTGAAACCACTCCTGCACAATATGAGCGCTGTGGCATGGCACATTGTCTTGTTGGAAGAAGCCATCTCCATTGGGATACACCATCAACATGATAGGATGAACTTGATCAGCAACGATACTTAGGTATGTTGTACTATTTAAACGTTTATAATGGTTTGGCCCTCTAGCAATTCCACTGCAAGATTATAGCTAATTTGCCTACAAACATCAGGTGGTCAAAATAATCTGGCCACTCAGTGTACATCTTCAATATTGTTTTAAGATACAAATAAATTGGCTTTCTCAACCTTGGTTACTTTAGCATTCTCTAGGAAAGAAACCCAATCCTTTCGCTATAGTCTTTTAATATGGGTTATTTGTTTTAAAAAATACTGTTCAGCTATCCAACAAGTATGTGTGATCATACGTAAATCCAACATGGCTATTATGTTTGATTAGCTAAAGCACCATTTTACTCATGAGCAATGTACATATCTAAATATTTATTGACGCTTCCAAATCAAACAGCTTTGTCCAGTTCCAGTGATCTAGCTTCCACTGATAGGCAAATATTCCAATCTTTCTGTGGCTCTGAGCAGTGCTTCTTTTAAATCGAATTCTCTTCTGCTCCAGCATCATTAAGCTTTTGTTGATGTTCCTTCTAAGGATTTGGTTGCATTTCTACTATAGAAACCATAGTGCAGTTCTAAGTAGTCTTGCCCTTTTAAAAAATTTGTTCTTCAAATATATTGCCAAAACCCAGGCCTTCTTTGAGCATTTATATTGTCTCACAGCTCTATTTAGAACAGGCTGTAAGACCTCTGTGTCTTGAGCAAGACTTAAGGACTCATTCTTACCATCACATTGGCAAATACCTGGAAGCCAGCCATTTGGAGGAACCCAAGTTGAACTATCAAGCCTGAAGGCTTGGTAGAGTCCCAACACTGACCTTTTAGTCTCTCTTTCTTTCTTTTCTTTGTCTTAAGAAAATAAGAGAAGACTGCTTACTATTGATTGTAATGTGTATCAGTTTTTGAAATTCAGCAGCTGAGCATTGAAGTTGTTTCACTGAGCATTTGCTTTTGTTGAATTAAGTCCAGGTCTCCTCATTTCCCAGAGCATAAAATCTTGGTTAAATTCCATGGGAAAGGATTATATTCCGGGTATATAAACATCCAGCCAAATACTTGTAGAATTCGGAGAGATCATACATTCTTAACAGTGACTCAATTCAGACACATGCATGTAGATTAAACCTATTCTTCAAGGAGGCATAGTGTTGATAGTTTTGAAAATGACTTTCCCAGCCTGATTCAAAGAACTCCAATTCTTTAGAATAAAATACACCTTAAATTCAGGTGGAATAATTAGCATCATCCCTAAAGAAATAGCTTAGAGAGAGGCAATTAAGCTCTAGAGAGCCCAAAAGGAATAGAGTCAGTAGGTAAATTATGTGAGATTTGGCATGTGTGAGGTTAATGGAATTTTTAGAAGTAAACTGTTGCTTACAATCCCAAATTGCTTTCATTTTGAGTTATTTTGGTTAAAAACAGAAACCAGAATTTAAACAAACAGTCTGCTTAATGTAGAATAAACATGTAACATAATTTGCACATTTGTTGGATGCTTGTTTTGGAAATCATTGTGGTGAAATGGAAATAGTCACATGGGCTTCTGAGCCAGGTTGATGTGGGTTTGCATGCTGGTTAGCTCTGTGGCTTTGGGCAAGTCACTTAACTCATTGAGCCACAAGTTCCTTTCCTATAAATTAAAAATGATAGTATCTCTCTTTTAGGATGGGTTAGGGGTTAGAGATTCAACTGGCACCCAGTGTGTCTTCAATAATGCTATTATTATTGGGAATAGACAAGACCAGGAAATGCAAGCATTATTAGTTTATGCCTAATAATTTCTAGGCTATGTTTTCATATTGCTGGATTGAGACAATGGAGGCTATACTTTAAAATTTTGTTCTTGATAAATATGTACCATACATACCATGCATAAGTCATAAAGGTATATGTTAATGAATTTAGTAGTAACCATCACTCAATATATTGACTTTAAAAGAACTTGTTAAAACTTTTTTTATGGAGTTATAACATACATATAGAAAATTATACAAGTGTATAATCAAAATAATTTCCACGAACTGAAGAAACTGTTGTAACCATTTTACAGGTCAAGAAATAGTACATTCTTGTCTACCTTCGCAGTTTGATTCCTGGTAGGGGGAAATGGCCAGGTTGTGGGCTCAATCCCACGTGGGGGGGCATGCAGGAAGCTGCCAATTGTTTATTGTCTCTCATCATTGATGTTTCTGTCTCTCTCTCCCTCTCCCTTCCTCTCTGAAATCAATAAAAGTATATTTTAAAAAAGAAATATGTTATTCCTAAATTACATAAATATCTAATCACTGTGTTGTACACCTGAGAGAAATATATTATACATAAAATGTAATTGAAAAATAAAAAAAAATATTAATGAAAAAATAGGACATTGCCAGCTCCAACAAAAATCTACGTGCTCCCTCCCTTCATGATCTGTCCTCACCAAGGGTAACCACTCTCCTGACTTCTCATAAATTTGATTTGTTATACATGTTTTCTAAACTTAATATACATGGAAACATACAGTATGTACTTTATTATGTCTCACTTCTTCAGCTCAGTATCATGTTTGTGATCTTCCTTTTTTTAAAATATATTTTATTGATTTTTTACAGAGAGGAAGGGAGAGAGATAGAGAGTTAGAAACATCGATGAGAGAGAAACATCGATCAGCTGCCTCCTGCACATCTCCTACTGGGGATATGCCCGCAACCCAGGTACATGCCCTTGACCGGAATCGAACCTGGGACCTTTCAGTCCGCAGGCCGACGCTCTATCCACTGAGCCAAACCGCTTTCGGCTGTGATCTTCCTTTTAAAAATGTATTCATTATGGAAAATTTCAAATGTACACAAAGAAAGAGGAAGTACAGTGAGCCCTTAATGTATCCTCCACCTGTTTAAAGCCATCCTAACTCATAAATACTTTCTTTCATCAAAATACCCACTTAATTCCCTGCTTCCCCCAAAGCACTGGATGATTTTCACCAAATTTGCTATCATTTCACCCATAAATATTTCAGTATGTATCTCTTCTTTTGTCACAACTAAAAATTTAACAGTAATTACATAATAGCAATAACCTGTCAGGAATCTACATTTCCCCATTGTCTCAGAAGTGAATTTTTTCCAGTTGGATTGTTCACAATAGTCTCTGAATAAAGTATTACAAACCTTCTTTTAAATGTTGAGTAAAGTTGAGGACTGAGCTCTACTTATATGTGGTAACTTGGAGTGGGAGTGTGGTTCTTTGTGACACACATGGAGAGAGAAAAGGTCTGCATATTTTCAAAGTAGAAGTTGCTGGGGTTTAAAATACCTTAAAATCCTGCTTTAGCCGGTTTGGCTCAGTGGATAGAGTGTTGGCCTGTGGACTAAAGGGTCCTGGGTTCAATCCCAGTCAAGGGCATGTACCTTGGTTGCAGGCTTGAACCCTGGCTCTGGTCCAGTTGCCTGTGAAAGACAACCAATCAGTGTGTCTCTCTCACATTGATGTTTCTCTCTCTGTGACTCTCCCTCTCCCTCTACTCTCTCTAAAAATCAATGGAAAAATATCCTCAAGTGAGGATTAACAAAATGTAAACAAACAAATAAATAAAATGCCTTAAAATACTAAAAATTGAGGTAATCATTTTAATTTCCTGACATTTTGTGGGTTGGTGTAGTTCAAATCCCCTTTTGCAGGCTGGAGATGAACGTTTAGCCTGATCTATCTTTTCGCTGTTCTATTCCTTTGATTCACCTGCAAAGTGACAAGCCGGATGGGCTACCTTAGCTCAGTGTGTTTGAAGAAATGCATCATGGAGGCATGAGCATGTTTCTTGAAAGGAGCTATATAGATAAAGCCAAAGTTTCCTCACCCTCAAGTTCTCACTTCTGTCAGTGGTGCTGGAGAGAGTGACTTTAAGAATAAAATAATAAAGCTTGACACAATCAGGCGTTTGTTCAAATGATTTTTCTATTTGATCTTATTTTTAAGATGCTAATGTTCCTGATTCCAGAAAACATTTAATTGACATGTCAATTAAATATCTCTCAGTATTTTCCACTTTAAAGCTTCAGATGACTATTGTTGTCATAAGTTTCTGCTTCCTTACCTGTGGCCTCTGCAAGTTTTGCCCTTTGTCCTTTCCATCACAAGATGGCGCCTGGGAGCACAAGGAGGGGCTTCTGGCCCTGTCAGTGGTCACTGGTTGATTGTGGTCTTTGAGCTTGTTTGATGTTGAGTCATGTCTTCTGTGGTCACTACGGCTTCGCTGTCTTTTGGAGGTCACCCTGGCACCCCTTTTGGTGACCTTTAGCACGGCCTCTAGTGCAAGCTTTCCACCCACTGAGAGCTCTTTGTCCCAATCCCAGACCTTCTGTCCAATTATCCTGGAACTTGCTTTGGAACACGTGCACTCCTGGCTGCTTTCTGTTCACCTTCTGTGGTATGCTTCTCTGTGAGGCCATCCTTAAGCCTGGTTACCTCCCTCATCCTTGCCATTGTACTGTGCCTGGGTCATACTGAGCACATGTCAAGGTGCTGGCCAAGCTCAGACTACACACATGCACAGAAGTAGGGACCAGATGGTTTTGAAATCCTTGAACCACTAGAGGTCCGATGCACAAGATTCGTGCAAGGGGCTCGGCCCTCGCAGCCACAGCTTCATCCGAAAGGTCATCCGGAAGGACTTCCAGAAGGTCCTTCGGCTGTTCCATCTAATTAGCATATTAGCTCTTTATTATATAAGGATAGTTGAGGGCTTTTTTCTGGGGGTAGGGTGGTGGTGACCAGGACTCTTAGAGCTCTTTCCTCCCTATCTCCTTTCCATCATAACTTCCTATGGCTTTCTCCATGCCTTTTGCAAAACTCGGTGCTTTCCATTGTTTTAGGATTGCTTCAGTGCCTTCCTTTATATTACATGGGTAATGTTGAAGATTCTAGTTGCCACGTTATGGAAAAATAATAGGAAAGAAACAAGATTAATCTAAAATATTTTTATTTAAGCCAATCCATCCAAAATATTATCATTTCAACATGTCATCTTTATATTTTACTTTTTTGGGGGTATGGATTCTTTGAATTCTGGTGTATATATTTTACACTTAAACACATCTCAATTTGGTCCAGCCTCATTTCATGACAAGTGGCCACCACTGGAAAGTGCAGATCAAGGCAAGCCAATATTCCAGATGTAAGGGAAAGCCTCTGGATATTTTTGAAAGAAAACCAAACCAATAAACAAACAAAATTCTTTGAATGGTGCAGTTTTGGTTGCTTACCTTAGCTTGTATTCTTAGTGAGTACATTTTAGTTATTTAATAGCAAATCTCCAGTTCTTCCTATCCCCTTTCTCAACACACACAAAGTTTCCAATTGCTATGTAGTTTAAGGTCTCAAAAGTGATAACAATAAGACTCAAATGAAGCATGCCCCAAAGATTTGGGAGTGACTCAGAAATGGTCACTTTGACTAATGACACTTGAAAAAATTAAAATAACATTTGGGATTAGTACACTTCCTGAAACAACCCACTCAACAGGATGACATCAGTGGGAGGATGAGGCAAGAGTGACTCCAAATCTTATCTAAAAAAAAAAATGTCCATAGCGTTATATCACAATTACATATGAAAGTGATAATTCTAAGTAAATGTATTCTAATATTTTGAACAAATCTAAGTAAGTCTGCCATCTTCCTAATGAGTGAGGTGTTATTCTAATGACAAACTGCTGGAGATTTAGAAAAATAAAAGAACAGGTGAATCACAGTTGGCTCATATTTTTGTCTCAGCAAGAGGATGATGAGTTTAATAACCAGGATTGATTACTGATGCAATCAATCGTTCTCTCCACCCACACATGCATTCAGTTACCAGATCTTGTGGATTATTAGCTGTCACCACTGTCCACCTGGGTTGTCAGAATGGCTTCCTAGAATGTGTGCCTTCTACTTGCATCCCTAAGGCCACCTGATTCTTCTAGGCAGTGCTTCATAAATGCTAGGTGCAGAAGATCAGATTTTTCCCCTCAGCTCATTATAGACTAACTAGAGGCCTGGTGCACAAAATTTGTGCGGGGTGGGGGGGGCTCAGCCCATCCTACAATGATGCCAGCATCCCACTCCCCGGCTGGCCTCTGGCCAGAGGCCCGCCTGCCCACCATCCCTCCATGGACTGGGGCGTGCAGGACGTTGGGGCTTGTCATCTGAGGGTGGATCCAGCCATGCCATTCGGCCGCTGCTCCCCCCGGCAGGGCTGACAGGACCGGACACTCCACTGGCGGGGCTGAGGGGACTGGGCACTGCCATCATTGTGATGGAGTGATGGTTAATTTGCATATTACCCTTTTATTAGATAGGATATTTTAATGAAACATAATACAAATGAATTACTAGAAAAATTAAATGGGGGGAAAAACACAACCAGACGAGAAAAATATGAGTCCATTTAAAAACATTTATTAGTTTAAATAGACCTGAAATTGCTCTCTCAACTTGTTATGAAAGTTTCTGAATGTTATTCTTATTTCTGTACTTCCTTTGGACCGGTAAAACAACCTAATGTACTTTGGTTAGCAATGCTCTGGATTTGTACTATCCAGATGGCTTTTAAGATTTAAATCTCAATCAATTGAATTTAAATGGATTAGAAATTCACTCTCATTTGTCACATTTTAGGTGCTCAGTGGTCACCTGAGACTGGTGGTGACTGCATTGACATTGCAGATATAGGGTATTTCCAGTGTTGTAGAAAGTTCTGTTTGCAATGTCTGCTGTGTGTTTTTGGTTCTCAAAGCATGGTTCCTGTACCAGGAGCACTGGTTTCACATGGGAACTTGTGAGAAATGTACAGTCTTAGGCTCAAATCTGTTGGAAGAGAACTTGCATTTTAGTAAGTTTCTGAGTGTTCCATATGCACTTCAAACTTAGAAGCGCTAGTCCAAGGTATTTACAGGGTCATCTAAAATCCACCACTCTAATCTCCCCATTCCTGTCTAGACCAACTCTGTCCAAAATGGCAAGCACTAACTACAGATGGCTATTTACATTAACTTTAATTAAATTAAATAGAAAATTATTTCCTCAGTTCCACTAGCCACATTTCAAGTATTTAATAGCTGCATGTGGCTAGTGGCTACTGTACGGGGCAGCAGATGTAGAACATTTTTTTTTTAAATTGAGAACAGTTTGATTGGACAATGCTGATCTAGACCCCAGCTTAGCATCCAGAGTTCAGCATCATCTAGCCTGTGCCTCCTTCTCAAACTTCAAATCCCATAGTGCCTCAGGCTGACCCTTTTCTCTAACAGGAATGATCATTTAATTTAGAACCTGTGTGCCTTCACACCTTCACACCTGCTGTTTCTTTGTCTTAACCACAAATGGTTCCCTTCTCCCTTCCCTGATCACTTCCCCATATTCTTCTACTAATCTGTAGGTCAAATTTCATCTTGGGTCAGCTGCTCCAAGAAGCTTTTCTAGAAACTTTCCATACCCTCCCTGGCTAGACACAACCACAATTTAGATTGCCCCTTTTCATTATTTAGGTAGAAGCTCATATGTGGATGTATTATACTCTTTATGATTGTTGATTTATTCTCTCCCTCTAGGTCAGCTTTTCTCAGTCTCAGCCCTCTTAACATTTTTGACCAGGTAATACTTTGTTAGGAAAGCAGGTAGCTGTAATGTACATTGTAGGATATTTAGCAATACAGTGGGGCCTTGACTTATGGGTGTCCTGACTAACGAGTTTGTTGAGATACCAGCTGTCTCTAGGCCGATTTTTTGCATTGAGTTGACAGAGTAATTTGAGTTAACAAGCTCCTTAACGAGCTCCTTAATGAGCTCGGTCTCAGAGTGAATTAAACTCGTAAGTCAAGGCCCCACTGTATTTTTTACCTCTACTCACTGGATGCCAGTAACACTCTTAGTTGTGACTACCAAAAATATCCCCAGAAATTGTCGAATGTCCCCTGGGGGACAAAATCACCAATGGTTGAAAACAACTACTTTAGATCTACATACTCTATAAGGGAAGTGTCTCAAGGTCTCTGAGACACATTGAGTCCATAGCACTTTAAAGAGTTTCAGCATACAGTTGGTCCTGTGTTGGCTCAAATATTGAATGAATGATTGTTTGGAAACACTGTCATCATCAGTTGTTTTCTTTCTTTGCTTCCTTCCTTTGTTCCTTCTTTCTTTCACTTTACTTTTTTGCACAGTAAGCAACACATTCTCATGTCTAATTTGATTTCCTCAGTGACCCCACTGACTAGGGGAGAGGGCGCCACAGAGAAGACAATCACTGGTAAGATGTGTCTCCCAGTTGGTTTGGTTGGCTGATCTGCGGTAGATGGATGGACAAAATCATCAACCTCCTAAACTGAAAACTGGGGTTGGGAGTGAATCAGAGGTGACACCTCCCTGTAATGCTCAGTTTTAGTATTTTCACTTTGAGCCAGAGTTGCCAAATCTATCAGCTTTTCAGCTAGCTCTCAGAAAGGTGTCTTAGAATTTGTAGGAAACCTGAGACATGATGCATTCCATTTTAACTTGTGTTAGATCCTACTCCAGTCTTCATCAGCATGGTGAAAGGACATACCAGTTCGGGGCTCCATTTAGAGCCAATCAAATGCAGACTTCTAGAGATGTGAAGCTCATGATCTGAAAGCCCTAAGCTCTGCAGTCTGCTGCTCTTTGCTGCCCACCAGGAGCTACCCTGGCACGAAAGCAATGTTATGAGATGGTGGCCCAGCTTAGCTTGACAGTACTCCTCCAGCCAAGTATAAAGAACCCAGAAGTTATATCCCAGCTCTGCAGCAGCTTTGGGGTGCGCTTTTCTGCTTTGCTCTTCTTCCTAGAATCTTCTCAGAGGACTCATCCCCACTGTCCACTTTCTGAAAACCGGGACCTCATAACATCCATTATGCTACTTAGAGGCTTCCCATGTGTCTTTGCCAAGCTATTGCCATGCTCTTGGTTTGGACTGGCATTAAGATGGTGAAGTCTTTCCCCTGTCTCATTTTTGCCACTGCCTTCCAAGAGCTTGATCCATCTTTGATTCCAGCAGGCATGGTCGGATACCCTTCCAGAAGCTTATGTTAGCATCCCACTGTGAAACTGCCACAATGCTGTGATTTAGGCTCCTAAAGGAAATGTGTATACATTTCTTTGTTGTGTGTTTGTTAAAATACAGGTAACATAAAATTTGCTGTCTTTACCGTAAGTTCTGTGGTATTAAGTGCATTCACATTGTTGTGCAACCATCACCACCATCCATCTTCAAGACCCTTTTCATCTCGCAGAACTGAAATTCTGAATGCTTTGAACAGTAACCCCCAAGACCCTCTCCAACCAGTCCCTGGCCACCACCATTCTACTTCTTTTTTAAAAAATCTTTATTTTTTTCTCACTCTACAGCCTCTGGTAACTGCTATTCTATTCTGTTTCTATTGGGTTGGCTTTGTTTTTGTGTTTTTTAGATGCCACATATAAATGAGATCATGCAATATTTGTATTTCTGTATCTAGCATATTTCATTTCCTTGTCACAAATGGCAAAATTTCCTTCTTTTTTTAATACTTTTGTGTGTGTTTGTGCATCAAACATTTTCTTAACCACTCATCTATCAATGGACATTTAGGTTGTTTTCACATCTTGGTTATTATGAAAAATGTTGTAGTGAACATGGGATGTAGGTTTTGCTTCAATACCTAAAGGGAATAAAATAGCTATCTTGAGGAAATATGCCTACATTTCTTCACTGTAAAACGTAAGTTCCCTTTCCTATTCCAGGAGATGCCTGCCTCAGCTCAGCACACTCTTGGTCCTGGCCATCTGCTTTTAACATTCTCTGTAACAAAGCCTCATGGCCAGTTAGATGGACTGAGAGAATAACCGCCAAGTCACCTGGGACCCTGACAATCACAGAGTCGTGGCACTTGGTTACAAATTTTCATTCAGTGCCATCAAATATTCATTAAGCACCCACTCTGTTCTAGCCCCTGTGGATACAATTAAGATGTTGTCATGTGCTTCAAGTTGCTGGTCATCTTGAGGGAATGGAAATAAAGCAAAAACATCATTAAGTACAGTAGGGAATGAATATACAAAGTGATATGATAACACAAATGAGGGGTGAGTCAGAGAATGATGAGAAGAATAAATACTTTTTTGTCAGGGTGTGCTTTATGCCAGTGGCCATGCTGGTCATTTTTATATAGTTTACATGTCTTTAAAGTCTCTCAATCATTTGGTTAGCTAGACAGGTATCTGAGAT
This sequence comes from Myotis daubentonii, assembly GCF_963259705.1. Taxonomy (NCBI): domain Eukaryota; kingdom Metazoa; phylum Chordata; class Mammalia; order Chiroptera; family Vespertilionidae; genus Myotis; species Myotis daubentonii. The sequence goes on along the minus strand of NC_081847.1, from coordinate 27,349,958 downwards.
AGGGAAAGCCCTTTTGGAAATTGATGCCTGGCTGTACTTTGTATTTTTTTGTTTTGTTTTAAGTGTTTATTGATATATAAAATCCAGTGAGAAAAGTACAGTTCCTGAGTGTATAGCTCAGTGAATTTACACAACCATGTAACCAGTACTTTGATGCTCAGATTAAGAAACAGGACAGTTCCAGCATACCAGAGGTCCTCGCCCCTCTTCCCAACTTTTCCCTCCCCCCACAGCCCTGCTCCCTGCCAGATGCTGCTGCCCCTCCCTGCAAAGGAAATCTGACTTTAACAGCATAGCTTATCTGTGCCGTTTTGTGCTTTAAAATACAGTCATGTGCTTCATAACATTCTATTGTGTGAACATCCAACATTCATTTATCCATTTTACTGTTAGGGACATTTGGACAGTTTCCAGTTTTGATCTATTATCAATAGCTTGGTGTGGATTTTCTAGTGCACATCTATGTTGCACATATGAGAGCATGTCTGCTGGGCATGCACCTCAGAGTGAAATTACTGAGCAATAATAAGCAGGCATGTGCTTGAACGCTGAGTGGAGCAGAGCTGAATACAATTGGCTCATGAGCTGTTGGGAGCTAGCTTGGCACATGGCTGGTTATAAGCAGTGCACATGTCCCACTCTAATAGATACCACCAATCAGTTTTCCAAAGTGGTTTTACTCAGCGCTATGTGCCAAGGAGCAAAGAACAGTAGACAGAGGGTTAAAAAAAAAAAAAGCAAGCAGGAAAGCGTTCCAGAAATATGCAGTGTCTGATTGTCAAAAGTGGTTGTTACGGGTTTAGCCATGTGCATGAATTTGAAATCCTGCCATGGGTTCGCCTTGCTTATTCTTGCCTGAAATTTCCAGCCACTAATGGAATGTAACACTTCACCCTTTTTGAACTTCTTCCTTCTCAACATAGTACCACATTAAAGGTCAACTGTAAAATTTCCACATCCTATTAAATACTGTTCTTGGAGCCGGATATAATACTTCCAAATGCTACTCTTGTTCAGAGACATACATGTACTTGGCAGAGGAGGATCCAGTGAACATGATATTTTTTTCTTTAAAAATCCAGATTATTATTATTTTTTGGCCTCAGTTATCTTTGTTTTGACTTTGTTGATCTGGCAACAATTGATACATTGTTTTGGAATAGAGGATAAGATTTGGAATAAAATAAAAACAGTATTTTACTAAAAATAGACCTCTTAGCTGATTACCATTGTCTCAAGAGACAATGTGAGTGAGTGTCTCTTTCGATTTACCACAGTGTTAAGTGTTATCCAGAACATGATGCTTACTGGATTTACCCTTTTTGTTTATGATACTATGGTTTGAATTTATTTTCTGCTTTGTCAGGATCTACATTTGGAGGGCTCAGAATCACATAGTGAATGTGCTGGATGAGTAGTGAGTCCAGAAATAGTCACTTAGCAAGGTCACTTCCCCTAAAGCAGTGGTTCTCAACCTTCTGGCCCTTTAAATACAGTTCCTCATGTTGTGACCCAACCATAAAATTATTTTCGTTGCTACTTCATAACTGTAATGTTGCTACTGTTATGAATCGTAATGTAAATATCTGATATGCAGGGTGGTCTTAGGCGACCCCTGTGAAAGCATCGTTCGACTGCCAGAGTAGTCACAAGCCATAGGTTGAGAACCGATGCCCTAAAGCGTCTCACAGGAGTGCCTTTTTGCCGAGCCCAATTTGGTTAACTTCTTTTTGAGTTAAGCAGTTCTTTATTGGACATTTTTGAATATATGTTTTATAGATAATTTTTATGGAAAATATTACCTAAGATACTTTTATAGCCTTTGTTCCAACCATGTAAAAATAAATGTGAAGCTCTGAGAAAATGAAAATATTATATGCAACTAGTGGCCTGGTGCACAAAATTTGTGCACATTAAAAGGGGATTGATTAGAGGAAATATCCTAATATTGCTCTTTGCCCTTTCTCTATAATAGAAGTGTCAGAGATGAAAGAAAATTAGTAAAATGTATATGAAAATCTTCCTCCTGTCAGAGTCTGGGGCATGCTGTGGGACCCAGAGTCAAGTCCCTGCATACCTGCGGCGCCTCAAAATAGCGTGAGACCCAGACCCAGCCGGCCCCACCCTTGTCAAGCCCCACTGGCGGGGGGTGCAGCCTCAGGTCCCCTGGCCTGGAGCCAGGCTGGGGGAACAGCCTCAGGTCCCACTTCAAGCCCCACTGGGTAGGGGGCGCAGCCTTAGGGCCCTTGTCAAGCCCCTCAGGGTGAGGGGCGCAGCCTCGTGTCCCCCATCAAGCCCCACCAGACGGGGGGCGCAGCCTCAGGTCCCCCAGTGCACCCTCAGGTCACCTTGAGGTCTCCCAGCCCAGGCCAGGGAGCATGGCCTGAGGTCCCCCAGCAAGACCCTCCAGGCAGTGGGTGCAGCCTCAGGTCCCCCAGCCTGGTGCCAGGGCAGAGTGCATTACCTGAGGTCCTCTGGCCCAGGCCGGGGCAGGGGGCATGCCATGAGGTCCCCGTCAAGCCCTGTTGGGAGGGGTGTGTGGCCTGAGGTCCCCTGGCCCAGTGCTGGGACCGGGGGCTCGCCTGAGGTCCCCAAGCCTGGGCCAGGGTGGGAGGCGCACTTTGAGGTCCCCCATCAAGCCCCTCCAGGTGGGGGACATGGTATGAGATCCCCCATCATGCCCCACTGGGCTGGGGACACAGCCTCAGGTCCCTCGGCCCGGCGTTGGGAGGGGAGCACATCCTCTGGTCCTCTGTCAAGCCCCACTGGTAGGGGGGCGCAGCCTTAGGTCTGCCATCAAGTCCTGCCAGGCTGGGTGTGTGGCCTCAGGTCCCCTGGCCTGGTGCTGGGGTCGGGGGTGCAGCCTGAGGTCCCCTGTCAAGCCCTGCCTGGTGGGGGCCGCAGCCTGAGGTCACTCGACCTGGCACTAGGGCGGAGGGAGTGGCCTGAGGTCCCCTGTCAAGCCCCATGGGGGGTATTGGGGGGGCGTAGCCTAAGGTCCCTCCGTAATGAGCTCGTTAATGCTCATTACGGGAACTCCGCCTCTGCTGTGGATGCAGCCATCATGTGTTATGGAAACCCCCCTCCACTGTGGGGCGCTGCCATCTTTCTGGTGGAGTGACATTCAATTTGCATATTCCCTCTTTATTATATAGGAGGATATGTTAATTCATATGATAGTTTCCATTTATAAGCCATGCTGCAAAATTACTCAGTTGGGTGAATAATATTGAAGGTATCTATAGCTAAAATCTATTGGTATAATAAAAGTATAACATAAAAATTAGATGTTAATTCTGATTAGTGTGAGACCCAGAATATTCTAATATTAGAAAACTTATTAAATATATTTACTACCTCAACAGATAAAAGGAGGAAAACCACATGATCATACTGATAAAGTGACAAAAAGATGTGAAAAATTTAACATCTATTTCTAATAATTTTAAAAACACTTTACAAATTAAGGTATAGTAAGATATTATCTCAAACAAATAGTCAACATCATACATAGTAGTAATATTCTGGGGGGATTCCTATTAAATTGAGAAGGAGCCAAGGTTTTTCACTGTCATTTGTATTAGTGACCACTATTCAATAAAATTAAATAAGCACTATAAATATTAAAAAAGGGAAGCCATTTTATAATTGTACTAGTATATGGCACGATTGTTTATCCTAAAAATATAAGATCAACTAAAAAAATTAAACCTCTTATGAGTTCAATAAGGAGACTATTTACAAAATAAATTTATGAAATAGGAAGTTTCCTTATGATTAGTTATGAAACATCTGTGGAAATGACATTTAAAACAGCAACCTACAATATAAACTAACTACATTTTTTAAAACCTTATGAAGTGTATAATCCTCTATAATAAAAGGGTAATATGCAAATTGACACTAACAGTGGAACAGCTGGAATGACCAGTCACTATGACGTGCACTGACCACCAGGGGGAAGACACTCAACTCAGAAGCTGCCCCCTGGAGGTCAGTGGGCTTCCACAGGGGGAGCGCTGCACAGCCAGAAGCCAGCTCATGAATGGCCAGCACAGCAGCAGTGGCAGGAGCCTCTCCTGCCTCTGTGGCAGCACTAAGGATGTCTGACTAATGGCTTAGGCCAGCTCCCCACCATTAGTCGGCCATTAGTCGGACATCTCCTGTGCTGCCAGAGGGATGTCTGACTGCCAGCTTAGGCCTGATCCCCCCAGGGAGCAGGCCTAAGCCAGCAGGTGGACATCCCCGGAGGAGTCCTGGACTGCGAGAGGGTGCAGGCCAGGCTGAGGGATCCCCCCCCCCCCCACCATGCCCTGAGTGCACAAATTTTCATGCACCACACCTCTAGTGTTTATATATCTTTAAAAATTTGAAACTTTCTCAAGGCTATCAAAATAGTTATAAATAAATGGAATATTTTAAACATATACTTTATCCCCAAATTAAATTAATGCAAATTCAGTCAAAGTTAGAAACTTATTTTCTAATTTGGGAAATAATTTAAATTAATCTGAAATTTTTTGAAGTACTTGAGAAACACCAAGAGGGAATTTTGGCAATCAAAATTTCAATTGTAATATAAGACAATACAAGTATTTTATCGACATGGAAAGCAGATTTTTGGCAAAATAGGACAAAAAGTTCATGGACACACCTAATTACTATAAAAAATTATCTAGTAAAGGTACTAAATTCTTTGGGTTAGAGTGGATTATTTGATAAGAGGCAGAATCTATGAAAGGAAAGTAAAAATAAAATTTACAGCATTATTAAGACATCTTCCACATAAAGTAACTCACAAATTAAAAAACAAAATCCAAAGGCAAAACAAAACAAAGCCAAGTAGGAATAGTTTGATTTTTTTTTTATTTTTTTTGCAAATTAGATGACATTTAGAAGCTTTAAATCCTTATTCTGAAACTAGAATATAAGAGAAACAGAAAAATTGGCAAAGACTATCAATGGGCAATTAACAACAAAGAAACAAAGAATGAAAAGAAATCCTATGATATATAATAAAGAGCTAATATGCTAACTAGACTGAACAGCAGAATGACCGTCTGGACATCCTTCTGGACAACCATCCGGAAGATTGTCTGGATGAAGCCGGGGCTATGAGGGTTGGCCAAAGCAGCCAGGGCTGCGAGGGCCAGCCAAGGCTGTGAGGGGCTGCAAGGGCTGGCTGAGGCTGTGAGGGCTGACCGAGGCTGCGAGGGGCTGCGATGGCCGGCTGAGGGAAGGGGGCTGCGAGGGCCGAGTCCCTTGCATGAATTTCGTGCATCGGGCCTCTAGTACAAATATAAGAAAATAATTAACTTCACTAGTAACCAAAGACAAATTTTAAAAGTAATTATTTTCACCCATAAAATTGCACTTTTTCTAAAGCTAAGAGATCTGGTGGTTGGCAATGGTGAGAGTAAATGCCACTCTAAACTATTTTACAGAGAGTTTAAATTGGTTCAGCTTTTCTGAGTAGCTTTTGGCGTATTTAGCAAAAGCAAATAAGTCCTCAAGTCCTTTGATCTAACAGTTTCACTTTTAAAGCATTATTCTAAAGAAATTATGAAAGTGGGCAGAAGTTACAAAGTTCATCAGGTTCTACTGATCAAGAGCATAACAAATTGGAAAATAAACTAAGTATTAAAACAACAGGAAACTAGTTAAATATTTATTATAACTTCTATAATAATAAAAGCATAATATGCTAATTAGACCGGACAGCCGGACATCCTTCTGGACGAAGCCATGGCGGCGGGGCCGAGGCGGAGGCGGTTAGGGTTGATCAGGCAGGCAGGCAGAGTGGTTAGGGGCGATCAGGCAGGCAAGTGAGAAATTAGGGGCGATCGGGCAGGCAGAGTGGTTAGGGGCGATGAAGAAGGCAGGCAGGCGAGCGTTTAGGAGCCAGTGGTCCTGGATTGTGAGAGGGATGTCCGACTGCCAGTTTAGGCCCAATCCTGAACTGGCAGTCGGACATCCCCGGAGGGGTGCAGGCCGGGCTGAGGGACACCCCTTCTCCATCTCCCCCACACGAATTTCATGCACTGGGCCTCTAGTATGTCTATAATAGAACCTTAGGCAAGCATTAAAAATGATCTTGCCAAATTAAATAAAACATAATAATGTTCATGCTCCTCTGTCAACAGAAATATGCGGACTGCAAAGGAAAGTGAACAAAATCTCATTGTTTTAAAAAAGAGATAATGCCTAGAAGCTGTATGGATAAACACCAAAATAACAGTGGTTTCTCTGACTGGTGGGATTATGAATGATTTTAATTTTCTTATTTGTATTTGCCTCATATTTGCAATTTTTTATGCAGAGGCCACATACAATTATTATAATTTATCATAATAAAATCATATTATGTTTAATTTTATAAGATGTATTTTGCTTTTTAAAAACAGAAATGAGAAATTGAATGATTAGAACTATTTATCAGTTACGTTTGAAAATCTTTATTCAGTGGTTTCTCCATTACTACTTAATTGGATAATCTAGGTTTTCAGAAACTCTGATGTAGACACACATAGAATCCACCAACCGTGGGATTAACTAGCTAACTATTCACATAATTAGATTTCAGTTAAAACAATCATACTTATGCAAATAATGTTCTTTTCTTTGCAAAGCCAGGGAAGTACTGACTTTTAAAGTTAATCCTCTTAACTTGTAAAAAGCTTGTGTAATGTTCCAAGGAAAGATTAGAATATACAAGTTAAAGATGACCTTTATAAGATGGACAGATTTGAACTCGATATTTACCTCTTCTTTAAGGATTTAAATTATTCTAAAAAAAGAAAATGAAGGAGTTATGCAATCAGGGTGGCTCCTCTAGGATTAGAGCAGAGATTTTCAACCTTTTTTGTCTCATTCATGGCACAAATAAACCAATTACTAAAATTATGTGGCACAGCAATTATATATTGCCAATGTGACAAAAAATAGGCATAATTTTGATTCATTCACACCGGATGGCTATTGTTATGTTGGCTGTTGTCATTTTTTAAAAATTTGAAATCTAAGGGAAAAGAGGTCAGTGCTAACTAAATGGTCAGGCATTGCATGTTTTGAAAATTCTTGCAACACATTGGTTGAAAATCACTGGATTAGAAGAATGAATAAGTGATGATTTGTACTCTCAGGAAACTTATTAGAAGACTAGAGAACTGGTGCACAACATTTGTGCACTGGGGGGTGAGGGGAGTCCCTCAGCCTGGCCTGTGCCCTCTCGCAGTCTGGGACCCTGAAAGGGTCTTTATAGTGCTGCTGGGTAGGCGGGAGAGGCTTCCGCCACTGCTGCTGTGCTTGCCAGCCATGAGCCCAGCTTCTGGCTGAGTGGTGCTCACCTTGTGGGAGTGCACTGACCACCAAGGGGCAGCTCCTGCATTGAGTGTCTTCCCCTGGTGGTCAGTGCACGTCATAGCGACTGGTCGTTCTGTCGATTTGCATATTTGCCTTTTATTATATAGGATAAGGTAGCGTGGAGAGTGTTGGTGGGAATGGGGAAAAGTAAGAATGTGATTTTAGGTAGACTGATTTGAAGAGCTAACATTATCCAGGTGGAAATAACTGGCAGGTATTTGGGACTATGGAATTGGTCCTCGAATCCGACAGATCAGTGGCGATACTGATGTGTGTCAAAAGTGACAGTGGAAGCATTGTGAAAGCATGTATTCCAGGTGAGTTCAGAGCCCCCTTGTCATAAAACTCCAACTCCAGGGAAGGCTCTTCTCACTCCACTCCTGGAGTTATGCTTCAGGGCAAATCAATCAATAAACTACACTGAGAACAATGCTCCTTGCACCTCTCCATCATGCAAGGTGGCCCAGACTAGATGAGTTCACTAGCACAGTGAGGCAGAGGAGGTACAGGATTCACATTTATATGTGCAAAGTGAGGAAGAAAGCAGATATACAAGGACTCACATTTACATGTAAAAGTGGGAAGGGAGAAATAGGAATCAGTGAACCGGTGAAAAGAAGAAGAATGATATGGGGCAAAATCCATGCTGCCAAATGTTATAGATCGCCTAAGCCATTGAGAACTGAGACAGGCCACTGGACCTAAAAGTATAACAAAATGGGTAAATCCTGCAGATCGTGGAGTCCCCTGACTTGAAGGGGAAGAGTAAGATATAAAGGTGCCTGGAAGCAGAAGCTAGTGCCTGGGGAGGAATGGAAAACTCCAGGTTCATTGATTGAAGAACTTCTGTTTCTATTTAGAGAAAACTGGGCATGTTTCTACAGAGAGCAAAAGGAGTAAGAGGAGACGAGGAGATTGGAGGTACAAGAAAAAGAGGGAATGATTAATTAAACAAGTGCTGAGGAAGGCAGAATGAGATTGGGTCAATTATGAAGGCCAGGCTTGGCCCTAGAAATGAGAAGATTGGCCCGTTTCTCAAAGAGAGGATGAGACTGAGTGAACAAGGAACTAACTCCTTCCAGAAGAGAAATGGGTTAAGTCATAGAATCCAATATAAAATTGGGTTGGAATGTGAAATAAAGGGAGAGGCCCAAAGTCATCAACAAGCCCTCTCAGGAGCTTGCAGAGAGCCCTTTCACATGCTTATTCTCATTAACTTTTCGGTGGAAGCTGTAGAAATAATTTTAAGTCATCTTATGCAAGGCAGCACTCATAATATGCCTTAATAATAAAGTCACCATCTGATGTAAGGAATAGGGGAGCAACTTAGAGATTTTTGCAAATAAGCAATGGTGGGTGTGGATAAGTTAGATATAGTGCCAAATGCTGTTTGCAGAAGTGTTAGTTCTTGTTTTTAGTAAATTGTATTTAGTTTTACCAAATAATGTTCATTGTTTTCTGTAACTGTTTTCTTATGCCTGAAAAAAAGAAAGATTAAGTCAGACCAGGTATATTCTGTGATAACTTTTGTTTTAGGTAAATAAAATTTAATTTCCTTCAAACTTCTATAATTTTCTGTTTCATCTTGTTTTATTATTTAACATTTTATTTCACATCCTGGCACAATCACACATTTATACTTTAAAACCAATAACTCTTCTTTGCTCTTAGAATCCTATGTAATAAAAGCATAATATGCAAACCGACTGAATGGCGGAACGACCGCTCGCTATGATTGCAGTGACCACCAGGGGGCAGATGCTCAACACTGGAGCTGCCCTCTGGTGGTCAGTGCGCTCCAACAGGGGGAGTGCTGCTCAGTCAGAAGCTGGGCTCACAGCTGGCAAGTGCATCAGCAGTGGTGGGAGCTTCTCCCACCTCCACTGCCGGCGGGTGGTAAGGAGCGAGGGGTCCCAGTCTGTGAGAGCCCTGGACCGTGAGAGGGATATCTGACTGCCCCAAGGGGTCCCAGACTACGAGAGGGTGCAGGCTGGGCTGAGGGACCACCCCCCAGTGCATGAATCTCATGCACCGGACCTCTAGTATAAATATAAAAAAAACCCATTATTTTACATATACATTTGTATTTCCTTGCCACCAATGTATTTAGAGAGTTTCAACCACTCATATTAATTGCAACTTTTAACCAATGTAATTGCTATAGATTGAATGCTTGTACTTCTTCAAAATTCACATGTTGAAACTTAAATCCCAGTGTGATGTTATTTGGAGGTAAAGGCTTTGGGAGGTGATTAGGTCACAAGGGTGGAACCCTTATAAATGGGATTAGTGCCATTATTAAAAGAGACTCCAAAGAGCTCCTGCACCCCTTCCTTCATGTGAGGACACATCTATAAACTAGGAGTCAGGTTTCACCACACACTGATATGTAGGCACCTTGATCTTGGGCTTCCCAGCCTCCAAAACTATGGAAACAATGTCTGTTGTTTATATGCTACCCCTTTTATAATATTTTTGTTATAGCAGCTCAAATAAACTAACACAGTAACTTATTTCCTCATTAGTATAGAAAAAAATAAGTTGATAGTTAAAAAATTTTGTCACACACAAGCATCTCAGAAAATCAGCAATAAGCGCACATTTTACGATTATCTGTAGTAATACATGTTCCTTTTTATGTTTTCTAAAGAGACCAAAATAAATGTGTTTTATCATGCTCTGAAGATAGCTAAAGACTCTATAAAACTGTTATCTGGTAGCCATTCTATAATATATAAAAACAGGAAGCAAATTAAAACTATGCCTGATAAATATGTTTGCATTCTGTCATATTAAAAATTGTCTAGGTATCCAAAGATTTTTTCATTAATTATCAATTTAGTATTAGTCCAAGGTCTTAAAGTTAACAAGAATATTGGTAAGTATGTGTCAGATAACACATTACAGACCAACACAATTACTGTTGATAACAAAAACATTTGTCAGAAATAAAATTCAATAGATGAGCAGATAATTTTACATTTTTAATAATGTTAGATATGCAGAAGTAACGCTAGCTCATCTGATCAGTGAAACCAGTAGAGGAAGTTTATTAAGCCCAGATTAACTAGTTTTTCTATGTGAAAACAAAGTATTCTGTGATAACTCTTGAGAAAAGAATATTGAATGGGATACTAAGTTTATTAGTTAACACTTTAGAAAAATACATACCTCATGGCAGATCCTTTTGTTAAACCCAAGGAATAGCATTTTTTTCTAAATGTATTTTTATTGATTTCAGAGAGGAAGGGAAGAAGGGGAAAGAGATAAAAACATCAATGATGAGAGAGAATCATTGATCTGCTGCCTCCTGCACTCCCCTCACTGGGGATTGAGCCAGCAACCAGGGCATATGCCTTGACCGGGAATCAAACTGTGACCTCCTGGTTCTTAGGTTGATACTCAATCACTGAGTCACACTGGCCAAGCTCAAGGAATAGCATTTTATTCTATTGCTTTAGAATTTTGTGGTCAAATTGACAACAGTATACTTTAAGCTCTTTTGGTTCAAAAGAGCTACCACTGTGGCCACTAATGCACTGTAAAATGAGTTCTTTGTTGATGCTGATTTGGAGACTACGATAAATATGCTGCCCACAGTTCTAAGGATTTGGCTAGAAATCTATAAAGTTGTTTCACATTTCCTTTTGAGATGATAGGTAATTCCCAACAATTTGCTTATAAATCAGATCTGGTTTTACAAAATAGTAGAATAAAAAGTATTTGTTAGGTTCAGATATATTAATAGATTTAAGTCAAGATTTCCTAATAATAAATCATTCATACTTGCCCAATAAACATAAATTTGGGAAAGAACTTAATAATCTAGATGATGACTCTAATTTCTTTTTTTAAATAATTGTAATTACATTTGCAACATGTCAATACCTTCTATGTGTAAAACTGAAAACAATGCCAAAGAGGTCAGTGTTCCCATCACAACTTCTGAGTGTCTCTCAAACAAGCACCCAGGTTAACTATGTTGTCAGTTTGCTGTGCTACCTTCCAAACTTTTTATGAAAATTAATATATAAATGTACATATCCGCAGAAAATATGCAGTATTGTTTAATGTCTGTTTAATAACACCAAGTTTTATGTAACTTGCTTTTTCTAATTTATATGTCTTAGAGATCTTTGCATATTAGTAGAGATAGAGCTACTCTAAATATTTTATTTAATGCAGAATATTTCATCATATGAATGCCCCATAGTTTATTTCATGCCATTCTGTTTTCATGGACATTTGGCTAGTTTCAAAATTTTTCTTATTACAAATAATGCTGGAATGAACACTTCCTTGTTCTGGCTCTTTTGGTTGTTGTTCTGGCTTTCTTTAGGATACTTAGAGAAGGGAAAGCCTGGGCCAGAAGGTATATGCAATTTACATTATAATAGGCATTGCCAACTTATTCCCTAAAAGGACTGTACTAATTTTCTCTCCCACTAGCAATCTTTTTTTTTTTTTTAATGAGGAATTTGAAACACTGAGTTTATATAGCTTACTGATTAGCATAAAAATCTAAGGAATAGAAATCCGATATTCTGTCTCCCTGATAGATTTCTAATGCCTATGCCAAATTTCTTCAAATTTATAAAAGAATATGTTAAACTAGCCTTCTTGAAACGTTGCCTTATATTTTTCCTATTCCTACTAACCTCAGTTCTGATTGGTCATTTAAATTAACAATTTGAAGAATAGTTATCAATATAGGGGTTATGGGAAATGATTATAAACACGAGGTTCTTAACTTGTCTGATTCTGTAAACTTCCATCTGCTAAAATTTTTATAGTTACACTATTTTCTAATATAATTGAAATTCTTCTGGTTTAGAAATTTTGTTTTCATAAACTTATCAACAGACTCATTTTTATTTCTTCATTTGATGTATTTTCAAATGGAAGAAAATATTCAGAGTGAGTTGATAAAACAAACAAGAAAACCAAGTAATATATTTGAAAGATCAAGCCTTTACTTTCTAGAAAATATAATTTTAATGGAGTTTTGCTTCACTCTCTCTGAGTCCTTCCACATCCTCGGGTCAGGTTGGGTCATAAACATCTGACCCCGGCTAGGCATAGCTTTAACCTCATTTGGGTTCTCTTCCCCTCTTGATCACATCACTTGAACTCTTCCATATTTGAAGATACTGGGCCCACATCATATGTATTTTTGAATAACTGCTATGTCTTTGTAGCCACCATGTGTCAGCTTCATGTTAAAGCAAAGTTCTGTAGGAATCAAAAAATACAAGGAATGCCATGAACTACTCAGTGGTCACTGAGTAGAAGCAAGGAACTGGGTTAAGCATTTTTATGTGTGTGATCTAATGCAGGCTCACCAGAAGTTCACGTGGCAATTTTATTTTAGTCAATTTCCATACCAGAAGATGGAGACAGAGAGTGGAGGGTTATACAGAGTGAATAGAGAGGTTCCCAAGACTTTCCTTCTTTCCACCACCCTGCCTCTCCCCTTGGCAGAAATCAGTGAAGGCTGGAGCAAAGAGAGCATCTTAGAAGAAGTCGAGTTTGAGCTAAGTCCAAAAAGGTGGTCAAGAGTTAGATGAAGAGGGAGAGGGGGTGCAGTTTAAGGATGGGGAGGAGTGTGTACAGACACAGAGATGAAGATCGTCAAGGTGCTCAAATGCAGTTTACTCAGATTTAACTACAAGGAACAGAACCCTGTCCAAATGGCTTTGGCCAGTGTACTTTTGGAGGTAAAAGGGCTTTGGCAAGAAATACATTGGACCCTCATGAAGAACAGCAGCCAGAAATCAGGAGTCAGAGGCTAAGATGACTCCTTCTGTCTCTCCAGAGAACTTAATTTCTATTCCCTACATCTTTTGATATTCATGACATTTTTTTTTATCTCTTTGCAGAATGGTTTGTTCACAGAGTGTGGCCACCTGCTACAGCAGAGATGCCCTAGGGCAGTGGCCGGCAAACCCATTAGTCAACAGAAGCCAAATATCAACAGTACGATTGAAATTTCTTTTGAGAGCCAAATTTTTTTAAACTTAAACTATATAGGTAGGTACATTGTTATTAACTTAATTAGGGTACTCCTAAGGCTTAGGAAGAGCCACACTCAACGGGCCAAAGAGCTGCATGTGGGTCGCGAGCCGCAGTTTGCCGACCATGGTCCTAGGGTCCCTGAGCCTCCATGCCAGATTCCAAGGGCTAGATGTCCATTCCTTTCTAGTCTGATGTGATGAGGATAAACGGTTTCAAGCACTCACTTACCTTGGCCTGGGAGCAGGGTCTTTGATAGTGTGGCTCAGGCAGCTCCTCTCAGAAAGGGATGATTTGAACCAGAAGGAGCAAGAGAAGTAGGAGGTCAGTAGGGTCAGACTTACTATGGAGTATCTTGAAGGCCAGTGCAAACACACACTTGATTCTCAAATTGAAAGGGAAAGATTTGTGGAGTGAAGGGGGTTTAGTGCAGGGAAATATGAAAGGGTGGAGTGACTGAGACACCGAGGTGAGGTAAGAGATAATGGCATAGGGCCTAATAAGTAGACTTAGAGAGTTGGGAGAGGGATGACAATTGCAGAGGAGACAATAGATATTTTAAAGGAAAGAGAAACACGATTTTTTGTTATAAAGAAAAGGCAGATTTTAGCTTCAGGAATAGAGACAAGGTTGTGTGAGAGAAAGGAAGGTGATGGAAAAGGAACCTGGTTTTCAGAAGAGAGAGAATGTGTCTGGTGAATGTTGTCTCAGGTTCAACTGTGGTATGTAAATACTGGCCATTAAAGTGGGGTATGCAAAGTGAAGTGGGTAGATATGAAGCCATGTTATTTGAAGCTAAGAAGATAGGATGGGGGATGGGCTTTGGAGGAAAATGGGGAATCAGTGGCCAATTGCCTTCCACCCACATTTGCTATGTCTGGGTTGGTGACAGGATTTCACTGAACTTCCTGAGGGCAGGTCAGGTGATGAGGTGGTGATTCAAGACTGAAACACCTGAAAAATATCATAACCTAATATTGTGCTGAAATACTGTGATAAGAGATAGGGTCCTTCCCATGGGGAAACTCTAGAAGCAAGCCCAATTTTTACTGTGGATAAGACAGTGGATGGAACCTGCTTTAAATTCTAAAGCATGTGCTAGGGCTAGGCTGATGGCCAGTGATCCCTAAAGCGTGCCTTAGATCACAGGTGCAACAGGGAAAAGGTTAACTATTCAAACACAGGGATACATATTTCTTCCTCATGTACTAATGGGATCTAGCCATTCCCTAATGCAGACAATATTGGTCTGAAAGAATAGCTGCATTTTAGCCAAGTCTCGAACTCCTTTTTGAGACTTTGCCAGTTCCTGGTGGAAGCCAGGAAATATATTTTTAGGCCTCTGTAACTTGGGCTCAGAGAACCAGGCACTGCCTAGTGGTTGTCATCCAATGGGTATAAATAGAAATTTTAAGGAGACAGCCATATGCTTTGCAGTGGTTACATTATTTAACTCCAGATCTGATTTCCAATCACTTTAATTTCTAAAAAACCATTCATTTTATTCACGAAGACTATGCATTACACATAGGAATGCTTTGTAACTTGGCTACAGACTCAGAAACCAAGAATACTTTCCTTCCCAGAACTTAACAATAAGGTCAAATACTAACAGCTAATCATAATTGTTTTTAGCTATTGTCTTAGAATTGAAAGAAAATGTGATCTAGTACTAAAAAAGTAGTGTACTGTTAATAGTGTATTTGTACAGTATAATTTTAATTTCCTAATTATTTTATGCATTGCCTCAAAATTAAATGATGCAAATGCTTTCATTCTCTAATATTTGAAGAATTGAAAGAACAGGTTTTTACTAATTAAGATCAAATTTATTTATTTTATATTGGAGAATTTTTATTATAAAATTAAATACAGAAAATTCATAATGACATATACTTTAAACCAAGGTAAAGATAAGCTGCATGCCCAGCAGAATGATAAAAACTAAAAAGACAGTACCAAGTTTTGTTTAGATGTAGATAATTGGAACTCTTATGCATTGCTGGTGGGAGTATAAACTGTTTATAACACTTTGGAAAACTTTTTATTAGTATTTATTAGAATAATACATGTGTCTACCATAAGAGCCTAAGAGAAATTAACATATTTTTTTCTTCAGAAAACAGTTATAAAAATTTCATTAACATTTTTATGTGTAATATACCCAAACTGCAAACAACCCAATTGTCTATCAACAAAAGACAAATTGAACAATTGATAGATGCTACAATATGGATGGAGTTTCATAAACATCATATTAAATGAAAGAAGCCAGGTATAAAAGATACATATGATTCCTTTTGAATGAAGTTTAAGAAAAGGCAAAACTAATCTACAGTGATAGAGGTCACAATAGTACCCCACTTTCCTTCTGGGGAGGGTAGTGTTGGAAAGGGGCACTTGGGAATTTTGGGGTGATATGGAAATGTTCTACATCTCAGTCTGGATGGTGGTTCCATGGGTATATACACAAGTAAACATCCATGCAACTGTGTGAAGTTAGAGTTCTTTACCATGTGTACATTGTACCTCCGTAAACATATGAAATAAGTGTTGTAGGCCTCAGAATGATTAACAGAAAATTGTTTTCTTCTTTCCAATTCTACAGAAATGGGAGAGGCTTATTTTAGTTGAAAAGGTTGAATCTGGGCCAAACTGGGAAAAGAGATGGATGCAATTTAAGTATTGAATCAAATACAAGGGGTCTTTAACTTCCCTGTAGTTATCGCAAAGAGATAAATTAGTTCTACTGTGCCCTAGCTGGTTTGGTGAGTGGATAGAGCGTCTGCCTCTGGACCAAGGGGTCCCAGGGTCAATTCCGGTCAAGGGCACATGCCCGGAGTTGCGGGCTCGATCCCCAGTGGGGGTCATGCAGGAGGCAGCCAATCAATGATTCTCTCTCATCATTGATGTTTCTATCTCTCTCTCCCTCTCCCTTCCTCTCTAAAATCAATAAAAATATATTTAAAAAAAAAAACCTTAAAAAAACATTAGTTCTACTGTGAAAATAGTAAAATGGTCTGGCTTAGGAGAATTATTACTTTTTTGGCCTGTAGAACAAGTAGTAATATTTTTATATTTTATACCACATCATGTCAGATACATTGAAAAAGAGAAAAAATAATCTCAATTTTAAGCAATGTTACTTTAAAATGTAAAATTTAAAATATAAAGATATATAGACTTGTCTTGGGATGGTGAACACATAATAAGATATACAGATACTGAAGTATAGAATTGTGCATTTGAAACCTATATAATTTTATTCATTCTCACTCCAATAAATTAAAAAAAAACTATTTGTAGGATAAATAGGACAGGACAATATGGTAAAAATGCAGGTTGAGTACAGTAGATTTTTGAACAACATGGGGTTTGGACACCAACTCCCATGCAGTGAGAATCTGGTATAACTTATTTGACTGTATAACTGCCCTTCTCTTCCATGTATTTAGCCAATTGCAGATTGAAAAAAATTCTTTATATTTTTACATAACCATTTCTCTAAATAGTATTATATGTGTGCTTGTAGGGTTTTCTAGTACAGTTTTTTTTGGGGGAGATGCTCTCCCTGTTTCTTCCTATTTCACTTCTCCTTTTATTGCCACAACCTACTTACTGTGTGTCTTACATAATTTTTCAAGCTCTCACAATACGACACAATTATATAGACATAGATAGTAATGTGTGTGGGTATATAAGTATAGGTATACTCCCACACACACATTCATAGATAAGTACAGATTTCTTTGTCTTTGTGCTATAAAAATGGTATTATATCATACACACTTTCCTGCATCTTGCTTTAATCCTCCCAATAAAACTGAATGCAAACCCCTTTAGGTCAATTGGTATGCCATGGTGGCCTCATAATCCACTGGGTGAATAGACCATACTTTACTCAGCCAATGTTTTGTGCATGGGTTTTGGTTGGGCAGGTCTTTAGTGCACTTCAGTGAGAGAGTTTTGGACTCTGAAACAGCAACTAGGGTTATGTCTCTTATATTGTCTGAGCCCATATCTCCTCGTCTATCAAAGGGAGATACATTTATACCTGTCCACCCACACTGCAGGGAAGCTATAAGAACCAAAAAGATGGTATGTAGCAGTATATATATTTGGTATGATGGGAAGAGCCTTGCAACTGTTAACCATTACAGCTTGCTTATATTTAGTGCTGACTGTATGTGAGGCACTTTTCTAAGGGCTTTTAGCATATTTATTTAATTTTCACAATAATAAGATGACATGCTGTATGTTATTTTTTGCAGTCTTCCAGATGAGAAAAGTTGAGGTAACTTACACAAGGTCAGCAGGAGATCTCAGATTTAAATCCTGCATGTCCCACTTAAGAACCTATGATTTTAAATACCATGTGACGTTGCCTTTCAAATCTGATTTCACTGGACATTTTATTTTATACATGAGTATTCATAGGTAACAGAAATAATTGTTCTCAAGAAAATGATATAATTACATTGTCAATCATAAAGGGTATTAGAATTTATCTTTCTCTGACTGGCTTATTTCACTTAGCATAATGCCCTCCAGTTCCATCCATGCTGTTGCAAATGGGAAGAATTCCTTCTTTTTTATTGCAGTGTAGTATTCCATTGTGTAGATGTACCACAGTTTTTTAATCCACTCATCTGCTGATGGGCACTTAGGCTGTTTCCAAATCTTAGCTATGGTGAATTGTGCTGCTATGAACATAGGGGTGCATATATCCTTTCTGATTGGTGTTTCTAGCTTCTTGGGATATATTCCTAGAAGTGGGATCACTGGGTCAAATGGGAGTTCCATTTTTAGTTTTTTGAGGAAACTCCATACTGTTCTCCACAGTGGCTGCACCAGCCTGCATTCCCACAAACAGTGCAGAAGATAAATACCACATGATCTCACTCATTTGTGGAATATAGAGAACAACATAGACTGATGAACAGGGACAGACCCAAAGACGGAGAAACAGCAATCAGACTGTCAATCCCCAGAGGGAAAGTAGGGGAGGGTGGGGGTAAGGGGAAGAGATCAACCAAAGGACTTGTATGCATGCATATAAACCAAACCAATGGACACGGACAACAGGGGGATGAGAGTATGAGTGCGGGGTGGGGGGAGAGGGGTCGAGATTGGGGGTTAATGGGGGTATGAGGACACATTTGTAATACCTTAACCAATAAAGAAATTTTTTAAAAAAGAGTATTAGAATTTAAAAACAAAGGAGGAGATGTGTGCCAGATAGCTATTTAGATGTAAGAAACCATCCCAAATGTAGTGGCTTCAAACAACAACCATGTATATAGATTATGATTTTATGAGTCTGGGCTCAGCTGGGATGTTTTTCTGGTTCCATCTGGGCCTCCACAAGCATCTGTGGTTAGCTGCTGCGTCAGCTAGGCAGTGCTACTATGGAGGTTTCCTGACTTAACTACAATGATAGTGGGGGCAACTGGCCATGGTACTCTCAAGTTTTGTCAGGCTTATACAAATAGTGGTCATATGGTTTCGAGAGGGAGAATGGAAACATACAAGAATTCTTGAGGCCTATACTTAGAACTAGCACACCATGGCTTCTACCACATTCTTTGAGTTGAAGCAAGTCACAAGGCTAACCCAGATTCAACCACTTGATGCTTGATGCAAATTACCGCCAACTCTCATGGCAGAAAGGCAAAACTATATATTGATGAATAACAATTATCTTATTCATCAGGGATAGAAAAGAAAATAAAAAAACCTCTTACTACTTTTATCCTGTAGAGCCCAGGCACTGATTTCTTATTAGTATTGTGTGTGTGTTTGTGTATGTTTTCTGCTGATAATTCCTCCTTTATTTTTATTCTTCAGTTTGCAAACAGCTAGTGTTCTTTTGTGGGGAAATTTCTTTCTGAGATAGTGGCTCTGAATCAAATCCCTTTACATGGTAGAGCCATCCTAATCTTCTTGAAGTTCCTCAGTCTTCTATAATTTTAATTTCTATTTCTCAGACAGAGGACATGGCATTATGTTGTGGCTTTTCAAAGGAGCAAGACTATTTGCCTATATATAATCAATGTGTCAAAACCAAATTCTCTAATTCAGATGACTTGGAATGTTCTACATTTCCCAAGGAACACTGTCATACTTTCTTTCCAAGACAGGTACACTTCCTGAACTGTTAGCATCCTCTCTTAGTACTCTCAGTTCCCAGAATCCTTGCTCCATCATGCTAAAGAAGGACGCACATTTAGCAAATGAGTAAACTGAGGTGCAGGAAAATAACTCTAGGTTTCATACAGAGTTCATGGACTGGGATACAAGTTCTTTTTGTTTGTTTGTTTTGTTTTAATTTGTTGACCCTTGACCGTATACATTGTCTGGCTTGATTTTCAGTTTGTTCCAGGTTTTTCTAGGAGCCATATCTATTTTTCTTTTGAAGTCTTAAAATGTTAATTTTATTAACTCAGTCTTTCAACATGACATTTCTTCTAGGGGGATTAGATGCAAAGAAATTATGGCATAAGGAACCTTAGAAAATTATGTTCAATTGTTTGTTTAGGGAATGTTTCGATTTTGTTTTTAGTCATATGGCATCCTATCTAACAAAAGAGAAACATGGTAATTGGCGTACGACCGCTACCCTCCCCATTGGCTAATCAGTGAGATATGCAAATTAACTGCCAGCCAACATGGCGGCCGGCAGCCAGGCAGCTTGAAACTAACATGAGGCTTGCTTGCTTCAGTGACGGAGGACTCCAACGTTCCCGCCTGCCTTGCCGGCCTCTGAGCTTGCAGTTTAAGAAACATTGTAACGAATATAGAAGCTAAACAAAACCCCAGAAACCTGCTTTCAGTGAGCTGGGATCTCAGAGCTGGAGTTATACATTGTTTCGATTATAGAACCGAAACAAACCAGATACCTGCTTTCAGGAGCGGAGGCCTAAGAGCTGGAGCCTCAGAGCTAAAGCTGGCCCAGAATAAAAAAGAAAAGAAAAAAAGGAGCGGTTGGGAGCTTCAGTCATCCGCCAGCCTGAAAACAGCCCTCAGCCCCTGACCCAGACTGGCCAGGCACCCCAGTGGGGACCCCCACCCTGAAGGGTGTGTGACCCGCTGCAAACAGTCATCATCCCCTCACCTAGGCTGGCCAGGCACCCCAGTGGGGACCCCCACCCTGATCCAGGACACCCTTCAGGGCAAACCAGCCAGCCCCACCCATGCACCGGGCCTCTATCCTATATAGTAAAAGGGTAATATGCCTCCCAGCACAGGGATCAGCGGAGCCAAGAGGCCTCCCAGCACCGGGATCAGCATGACAGGGGGGAGCTCCCAACCCCCTGATCGCCCTGCGACTCTGTGTGTGACAGGGGGCGGGGCCACAACCTCCCTATCGGCCCTGCTCAGTTCCTGACAGGGGAAGGCGCCCCAACCTCCTGATCAGCCCTGCTCTGTGCCTGATAGGGGGGAGCTCCCCAACCCCCTGATCGCCCTGCGGCTCTGTGTGTGACAGGGTGTGGCGCCCCAACCCCCTGATCGGCCCTGCTCTGTGTGTGACAGGGTGCGGCGCCCCAACCCCCCAGCCCCCCACGGGCACTGCTCTGTGTGTGACGGGGTAGAGCCATAACCTCCCCATTGGCCCTGCCCTGAGTGTGACAGTGGCGGTGCCCCAACCCCCTGATCGGCCCTGCTCTGTGGGTGATAGAGGGCGGCGCCCCAACCCTCCCCCCCCCCACAGGCCCTGCTCTGTGTGTGACGGGGTAGAGCCATAACCTCCCCATCGGCCCTGCCCTGAGTGTGAGAGTGGCGGCGCCCCAACCCCCTGATCTGCCCTGCTCTGTGTGTGACAGGGGGCGGTGCCCCAACTCCCCTATTGGCCCTACTCTGTGAGTGACGGGGGGAGCTCCCCAATCCCCTGATGGGCTCTGCTCTGTGTGTGACAGGGGGGAGCTCCCCAATCCCCTGATGGGCCCTGCTCTGTGCGTGACAGGGGGGAGCTCCCCAACCCCCTGATCGACCCTGCTCTGTGCGTGACAGGGTGGCGCTGCAACCTCCCCATCGACCCTGCCTTGTGTGTGACAGGGGGCGGTGCCCCAACCCCCCAATCGGCCCTACCCTTAGTGTGACTGAGGGTGGCATCGCAACCTCCCAATCTGCCCTGCTCTGTGCATGACAGGGGGCGGCGCCCCAACTCCCCAATCGGCCCTGCTCTGAGCCCGACCAGGGGTTGCACCTAGGGATTGGGCCTGCCCTCTGCCACCCAGGAGCAGGCCTAAGCCAGCAGGGCGTTATCTCCCAAAGGGTCCCAGACTGCGAGAGGGCACAGGCCGGGCTGAGGGACTCCTCCTTCCCCCACGAGTGCACAAATTTTTGTGCACCGGGCCTCTAGTCCTATATAATAAAAGGCTAATATGCAAATCAACCAGACGGCAAATGACCAGTCACTATGATGTGCACTGACCACCAGGGAGCAGACACTCAATGCAGGAGCTGCCTCTTGATGGTCAGTGCACTCCCAGAGGGGGCATGCCACTCAGCCAGAAGCCTTAAGCCAGGCTGATGGCTGGCAAGTGCAGTGGCAGTGGCGGGAGTCTCTCCCGCCTCTGTGGAAGTCAGGCATCCCTTGAGGGCTCCTGGACTGTAAGTGGGTGCAGGCTGGGCAGAGGGACTCCCCCGAGTGCACGAATTTCATGCACTGGGTCTCTAGTTGTAGTAGATAAAAGAATTGATTCAGGAATTGGTCAGAGTGATATTCATATTCCAGCTCTAGCATGTATGTATAACCTTAGGCAGTATAACACACATCCATACACACACACTCTCTCTCAACCTCTTTTTTTTTTTTTTACAAAAAAATGTTTTTATTGATTTTAGAGAGATAGAGGAAGGGAGAGGGAGGAAGAGAGAGAAACATCTATGAGAGAGAACCCATCAGTAGGCTGCCTCCTGTATACCCCATACCAGGAATTGCGCTCACAACCCGGGCATGTGCCCTGACCTCTCAGTGAATGGGACAAAGCTCAACTAACCGAGCCACACTGGCCAGGGCTCTCTCAACCTCTTGTTCCCAAGTCCTATTGCACAGCAGTGAGATTTTATATATATTAGGTTGCCACTTTGTAGTTAAAATTCAATGAATATTTATTATTACTCTTTTTTATTGAGGTATAATTGAACTATAGAATATCAATTTCTGATGTACAACATGGCGATTCGGTATTTGTATATATTGTGAAATGATAGCCAGGACAAGTCTAATTAGTATTTATCACTGTACATAGTTATAATTTTTTTTCTTGTGATGAGAACTTTTAAGATCTACTCTCTTAGCAACTTTCAATTATGCAATGCATTGTTATTAACTATTTTCACCATGCTGTACATTACTCATTACATCCTATGACTTATTTATTTTATAACTGGAAATCTGTACCTTTTTACCTCCTTCACTCATTTCATACTCCATCCCACCTTTTGCTTCTGGCAACCACAAATCTGTTTTTTGTATCTATGAGCTTGTGTTTTTTGTTGTTGTTTGTTTTTTATTCCTAATATAAGTGAAATAATATTGTATTTATCTTCCTCTATCTGACTTATTTCACTCAGCATAATGCATTCAAGGTCCATCATTCATTCTTTTTCATGACTGAATAATATTCCATAGTATATATACAACATTAAAACATCCATTCATTCATATAAAATTTTTTATATGTACAAGGACACCTAGGTTACTTTCATATCTTGGGTATTGTAAATAATGTTGCAATAAACATGGGGAGGTGCATATATTTTTTGAGTTAATGTGTTTTTTAAATATAAATACCAAGAAATGGATTTGCTGAATCATAATGTAGTTCTATTTTTAATCTTATTTTTTTGAGAAACCTCTGCTGTTTTTTATAGTGGCTGTAACAGTTTGTATTCTCACAAACAGCGAACAAGGGTTCCCTTTTTTCCACATTCTCACCAACAGTTGCTATTTCTTGTCTTTTCAGTAGTAGCCAATTCTAATAGGTATGAGGTGATATCTCACTGGGTTTTTTTTTTCAATCCTCACTGAGGACATTTTTCCATTGATTTTCTTTTAGAGGATTGTAAGGGAGAGGGAAAGACAGAGAGAGAGAAACATCAATGTGAGATAGACACATTGATTGGTTGCCTCTCACTCGCACCCAGACCAGGGCTGGGGATCAAGCCTGCAACCAAGGTACATGCCCTTGACTGGAATCAAATTCAGGACCCTTTAGTCCGTGGGCTGATGCTCAAACCAGCTTGGGCTCATTGTAGTTTTGATTTGCATTTCCCAGGTAACTAGTGATGTTGAGCATCTTTTCATGCACCTGTTGGCCACTGTATGCCTTTATTTTTATTACTCTTGAAAACAAGGGGCAGAATGGAAAAATGCCCTTCTGATGACAGAAGTGAGGATGAGGGACAGATGATCCTGTGCCTACATCCTTATGTTTCTCCTTCTTAGCTTTAGAGTTGTTGTTGTTGTTGTTGTTGTTTTAAATTGCTCAGATGATTCATGAATTACTCTTGAGTAAGATCCAATGAGTTAATACATGTAATGTGCTTAGTGCAGGGTCTGGAAAGAATAATGCTGTGTAAATAAATACTAGTTTTCTTTCCTTTTTACTCCTTCTCCTCTGGCGACTGCCCTGTGTCTTAGTTTGGGGTCCCCAGAAGCAGGTTGTGTGCATTAGGGAAGGATCCAAGGAGAGAAGCACAAAAGAGTGGTGGGAGCAGGCCAGAGACAGGAAAGAAGTGAAATAAAGGTTCCATTTCCTGGGAAATCCCAGCCTCAGCCTGATCCCCCGGGATGCTCTGGAGCATAAGTGCACCTCAGAATATATCCTGCCTTGAGGCAGGGAGATTTCCTTGAATACTTCTGCACCAGTCTGTCACTGACTATGGGCCATCCTGGTGGGATGTAACTTCCCAAGCATTGCCAGCTCTCCACACTGATTGGGCAGCTCCAATGGCCCAAGAACACTCCCTCCCTCCCGCCCCCTCTGCCAGGAAGGCTGTGTGTGCAAGCAGTTGGGAACAAAGCATGTAGAAATGGGGTGGATGCCCAGACCTGCAGAACGGATGGAGGTGGCAGCAGATCTGGTGGGCAACAACAATATCTGCTTCACCCTCTCAGAGTTTATGGGGACCAGGTTAACACACTTTTGTTAAGGGTTTGCCTTCTGGTGGGAATGGGAAGGCCACCTTAGGTCAAAGTCACACATCATACTTGCGAGCAACTACTAAAAAATTCAACCGGATGAAGCAAGTCTCTTTTGTGAAGATCCAACACCCAGGAAATCTGTGTCAAGCTTTAGTCTTCCCAATCTTCTGCCAGACCCAGTCTGCACGTGGTTATGGGTATTTGATTAGAGCACTGATGATGAAGAATCAGCTTTGCTGAATCCCTTGTAAGAGGGATCACCGGGTGATTAATTTTCAGGCCATATACTGTAGGACTATTCCTCCTAAAAGAATGGTTAACCTGAGAGATTTACTTCTGAAAGGGTGTAGTCTTTTTGTTTTAACAAGAGCTTCTAAGAATAAGCAGATTAGAAAAAACAAAGCAAGGACAGTTTCAGGAAATTTTCAGAATCCAGAAAGAATTTTGAAATTTCTCTTTTCAGAAGTGTAATACTAAGAGTTTCAGGAATATTCATCAAAATCAAAATGAAATATTCTGGATTCACAAATATTTAAATATAGTCTTTTAGTTGAGGAAACGTAATAATGAAAAAAAATCTGAGAGTTTGATTTAAATAGGAAATAGTTATTAGAAATAAAATTTTTCCATAAAGCTCTAAATGGTCTTTGACATATGAAAAAAGGCACTTGTATTTGTGAAAAAAATGAACTATTGTAAGATGTCATTGTTTTTAATGTTCCTCTTTTTGGGGTCTCATGAGAAATTAGGAATTTCTTATGAATAACTTTGAGTATTTTGAAGGTAAATTAGTAAAATCACTTAATCTGTGATTTATGGTTTGTCATTCTTATTACAATCTATGGGTTAAGGAACTGTCATCACTGGAAACAATTGGGAAGAAAACTTTGCCTGAAGCTGCATGAGAACTGGAACCAGAATCATGAATGGGGAAGGGTAGCAAGATTTCAAACTTACGTATAAAAGCGATTGAAATGATATGGCATCTTCTAACTGGTTTTGATTGGCAGGAAGTATCCTAGGCGGACAGCTCCTTTTCCTTCTGTGCTGTGCTTCTCTGTCATTTTAAGTGGCATCCACTCTGAAATGTGAGCCTCCATGTGTGTAATTTTGAAGCAGCAAAGACGAGGCAGCCTGTACTTGTACATGAGTCCCATAACCAGAGGCCTTAAACTACAATTTGTTTCTTTTGAATATGTGCAGATTGTTGTCTGTGCTAGCTCTTTGATGTGCTTTTTTAAGCATATTAGCTATTTATTCATGCTACCAGTGTCATCCATTAAAAATTTATGACCATAAGGACAGTGGATTAGAAGCTTGAGGAACTGAGGCTTAACTCTATCTGTGCTAGAGATTTACTGTCTTTGTCTTAGGTGCAAATTATTAATAGGCAGGCCAAGTCACTTCAGTTCTTGGCTTAGTGCACTGAGTGTAGAATTATCTGGGAATGACTACATATATCTGAAACAGTTGGAAAACCATGCACAGGGAGCTGTTGCAAACTGGGATTTAAGCTTAAGGTTATCGGTTCATATCTGATGGCCCACACCCCATATCTGAAAATCTGATGCTGGGATGTACAATGCAGGTTTAGAGGATGCTTGCAAGGTGTGTGTCAAACACAGTCTTTTTCATTTAATGGTCCTGATTTAAAACTGTGCAAATTTTCATTCGCAGATTAAAGAGAAAATCATGTACTAATCACATAGCATAGATAACCACTATGATCTTCTGTTTGTGTTAAACTACCTCATTTATTTTACTTTATTGTTTGTGAGCTGTTGGCTTCTGTGACCTTGTGCTTAAAATCCATTTGCATCTGTAAAGTAGTTGGTAATTAGATACTCTTCATCATATCTTTTGCCATCTTTTAAGCCTTTTTTAAAATCCCTGAATATACAGCCTAATCAAAGTAGAAAACACAGTAACATATTTTTACAGAAGTTCCATTTTAAATTTTCCGTAAACTGTTGCATTTAATCTTCTTTTCTGTATGCCAGTCAACAAATATTTATTGAGCCCAACAGCTTACCAGGGACATTGCTGGCTGCAGGTCAGGAGGGCAAGAGCACTGATACATCTCATCTTACTTGGAGGCTATCAGTCCACAAACATTTATTGAGTCCTAACAATATGACAGGGACTTTGCTAGCTGCTAGGGATTCAGAGCTGAAAAGACATAGTTCTTTTACTCATAGAATTTATAGAAGAGACACAAATAAGAACAATTTTGTAGACGTCAGGCATGTCCTCCGATGAAGGGCTAGGCCAACTTCATGAAATCCTTAGGTAGGATGGATGGCTTTATATCTGCCCAGGAAGAGTAGGGAAGGCAGCCTTGGAACATGGAGAGGAGCTGGCCAGGTGGATAAAAGCTTGGAGAGGCTTTCAAGGCCGGGGGAACAATTCGGTCAAAAGCACAAAAGCCGGCCAGAGCTCCCCAAATCTACCAGGGACTTTGTTTTCATTGAAGAGCAAAATGTAAGTCAAGGAGTAGCTGCATCTGAAAGGCATGTCTGGATGGAGGTCAGGCCCTAAAGAGCTGTATATGCTCTTCAAAGTGGTCATACCTTACTTGCCCGCCTTTGCCAGAAGGATATGCGCCCTGCTAAGAGTCATCTGTTATGGTTAAGGGAACAGAGAAGAGGATTTCCTAACCACACACATTACACATTTGCGAGTGAAACTGGATCTCAGGTTTTCTTGCCTCCCAAACTTTTAGAGTTGGAGCAGATTTTATGATGATAAAGTTTGAGGTGATTTGTTTTCTACAGTAAAGATGATTGGAATTGAAATTGGCTATGAATGAAAGATACTTACTGCCCTAGACTTAGGGATCTAGGGATGAGTATTTTCTCATTGATGGGTCAACACTGACAGTTATCCTAAGCAAGCTCCTTGAAGAGACAAACAGTTCTAAACAGCCTGGATGGTGTTAACTGAGGCCTCAGTCGGAACTCCAGATATTCAAGACTGAAAAGGTAGACAGTAAGAGAATATGGACGATGAGAGAATGTGATTGGAGTGGTACATTTTTATCATATACTGGAAAGGAAAAAGTGAAATTCTGATGGGAACTTGGGGCTCCCGGATACCACTGCCTGAATATATATGAAGATACTGTCCTCGCCAACCTGACTTCCAAAGGGTGTTTCTAGGCATTGGGCAGCTGCTGGCCTCAGTCTCCAGTGAGGGCAGAGCTCCTCCTGTTTGTATGAACAATCACCCAGGTCTCTCAGGTGGTGTGACACTGCTGGCTACACTGGGGAAACTACGTCTACATTTTTGTGACGCCTGTGTGGGACCACGAAGCACCCAGAAAATCTTATATGGCACCTTCTTTCTATTAGGCATCCGTAGTGTTGGGATGGAGGAAAAAAGGATGAAAAAAGCAGGTCCTGTAAATTGGTAATGACTAATTCTGGTCCAGAGATATCTTATAACATTAAAATGAATGTGAGCTTCATTTTGGAGAAATTTTGATGTTATTAAATGGCTGTTTCATGCATAAGCAATACAGCTGGCCCACAGTGTTTCTAAGATTGCTTTTAATAATACCTCATTAGCACACCAAGGCAAATTGAGTCTTCACTTGATTAACACTCTTTCTCCTCATTTCCTTCTGTAGTATAGAGCACTGAGTATAGAATTTCACTGGTTAGTCCATCTACCATTTGATAGAGAAGTGAATGGAGGGAACAACCTTTACTTATACCAGGTCAGTGGTTCTCAACCTTCCTAATGCCACGACCCTTTAATACAGTTCCTCATGTTGTGGTGACCCCCAACCATAACATTATTTTCGTTGCTACTTCATAACTGTAATTTTGCTACTGTTATGAATCATAATGTAAATATCTGATATGCAGGATGTATTTTCATTGTTACAAATTGAACATAATTAAAGCATAGTGATTAATCACAAAAACAATATGTAATTATATATGTGTTTTCTGATGGTCTTAGGCGACCCCTGTGAAAGAGTCATTCGACCCCCAAAGGGGTCGCGACCCACAGGTTGAGAACTGCTGTACCAGGTCTTCTTCTCAAGCCTAAAATTAGTATGGACTCAATTGGCTTGAGATAAAACAGTATCTAAGATGACATTATGCTTTTGCTTTGCTTATATTTAGGTGACCTCATGTTCAGGTTTATCTAGGACAGTCCCCTTTAAGTGGCTTTATATGTATGGGTCTATCTATGGACTCTTCTGATCCATTTATCTACCCTTACACCAATACCAGACTGCCAGGATTATCCCTAGGTGACCATAATTTGCCATCAGGTTTGAGCATCACCAGTTTAGACAAATTAGGATTCATTACAGGGGCTGAATGCATTGCTGATCTTAAATGAAAGAAAAAGGGATGAAATTGAGTTGAGTATAGTGTCTGCTATATATTACTAACAGTAGAGGCCTGGTGCATGGATTCGTGCCCTGGTGGGGTCTCGGCCTGGCCTGTGGGGATCGGGCCAAAACCAATCTCTGGGTCCAAGGTGCGGGTGAAGGAGATTCGGGGCTGACAGTGCCCCAGCAGCAACCTAACCCACAGCTGACTCTGTGAGGAATCGGGCTCCCTCCTCCCTCTTCTCTGGGTCTGGGGTGTGGCTGAAGCAGATTTGGGGCCAATAGTGCCCCAGCAGCAACCTAACCCATGGCTGATTCCGGGAGGAATGGGGCTCCCTCCTCTACTGGTCAGAGCATCTGCCCCCTGGTGGTCATTGTGTGTCATAGCTACCAGGCCAATAGTTGAATGGTCAGATGGTAGCTTAAGCATATATATATTTATGAATAGTCCTTTGTCCTACCTAATTTCATGGAATTTAATTTCTTGTGTTTTGTTTTTTTTACCAAAATTACATGAGACTTTTGGACCCATTGCCTTTGTTACCACTGGGGCATCTTTGGGAAACATCTAACAGTGTTTTCTAGAACAAATCTTACCCATTTTGACTTACTAGTACGTTGTTTGAGATACTGCAGTTTTAGAAACCCTGGATGATAAAACCACTAGAAATTATAGGCCAAGCCAAGAATATAATTTGCATAAATTAGGATAGTGTTTTTCCCATTAAGCCATAATGTATTAGGGATTGATCTGTGAAATCACTTGCTGTATTGATTTTTAAAGTAGCCCTGAAGAGACCCATTTAAAGTACATACAACATTTGCAATTGTGAGGTCATACCCACCTGGGAGTGATTCTTAAATCTGTGTCAATATATATATATATATATATATATATATATATATATATATATATATAATATTACTTTATGTTTTGCTAGTTCTGTTTAAATAAACCTCTAAAAGTATCCAAACTAGGATTAATTGAGATAATTTCAGACAAAAGTCTATTTCCAAAACATTGTTCTATTCAAAATAATGTAACATTAGCCCTGGCTGGTGTGGCTCAGTTGTTTGGGCATCATCCTGTGCACCAAAAGGTTGCTGGTTTGATTCCAGGTCAGGGAACATACCTGCATTGCTGGCTTGAGGCCAGGTAGGGGGCATGCAGGAGACAGCTGATCATTGTTCTGCTCTCACTTCGAGGCTTCTCTCTCTGTCTCCCTCTCCTTCTCTCTAAAAATCCATAAAACAAAACAAAATACAGGAACATTAGTGACTTTGTTAGAACTTGACTATAAATCAGTCCCCTCTTTTCAGAGGGACACTTACCAAGAAAAAAAGAATGCAGTTATACAGAGCTTATATAATTGTTTTCTACATATCCTTGCTTTTGTAGCTTCTTTTGACCACAGTTCAAAGTTGTAAATTTTAAACAGTTGGACAACTGCTGTCTAACATGGGTGACTTACTTTATATGGCTATGAGAAGCTTTGGGCTTCAAATTGTGTGTGCCTTTTCTGGAAGATCCCTGCAAATCACACATTCAAAACTAACTACGTTACCAGGACCTGGGAAACTGGTGTAATGTATCTTCCTTGCTGAAGGTTCACTTTATCTTAAATAATAAAATTATAGATCTACCTGGAATTGAACTTAATTGCACAATATTGTGTTTCCTTTGCCAATTAACCCACTGGAGGTTTGAGGCAATATGTATGAAAAATGCTTTGTAATCACAAAAGCATTAGGTAGTTGTTAATTGTTGTCATTACTATATTGAAAAAACTAACTTTGGCCACATAGAAGGGAGAAAAAGTCTTAACTGTGAGCAAAGAACAACTCAACCCTTAGGCAAGTACTCTATCATCAAAACATTTTCCAATGGCTGTGATTTATAGCAGATGAAAACTAACTCTTAAGCCAGTGTTTTTCAAGCTAGAGGTCTTGACCCATGAGTAGGTTATGAAATCAGTTTAGTGGTTAGAGACCAGCATTTAAAAAAAATAACAGTAGAATATAATACAACAGAATATAATAGACAATACTTGAGATAGTAGTGATAAATATTGTTTCAAGAGGATTTCCAGTAATACACACACACATCACAGATACATTTACACGAATACTAGATGGAAATATAAAGTGTTCTTATCATGAATCAATGCTCAGAAACAAAACAAATCCATTGACAATAAATGTCACTTCCCTAATCCTTGTTTAAACTTTTTAAGAACATTAATTATAGCTGCCCTAAGATTTAATAATTATATATTAAACTTAAGTTTTATACATCATATTATTCCTGAATCCAGACAGAGCCTTAAGAATTTTCTATCAATATTCTTCTCATAAAACATTGAGTTATTAAAGACAACCAGATATCCAGTTTAATTCAACACATTTATTGAGAATTAGGAACATATTAAAATATATCAAGGAAAATAAGATTATATAATTATACTTTATGTTAAGTGACTATGTGACTCTAGCTGGGGTGGCTCAGTGGTTGAGTGTTGTCTTATGCAATGAAAGATTGCTGGTTCCATTCTTGATCAGGGCACATGCCCAAGTTGCAGGTTTGATCCCTGGTCAGGGTGCCTACAGGAGGCAATTGATGGATGTTTCTCTCTCTCCCCCTCCCTTACCCTCTCTCTAAAATACATAAAAAGCCATACTTTAAAATTTATTTAAATGACAATGTATTTTTCTCTTGGGGTATAATTATTACATAAATAGTCAATTTTTTAAAGTCTGATACAAATTTATAAATATTATTTGAATTATTTTTACACGTATTTCTCATAAGAGAGACTGTATCAACTATTGCTGCATAAAAAAATCCATCCCAAGATATAATGACTTAACAGCAGCCATTTATTTAGTGCCAATTCTGTGAATCAGTAATTTAAGCTGGGCTACCCTGATTTGTTCTCCTGGTCTTGTCTAGCTTCCTTGTGTGTGAGGTCAGCCATGAGTCTGCTAAATCGCTCTGGTTCTAAGAGTTGTTTGGCTGTTGGCTGGGGTACTTCAGCTCTTCCCTACCCCAATCATCTCTTATCCTCAAGAGATTGGCCTATTTGGACTTTGAGTAACAAAGACAAGGAGAGAGGGAGGGAGAAAGGAGGGCAGAGAGACAGAGAGAGACAGAGAGTAGAAGACATGTTCAGGCCTAAATTGGAGCTGGCACAGTGTCACTTTGGCTGTATTCTGCTGGTTAAAGCAAGTCATACGTCAGCTGGGTTTAAGAAGAGGGGAAATAGACTCTACCTCTTGGTAGGAGAAATGAAAAAGTTGTCACAGGGGCAAAGTACAGAGATACAAGGAGGCAATTACTTTGGGCCATCAATGCAATCAACCTAACAGCTGCTTTTTTTCTACCCTGTACTATTCCTTTGGTCAGTATAAAGGAATCCTTCCAAAAATGTCCATAAAGACTCTATTTTCTGCTTCTGCCTGAGCTTCTAGTAAAAAAAAATTATTAATATGGAAATTAATCTAATCCATGCATTAATAAATAGAACATTTACTTAAGCTGGTCAATTTATTCTCCCAATTTGGTTATAATAAATATTATGCTTTAAAACTCAAATATTACTAACAGAAGGACTTTCTTTGCCCTGAGAATACTGCGAAGCATGACTTACTAAATAAATGCTTTCTTAAAATGTATGGATAAACAGAGGAGTTGTATCTCAAACCAGAGTTGTATATTGAGTCTAAAATTTAAACAGATCTTTTTGCCTTTATTCTCTTTCCATAGATATCTCTAAAAGTCCTAGTTTTTAGATGGAGCATTCCCCAAAGTGACCTTCACCTGTAGAACATAATTGCTATATTTAGCCTAAAACTTGGGACCGAAAGGCTAACATGTCATTTAAAACTTGCAGATAAAATGAATATAATCTGCTGAGAATAGCTTCATCAACTAAGTCTAGAAATAACCAGGTACTCGAGTGATTTTTACATAATCATTTGTTTCAGTTTGAACAAATTAGAAAGAAAATTTAAAAGGATAGTGCAAAATATCTCATACGGTAATACTTTTATAAGGAAAAATTGAGCAAAGTATGGCATTTGTGTCTATCTGCCTTACCTATGAATGTTGCAATCTTATAATATAAGCAACAAGATAATATTGTGAAGTACTTAGGATAACTTATTCCAAAGACAAACCGGATTTGAATTTAAATTCCATCATGTATTATCTGTGAGCCACATTATTTCACTCAGTTGCATGGGGATGATAATGGTACCTACTTCATAAGTTGCTGTGAGGCTTCAATAATACAGTATGTGTGGAATATATAGGTAGCGACCATACATGGTTAATACCAATAAATGTTAATTCTCACTATCAGTGCTTATAGTTGGTTTTTATTTGAACTTTTATGCATTTTCACTGATTCATTCCAGATTGGTTTGAACTTACATGTTGTGCACCTGTGCCAGGGGCCTGGGCAATAGAGAGACAAAAGATAAAGTCATTGCCCCCAAGTAGCTTGATAATTACTGCCACCACCACTCCGCCTCCCCCCCCTCCCCAACACACAGATGTACACATGGTGATGTCACCCAAAAAGGAGATCTCAGGCTTGAAGGTCATTTAGAATGCACATGATTTCACATATATACAATTCTCTGAACTAAGGTACATGCATTTAGCCTTTTGCTAAAGTGTATTGAATTAGCTGGCTTTACTCAAGTTTATACTCAGTTTCTGTATTTCTCAGCAATATACAGAAGTTATATTATTAAATTATGCCTGGCCAGTGTTGCTCAGTGATTCAGCTTCAACCTATGAACCAAGAGGTCCCTGGTTTGATTTCTGGTCAGGGCACATGCCTGGGTTGCAGGCTAGATCCCAAGTAGAGAACATGCAGGAGGAAGCTGATCGAAGTCTCTCTCTCACTGATGTTTCTATCTTTCTCCCTTCCTCTCTCTCTAAAATCAATAAAAAGATTAAAAATACATATATTAAATTGTTGCATAGAAGTTCCCCAAAGTTATGAAAAGCATGTTTTTGAAATAGAGTATATTAAAACTTAGGTAAGTGGTACATTCTCCACTCGAAGTATTTAAGCATTTTAATCTTCATTTGGCTGTTTCTAGTTGTCCCCTGGAAAACATCCCTTTGTTCTAACCTTAATATTGACTGAACTTTGCCTCAAAGCACAAAGGAAGTGATTTTAACTCTCTTACTAGATCTGTGAATCCCACGAAAAGCATTGATTGGTTGTGGAGTTGCTTGGAGAAAAAACTGTGTCAGAAACAGAAAATCTTTACTACTGACTTAGTTACCCTTGATTCGGTTCCATCACTTTCCCTGCCATGGGTTTGCATCGCCTTTGAAAATGGTGAGCAATGTAGTAGGAGAAAGTGTGATGTATGAATTTAATTGGCTCATTGCAGAAATGGGTCTTGAGTTCAACCTTTTCCTGCCAAGTGCCAGGCCCTGTATCAGTACCAGAAATGTAATCTACAAAGACATTCTGTAACTGCATGTCTATAGAGAAATCAGAAAAAGTTTGGCTTACTTTGACTTTTATATGCTGCTGGGTCATTAGCACAGCTCCAATACATGCAATATGTGAGTGACTTCCTCGTAAAAGAATCAGTGGGACCTACTGAAACAGGTATTTAGTTAAGATTGATTTTATTTGGAGGGCTACTTTAAACGTGTTTTCAACAAATACCAATCTGATCTGCATGGATTAGGATTCAGTAATTATGAAGAATAGTTCATCATCGATTAAAAATTTTTAAGGAGAAAATATTTGACATTTCTCTTAGAATTAAAGATTCTGATCCAATCGAATAAAAAATTTTGCAGGGACTTTTAAAGTTATCAATAAATATATTATTTATGTTTTTGACTACATAATGTTATTTTGGGCTTATGTAACAGTGGGTTTATTGTGAGGCCAGGTTTAATTTTTTAAACTTTGGGTATAATTTGCATACAGTAACATCTACTTCTATGTCTATAGTTTTGTAAATTTTATTAAAAGTATACAGTTTTGTAACCATCACCACAATCTAGATATTGACAGTTCTATACCCCCCAAATTCCCTTGTCCCCTTTTGGTATCAAACCTGGCACTGACTTATTTTCTTTCTCTATAATATTTCCTTATCCAGAGTGTGATGAAAACAGAATAATAATACATTTGAGATTCACTGGTGTTGCTGCATTGACAGTAGTTCATTCCTTTATGTTGCTGAGTAGTATTTCATTGTATGTATACACCAAACTTTGTTTATTAGATAAACAAATAAGCACAGAAACAAATTATCTGTGCTTATTTGTTTATCTACTCCCTAGTTGAGAAATGTTTGTTTCTAGTTTTTGGTAATTACAAGTATAATCACTTCATTATGTTTTTACTGGTTTTGAAAAATGTCAGATAAGATGTACTTGGTGAGTGTGTACAAATGGGGATAGGTGTTGGACTAAGTATTGATTGGTTGTGGAGCTAGCTTGGAGAACAAGTATATGCTGTCAACTGGTATAACAGTTCTCAAACTATGTTCCCAATACTCACCACTTCTCTGTTGTTGCTTAAATCCAAGGTTTTCAAGTTTTTGGAATGCATTTTTCCCCAATATTTCACAATTAGGTTAACTCACATTGCATTTTTCAAATATTAAGTTTTTCTTCTAATAAACTGTTTGAAATGTTTTGTTATTTCACAGAGCTTACAATAGTACCTACTTTGGCACAAAATCATTTCATTGATTTTCCTGAAGTTGAATCTAGTAATGGGATGTACCACATAATTGTGTAACTTTCAAGTGCACCATCCATTACAACAGTATGCCATATGGAAATTATTCTAAATTAATGTATCAGAATGTTAAAATAGGACTCTTCAGGTACCAGTTTTAGCCAAGGCAGGAAGATTATAGGTGCTATATTTCTTCATGAAGATCACCATCGCCAAGCATGACTTGGAGAGGCTGAGAAAGTGGAGAATAGAGCTTGATGGAGGACTTTTGGGGAGAGCTGATAATGTTCTCTGATTCCCATCATATACCTGTAGTGTAGTGAGACAGGTTCAATAGGACCATTTTTAGACTAGCTTATAACCGGCATGGAATCTTATATTCTTTCCAAGGGGCTACTAAGAGGGAGCAGAACCTACCATAGAAAAGCTAGGGTTATCTGTGCTTAGTGATGAAAGGGGAATGAAAAATGAGTTACAGGAAAATGCATTGTGCCATCCAAATAATTGCAGGTAAAAGGGCTCTAGTCTAAGAAATGGGTTTAGCAGATGCTGTTGATACTCTTCTTTACCTGAGGAGGTGCATCCATCTTCAAACTATTGTGGGCTTCTGATGCTAGCAATTCACAGTTGTCCCTTCTCTGGAGGACTGACCTTGGCTGTCAGGAGCCCCCTTGCCCAGTGATGCCTTGTAGTTTATGCCTCGCACCAAGCTGGAGGCTGCCCATGGCCAGTGACCGAACATTGCAGAGGTGTAAAAGCTCAGCCCCTCTCCTCGGGCCCAACAACCTGAGTGTTGCAATGCACCCTCCACAGCTCTCCATGGGGTCAGGTGGAGACTGAACTTCAGTTGAGTCATCTTTGCCAAGCTCCTTCTCCTCCTGTCCCATCTTGCTTCTCTCGGTCCCTTAGAGATATTTTTTTCTGAGAGCTTTCCCTTAGAAATCATTTACACAAGAATCCCTGCCTCAGGCTCTGCTACACTAGGGCACCTTAAGATATGGGTCTCTAAAAGCATGAGAGAGAAAGGGAAAATGAGAGAGAGACAGAGACAGAACACATTTTAAACACCTGCCAAGCTTACAGTATAATTTCATCTTACTACTACAGCAATCAAGTAAGAAGTTTTAGGCTTCCACTTAGCTCTTCACTTACTTGTCTAAATGTCACACACTGTGTTTGCAGGGTAGGGAGCTGTCTAACCAAGGTATTTAGTGAAGGAGAGCTTAAGTCACCCCTTTCTTCCCTGTAAGATAAGAGCCCAGGTCTGTTGTCAGCCTTGAGCCTTATGAGGAGAAGCCTTGACATGGAACCAACATGGCTTTTGCATGATATGAGATATTAGTTACTGGCTGGGAGATCCGGGGGAGTATAAACAGAAAATTCATGGAGCCTGCCTGAGTTTTCTTCTAGGAGCCAGAAAATCACCAACCCACCCTATCCACTTAAGGAGATAGTGGGGGAAAGTGCTTGGTGATTATATTTCATGAATCTTGCCTGTTTGGTTACTTGCTACCCTAGAATTAATGAAAGGACAAAAATATGCTAAAATACTGGATCCTGACATATAAAGACAGAAAATTTGCCTCCCTTCATATGTAGAGGTAAAAAATATTCTAATATCGAAATTCATTCTTGGTGAGATACATTCTATCAAACAAAGGTTGGCTATCCTGACAGCCCCACAGGTATCTCTGAGTGGGAACTCTTTCTTTTTCTAACTTTAAGGAATAATGGACAAATATAGATGCATATATTTAAATATACAGCATGATGATTTGATTTACCTACACATTATGGGATGGTTACCAAGATCAAGATTATGAACACATCCACCACCTCACATTGTTAAACCTTTTTGTGTGGGTGTGGGGGGGATGCTTAAGATTTACTCTCAGCAACTTTCAAGTACACAATGCTGTGTTATAACTACTAGCGGTCTGGTGTACGAAATTTGTGCACTGGTGGGGGTGTCCCTCAGCCTGGCCTGTGCCCTCTCGCAGTCCAGGAGCCCTCGGGGGATGTCCAACTGACAACCCCATGGGGAGCAGGCCTAAGGTGTCAGTCAGACATCTCAGCCCTGCCTCCACCTCCACAGCCATCAGCTTGGCTTCTGGCTGAGTGGTGCTCCCCCTGTGGGAATGCACTGACCACCAGGGGGCAGCTCCTGCATTGAGTGGTCAGTGTGCATCATAGCTACCAGTGGTTCCATGGTCGGTTGGTTTGCAGATTAGCCTTTTATTATATAGATAGTCCCTGTTAAGGCACTCAGAATTGCTTTCTTCCCTTCTTAGTATAAGAAATACCAATATATGTGGAGGAAAGGAAGAGTGGGGAATATATAATCCATAATGTCCTTGTTTTATGAAAACTCTGATGACAGGAGAGAAACAAGACACAACTTAGAGCGCTGGACTAAGTAGAACAAAATCAAATTTAGAATTGCCTTCAGTTATTGGAAAACCCTCAGCATGTCTATCTCATTTAAATACCTAAATGCCCAGTTTTATTTTTGAATATCTAACATTCCCCAAAATGTGTGGTTCTACTGCAGTATAGAGGGAATTGAGTAATTGTTATGCACTGACTGCCTGGGTGATCTTGAGGGATATACTTAACTTCTCTAGCCTCGGTTCCCTCATCTGTTAAATGGGGAAGAATTAATGTCTACAACATCTAAAAATGTGTCTGACACATAGTAAATATTCAATAACTGTTAATCATTAGCTTACACAAACTGGAGTTGTTGATTGAGAAACCAAAATCACTTCATTAATATAGATAAGCTGAACATCATAATGTCAACCAAAATTTCAGTGTTCTAATATTTCAAATTGTGACATTAAGTGATTCTTGGTTTCAAGTGCTGAGGTTATTTTTCATCTTGACCTCAGTTGAATCAATTTAATTGAGTAGAAATTTGAGTGTCTATTTTATGCAACAGAAAAGTCAAGAATTACAATTTTCATTTTATACTAGTATATGCATATATATGATATATATATATATATATATATATATATATATATATATAATCTCTTTCATGCTTTATTAGGATTCTTCATTACTGTGATATAATAGGTCAGTGCTCACTATTTATTGGCATCAAAGGGTGTTTTTACCTTAGTAAGGGTTGGATGTGAAGTTTCATTCTAAGGATTTTTGATTTTTTCTTCCTATTGCCCTAGAGACATTTAGCAATTCTGCTTAAGTCTCCAACATGCATGATTGGGGATGCATTATGCAAGGGGGAGATGATAATGAGAAAGTCTTGAGAGCTGGACCCAGATACTCCAGCTCTTATCTCAGAGAGGAAATTCCTCATAAGTCAATGATCTTGCCATGTTGAGAATAATTTGTCATTTGCCTGACATTGTGTATAATTCTAAATGTTTAGGAGCATAGGCTTTGGTAGTACACATACTTGAGTTTAATCCTAGCTCTGTCAGTCCTACTAGAGTGATTTTGGATAGTGTCAATTTTCTCATCCATACAATGGGTATAGTAGTATTTATCCCACAAGAGAGTTGTGAGGATTAAATGAACAAATACATATAAAACACTTGGTCCTGAATCTGGCACATGATAGTACTGGGGTAGTTATTGTAGGAATTTTCTGATTCAGAACCATTTCATTTTACCATGGAATAATGAAATACCCTTTAAGTTTTGCCAAAGGGTGGAGGAACTATTTAATATCCAAACAATGATATCACTGGTAATTTCTAACTAACTTGAGGTCATTACACATTTTTTTGCTAGAAGGGTACTTTGATGGAATATAGAAGCCAGAACTTGGACAAGAATTTTCATCCTTTCATCTATGCTTTTTAAAAATGTTTTGGAGCAATTACTATTATGGGTAGCTAGGTAGATCACAAGTTTACATCTTTCTGTTGTCTTGTACTTAATCTTGATTTTGATCTAAAACTTTATGTACTTCAGTCATTTCTAAAACCGACAATTGTAGAACATAAATACATTTCACATTTCCAATTGATTTTGCTAAATTATCACAATATTATTAAAAAACAACACAAAAAAACCTATTATTTTCACTGGCAAAGTTACTTAACATTATGAGCCCAGACAGCAGGTACAGTATTTAGTGATTTTTGAAATATTGTTTCATTCTTTTTACTTTTCCACAATCACCATTAGAAAATTGTTCAAGTGTCATGGTAGAAATAAATAATTGGAGTAGGGTGGAGTGTGGAGAGCGGCTACAGTGTTTGGACAGATTCAAGCCTCGGACTAATGAGAGGGCACACAGTCCTCTGCTGGCAAAGGCACATGCAAGTCCCAGCACAATTATAGCCAAAGGCTATAGTTGTAAGGTTGACCTTATGGTCCGAACCTGTGGTCCCACGTGGCTGAGTGATATGGGCTGTGAAAGGTGCAGCATGTAAACAAAGCTTAATCAGGTGCATGTAATTGAGTAAATTTGAAATCCGAGAGAACATTGTAAACATCTTGACCACACCCTTACTTTGCCTCATGGAATCTGGCTATTAAAATAAAGAAGCATCAAGCCATGGCAGTCTCTCTAATCAGAGGGCAGCATCCCAACTAGCGCCAGATTTATTCTCTTGTCTCTTTTCTAATCCGTCACTGCCCCCCTCAGGTTCACTCATGGCCATGCTGGCGAGGCACAGTGGAGAATTACTTTTTTATTGTAAAAACTAGTGGCCCAGTGCATGGATTCTTGCACATTGAAAGGAAATTAATTAGAAGGTGGCTGGTGGGGCGGGACTGGGTGAGATGGGCCAGACACTCCTGGAGCCAACCTCCCAAGGTCCCTCCCTGGCCGGCCGCACCAGGGGCAGCCCTGCAGCTCAAAGGGTGTCCGTGGAGTGGGCAAGGTCCCTCTGGCAGGTGGGGTCCCTCAGCCTGGCCTGCAGGGATCCGGGCCAAAACTGGCTCTCTGACATCCCCTGAGGGGTCCCGGAGTGCGAGAGGGCACTCTGCTAAGTTGCTGTCATACAGGGTGTGGAAGGCAAAAGCAAGCATGCAGTAAACCAGATTAGGGGCCAGCAGTGCCCCAGGAACAACATAACACATGGCCGAAGGTGGAGTCACATGGCCCCGAGAGTAATCGGGATCCCTGTGAGGAATCAGGCACCCTCCTCTCTGGTTCTGGGATGCATCACCCAAGAACCACCGCTGCCAAGTCACCACAGCTTAGCAGCTTCTGCATTGAGCGTCTGCCCCCTAGTGGTCTGTGTGCGTCATACCTACTGGCTGGTCGGACAGTCGAATGGTCAGATGGTCACTTAGCCTAACTGTATTGATCTGGATGCTTATGTAGAGTCTAAGTAAGATTGTTTAACTTCTCTTTTTAAAACATTTTCAAAAATAGGTTTTTATTGACTTCAGATAGAGGAAGGGAGAGGGAGAGAGCTTGAAACATCAATGATGAGAATCATTGATAGGCTGCCTCCTGTATTCCCCTACTGGGGATGGAGCCCATAACCTGGGCATGTGCCATGACCTGGAATTGAACCATGACCTCCTCGTTCATATGTCGATGGTCAACCACTGAGCCACACTGGCCGGGCAAGTGCCTAACTTCTTGAGTCCCTTATCAAATTGTATTAACATGATGTTGAGTCTCCAAATTCTTCTTGGTCAGCCAGTACCAATGCCAAGACTTTGTGTGTTGGCAATTTTGAATTGTGTATCAGTGGACTATTGCCACAATCATGTTGTATAATAAGCCACCCCCAAAACTTCACAGATCAAAGCAGTAATCACTTATTGTTTCTTGCAATATGGTTATAATGGTTCTACTGATCTGAGCATGTCTCAGCAGGGCTCCCTCACATGTCTGCAGTCAGCTATGGGCTAGATAGGTGGTGTCATGGAACTGGCTGAGCTCTCCAATGCCTGTGGTCTCTTCTGAGGAAGGACTGGGCTCTGGTCTCCATGGTACCTCATCCTCCAACAGGCTCCTTGCAGCTCTTTCTCAGGCCAGGGCAGTCATGTCCTGGTGGCAGCCACACAGCAGCAAAAGAGGAAGAGGGATGCTCAGGATTGGCTCTGTCACTGGTCCTGAGAATTTAGGTAGATCATTTAATTTGAATCTCAATATCCTCATATGCAAAATGGAAATAATGCTTCCTATTGTGAGAGATTATGTTGAGAATTAAATTAAATGCAATAATGCATGTCAAAAAGCTTTTCTAAGGGGATACAGAGATGTTATTTTTATTTGTAGATTGCCAATAAAACAGACTAGTAGGGTAATAAAGAAAACTGATTTTCTGTTTTACTAGTTTTTTTAGAAAATACATTTTATTGCTTGCTATTTTTTAAGAAAACGGATTTTATTACTTACTACTTATCATTTAGTTGAAATTGAAACATAAGTTTTGTATCTGTTTCCAGAGGATGACCTTAAGACAGACTTTTGGCTTTCATTATATTAGCTCAGTAAGATACAGGACTGTTCACTTCATTTTAACAGTATATTTTGACTTCCTCTTCTAAATGCTTCTTCAGGCATATGGCAAAATAAACTTTCAAAATTAGTAAGCTTTGAGGAATAAATATTTATTAAATATTCATTGTTAAATGTAGAAAATTTTCCTTAAGAAAAACTCTGCTGATTTTATTTAATGCTACTGAACCATAGCAATTCTTGAAATATCATCATTCGCAAATTGTAGACTTAAGAGGAAAATGATACTTTTCTTGGCACCACATCAGTGGTACAATTTACCTGTATTTTCTGTCATTCAGATTTAAATAGAAAATAATGCTCTTTAGGACTGTGGCCAGAGTAATTAATAAACAATCTTCACCAAAACAACCATTTCTTCTTAATGAAAATCATACGCTGCTGGGGATTTTACCAAGCAAAGAGAACCAGAGTTCTTATGCTCAGGCACCACCGTGCACTGACTGATTCCCTCGTGCAAGCTCTTCTGATCACATCGCATTGACTTCTTTCTTTTTTCATCCCTTTGCATGCTGAAATACTGTATTTCCTTCCTTGAAGAATATTTTTGTGTTCAGAAACATTTTCTTCAGGAATTTGAAAAATTCAAGGGGAGGGAGAAATGTTAGTTTCCAATGAAGACTGGTGTTGATTATGTTGTAATGGTGGGTGTGTAATAAATGGGAATGAAAATCTCCAAGATTGTTGATACTAGCCGATGTTTGGAGAATTTTGGACACAGATATTAACATATGTTACTGCACCTTCATTTAATGAGAAGAAATATGTATTTGATT
Source organism: Myotis daubentonii (assembly GCF_963259705.1). NCBI lineage: Eukaryota > Metazoa > Chordata > Mammalia > Chiroptera > Vespertilionidae > Myotis > Myotis daubentonii. Next base: position 27,307,123 of record NC_081847.1, on the reverse strand, counting down.
GATCAAGCAACAGATTAATTAATCTGAGGAAAAATAAGAGAGGATAAAATTTTGCAAACAAAATCTAGTAATGAGAACTATTTCAATTAACATTCTTAAATCCCTCTTTCCTTCACATTTGCCTCTGGTGTGTGCCAATCCTGATGTCTGTGAAAAATAAAGGGGAGGGCGCATCTCTAATAGTCTCAAGAATAAAGATTTTAAAAATCCATTTTTTTCTCTTTTACTTTTGAAAGTGAAAACTGGTGGAAGATTCTTGTTTCTCTGTCAATAATGTTTGGAATAAGTGATCTCTCTTTTGATTAAATGCCTCTGTCATATAACTGCACTTAAAAATCATGGACCAAAAATAGTTCCAGAGACATAGAAGCATCGAACAAACCATCAAACCTCAGAGGAAAGGTAGGGGAAGTTGGGAGGGGGAGTAAGAGATCAACCAAAGGACTTGTATGCATGCATATAAGCATAACCAATGGACACAGACCGTAGTGGGGTGAGGCATGTGCTGGGGGGGTGGGAGTGGCTGAGAAAAAATATCATAGACCTGCTGTTATATAATTGTTCTCAATCCCATCTTGTACCCCTTCTGCTGATCTAGGAAAACAAACCTACGCAAATATGGGAGAAATTATCCACAGCAGATACCAACCCCCTGCCACACAGTAGACTCCATTGTTGTGTCTAAACTCAGGATTTAAATACTGAACATTCTTTCACCAGGGCCCTGTGTTAATTGTCATACCATTGTGTTTCTTTCTCTTTTTTTTGGTATTAAAAATGTTTAAATAATAAGTTTCACTGAAAGTGGTAGGCATCATTCCCTTTGAAGTTTTTGGTTTTCCCTGAAGAAATGAGAAATGGTGTTGATTACACTCTAGCTTCTTCCCATTTTTCTTCTGGGGTTTAATCTATTTCCTTGTTGTTGATTTTAGAAGATTAGCATTTAAGACATTCAGTGGTAGGTTATATGATTAAAACTGCTGGTCATTTGACTATTTTCTCTGTACTTTCATGAAGCTTTTGTGTATGCCCACCCTCCAGTAAAATCCCAAAATCCCATTATTTCATTTGCACCTTTGATAGAATTAGAAGTCCATGTTCTAAAATTGACAAAAACTTGAAAATAAGATTAAATCTCTTTTAAGGAAAATAATTAATATTGTTTCAAATTTATGGTTATTCTTGGTTCCCTATACTGTTATTACTTTCTGGCTCTCTTTTGCTCAAATGTAGAGAAATTTCCCCATAAGAAGTGCAGCATATATGATAGCCGGAAGATAAAAGAGTTTGTCTTATAAATTGTTTGGTTGATAGGAAAAAGAGGCAAGGCAGAGGATCTTTTGTTCAAAGATAAAGTTGTCCTTAAAAGTATAAAATTAGAACCACATGTCTTGGAACCAAACAAGACAGAAATAAAGTTAATATTTAGGTAGGTATATAGGCTTAAGCATCCTACAACCCAATTATATAACAGGGACAAAATAAGGTAACCCTGGTATAACATCTTGTAAAACAAGAAGTGATGTTATATAATTAGACTGCACTTATCAAGTGGCACATTCCACCTACACAGGCTCTGAAGAAAGAGGAAGGGCGTGGGCAGGGAAGGATTTCTAAGGAATCATGACAAAGAACAATTTGATATATGCATTGGTATCATCTTTTCAAACTCTTTTTTAAGTACCATGCATAATATCACTCAGGTGCCTAGATCTGCAGTTTTATTTTTAAAAAGACTTGATCAAGCCAGTGTTTAAGTAAAAAATAAGAGCTCATTGCTTTGGGAAATAGCCAATGCTTACCCTTTAAGAACTGAGTCTAAGGAAAGAAGGCAAGAACCACTAACTTCATAGTTCATTTTATTTGAATAGATTGTTTGCAGTATTGCTAAATAGAGTTGTTAGTACAAATATAGAGAGCATATCTTTTGTGCCTTGAGATGTGTAAGCGAAAAGAGTGGATTAATGTAATATTATTAGTGGTGTAGGTAATGCATGCAGGTAATGCAGCATCTTTTGTTAGTTCATTGGTATCATGGGAAGGTATAAAAGAGAAAGAAAATGAAAGATGACAATAGGGGTTTTGTTATGATAATCAATGGTTATGGTAGGGCGACCAATGCAGCAGGATCATTCCAACCTCCATGATTAATTATAGTTGTTTCTATTTCTCTTATTCAACAATCTATATATATAAAAGCCTAATATGCAAATTGTCCCCTTGGGAGTTTAACCAGGAGACCAGGAGCTGCTCACTCGCTATGATATGTGCTGACCACCAGGGGGCTGCGTGGAATGAAGGAAGGCCCCGGCCGACAGCTGGAAGGCTCCTATCGGCCCTGATCGCTGGTCAGGCCTAGGGACCCTACCTGTGAATGAATTTTGTGCACCAGGCCTCCAGTAGACTCAATAAAACTTTTCACTCTTGTGATATTAAATCTGAAACTACAGTAATTCCTGATGAAGAACTGTATTTTTCTGTCCTTCAATACACCCAAATTGGAAAATTAAACTCTGCACTGATTTTCCAGATTGTTTCCTACTCTTTCTTCCAACGGTGGAATTTATTGATGGTATAGAACCAGCTAGGAATATATCCCCATACCAATCCTATCAGACAACAGAAATTTAGTGCCTTTTGCTTGTTTCAAATTTGGGGTGACAACTTTTAGTTGAAGAAAAAATAATTAAAGTCCCTGCTAAATTAAGTGTAATTTTTGAAACTGCTGAAATTGTAATCAAAACAAAGCTACTGGGCTACCATTTGCATTTGTGCTCTCTCTGAATGCCAAACATCTGGTGATGAAGAGATAATGCATGTGACTTACCCATTTTCAATGGAATTATTTATTCAGTGATAGAATTTTGAAACTAAAAGGAGAACAAATAAGAGTTAAGGAGTGATGATAAACTTGTAACACCAGTTCCTGAAACATAGGCTGATCCCAGTTAAAGAAGTAGCCATGAGTAGAAAACAAAGATTGTCCAACAGATGAGAAAAATTTCCATGAATTTCACCCTTTTAAATTACCATTGTTAATGTTGGGTGAACAAACTTATAACAAGAAAGGTAGGCAAATAAGCAAATCCAAAGACATTTGTTGGCTAATTCAATCACTTCATAGTGTTTATTTCTCATTTTATGATTTGGCTTTTTGTTTTATTAATATTAGCCAACAACTTACTTTTGGGTCGATGGACTTAAATCTGAATGTTTCAAAAATTTAAATTTGCAAGAGTGAATTGCGTTTTAAAATTATTTCTGATTGTTAATTGTACTTGCTGTAAAGTAGAGACCATATTTTACATGGATGTCATTTAGCAACAGTAATTTGCTTCAAAACTTTTATGGTGGAAAATAAATCACTTATTTGGTGGTAACCTCAGTGGGCACTAAATCAGTGAAATGCTACTAATTTGATGCTTCAGAGCATCCCTTCTGAGAGCTTTTATGAGCAGACAACCTTCCCTTTGGCTGAACTGAGGTGAAGAACTACCTACCAGGTGCTTGCTTGTACTAGTATATGAATTTTTCAAAGCTCCTTTAAAATATTGGATTTCAGGGTAATAAGAGTTTTCCTTTATTTCAAGAAGTAGATTCACAGTATACTTCAAAGGTATTACTTTTCTACATGGATTAATTTTAAAATATGGAGTACGACAATAAATTGTTCCCAATATGGGATGCTGTAAATACTGTGGGCCACTGGCATGAGATGGATCTGGATTCTGATCTCACCTTTTTTGTTGAAGGTGTACTTGGCCAAAGATGTTTACTGATCTGATCTGTAATGTTCAGATAACGATTGTTCATAGAGGTGACAACATAGAAGATGCAAATATATCTCCATATATAAACACTGTTGAATACAACAGAAAGGGCAATACAAGAGAAAAATCATCATATTGATATTAATAGATGTGCTGAGTGAGGACAGGAGAAACTGATTGAGACTTTCAATATAAGAACTTAACATTTAAATGATGAATTACCATATTAACAACTTTCCATATTTGCTTTTAGTCTTTTTTAAAGCATCACATTGTTTGTAATACACACACACACACACACACACACACACACACACGTGCGTTTGTATGTCAGCTAATGAAAAAGCACAAAAAGGAAAGCTTAAAAACATCACCTGAAATTCTACCACTCAGAAATAACTATCATTAACATTGGGTTAATGTCATTTCAAGTATACTTATAAACACATATTCAGATAGAAATGTAGATGGAAGGATTAAAGATAGCTTTATAAAAGTAGGATAATTCTACTATTGTAAAATTTCAACTATGTATTGACTGCCTCTCTATGAAGTATATCTTTTCCTTTCCACTTGCCTTTGTCTCCATTTTAATTACTGGTGTTAGTATTTTTACAATTGCATACTTAAAACATTCACATTGTCCTAATACTAATGAAATCAGCAATCTCCATCCTCCATCTACCATGGCTTTTCATTCCTAAAATATCTCGCTTTCCCTTTATATTGGCTGTTTCATTGTCAGGGTCTATTTAAAAAGTATTTTTAGGAAGGGTTCACGATGTGTGTATTTCACAAAGTCCTCAGTGTTTGCAGTGCCGCTTGTTTGCCTTTGACATGAATAATACGTTGGGTCACATTTGTAGCCATTTTTCCATGGTCTTCTAGCATGGCATGTTTCTTGACAGAAGTCTTAGGAGAACCTGATCTTTTCCTCTCATGGGCTATTTGCTTTTGATGCTTTAAAAATTATTTTCTTTATTATTCTATAGGCTGGGATATTTTGCATAGTTGCTTTGCCCTTTTTGTATCTTGCTTGAATGGCTCTTTTCAAACATTGTTTTTTCCAGTAAAGCATTGGGGACTTCTTGACTTTATTCCTTTATATGAGATCAGAGTATTTTTTTGGCTATGGTTTGAGAGCTGAGTGATATGAGTTCTTTCTGTTTCTCTTTAGAAGGAAGGTTGGAGGGAGTACAGATACCATGTACATTCTTTCTTAGAATACCAGGTGTCTTTTCTCTTCTGACATTTTTAAGTGTCCTATACCAGGTTTACCAGGTTTATATCACTGTTTTTTTTTGTTTGTTTGTTTTTGTTTTGTGTGTGTGTGTGTGTGTGTGTGTGTGTGTGTGTGTGTGTGTTTTGGGGAAAAGGGGTGCCTCCTATCCCCATAGCTTTTTCAATTCATTCTAAAGCACAGGATAAATTTGCCCCTTCAAAGACAATCATTGTTTCCCATTTTTCTCATTGAAAGGCATTTCTGCTATTCCCAAGACAAGGAAAATTATAATCACACCTATTCAACTTGTTTCTCTCTCAATGTGTGGTTATGGACGAGAAATCTCAGCAAGCTTGGACACAACCTTTGGCTTGGGGAGGAATCTGTATGTGGAGACAAACAGTAGCTCCTGGCAACTCTCTGCCCCAAGAACTTCTGTTATTTTCTTAGCTGTCAGAATTATTGCACTGGGTCAGGCTTCATTTCTTCTTTGTTGAAATTTTGTTTTATGTTGTGTTTAACTATTTTTGCTCTTTTTAATTGTGTTCTGAGAGGCAGTTGTCATTCTCCATCGTAACCTGAAAAGCAGTACAGGATTTTAACCTAAGCCTGAAAAGTTGCTCCTCTGACCTTTGGAGATGGCGTGTTGACCCCGTGGGAAGCTTTCTGGAATTGTAGAACCTTCTGTGTGAGCTGAGCCTATGGAAGGATATTAACTGAACCGGATGCCTTTTATTTTTTGCTATTAGAACTTGACAATGCCAATGGTCCCATACTTTTCTTATTTATTTATTTATTGTTTGTTGTTATTTAAAAGCTGAAAAAGAAAGATGATTCACACCTCACTGACTTTATTATTGAGAAATTCTTATTTTTTCTCTTGATTTATTTATTTTTTTCTGAGACTTATAAAACTAAAGAGAGAGGGGAACATTCAGATAAGGCACACTATTAATATTTTAAATTCCCAGTATTTTTAATGTTTTTTTCTGTTGTTGTTGCTAATTCTCACCCAACGATATTTTTCCATTGATTTTTAGAGAAAACTGGGGTAAGGGGAGACAGAAAAATATCAGTGTGAGAGAGACAAATTGATTGGTTGCCTCCTGCATGCACCCTAAGCAAAATAATGCATGACATTAAATGTATGTAAGTTCATTTATATGACAAAATAAGTAAAACTACATTGTAGAGTATAAAGATGAAAATGAGTGATTAAAGCAAAAAAAAAAAATACTGAAGGAACTACCACAGAAGGCAGGTTGGTGGTTATCTTAGCAAGAGGATTAAGGAGTAGAAGGGCAAATGCTAGCTCTTCTGGGGTGCTGGCCATGTTCTATTTCTTTATCCAGGCATTCACTTTAGAGTGATTTGTTTTGGTGTACATTTTAAATGCATTTTTTTCTGTATGTGTTATATTTCACAATGCATGTTTTAAAAATAATAAAAGTGATTATGTGGTGAGAATTGTAGTGGGAGAACAGGATGGAGTAGACATGATTCTCTTCATCTTATACCATTTGTATCTGTTTGTTTTAACACATTCTATGCGGGAAACGGATTTATACATTTTACGTCGACTGGTAGTAGTAGAGCACGGGACATGTATTAATACGTTTTTTATAGACTAGCGGTAGAATGCAGGTAACGTATAAATACGTAAACTAAAGTTATCATAATTTTACTGAACATTGCCATTTGCGCAAAAAATTAGCAAAAATGGCCCACGCCACCTGTAAGCGTGCGATAAAAACTACCCGCAAACAATGTGTTAACTATGAAATTATTACATTTAATTTTTAAAATTTGAAGTATATACCAGTAAGCAATCAAATGACCTGGGCTTGATAGCTTCAAAAAAGATGTTGATTTTACATATTCAACCTATGTAGCCTTCCAGGAAATGTCAAGACTGGAAAATAGACTTTATCTACACTAATAAAAGACAAACATGCAAATTGACCATACCTTTGCTACATCTTAAGCCACACCCACCAGCCAATCAGCAATTATATGCAAATTAACCCAACCAAAATGGCAGCCGGCAGCTACGAAGCTGGAGAGAGTAGGAGGCTTGGTTGCCCCAATGATGGAGGAAGCCAAGCTTCCTGGCCGGCTGCTGCTTCCTCTCAAGGCAACAAAGTTTCAATTATAGAAGGTAAATAAACCCCAGATAAAATTCTTCCAGTTGCCATGGCCATGGAGCTGGAGGGAATAAAAACAAAAACAAAAAAGGAAAGGCTGGGAGCTTCGGTCGCTGGGGGGGTTGGTCAGTCTGAAAACAGCCATCAGCCCCTCACCCAAGTTGTCCAGTCACCCCAGCAGGGACCCCTACCCTGAAAGGAGTGTGGCCAGCCTGAAAACAGCCATCAGCCCCTCACCCAGGCTGGCCAGGCACCCCAGTGGGATACCCACCCTGATCCAGGACACCCTTCAGGGCAAACCAGTTGGCTCCCACCCATGCACCAGTCCTCTATCCTATATAATAAAAGGGTAATATGCAAATTGACCCTAACAGCAGAATGACTGGGAATGACTGGTCACTATGACACACACTGACCACCAGGGGGCAGATGCTCAATGCGGGAGCTGTCCCCTGGTGGTCAGTGTGCTCCCACAGGGAGAGCTCTGCTCAGCCACAAGCCAGGCTGATGGCTGCTACTATAGTGGTGGTGGCGGGAGCCTCTCCTGCCTCCTCAACAGCACTAAGGATGTCCGACTGCAGCTTAGGTCTACTCCCTGCTGGCAAGTGGACATCCCCCGAGCTGCCAGAGGGATGTCTGACTGCCAGCTTGGGCCCGATCCCCCAGGGAGCGGGCGGGACTAAGCCAGCAGCTGGACATCCTCTGAGGGGTCCCAGACTGCAAGAGGGCACAGGCCGGGCTGAGGGACCCCCCTGAGTGCACAAATTTTTGTGCACCGGGCCTCTAGTATAAAATATAAAAACAAATATCTTAAATATAAGTATTAAATTTGATTTAACTTCAAAATTCAACATTCTGTGTTATATTCCATTTTGAAAACCTACTTTTTGGCCTACATCCTTAAACAATAGCCATTTAGTTATTACACATGAAAAAGAAAAATATGAAAGAAAATAGATCTATTTGTTCCATGTTTAGACAGAAAACTGCTTGGGTAAGGCCTGAATCAGGGTAGCTGTTCACCTCATAGAGGAGCCTTGCAGCCACATTCACTTCCTTGTTTAGATCACACATTAGATTCAGGAATAAAGCCATTTTCCCACAGAGGGTCAGGAGGCACTGGTGTGCAAGCAGATCGAGGCTGCATGTGAAAATTGTCATCTATTGCTCTTGGCCTGTTAGGCAGATACTTCTTCCCTGGTCTCTGTGCCTTGTTTAGGTGTCCCTCTTCATTGCTACACAAAAATTCATAATTCCTACTAAAAGCAAAATGTTATTTTGGGGTAAGATTATAAGCAGAATAAAAATTAGGCTAAATCATATCAGCTTGTTCTTATCAAAACCATGCATTTAGCTCTCAAAGCAGTCTTTTTAAAAAATATATATTTTTATTGATTTCAGAGAGGAAGTGAGAGGGAGAGAGAGATAGAAACATCAATGATGAGAGAGAATCATTGATCGGCTGCCTCCTACAGGATCGAATCATGACCTCCTGGTTAATAGGTTGACGCTCATCTACTGAGCTACTGCGGCCAGGCTCAAAGCAGTATCTTTTGGGAAATCTATACAAGAGTTTATCAAACATAGTCAAGGTAGGAAAAGGTATGTTCTAGGAACTCATGGTTTATATTTGGGCATTCATTATTCACTGAAAATCACAGGGACTTTTTATGTGTATAAAACTGTCTTTTTCCTCTTGTGCTATTCACTTAATCAAATTATTTTATTTATTTATTCTAAATTATAGACACCATGAACTCTATTCAATAAATAACTCAGCAGCAAGGATCAGATATTTTAAAATGCATGGAAAATGAAGATGTTTGTTTACTAGATCCTTTTAAGCTTTCAGACTCATTTTAACAATAAATCTTTGAATACCAAAGAACAAAGACCTACACAAATAGTTCAATCAGGTACGCTTTCTCTCTTTTCACTAGTTCATTTCCAAATTGACTCTGTGACTTTGGCCTGAAAACATTCTCAAAAGTATAGGAGGAATTTATGTGAAGGTGTTTCCTAGTATTATTTTCTTAGTGTGCTAACTAATATAAACATTTTCCAAAATTATTGCCTTTTACTTTTTGTTTTAAATTAACAAATAACTGATAGGCTTATCATTTCTGACATTCCAAGAAGTCTTATACATCATTACCATTCAAATATGTATTTTCATTTAGGAGTCTACCTTACTTTAACTTTTACAGTTCTAGTCTTGGAGGTTACAGGATACCTATAACAGCCAGGCTTTTAAGTGCTGTCTACACAGTAATTCATAAATTTAGGGATGTTTGATTTTTTTTATTCTTGTACATTCATACTTTGCAGCTATTTGTTACTTTCATTAAAGGGAAAACTTTGGATAAACTATTAGGAAAATTTGATCTGGAACATTAAAATGTTTTAAAAATTTAAAGATATTTTAAAAGATATATATATATATATAACATTAAAATGCTCAAGGGGCAGTTTCATATTTCATAACTCTAACTATGATATACATTGGTTTGTATCTAATGCAGTCACAATGATATATTAGAATGTGCTGTTTCTAGGAAGCTCAGTTTCTCTCACAGCATTCGGATCAGCTCTGTGTCAAGCATTAGTGTTCTACTTCCTCCTGGTTTTAGTTTTTAATGAAAAGAGGAAGAGCACAAGTTGGAGCAGAAGCAATCTCAAGTGCATAAATTGTGCTTTCTTCCCTTCTGATCCTAATCTTGACTTTTATTGCCTTGTTGGGGGGCAAGTTTATATAGCCCCACACTGTTAGGTTGCTGGCCATGTTGAGTGAAAGACAGTTCTTTTGCTATCTGCTTTGAAGTCACCGGATGTTTTAAATTTGCATTTGGAGTCAATAAATAACCAACATGCCCTATTTCTCTAGATTTTTAGAAGAAAGCTGTTTTAAATCAACTCTTTGTTCATATTTTTGGTCGATAATGAAACTCTCTCTATTTGGTGTGCTACCCAGCAGAGAAAATTATAGCAGCAATATGGAGTCAGGAAGTAAATAGGTTGTATTGCCTCAAATCCGCTCGTTTAAAAAATAAACAAGCAAAATTAGAAAAAAGAATCAAAAGGGTTATAGTTTTTGTTGTTGTTGTTGTTGTTTTTTTACTTTGTTCCTCCAAGTTGGGTCCTGTCCTAAGTGCTTTTTTTTAAAACCACTACCTTTTTAAAAAAAATACTATTTTTGTCCGATAAAGTTAATGATATCAAGGTAGAAGTTTTGGAAAATGTTTATATTAGTTGGCATATGAGTCTGTTTACTATAACAAAGACCCAAGTGTGTTATGAATAGAGTTTCCTTTCTATCCCACATTACCCCATGATAGAGAGTTGATAGCTGACTTGGTACTCCATGGATTTGAGGACCCGGACTTCTGCCATGTTATTATGCTGCCATCCTCAAACATTGCTTTCACCTCATCGTCTAATATGGCTGTTCCAACTCCAGCCTTCACTATCACCTTCCAACAAGAAGCAGAAAAGAGAAAATGGAATGTTCTTGGGGTGGTCTGACATTCCAAGAAGTCTTATACATCACTACCATTTAAATTCCTTTGTCTGTGCTTTGTCACACAAAGGAGACTGAAAATTTTAAATTTTAGTCTTAGTTCTAGATAGTCATGTGGCCAGGTGAAATCAGGGGTACTATTACTATAGGAAGAAAGGAAGGCTGGATATTGGGGTAAAGCTGACAATCTTTGTCACAATACATAAAGGTGTAAAGAAGAAAATAAGTATCACCACTTAAAGGTAATCTCACCTTTAACTTACAGCATATTTCCTTTTATTACTTTAATTCATTCAATATTTTAAAGTAGCATTACATTATATGCTATAATATGCTGTTCTTATAATAATACTAGTGGCCCGGTGCACGAAATTCATGCACATTAAAAGGGAATTAATTAGAGGAAATATTTTAATATTGCTATTTGCCCTTTCTCTATAATAGAAGTGTCAGAGATGAAAGAAAATTAGTAAAATGTATATGAAAATCTTCCTCCTGTCAGAGTCTGGGGCGCACCATGGGACCCAGAGTCAAGTCCCCGCCCACCCATGTATGCCTCGAAATCACACAAGACCTAGACCTGTCCGACCCCACCCCCATTGGGCTAGATCCAGACCCGGCCGGTCCCACCCTTGTCAAGCCCTGCCAGGCGGGGATGCAGCCTCAGGTCCCCTGGCCCGGCACCGGGCAGGGGGCACAGCCTGAGGTCCCCCATCAAGCCCCATGGGTGGGGGGTTGGGGGGGTCACAGCCTCAGGTCCCTGCTGATTGCTCATTTAAGGCTCATTATGGGAACTCAGCCTCCTCTGTGGGTGCAGCCATCTTATGTTACAGAAGCCACCCCCCACCACCCTTGTGGGCGCCACCATCTTTGTGGCAGAGTGATGGTCAATTTGCCTATTTTCTCTTTATTATATAGGATGATATGCCCTGAATATTTCTTACATCATTTAATATCCTCAAAACACAAGTTTAATGACTATGCAATATTACATACTATCCTATCTAATAAAAGAGAAACATGGTAATTGGCGTACGACCGATACCCTTTTCATTGGCTAATCAGCGAGATATGCAAATTAACTGTCAGCCAAGATGGCGGCTGGCAGCCAGGCAGCTTGAAACTAACATGAGGCTTGGTTGCCTCAGTGACGGAGGAAACCAACGTTCCCCGCCTGCCGCTGCCTCTGAGCTGGCAGTTTAAGAAACATTGTAACAAATACGCCCAACTTCAGCCAGCAGATTCGCAACATTGTAAGCAAAGGCCAGAAACCTACTTTCAGCCGGAGGCCTAAGAGCTGGAGCCAAGCCTCAAGCTAAAGCTGGCCCAGAATTAAAAAAAAAAAAAGAAAAAAAAGAAAAAAGGAGCGTTTGGGAGTTCAGTCACCCCCAGCCTGAAAACAGCCCTCAGCCCCTCACCCAGACTGGCCAGGCACCCCAGTGGGGACCCCACCCTGATCCAGAACACCCTTCAGGGCAAACCAGCCGGCCCCACCCGTGCACCAGGCCTCTACCCTATATAGTAAAAGGGTAATATGCCTCCCAGAACCGGGATCAGCGGAGCCGTGAGGCCTCCCGGCACCGGGATCAGCATGACAGGGGGCAGCACCCAAACCCCCTGATCGCCCTGCGGCTCTGTGTGTGACAGGGGGCGGGGCCACAACCTCCCTATCCACCCTGCTCTGTGCCTGATAGGGGGGAGCTCCCCCCCCCCCACGGGCGCTGCTCTGTGTGTGACGGGGTAGAGCCATAACCTCCCCATCAGCCCTGCCCTGAGTGTGAGAGTGGCGGCGCCCCAACCCCCTGATCCGCCCTGCTCTGTGGGTGATAGAGGGCAGCACCCCAACCCCCTGATGGGCCCTGCTCTGTGTGTGACAGGGGGTGGTGCCCCAACTCCCCTATCGGCCCTGCTCTGTGCGTGACAGGGGGGAGCTCCCCAACCCCCCTGATGGGCCCTGCTCTGTGTGTGACAGGGGGTTGCTCCACAACCTCCCCATCGACCCTGCCTTGAGTGTGACAGGGGGCGGCGCCCCAACTCCCCAATCAGCCCTGCTCTGAGCCCGACCAGGGGCTGCACCTAGGGATTGGGCCTGCCCTCTGCCACCCGGGAGCAGGCCTAAGCCAGCAGGTCGTTATCTCCCGAGGGGTCCCAGACTGCTAGAGGGCATAGGCCAGGCTGAAGGACCCCCCCTCCCCCCCCCGAATGCACAAATTTTTGTGCACCGGGCCTCTAGTATATTTATAATATATTTAGCTGAATTTATAATTTTGAATGTGTAGACTTCTTTCTAAAGACATCATTTTGGTTGCTCTATAAGCTTATCCTTAACTTAGAGATACAATACATATTTGAAGGCTATTAATAATTTCAGAAAGCTGATACAAGTTTATACTCCCATAGTTTATGTCTCAGAATACCCATTCCATCAAAATTTCCCCATTACTAAATAGTTTAAATTTTTTTTTAAATATATTTCATTGATTTTTTACAGAGAGGAAGGGAGAGAGATAGAGAGCTAGAAACATCGATGAGAGAGAAACATCGATCAGCTGCCTCCTGCACATCTCCCACTGGGGATGTGCCCGCAACCCAGGCACATGCCCTTGACCGGAATCGAACCCGGGACCTTTCAGTCCGCAGGCCGACGCTCTATCCACTGAGCCAAACCGGTTTCGGCAATAGTTTAAATTTTAACATGATTTCCAGTTGGACAATTAACAACTGGTCTCTTATTAATCATTTCAATTTCAATTTTCTTGATAGTGAACAACATTGAAAATTAAAAAAAAAATGGTCTTGGTAATTTGTGCAGCGAGTTCAAATTTCCTTTATGTGACCTGTTTTTCTATTTATTAGTTTATGAACGCTCTTTCTGTGATAAGAATACTAACACTTTGTCTATAAATATTTTCCCAGTTTGCATCTAGTCTTCTGTTTCAGTAAGTATTCATATTCTTGAATATATTTGTGCTATTACTATATTTACAATTATTTTATCTGGATATGGTAATCAGTCAATACATGTTTATTTGAGGAGAGATTGAAAGAGTGAACAATTTGATTTCTTACCACATTTTACTGTATTTAATGCTTACTGCTATTTTTTCTTCTTTTAATCAGAATTCCCCCATTTGGAAGCTTTCATTTTGAGTTGTATCTTGATTGACTAGAGCAGTGATGGTGAACCTATGACACGCGTGTCAGAGGTGACACACGAACTCTTTCTTTTGCTTGATTTTTCTTTGTTAAATGGCATTTAAGTATATAAAATAAATATCAAAAATATAGTCTTTGTTTTACTATGGTTGCAAATATCAAAAAATTTCTATATGTGACACAGCACCAGAGTTAAGTTAGGGTTTTTCAAAATGCTGACATGCTGAGCTCAAAAGATTTGCCATCACTGGACTAGAGTATAAATTTTAGAGAGATTTTTTAGAAAGATTTTATATTAATTAATATGCTTGATGTGCTCATGCATATCAAAATCTTCTCTATTGATTTTACCCAAGTGTCATCTCTGACACTTGTCTGATTGCATAAAACCCTTCTTTCAGCCATTTTCCTTCAAGATTGTAGACCTTCTTCCTATTCTACTGGCATGTGATAGGAGGGTGAGAGTAGCTGGATTTTTATTTCTTTGTAAGAGATTGTTGGTGTTTTTGTTTTATCTTCCTGAAAGCTCTAGGGATATTTTTTTTCTGTCCTAGAAATATTTAAAAATAATTCTGCTCATTATAACATGTGTGGGCATTGATAATGTTTCATAATTTTAGCGTGGGATCTCAGGACTTATGTTAAATAGACCGATTTAGAAATGTGTCCTTCCACTCTGCCCTTGCTTCTTATTCCTCTTAGGTCTGTCTGGCTTTATCCTCTGGAGCAGGGGTTCTCAAACTACGGCCCGCGGGCCACATGTGGCCCGCCGAAAACATTTATCCAGCCCAGCCCACTGGGTGTTTTTGCCGCCGCTGCCTGTCCTGCTTAGCAGCCGACTTGTCCCGGCCCGCAGTGCACATGTGTGGAATGTCTGCAGGAGAGTGAACTGGCCCCCCTGTTTACAAAGTTTGAAGACCTCTGCTCTGGAGCATCAGTTTGCATTTTGGGATGTACTTTTTATATTAGTACTAGAGGCCCGGTGAACAAAAATTTGTGCACTCGGAGGGAAAGGGGGGGGGTCCCTCAGCCTGGCCTATGCCCTCTAGCAGTCTGGGACCCCTCGGGAGATAACGCCCTGCTGGCTTAGGCCTGCTCCCGGGTGGCAGAGGGCAGGCCCAATCCCTAGGTGCAGCCCCTGGTCGGGCTCAGAGCAGGGCCGATTGGGGAGTTGGGGCGCCGCCCCCTGTCATGCACAGAGCAGGGCGGATCAGGAGGTTGCGATGCCACCCTCAGTCACGCTCAGGGTAGGGCCGATTGGGGGGTTGGTGCACCGCCCCCTGTCACACTCAAGACAGGGTCGATGGGGAGGTTGCTGCGCCACCCCCTGTCACGCACAGAGCAGGGCGGATCAGGGGGTTGGGGCATTGCCCTCTATCACCCACAGAGCAGGACCGATCAGGGGGTTGGGGCGCCGCCACTCTCACACTCAGGGCAGGGCCGATGGGGAGGTTATGGCTCTACCCCGTCACACACAGAGCAGGGCCCGTGGTGGGGGCGGGGTTGGGATGCCGCACCCTATCACAAACAGAGCGGCAGGGCGATCAGGGGGTTGGAGAGCTCCCCCCTATCAGGCACAGAGCAGGGCTGATCAGGGGGTTGGAGTGCCTTCCCCTGTCACGAACAGAGCAGGGTGGATAGGGAGGTTGTGGCCCTGCTCCCTGTCACAAACAGAGCCGCAGGACAATCAGGGGATTTGGGCGCTGCCCCCTGTCGCACTGATCCCAGTGCCAGGAGGCCTCGCAGCTCCGCTGATCCCAGTGCTGGGAGGCATATTATCCTTTTACTATATAGGGTAGAGGCCTGATGCATGGGTGGGGGCCGGCTGGTTTGCCCTGAAGAGTGTCCTGGATCAGGGTGGGGTCCCCACTGGGGTGCCTGGCCAGCCTGGGTGAGGGGATGATGGCTGTTTGCAGCTGGTCACACACCCTTCAGGGTGGGGGTCCCCACTGGGGTGCCTGGCCAGTCTGTGTGAGGGGCTGAGGACTGTTTTCATGCTGGCGGGTGACTGAAGCTCCCAACTGCTCCTTTTTTTCTTTTATTTTCTTTTTTTATTCTGGGCCAGCTTTAGCTCTGGCTCCAGCTCTTAGGCCTCGCTGCTGAAAGCAGGTATCTGGTTTGTTTGGGTTCTACAATCGAAACACAGTATCAACTCCAGCTCTGAGATCCCGGCCGGCTGAAACCTGGTTTCTGGGGTTTTTTTTAGCTTCTATATTTGTTACAATGTTTGAAACTGCAAGCTCAGAGGCCAGAAAGGCTGGTGGGGAACATTGGAGTCCTCCGTCACTGAAGCAAGCAAGCCTCACGTTAGCTTCCAGCTGCCTGGCTGCCGGTCGCCATCTTGGCTGGCAGTTAATTTGCATATCGACCTGATTAGCCAATGGGAATGGTAGCGGTCGTACGCTAATTACCATGTTTCTCTTTTATTAGATAGGATATTATCTTCTTTCTCATTGTTTTTATTTCTTTTTTCTTTGTTTTGGGAATGTTTAAAAGGTTTATTTATGCACCAGTGGTTTGATTTTACTGTTCTGACAGTTAATGTGTCCTATTTCTAATAAAGATTTTAATGTTACTATGTTATTTTTCTTTCTTGACATTGCCTTCTTAGCCTGCCCATCACTTGTTTGGTTCCTGCCCATGTTTTAGCTCCTGTTTTATCTCATTCTCTGGCCTTATCTTAATGTTATTTTTATAGTTCTTGTTTCTAGGAATTTTATTGATCCTATAAAGCAGATGCTTCTTTTGTGTTTACTCCAATAAACATTTCCCCCAAAATATGTTCCTCCTCCTTGTTTTGATTTTTCCTTAAATATATATATATATATATATGGTGTAGTATCTTTAGGGCTAAAGCTTTTAAAACTTTCTAATTCCTATTAATATTTATTCATCCTTGAATAAAGAGTAATCTATGATGTAGACTTGACATTTTCCCGTAAGCATGAAATAATAGTAGTTGATTCTTGGATCCTTTTATCTCTGTATAGTTAGAAAATATTGTTTTTTATGAATCCTTCTCTGAATGTTATATTCATATGTTTATACTGCTACTTCAGTGACATAGGTGCCTTATACTGCTTGGCTACCCAACCTTGTTAACATAGGTGCAAGAAGGATGTGGCACCTATGTCTGTATTTAATTGTTTTTTGGGGGGCCTTGCCACCTTACCAGGTACACTGTACATGACCTTCTTCTACCCGCTGCATCACTGAAATACACTTCAAGTCAGAAAGATCAGAACTTTGTTCAGGCAGCTGCTTCTTAAGACCCAGGCCTCTGCCCTCGGGCAGGCAACTCTCTGCCTGTACCTACCAACTGTGGGGGAGGGGCTCCTAGGATCCTGCAAGGATCTCCTTCACTCATGTTCTGTTTCTCAAAGTGCAGGTGTGCAAGGTAGCTCTTGGTGTTTCCTGTCAGTCAATTTCCCTTCTCCTTAATATGTAGCAGAAGTTGATGTTGAATATTATTGGGATTGTTTCAGGGCTGAGCTTTAATTCCCTACATAGTAAGTCCTTTAGTCATTTTAGAATGTATCTGAGGGGCGTAGCATAAGATGGTGAGATATATTTTCTCAGGCTGCCATTTTATGTGTAAGTGCCAAGTTTATATTAATGCCATTAACTTAGACAATCTATGCTGTTCTGATCCCAAAGTAGGTTTATAGTTGAGAGTACACAAAACACAGTTTATTGTTATGTATTAATTATTGTATTATTTTCCATACGAATAACTGTAAACCTACTTTTGCCCCTCCCTGTAAATAATGGTCATATTTCCATATTATTTGGTATTTTAGCAAAAATTGTTTTAAGACTTCTTTCTAGTCCATGGAAGTATCATACATTATTTTTCTACTTCCTCTTGTTTGGTCTCCTCACACTCATAATAGTAAGAGTCGATGAGCCTGGCTGGTGTTGCTGTGGTTGAACGTCCACACATTTCTATTCCAGGTCAGGGCACATGCCCAGGTTGCAGCTCAATCCCTAGTGTGGGGAGTGCAGGAGGAAGCCAATCAATGATTCTCTCTTATCATTGATGTTTCTATCTCTCTCTCCCTCTCCCTTCCCCTCTGAAATCAATAAAAATTAAAAAAAAAGAGTCAGTGATTTGCTGATATTGGCCCCAGAATAGACCTGTAGGTTTCCAGCTGAGGTAGCTCATTTGGATAAAGGCAATTTTTAGAGGGTGCAACTATGAGCTGTTACAGCCAACACTCTTGGGAGCTAGACTCTAGGGTGGGCATCAGGCAGAACGCCCACAGCGGCCAGTGCATGAACCCCGAGCAGCATTGCCTTCCCTGTGAACTGAGTGTGTGTGCTCCTTGGCCATTTCCCTTGTTAATTAATTGTTAGTTACTGAATAAATAGCTAGCTATTGAGTGCATATTTTATGTCAGAGCTCTGGAATATTTCTAAGAGATTTCTTTCAATGAAACCTCAGAGATTCATTTGCTAGAACTCTTTATATTTAGGAAAGGCCTTCTTTATAATAAGGCCATTATCTTTTTATCTATTATATTTGTAATAAAAATCACTTTGCAGTTTCCTTCTATTTCTATAACTATCTATGTATGATGGTTTTGGCCTGGAGAAGTTTCTTTACCCTATACTGCAAGGGATCACACCTCAAATATATGTGTATATTTAATATAAATGTATATTTATGTATACATATATTTGTATAACATTACATGAAATACTGTTATATAATAATATGATATACTGTTATATATTACATATAATATTTCTTGATATAATATGAATATAAATCAATATACTTGTATAAATATATTTAGCACAGTGGTTTAGATATCAGGGATATTTAATAATTTAAAATTTGTGATTAGAGTAAAGAAGGAGACAAGATGTCCTCATCTTATTGATGAGAACTGCCACCCAAAAAACTTCATTATGTTTCCAGGAACTTTGCTGGGCAAGTGGGGGAGGGATAGAGAGCCAGATGGAGACTATGGTTTCATGTTGATGAATCCTACAGGGATGGAAAGCAATTACTCAGTACAGGTCCCCTGGGAGGCTGTTGACAAGGCAAGCATGTTCTCTGCATTCATCTCTACAAGGTATAATAATTAAGCCAACAGAATCATAGCATCTGTCTGATAGATGTACAAAGACTCAGCATGGGCCCACTGGCTTGTTCATCACCTACATAGACTAGTAATTGCTCAAGGAATGTATGGCATTTCCATGTGATGATGACCTTTGTTTCATTGCTGCCTCAGAAACCTAAAGCACATTGGGCAGTTACAGACCTGTTTATCACCAGTGAAGCTTCAGCATTGAGAGTTTATGTCACATTTACTGATTACCACCCTTAAAAAAGATTGTATATGTGTCCATCAAGAGGAGGGTGCAGGTATGTGTTGGATTTGGCCACTTAATGCTTCTAGTTGGCAGCAGCTTATGAAGTGCGCTGTAAATGAGAGGATTTCTCTACTCGAGCTGTAACTATCAACTGTGTGTCTCTCCAGCTAGTGGCCAGTAAGCCAGACAGCAAGGGAGTTCCCCACCAGAACACTGAAATTCATGGCAATCTTGAAGTCTGCGCTTTAGGTTTGTCCTCCACTCTTGCATCCCCATCAGGAGGCTGACAACAATGGAAATGGGCTCTTTGCTACCTTGCTTCCTCTCCTGAAGGGGTTGGAGGTTACAAAGAAATGTGAAGGGGCTGCCCAGTAGACAGCTAGAACTCTGCCCCTGGGATGCTGGCAGGGAAAGAAAATTCTGGAGAGAAAAGTTAGTCTTCTGACAAGTTACTTAAAAGCAGAACCAGGGATGGGGATTTTCATGCAAGTGATTTCTTGAGGGAATGCTTTCAGGAGACACTGAATGAGGGGGGAATCATTAGAATAGAGTAGGGCTGCAAGGTAAGCAGAGGTGGAGCATGAGAGGTCTTACCTCAGCCCGGTCCCACAGGAAACTCTGGAGTAGGAATTGTACCCCATGTACACCAGAGTGTCCTGGCTAGCAGCAGCTTCCTCCTCCCAGGGGATGGTGCGTTCACTTCCAGCCAAGGGCCATTCTCCCCAGAAGAGTGTAGGTGGGAGCTGTTAGCCAGCACCAGCCCAGGGAAGGGGACCTGAGTAGGCACTGAAGCATCGACTCCTGTTACCAACTTTGCCTTCATCTCCCAGCCTCCAGCAGTCGTTCATTCTATTACTCTCTCTATTACTCTGTTTTATATAGTTACTAGAGGCCTGGTGCATGAAATTCATGCAAGAGTAGGCCTTCCTTCCCCCAGCTGCTGGCACTGGCTTCCCTCTGGCACCCGAAACCTGGGATTCCCTCCAGCACTCAGGACCCAGGGTTCCCTCCAGCCACTGGCATGCATCCAGGACCCAGGCAGCCCCAGCTTTGTCCAGAAGGTTGTCTGGAAGGACGTTCGGTCTAATTAACATATTACACTTTTATTATTGTAGATAAAGGTAGGCTGGCAACGAGGTCCTTGGGGGACCATCAGACATCTATGTAGTACCCAGCTGTAGTGGACATTGTCAATGCTCTGTTTAGATTGTCGCAATCCTGGCTTTTTGGTCCTGGTCCCCCTCCCCCAGCTTCTTCATGCTTCACTCCTAACACCTGTTCCCTTCTTCAGAAGACAGTCCTGGGGCTCCTCTCTTAAGGAACAGGATTGCCTGCAGGTTTCCTCAGGGGGAGGTCTTAGCCAGTGACTGACTGGGGTGTGATTATGAATATATAACTCTCATGTCTTTTGGCTGGAAACGCAGATGTAATTTATGCTCCAGTGTTCCCTACAGGACCCGGCTGAGACTAGGGCTCTGCCTGAGATCAAAACTTGCTTGGTTTATCACATGCTTATGTACCTTCCCTCAAGGGTCTGCTTGTGGGAAATCGGATCTGTGACTCCATCTAGGTCCATGGGAAAGACATGAATCAAGTAACTACAAAATCACATATAAAAGTATGACTGTGGCTTATGCCACGAAAGAAAAAGGACTTTTCTGCGGAAGTGGCACATTAGCTGAGATAATAATAATAGCTAAAAATTGATGGGACACTTTCAGCCTATCAGTTCTGCTTTAAGCCCTTGACGCCTTCGAAGTCAGTGCTTCTCTTGCTTGAATGTGTGCACAGATCCCCTGAGGATCCTGTTTAAATGCAGACTGAAATCAGTGAGTCTGGTGTAGGGCCCCAGGAACTACACTTCCGTCTGGCTCCCTCTCCTACCACACCCCCCCACCAGGAATGTTGATCTGCTGGTCTTTATAGCAACCAGTGTTAGCAAGGGGCTAACTCATTATTCCTCATAACAGCTGTATGACGTAAATTCTATTCTTATTTGCATTTTACATGTGGGGAAAGTGAAGTACATATAAGTTAAGTACTTGACTTAATATTGCACAGCTGGTTAGAGGTGGAGCCAGGATTTGAGCCCAGGTAGCCTGGCTCCCAAATATGCCATCTTAAATGCTATGAAGGAAGGTTTCTGCAGAAAGGTGAAATGACAAATGGGGCTGATTGGGCCAGGAAACCAAAATCATGCATCACTGTGGTTGATCTCAAGATGAGTGAGTCCTGAATGCTACCCCAGGACGCGTAGAGAGTCATTGAGTACGTGTGCTCAAGTTCTCCGAGAGACTATCCTGGCATCAGTTTCTTTTCCTTCCAGGCTCCCATGACTTCCAACCATTAGACGAACGTGATCTGACAGTATCTCCCCACTGCTTAACAGTAACGAATGAGTTAGTACCAGTGCCTACTAGAAGTGAATGGCAGCAGTCATAATTTTTCACGATCATTTTATTTGTCTTTTATGATTTTGTAACATGTAAAACAACAGGAAACTAGAGATTTATAACCTGATCCATTCTAATTGATTTCTTGGCTTCCTGGCATCTAATTAATTTTCTCTGTGTACCCTAAAATGGTGTAGTAGGCTTTCTAAAAGCTGTTAAAAGGCAGCTTTGTCACAGTTTATGAGAAATTCAGACGTGGCTTTTATCTGGGAGGTAAATAGAAATTGATTTTGCTGTTGAGGTCCTAATAGGTAGAAGGAAAATTGACTCCAGATCTCAAAAGAGCACCCTGAATTACTCTGTCTTGGTTTGGGTTCCCGCAGGAGAAGACTCTGAGACAAGGATTTCTGTGCAAGTCGTTATTTGGAGGGTGGTGCCAGGAAAGCCCTGAAAGAGTGGGAAGTGAGACAGGGAAGGAAGAGTCAGTAACACTAATGCACGATCCAACTAGGTACCCCTTCACTGGGAGATGGTCTTGCACTTCAGAGTAATTCCAAGCGAGGAACACGTCAGCTGGGGTATTTATTTACCACCATCATCAGTCACAGGTGGAGGGCTGCTCCTTGGGGTGGAAGGGCACTAACCCCCACCACTTCTGGGCATAGGCTATGGCACCAGAGAAAACCCTCCATCAAAGAAGTGCTTGTGTTGGAGCACTACATGGGAATGGCCAATGCCAAGGGGATTTTGGCAAAGCACTAGAGCAGCGGTTCTCAACCTGTGGGTCGCGACCCCTTTAGGGGTCGAACGACCCTTTCACAGGGGTCGCCTAAGACCATCGGAAAACACACATATAATTACATATTGTTTTGTGATTAATCACTATGCTTTAATTATGTTCAATTTGTAACAATGAAAATACATCCTGCATATCAGATATTTACATGACGATTCATAACAGTAGCAAAATTATAGCCATGAAGTAGCAACAAAAATAATTTTATGGTTGAGGGTCACCACAACATGAGGAACTGTATTAAAGGGTCACAGCATTAGGAAGGTTGAGAACCACTGCACTAGAGTACCTGCTACAGTGTCCATGTATAAGTTGTGTTGCTTTGATCTTCTTTCATATTCCAGCAACTTTTCCCCGTTTCCCAGCATTTTGCACCCAACCTTGCGTAGGACCTAATCATGTTGTTCAACTGACATGGAGAAGACATTCAACTAAGACAGTTATCCTCAGTTATCCATCTTACAGTTTGTAAACTGTACCCAAGTTAGAAGGGGTAAATTAAATTAAAATTACTGATGTCAGTGCTTTGGGGTCTTGTTCATAATTTTATTTGGAATGACCATCATGGGGACGTGGCTTGGAGTGAACCCTCAATAGCAATTAAAAAAAAACCACACCCAGTGAAACTGGAAATTGAATAGAAGCCTCGGTGTTGCAGTAATTTTTAATGGGTTCAAAAATTAATCTTGAAAATGTATGTTTAGTGCTGTCAGAATGGAAGGAGGAATAAACTACGTGCATTCCAGGCCAATCAGCACTAAATTTGGCTCCTTCTCAGGATCCGCTGCCTCTTTGGTGTCAGTGCCTAGTTCCTCTGACTGGCACCACACAGGCTGTCTTCCCACCTCCCAGACCCAGCTGCTCTTTGCTCACCTGTGTGTTTCCTTCCTGCCCATAGGAAGGAAAATAAAGCAGAAACATTGTGGTCATTGACTCCATGCTCAAGGTTCAAGTAAGGCTTTGCTGCCTGGTTAAGTTGTACCAATTGTAAAGCAACTCATAGAGGCCTGGGAGCAACTAGTTATTAGCCTGTACTGCTCAACTATTTCCTTGGGAGTAATGTGATTTTATAGACATTATAGATCAGAACGGTTTCAAGATGCACATCCATGTTGGTGCAGTTCATTATGTAACTCGTTGACACATTTTCATTTTATTTTAATTTACAAAGCGTAATGTTCACCATGTGCCAGACAATATCCTAAGCACTTGGCAAAACAACCTCATTTAGTCCTCATATCTTCAGCATGAGGTGGGTGCTGTTTTATTCATTTTACAGCCGTGGAAGGTGAAGCCCTAATTTATCATGGTGATATGCTCATGAAAATATTAAGATAGATAAAATGTATATATTAATTAATTTTGACTCCTACATTAATTCTTCTCTCCCTCCTTGTTCCTATCCCAGGTGGCCGTGGGAATGTTTTTTAATACATGTTAGAGGGGTTCTTTTCTGTGTTCTCTTTGAATTATTAAACGCAAAATGCTGTACTGGTTTTGTTATAGTGAAGGGTGGTTGTAAACTCAGCGCATAAGGAAGAAAATGCCACAGAGTCAAAATTATTCTTGAAAATACTTTCAAACACATCAAAGACCTACTACATGATTTTATGTATACAGCAAAAACAATGTTACCTGGGAAGAATGGCTACTTTAGTTCAAAACTCAAATAATCCTGTAAGTGCTTGTGTACACTGCAGAACTAACACTTCTGCATACTTCCCATTTTTGCCATACAGAATATTAAAAAAAAACATGCCCTTAAGAGTCAAGGTTTACTAAAATTGATATTTTCTACTGTTTTAAGGACACTCTTAAGTGAGTGTGTGAGAATGACACATCCGATGTCTTCTGGTACACGACGAACTTGCTGTCATCATCTGGATGTCAGTGTAGGCACCAGCAGTTTTATTCACCATTGCTTTTGTACAAAGTGCAAATGTCAAGATAGCAGGAAAAGCAATAACCTCTTAGTATTATTATGAAGTCATTTTGCCCTTGGGGAAATGCTGAAAGGGTTTTAGAGAAACCCAGTGATCTGTGGACCACCTTGTGAAAATGAGAATCACTGAGCTATAGAAAGACTCAGTAAACCAAACTGGCAGACTCTGTGGTTAATGAATGAAGGGATGAAAGGTTTAGCAGAATCAAAGAGGACTACGTTTTCCATTGTGGAGGAGGGGGAGACTAGAGAATGTGTAAGTGTGGAGTACAAAAGATTATACTCCACACTTACATGTATATGTTTGTATATATGTGTATAAATATGTACATATAGCAGTACATATAAGATGAAAGATTAGATGACTCTGATATAGAACTATATTACTTGAGATTTTTCCCCCTCATATTGAAAACTATAAAAAAAGAAAAGTATCTGTTTTTTCCCTAATCTGCAGGAAAGATGAATTTAAATGTGGAAAAGGTGATTAGTCATATTTGTGGCAATAATGTTCAATATCTAGAGATTAGCTGAGTACATTGATGTCTGAAATAATCAACACCAAAGGAGTATAGGAAAAAGCCACTAAATAACATGTTCTCTTTAATTGTATATTGATGAAAATTTCTAAGGGGAACAGGAGAAAATAGGAAAGGGCAATTTAATGCCAGGCAATAATAATTATAGCCACTGAGGGATGGCTGGAAGTAGATGCTATTGATTAGCAAAAGAAAGCTTTCTTGGGAATCTGAGGAAGTTGGTATCATTAATTCACAACCATGGTGAAGGATTTTAAAAGGTGAGGTATAGACACTGCTGTGAGAAATAAAAGCAAGATATTTTTCAGGAAGGTTCGTGGCAGCCCATTCAGTCAAGAGCTATTAATTCCTGCCCCTCTGACATGAGCAGCACCCCAGAGCGGCCACTTTCAATCCTAAGCCTCATCCTTCATTTGCTGTCTCACCAGCTTAGTAACTTTCTCTCCCGTGTTGTTATCAGAAACGCCCCTGCATGATTTCACAGTCTCCCATGCTTCTCATTTGCCATTTCAAATTACGGCCCCGCAGAATGCCTGTGCTCTCTAGTAAGGTGAAGCAAGAATATGAATCAAGATCATAAAGCTCAACACTCAGAGGAATCATTGATAAAGTTTACATTCTCCTTCCAGGAGCCCTTCTGACTTACAGGTGCTCAGGGAAAAACCAACACATCGTGCATTCCTGTTCCTCAAACTATTCGTGATTGTTAGAAATCTTACCTTGGCCATATCTCTAATATTTACTTTTAAACTGGTATACTCTAAGTAAGTGTACAGAAAAGGTTTTACTCCCTGACTGAACAAAGAGTTCTGTTTAGAAGTGTGGAATCTGGGCTTTTATTATTTTTTTTCTTACCATGGAGTGAGCAAGTGTGAACTGCTGATTCTTTATGCATTTGAGTATTTGAACCTTCTTTTTGCTTTTGTGTTTTTGTTTCTATGTGTGTGTGTTTTTGCTCAGAAAAAAATAAGTAATTGCATGTAAAAAAAAACCCTATTTTTTTAGGTTCAGAAATATTTATTCATCACTTTTTGTATGCAGAGTTCTGCTGTTATTACACAACACACGGGGATTTTTAAATGCAGTGAAGCATTCAAAACAGCCAAACAGACAAACAGATGTACGGGGCATGTGGGATACTAATAGGAAAAGTCTGAAATGCCACCCTAACTAAAACATGCTTCACTACTGGGGGGAGGAGAGATGAGAGAGAGAGAGAGAGAGAGAGAGAGAGAGAGAGAGAGAGAGAGAGAGAGAGAGAGAGAGAGAGAGAGAGGAGGGGGGGAGAGAGAAGTAATATGCATTCATTTATTTATCTTACTGAAGAAGTAACAAAAGGGAGACTGTCAAACTTCCTAAAATCCTCTTCAGGCAAAGTCCCACTCATTGGCTCAGCCATTCTTCCATGCTTCATCCCCCACTACTGCTTTCTAGATCTTTCTTCTTTCATATCTCTTCTGATAGAAATCAATTAAGACTCTTTTCTTTGACTTTTCTCCTTTTTTGACTATTGTACCTGGTATCCCGACCAACATATAAAGGCTTAGGACCCAAGCAACCCAATAATGATGGCTTTAAACAGTTTCTGAGTTTTTTGTTTCTGATGAAACCACAATAAAACTTTACTTTATCATGTACCTCAGCATACCAATAAGCACATGGGCGCGCGCACACACACACACACACACACACACACAGACACAATTTTTAGGCCCAGGCCCTTTTCCATTCTCAGTCAACATTTTTGCTAAGGTCATATCTTTCAATTCATTGATGGAGATATATCTCTTATCCACTCCCAAATTCATATCACCATTCCTCCACATTCCCATTTTGTTTTTTAGGCATCAGGACTTAAGGTCTCTCATGCACCCTGAATCCTCATCTGCATCTGAATTCTCCATTTCACATACTCCTGAACTGCCCCTCCTCCATCCTTCCATTTCAGTAAATTCCACAATCATCTACTTAGTTGCCCAAACTGGATACCTAGGCACCATCCCTGGGTTCCTCTTAGACCTCCTTTTCTTGTTATTTAATCTATCACAATGTCCTGCTGACTGTATGTCCAACATACATTTAGAACCCACTCACTTCTCTCTAGTTTCGCTTTATTTGATGGCTTAAAGGCCTTCCTGGCTTTACTTAGATTCTTCCTCCCTGTAAAGGATTCTTCCCATAGAAGTAAAGGTGACTCAGCTTTAATGTCACCTTATGTATCAGTTATCTCATGCCACACTAATGCTGTGTAACAACTGCAAAACCTCATTGCCATGCAATACAGCAGTAGGTATTTGCTGTTCACAAATTTAGGGGGTGAGGTTCGCCTTGACAACTCTGCGGGACTTGGCTGAACTCACTCACATAAATGGTGCTAGGTGACCTGTTACAGGTCTAGGATGGCTTCAGCTGGGGAGACACAGATGCCTAGTTCCTGCTCCATGTCTCATCCGATAGCAGGCTAGCTGGAGAATATTCTCATGGTGGATGGCAGATGCAAGAACACAAGTAGATAAAGCAGTGACTTTTCAATGTTCTACTACGTTACATCTTCTAACATCATATTGGCTGAAGAAAATCACATTTCTGTACTTGGGATCAAGAGGCAGGGTATTAACACATTGCTTTGTGAATGGAAGATCTGCAGATTCCATGGTGAGTGGCATGGATAGAGAGGGGATGATGAATTGGGGCCATTAAAACAATCAGTCTACCACACTAGGTCAGAGAAGCCCTTCCCCCCAAATCAGAATCTCACCTTCCCATTTATCATCACTCAAAGCACCTTTTTAATTGGTGGTGGTGATTTCTGTGATAGTAGAGAGAAAAGACTTTCTATTATTTATTCATTTGGATCCTAACATAATGCCTGTTTCACTGTAAGTTTTTTATAAACGTAGAATGTATAACAGGAAACACTCTGCAGTAGGGGTCTCAAGGTGTCCCAGTCTAAGGTGCTATTTCCATTTGTAGGTAGAGATAAAGAACTTCAGTCAATGAATTGGCCCTTCCACCATGAAGCTCCTGATATCATGAGTCTTTTGAGTGATGGTCCCAAGGTGGTGTCTGTGTGTGCCTCTCTCCCAGAGTTGGGGGCGGCCGTTAGTAGTACAATGTCATTTTCAGAAGAGCCTTCCTTGCGGGTCTCTGGTCTCTGCTTGTTAATCTAATGTCTGGAATCACAGGAACCAGTCAAAGGAGATGGAGAAACCCTACCCACTTCCTGGGGATTCAGCTCTCCTTCTAGGAATGTAATCGAAAGCAATGTATATCCTGCTAATGGCATATGAGGTAGTATCATCTTCCATTCCAAGGGCAGCATTGTTGTTAATAAAACTTCCTTGCAGTTTAAAGAAAACAGGCCCCTTTCAAAGTGCTGAGTTTGATACCCGTCAATCCAATAGTCAAGTCATTCTGTCTATCTTAATACTTTTTTCTACCAAATAATGAATGTAAATCCTTTGAGAAAGTAGGCAGCCAGAACACTGATAAGTGAGCCCTCACTCACTGCTCTATCAAGACCTGCCATGCTGCATCCTCTCCCATCCTCCACACACCAGACAGGTCCAGCTCCCACTGCTGCTGGATTGTGATCCCCATCACCCTGCTGCTCATGCTGCTTCAACCATCTGGGGTATCCTCTCCCACGACTGCTATCCAGAGTCTACTCAACATCTAGGCACTA
This sequence comes from Myotis daubentonii, assembly GCF_963259705.1. Lineage (NCBI taxonomy): Eukaryota > Metazoa > Chordata > Mammalia > Chiroptera > Vespertilionidae > Myotis > Myotis daubentonii. The sequence goes on along the minus strand of NC_081847.1, from coordinate 27,278,634 downwards.
GGTATTATCGAAATTGAAAATGTGCATACACTTTGACTCGGTAAATTTGTTTTGAAGGATTTTTTCTAAGGGTATAAATTGGAGCTGCGCTGTGAGATCTTATGGCAATACTTCAGAACATCAGCGGTATTTATGTCATCTCCAGGAATTGGGATTTGGCAATCAAGAATGTGGCTTTGGCATCAGGGTGCTTGGATCAAATCATCTGCTGGCTGAATGACCTCAGCCAAATCACTAACCTTTATTGCCCCAATTGTCCCATACATAAAATGAAGTTAATATTAGCAAGTACCTCGGAGAATTGTTAGGAAGATTAAAAGTCTCATTACACTTGATGTACATTGCCTAGCACCTAATAAGAATTCATTACATGTAAACACTTACTGTTTTCAGATGTGTTTTCACTATTTGTGGATTTTTCTTCTTTGTCTTGCTGTAGTTGCTTCTAATAGCAGAGTCAGACCCTTCTCTTTATATTCTGTGCAGCTTTTTCCTGGTGCTTTAAGCTACCATAGATGTTCCATGAACAGTTGTTAATATGTCAAGAGAAATAATGAAGATTCTTAATCTAAACTGATTTTTAGAGGAACACATGCCGACTCTAATTTGGGGAGCTCTCCTCTTCTATGAGAGCATCTGCAGATGTCATGCCAGTTATTCAGGACCCTGGCAACTTGATAATATGGCCCAGCTACGTGGCCAATTTAACTTGGCTATGAGTCCAATTAAAACAGGCTCGATTGGGTCAAAATTAGCCTTTTAATTATACTTTATCTAACATCAGGAGTCAGTGTTGTGCTTTAGCTATTTAAAACTTTGGCTTTCGATTAGAAGTTTAATAGCAATTCATAGCATCTTCTCCATGTGTGCTCAGAATGTAACTAGCTAGCTACAGGGAATTCTAATCACTGCTGCTGATAGAAGTTGCTAATTGCACTTTCAAGTTTTAACTTTTACTTTTGAACATGCCTATTTATTCATATACAAAGCGTATTAGAAAGCACATTATTTATCTTCCTTTTTTCAAGTAAAAACTAGAGTCTTTTTATTTTTCAGAGAACAATATCATTTATCAAAAATATTGTATCATTAATATTGCATCTGGACATTGGGATGGAGACTTGCTATTACAAGATCCGAAAGATATACAGACAACTAGAATTATATCCCAGTTCCATTGGCTGAAGTGCTATGTTGTGAGGTAGAGTATCTGTTGAGAGCTTGGTGTACTTGGAGAGAGTCGGTGCTCTCTACTAGAGAACAGATGGAGGTGAGGAATAGCTTTTCCTATTAACCAGGATTGACTCCATCTTAATCCCTCTGTATGTCTCTGAGATAGAAGGTCTGTTCCCATGAGCAGCTCCTGGAGCATCTGGGCTGAACGAAGGTTTCCTCTCCTCTCCTTGGTACCTTACTCTTTAAGCAGATCTGGGGTTTCAGAGTAAAGTTCCTGTGTGTTTTGTCCCTGGGTCCCTTTCTGGCAAGGGGCACTACTAGTTCTTGACACTCGCAGAAAGCTGTATTTACCCTCCTGAGCAGATGGAAGCTAGAAGAATGCCACAAAGATGGATATAGATTTTTTTTATCGGTTTGGGAAAGAAACAAGGGAAATTCATGGGTCATAAATCATTAACTTTTTACTGTTCTTTTTATACACGGTCCATTACTTCTTGCATAAGAGGACTAGAGAAGCACAATTTGAGGAGGGTAATTTTTAAATCTCCACAGAATGAATTTTTTTTTTTCTAAATTGGACTTTTATGTCTAGTCCTAGATAGACTATTTTTCCTCTGGCAAAATCAGCAGGAACTTCCAGGTGGCTGAAATACACACTGTACATTGTTGCTGAGAACATTTATAGCACATTGTTCAGAAAAGAATAGCCGAGGACAACAGGGGGCTCTTCAAGTGGGCCTCATGGAGCCCCAAATTGGAGACATGTTTTTGTCATTTCAAAGTTTTGACAGAAGGGTATAGGATTCAAAGCAAATACCATCTCCTGCTGAACACAAGCCTTCTTTAATTCCCAGCAGATGAGCGATTGCCAATAAGCCATGAATTAAAATGGAATCCTACACGAAAGGCCCAATTCTCCTCTCAGTTGAGTAGCATTTATTGCTGTTTTCTGGAAAGAGATCAGACTGAGAGGTGAGCGAGCTCTCATACCAGCTCTCCGACTGTAAGGTTGAGTGGTCAAAAAGCGGTAAGTTCTGGTCCATTAGAAAATGGAGACCAAATCTGATGGATTCAAAGACATTTTTCAGTGCCCCCAACACTAATAGCTGTAATACTTATGGAGCCTCTATTTACCTGGTCCCATTATTTCTCCTATCATCATAAAACCTTGGTCCTGGGAGGTACATAAAGGCCAGCCATTCCCATCACTCAGTTGATGCTTGGAGGGGCCAATTCTGCCAAAGGTCTGTCCACGTGATGCTTGAACTCCTGTGGCCAGATACTCCCTCCCTTCGGAACAGCCTGTTTCATCTCTGAGCGGCGCAGCCAGTTTCCAATTTTTCTTAAAACTGAGCCAAAAGGAATCCCCTGCAGCTGTGGCCCATTGAGGCTGATTTATCTCTGAGGCCCAACCACACTGAGTCAAAAGCCTTTTTGTGCTTGCTAACTTTTTTTTTAACCTCCCGGAGGATCTGTTTTCATTGATTTTTTTAGAGAGAGGGGAAGGAAGAGAGAGAAACATTGTTGTGAGAGAGAAACATCAGTCAGTTGCCTCCCATATGTGCCCAAACCTGGGATCAAATCTGCAACCTAGGTATGTGCTCTTCCCGGAAATCCATCCCATCCCCTTTCTGGTGCACACTGTATGCTCCAACCAACTGAGCTGGGCTAGGTCTGTGCTTGGTAACTCTTTAATAAAAGGTGAAAGCACTTTGAGGGGCCTTCTTATTGAGGGGCCACTTCTTTGGACAAAACATCTGAGTCTTTCACATATACTTCATTAAGCATGATGTGTGTGTGTGTGTGTGTGTGTGTGTGTGTGTGTGTGTGTGTGTGTGGTCTTGGTCTTGTGTAAATGATAATAATTATTATAATCATAAATAGCCAGTACTTATACAGTGCTTACAAGGGACCAGGCAGTGATATGACTCTCATAACAACTGTGTGAATTAGTTACTAGGATTATCCCATTTTATAGATGAGAAAAAATGAAGCATAGAGAGGCTACTAGTAAATAGCTTGCCCACCAGGATTTGAATTCAGAATTCACACTCCTAATCATGACATTTGAAGACTTCTCAATCCTTTCTTATCTATTTCAACCATATCTGTCTGGAAGACAGGAGCCATTTTCAACTTCCTGTGGGAAACTCTCATGTCTAACCTTTACTCCACATTGGATATGTGCTGCTAACTTTAGGTGTGTTGTCCTGACTAAGCCTCTTAGCATTCAGTAATAGTATCAGCCCTGTTTTCTTGGTAAGAAACGGGCTCTAAGTGGTTAAACATAACAGAAAGAAGCAGGGTCAGGGTTTTACCTTGCACTTCTGAGTCAAAACTATGGAATTCCAATTCTACCAACATCTCAAGGTCCATAACTAATTGGGGCTCTCAATGAATGGGAAGCCAACTTCCTGCAATCTATGACTAGAGCCCTCTAGTGGTATCAGAGGGGTAAGGTGAGTTCTTGTTTATGGTTTGACATCAGACATTCAGAGGCAAAATCACCAGGAAGTTAGTTCCCTGAACCCCACAAGCCTTTCTATTTATCTCTTCCTCACTTTTGAGGTGCTCACCTCACATCTGCTGCAATATAGATTCAGACTGCAGCAACTGTTACAATTACTTACTGAAAAGCTCATTTCTGTGCCAGTGCAGTGATTAGCTTTGATTTTTATAGAGCTGCATGCAGAGGAGAGAATCTGAAAGTGAGAAGCATGATTTGTGGGCTGCTAACATAAATTAGGTCCATGCATGTGGCACCCTAATGATCAGGGGGCAGAAGTGGAGAGTGGGCAGGATGCTACCTGGAATGACCACCAGGAGCATAAATGGGGGCTTATTCTTTTATGCCTACCACCACAGGGATATTTAAGGATGTGTTGAGATTAATTCATTCCTCTTAAGTTTAAACACTCTCAAAGGATGTGAAGCTGGTGGACAAAGCACACTGTAGAATGAACTGTTTCATTGGGTTGCAGTTTGCAGAGATTGGCTGTAGGGAATAAGTGATTTGTTGAGAAAGGGGAAACAATAAAGGTGGGAAGGTCAAAGGTTCAATGTCTCAGACATGTCTTCTCTCGGCTTCCTCCAACTCTTTCTTCTCCATCTTAGTTATTAATTCATTATAACTGGGATGTCCCTGCAGAATTTCTGGAAACATTTAGAAGGAATTACCCAGAAATACCACCAGCAGTTCACTGATCTTGTCAACCTGTGGAATCTTCTGTACATGTCAAGAAAGAAAGTTGTGACTTTTTGGTCAAATTCTCTCAAGTTTTGGATTGACTCCTAGGTCAGCTTCTCACTTTGGACAAATTCCTTAATATTTGAAATCCTCAGTGGTTTCATCTAAAAGTGGGGCTAATAATATATTTTGAGTCTGTCTTAGGGACTGAGTGTGATAATGTCTCACATTATCAGGCAACAGACCAATGGTGACACACAATAGATGCTTAATAAAATATAATAGCATTAAACTTATTGTTTTTTTAATTAGGTTGTGGATTTATTGAAAAGCAAATGAAGAACTTTCCCCTTATATAATTTTATTTTTTATGGGAACATAAAAAAATACTTTATTTGGAAACAGAGCATTTTAAAAGTCTTACCATGAAATATTACCATCATGGAAAGACTCTATGAACCAAATTCCCAAGAATTAAACTAGAATCAAGGACACATTTAACAAGGCAGTTTAGAATTTTCAGAAACATCTTTTCTTCTTAAGCTCATTTGCAAATACTTATCTCTGATTTAAATCATTCAAATGACTTCAGAAATACAATGGAAGCAGAGCAGAACTAAGTGTTTCCAACTGTCAGATCTGGAGAGGGATGATGTAAAATGGGACATTAGCTGGTATCCGGCATGGTCTCTAAATAGAATCAACAAAAGCATTCACATGTTAGTGGCTAAAAATAGTATTTATTGTAAAGGCATCATGCTGGCGACCTAATGGGTGGGACTGGGTGCTGCTGGGTATGGGTGAAAGTGCTTGCAGGCAGGGATACTTTGAGGGGTCAGTTAAAAGTTTCTTAATCTCTGGAGTCAACTTTAATTGGATCCATAAAAATGAAGCAAAAAATGACCTTTCTTCTCTCTCTGGTGTCATCTTGAAATTAATTACAGTCCAAATGAATCTGTAGAGGTAAAACTAATTGAAGAAATGAACAGTCCATTGATTTATTACAGATTATTCATTGGAATAGTCATTCTAAGACCCGCCTGTTCTTTTTAGGCTTTGACAGTATTTTGATGTTAATAAGTTGGGTTCCTTTTTTTGTGTATTTTGTGGGTTTTTGTTGTTTTGTTTTGTTTTTTTTTGTACAGCAGTTTTCCCTCCCTGGCCTGTTAATCATTATTATGTTCTTGGTTAAGAACACATGTACTTGACTCATGATGGCTTATTTCTTTGCTACAAATTATACAGTAGAGCATTTATTGTCTGTATCTGTAGGGAACTCTGAATATCAAGATGGTTAATCCACAAACTTTTTACTTGGGTTGACCAAGCAAAATGCATCACTGCTTTGTTCACAGAACCTTTCAGTAAGGGGACAGATTTTCATAGCCAACAATTAAAAACCACATCAAATAGGAAGACTGCACCCAAATTCTTTCTAAGCAGACCACTTGTTCTTAATTAGTTACATAGTGCATGCATACATAGCACTTACCATCTGTCAGATAATCTAGATTATCCTATATAATAAAGAGCTAATATGCTAATTAGACCAGAAGGTGGAATGACCTTACGGGATGACCAGTGGGCGGGGGGTGGGGGAGGGGAGCAGCACCTCGAGGCAGCTGGGGCTGCAGCAAGGGCTGAGGCAGCAGCTGGGGCTGCTGCAAGGGCCAAGACCCTTGCACGAATTTTGTGCATCGGGCCTCTAGTTTACATATATTAACCTAAACCTCTGATTCTATGAATGAAGTACTATGAATTTTCTCATTTTACAGATGATAAAACTAAAATACACAATGAAGTTGAGGAACTTGACCAGGTTTGCATAGCTAATAAGTGGAAGGAAGAGGTGGGATTTGAAGCCAGGCAGTGTGTGTGTGAACTTAATCAGTACCTATCAGTATTTTTGTTCATACCTCTTAAGTGTAATAAAATCTAATAATAATAAAGCCTGCCAATATCATTATGATAACTCTTTTGCTGTTATAGTTCATTTTGACTCACAGATAGGAATTCTCATAGGTTCTTTAAATTATTAAAAATAGTCTCAATTGGATTTAAAATTAAAATCCAGATGGAAAAATTTAAACATGTGGGCCTAGAATTATGTATTATTGGGAGAAAACATTGTATTCAAGTAAGGGATATGGTCCATGGGATCAGTTGTTAGAACTGGGAAGCTCAGTGTTTTCTTTCCCCTTTATATTTGGAGATGAAAAACCTGAGTGGGGAAGGAAGGGTGCCTGGAACAAGGACAGAGGTCCCACCACTGACAATGCTCTACCTGGACACATGGCTCCCAGCTCCAACTCCATTCTTTCTCGTGAGCTAATTTCCTGAAATACTATCACACATCAGAGTCCAGAAGCCCGGCCAAGGACATGCTGTAATCTGAAGCCCACAGATGTCCTTGGTCTTATCTGTATTCCCCAATCAGCTTGTTTTTCCATAGGACCTAGAGCAATGTGGGTGCAAGGGCTGAAGGATTCTTTGGCAGGAAGGAACCAGCTAGCTGTAATTTAAAAAAAAATTAAAAAAAAGGATGGTTGATGGGTATCACCTGGGCTAGTGTCTTGTAACTGATAATTATTAATTTTTTAAGGTAAACCAATCTTAGTTCCCTCACCTATAAATGGCAGTGTTGGGTGAACTTCTAGAATGAGCCTAACTGGTGCTTGATTCTGAAAAACCAAAGGGAGGGCACCCTTAGATGGAACACAAATAGCATGGGCCCCTTGCCAGTTTTCAGAAGTGGGAAAGGCCATTGGACTGGGGACTCCACTGCTCTGCCGGCTCAGTGTGGGAAGTCACATTGCCTTAGCTGCTGGGAGTCTTTAATTTCAAGCGACCATGGCCTTGCAAGTTGTCCAGGCATTCCTCCTATCTGTCTTGGGCAGGGGAGTTGGAAGCACAGAGAATCTTACGAGTATCATAGGCTATGATTACAGTTCTCCACATGGAATGGGTTAACTGGATGGGGGGAGGCATGGAGAGATATTCAGAGAGGGGATGTAGTCACTTAACCTGGATAGTTTATGAATGCTGGGCTGATTGTGGATGATGGGAGGCAACTCAAGGGTCAGTTTGGTTCTGGTTTAGTTTATTTCCTGTTAGGAGATAAGGGTTCTTAACCTCTTTTGAGTTATTAATCCCTTTGTCTGGTAAAGCCCATATATATATATATATATATATATATATATATATATATATATATATATATATATATATATATATATATATCTGGTAAAGCCTATATATATATGAATTTACCTCAATAAAGTACTGAAGACAATATTGTTTTCAGTACTTTATTAAAGTAAATTCACATATAGTAAAATGAACACATCTTATGTACACGTTAGTTGTGGCAAATGTATACACAGTCATCATCAAGACCAAAATAAGAACACTTTTTTCATCCTAGAAAGTTTCCTCATTCTTTTCCCAATCAACCCTCCCTATCCTAGAGGCAACCACTGTTGGTTTCTACTACCATAGATAGTTTTGAACTTCATATAGTAGAACATCCTGCAGATATGCTTTGTGTGTCGCTTCTTTCCCTCCTGATAGTGTTTTTTACTTTAATCATGTTATTATGCATATTAGTTTTTTTATTAACACATACTTGAATAAAGTTGTTAAATATTTAATTATATACATACAAAAGAAGCTAATTATTTTCAAATACAGTTCTTAACATATTTTAGAAAACATTTATTACATAGTTCAGTATGTGTACCTCTATTTTTCTAATCCTTATTCTAGGATATGTCTCTATTGATTTGGAGAGAGAGAGAGAGGGAGAGAGAGAGAGAGAGAGAGAGAGAGATGGATGTGAGAGAGAAACATCAATCAGTTGCCTCCTGTATGTGACCTAACTGGACACAGAAGCAATCTAGGTAGTATGTGCCCTGACCAGGACTTGAACCTGCAACCTTTGGTGCACAGGATGACACTCCAACCAACATACTATCAGGGCACTAATTCATGCTTCTTTATTAGTTCATTAATAACAAGCTGTAGAGTGGGTCCGATAGTTTACTAACTACTGTAACTTTGATGTAGCAATTAGCATATGTGAGGGATATTTTTCACATTGGTAATGTCATATGGAAACACTGGTCATTTTTTCTTGGTGGCAAAATAATATTACCAGTGTTAATGTAGTTTATTATCTCCATCTTTAATTTTTAAAAACAGTTAGCTAGAAGCTAGTAAAAACAAAGGTATTTTGTCATCCAACTGCATGGAGCACCTGCATCCTGTGAATGCCATGTTGTAAACCCTTGTAATATATGGTTGCTACATGGGATGGTTCTCCTGGCTGCATGGTTCCTGGCTTCTCCCTCACATCTCACATTTTTGACCTTTGAAATCTCTTAATATAGTCTCTGTGGGCTGGACATCTGGTTCCACTTACCTTCTCTCTTGTATGTGGGATGGGAGCTATTAGCCAAAAGGTCTTATTAAATCTCTGACTTTATACAATAGTACTAGTAAGTTGCTGTAGCTATATCTCTTAGTGGAGTGGGAGAGGCAGTTGGGATAAGAGGACTTCTGTGAACAATGAGGTATGGTTTTCTATGAACTCTTTGATTCGTCATTTGGAAATATACTTCCATGAGATGTTAAGACAGAAATTCTCTCTGTCCCCTAGAAAAATACACAAATCCTCACTAGACCACATGGGTCATGAAAATAGAACCAAGGACAAGAGAATTCCTAGGCTCAGGTAACGGCTAACACAGAAAAGCATTTATTTTAATGTTTGAATAAGAAAATATAACATTTTAAAAAGTTCTACAAATATAGTCCTTTGAACTGGAAATGATAACACAAATAATGTCACACATTGACCTCGATATTCTACTTGGCTGAGTTTTGTTAGCTGGGTTTACAGGTGATAAATAGAGACCCCATCATGATCTAGTCTAAGGAAGTGTCAGGTTTAAGTCTCCTAGTTCAGAATGAAAGGGAGCCACAGGGTGAGAGGCAGTTGTGTCCTAATCCTGTTGACAGCACTTTCCTTTAGGCTTTGATTCATAACTCCTCTGCTCCCTGCAGATTGCCCTGAGCACTGCAAGGCCATGCCAGTTTCCCTGGTGCTGATTTGCATACCAAACCAGGACTTGTATTTTTGTTTGTCTCACACATTTCCAGTGCTAAGTGTTCTTCTAAGAAAGGGATTAGCATGCTAGCCAATTAAGAGATTTTGCCAGAAATAAAGCACCCGGGGAATTATTCATCAGGCTACTAGTATATTGCTGTAGCCTGTGCCTAAGAACCAACAGCATGGTTGGTTGGTTTTCTTAGCCGGCACTGAGTCTTAACATAAAATGTCTACAGTGAGGTCTGTAGTGGTTTCTTCTTCTTCCCCCCCGCCCCCTTACTATATCTTTTAAGCCATTTGCAAATACTTAATTTATTTTTTGTGCTTTTACTATGGAGCATGAATGAATTTTTGTGAGGTTAGCTTTGGAGATTTTGTTTCTGTTGCTGAGGGTCTCGTGAGTGGGAAAAATTTTGCCACATTCACTTAGAAATATTTTCATAAAAAGACATCATATTTTATAGAAAAATTTCAAATGACCTAAATCAGCATTTTTTAATCAGCTTTAATCATCGGAACCAAAGCTAGAAAATGTTTGGTTTTAAAATTTCTCCACTGACTACGACTTAGCAACACAAAGGAATGAAGGACCCATAAAACCACATGGATGAATCTCAAAAACATGATGCTGAATGCCCTGGCCAGTGTGGCTCAGCTGGTTGGAACATTGTCCGGTACACAGAAGGGTGGTGGTTTTGATTTTCAGTCAGTCAGGGCACATGCTCAGGTTCTGGGTTCAATCCCCTGTTGGGGAATGTAGGAGAGGCAACCAATCAATATTTCTCTCTCACAGAGATATTTCTCTCTCTCCCCCTTCCTCTCTCTAAAATCAATTTTTAAAATCCTGTGAATTTGTGCATTTCACCTTATAAAATTTATCTCCAAAGAATACAAAATTTATTCATTACAAACTCTAGGGTTATTGTGTCAGATACTTAGAAAAACTAGACATTGAGAACAAGTGATATGATTAGTGGCAGTTTAATCCGCAGTATTTGGAATTTATATGTGGCTATGTTCATTCTTTTACTTCAAATATTTACCCGATTCTCTAGATCCCCGTGGAAAGGTGTCTACTTACAGAAATAACTGCCTTGATTTTTATGTGGTCAGCAATGACTGCTTGAATTGGAAAGTAGATCATGTCTGATGATTCAGAAAGTTGGCCTGCTGAAATGCTACCATACCTCAAGTGATTTTTTTGCCTTTCCCAAATGCTTTGACTTTTTTAAGTTATCACTTGAACTTGGTTAGGAAGCTGAGAAGGTGATAGATGAGGTAGTTGAATCTTGTGAAGGTTGTTCTGAATTCCTGCCCTGAAGTTACGGTCGGTCCATGTTACACAATTGACAGAAATACACATGTACAGATGTGGGCTTAGAATGTGAGTGATGGCATAAATGTTAAGTAATGTCTACAAGAGGAGAATGAGTTCTTGATCTCCACCTGCTTTGTGGAGTTTCTTTTCTGTTAATGCCCCTTCTCTCCTCTCATCACTCAACCTCAGAGTTCATGCTGCTGTGTATATGACATTGTGAGCTATAGACGATATGGTAGGCAGCCCACCCAGATCCCCTATACCCAGCTCTGCAACTAGAGCCCAGCTGCTGTGATGAATGGTTTCTAAGGCTCACAGCTGCCTCCCCTCCCAGAAATTACCCTTGGATGATGAAAGCTGTCTAGTCTGGGCGGTTACAGATCCACCCCCTCCCACACACACACAGCAAACACACACAACACACAATTCTCCCCTTTGTCCCCAGCCAACAGGCCTGCCCTTTTGCTACAAGTAGGTACAGCTCTATGGTGTAATTCATGTTGCAGAGCTCCCTGTGCAATCAGGCCAAATACTGGTCTTCCTATTTATCTTCCCCAGGAAAATGGCAAAGATCCTCAGCAGAACTTCAAAGGGACCAAAATGCCCACCTTAAGACAGGGTCAGTGACGGCCTCTAGGATGAATTTCCCTGTGGGTTTTGGGTACATGTAATTAAGTATTGGCTATTTTCCTGTTTTTCCTACTCTGAACCCAACTGCATGTTGTTCTTGGGGAGTGCACCTCTTCTTGTATGAAAACAGAACCAAGGGTAATTGCCCTCCCACATATTAAGATGGGAGGGGAAAACAGGACAAGTATGCTTTTAGCATTTTACTCCTCTTGCTTCCTCACTCAAACTGAAAGGGCATAATTTATACTCACTCCATCTGTAGAACTTTCAACAGAAGGGACACATACAGATGAAATATAAAACCTAAAATAGAGTCATTAGAACATGCCAGAGACTGTAGCTCCTGGCAGCCAATAGCCTCCATGTTTCTCTCTTGGGGGAAGGGGGTGGTGGTGGTGGTGGTGGTGATGGTGAGGGGATAGCTGAACCTTTGTTCTGCTCCCCTGTGTTTGAAAGTGTCACTATTGGTTACAGAGTGACTATTCTCTTCACAATAATTGGGATTATAGAGTCATTGAAAAAGTATAACTATTTACTCTGCTTATTTGCTTACATTGAAAATGATGTTTATGTATTTAATGAAATGTGAAAGAAAGGGGAAACCACTCTTTTTCTCTTTAAAGTAAAAATTTGGTGCCCTGTATGGCTTCTCAGCCTGCCTACAGCATGAATTTCATTTAAAGCAGAAAACACTGGCAGTCTTTTTTTATTTTTTATTTTCTTTTAATAAGGGGAAGCAGAACTATCAGTTACCTACTCACAAAATAGTGCTGTGACAAGCTTCCTCAAATTAAATTAGTTAAATTAGCTCAGAAGTCTGGTTCATCATTAGAGACTTACCTAGAAGTTCTTCTGGTCCTGGCTGGGCTTGCTCATGTGCCTGGTGGTCAAGTGGCTATTGTTTGGGGGCTAAGGGGACAACTGATCCAGCTCTCTCTCATTCTCCAGCAGCCTGGCCTGAACATGTTCTCATGATAGAAGCAGAAAAGCAAGAATGAGAGCAAGCAACTTCATTTACCCCAAGCTTTTCAAGCCTCTGCTTATTTCACTTTTGCTAAGATTCCACTGGCATGCCATATAGTCAAGTCTAAGGTCAATATAGGAGAATACTATAGGATTAATGATTAAAGGTGTGAATACTGGGAGGACAAAGTGTTGGAGACATTGAGGCATTAAGTTACATAATGAAGCACAAAATCTTCTAAAATATGGAAGAAAGTAGTAGTGATATTTATAGAAGGGAAGCTGTGATAATGCCAAAATATTATAAAATATCTGAGAAACCAAACATTCAAGGAACACCTTTTTATAAGAGACAGCTAACAGTGGGGCCTTCAGTCAACCAACCTGACTTTAAATTCTGGTTCTTCTGATTTCTAACTCCGTGCCCTTAGGAAAACTATATAACTTTTGTTTGCCGGAGTTTCCTCATATGCTAAAAAATGGCACCATATGACACAAAATGCTTAGTGTTATTTTTGGTCCAGTGGTTCTCAACCTTCCTAATGCCACGACCCTTTAATACAGTCCCTCATGTTGTGGTGACCCCCAACCATAATTTTTGCTGCTATTTCATAACTGTAATTTTGCTACTTTTATAAATCGTAATGTAAATATCTGATATGCAGGATGTATCTTCATTGTTTGCGACCCACAGCTTGAAAACCGCTGGATAGTGAGCACTCAAGAAATACTAGCTACTATTTTATTATTAAGCAGTAATAAAAATTACAAAAACATACTTTTACACTGAAAATAAATATAATTCCTGAATATAGAAGTCTTAGATGGTGGCAGTTGATGAGAGAATGGAAGGTTAGTGACCTTGGATCTAACAGTGGGGTGAACCATCCTCAGGATACCAGGAACCACTCTGAGCAATGATTCTATCAGCTATGGGTACCTAGTTTCAGTCAAGTCCAATTGAACATGGAGTACCACTAAGAAGGGTTTGTTACAGGGATTTGACCTTACCCAGTGGTGGGAGCTATTAAATAGTCTTTCCAAATCTGTTGTTTTCACATCTGAAGCTGAAGTGTGAAACCTGCAGGGGAGGGAAGAGGGCATAAAGAGGTAGAGAGAAAGGACAAACTGGAACGCATGAGCATGCGTTGGACTCAAACCGATTGGGCTCATGTCAGATCTCACTCCCTCCCCCCTTGAGAAAGCAGGTTTCCTGCAGGAGAAGCTTCATCATGGAGCTGAGCACATGAGTGACCGAGGAGGTGGAGAATGTGAGAGAGCAGGAAAAGGTGGGCGATTGCATGCCCAATAGGTGATCCCTCAACTCAGTGACAATGGGCATGGGTTACAAAGCACTGTGTGACTTTCTGAGTGTGATGAACAGCAAGGCAGCTGCTGCCCTTCCTTCTTCAAGGTGTGGGAACCACCTAGGGTGGGAACTACCCGCTCACTCTTGGATGGTGAGGAGTCGAGTTTCTTTTCTATTTATAAAAGAAACTCCTACAAAACATCTCTCGTGGCCCACCCTAATCACAAACATACAGGGAAAGAAACTGTGACATTTTGTTCAGCCCAGCTAAGCTGATACATTTCAAAATCACCACACACTTCTAGTGACCATGTGCTCCAACAGAAAGAGAACTGCCTTTCAGATCTAGAGATCTGGCTGTGTGAATTTGGGCATAGCCCTTTAACCTTTCTCTCTGGGTTTCAGGTATTGATATTCTCATGTAGAACAGGGACCGTGGCGTGGACTTTTTCAATCTTAAAGTCCCTTCTTGCTCTCAGTCTATACTTCCGTCATCTTATTTCCTACCTCCATTAAGTGTCTTGTGTCTGCCAGTCTTGCTTATGTATTTCCTGTGATTCTGTCACAAGGCAGTCAGCTAAGCCAATATGAGCATGAAGCAAGTAAAAGGAGGCCTGCATGTTTGTCTAAGCCCTCAAAGCTGCTGAAGTAAATGCTGGGAGCAAAGGGCAATTGTAAGTGATGGAATTAAATATTTACCGTGTTAACCATGACCACTCGTGGATTTCAGAGAAAGCTGACCATATTGACTGAAATGTTTCACTCCAGTTTTTCTAATCATATGCAATCTTGACTAAATTTGTCAGCTCTCAGGGGACTGAATACTATTCAGCAACATTAATTTCTTTGCCTACTTCCAGTTACAAGCAATTATAAACTTGGCAGTTTTACTCTCTTTGAATAAGCACTTGTACACACTATTGATATCTGGCGAGGCTGACTCCCTTCATGCAAAGACTCACTTGTGGTTTTGATGCTAACTCTACAAAGTGCTTGGACCACTGACCAACATTGCCGGGTGTTCTGGGGGAAGATGTTATCCTGGAATACTTGGGAACAGATGATTCTAAGAAAGCTGAAGGGGATTGTTTTTTGTGTGTTCTTATCCACATCTTTCCCCCTCTCCCCAGTTGGTGAATTAACCAGTCCTGGTAAGGCACTAGCTTAGCTTTAGGCTCACAGTCCCTTGTGGACAATTTCCTTTCTGGGAATTGACATTGACTAGAGAAAGCTATCTTGCCTGTAGTCATGCCCCCTCCTTGCAGCACATGTCCAGTGTTCCAGTGAGTGTTGATTCCAGTATATAAGACCCAGCCTTTTACCCCAGTTTAGGACAACTTTGTAGGGCCACTTCAATTCAGAGCTCAAATGGTGGCTGAGACTTCTTCAGTGACTGTATCACAGCCTAACTTCTCTTTCACCCTGAACTGCTCCATTCCCCTCTCCTCCCCTCCCCTTCCCTTCTCTTCCCTTTGCTTCCCATCCCTTTCCTGTCCTGCCCTCCACTAGGGGTTGATTCCATAAGCATTCTCTAATAAGTGCTTATAAAGAAATCTCTATCTCAGTGTCTACTTTCCCAGGGAACCAAAGCTGCAACTGTAGTGACATGGAGGGAGATCAAGGGTGGGAACTACCCACTCACTCTTGGGTGATGAGGAGTTGAGTTTCTCTTCCATTTATAAAATGTTTTGGGGCAGGGAGAGGGAGAATTAAAGGAAGTTCAGTTACTACAGATCTCCATTCCCTGTGGGAAACATAAACACTCTTTATCCCTTCTCAGCATTTATCACCTTATTTTCTATCCTGAACAAGTTGCCCTTTTATGTTTTATGTTTTCCTGCTTACTTTCTGTTCACCCTCCCTCTTGTCCACACACCCACAAAGGAGAATGAAATCCTTACAAGGACAAGGTCTTTTATTAACTAATGTTTTACAAACAAATAGCAGGTGTCAACAAATCCTAAATTAATAAGTGAATGAAAAGACCAGTTGAAAGGCTGTGACTATAATGTAGGTGAGGGACATGGAGGCTGAATGACATGAAAGAATGGAAATGAGAAGAAATGGATAGATTCTAAGGGTTTCGGGAAGTGCCTAACTGCCCCCTCCCCAAAGTTTTCAAACCTGAAGGTGCATCAGATTCCCATGGAGGGGTTGTTAAAACATAGATTCCTGGGCCCTTTCTGGAGGTCAGAGGTGGAACCTGATGACTTGCATTTCTAACAAGTTCCTGGGTGATATTCCTGAGTTGAATTTGGGGTTCACACTGGCTTAGAAGAACCTGCCTCTGGTTCCCCCTTCCCCCAGGTTTTCAAGCCTTGTACCCTGTCATCGTCCCCGTCCCCCCCCCCCCATGCCCACCCTGCTCCCTTCACAAAGGTCTCTTTCCAGACCCTCATACTCATCAAGTTCTCTTGGAATTAGACATTTGTCACATGCTATTTCTCCTTATCTTCCTCTGCCTTTGAGATCTTCATACCGTTGAGATTTCAGCTCATTTGACAAGACCTTGGGGAAGCCTTCCTGGGCTTCTCAGAGTAGTGTAAGAATCCCTGTGAGACATTGCAATAAACATTCTTCAATCAAAGCTTCATTTGGGCAATTATTTATTTAAGGAATATCCACCATCATAGATTGAGAGCTCAAGGGTGGCAGGGGCTGCATCACTCTTATCACACCTGCCATCTCCCAGCAGCTACTGGAGTGCTTGATACAAGTGTGTGCTCTGCAAGTATTTATTGAATGAACACTTTTACCCACCCCCCCAAAAAAAAACCCATGCAATTATGTGAAATTGGGAAACTTGCAAATCCTTAGTATTGAAAGGAAAATGCACCTCCAAAGGCATTCCTATGCCCAATTGTGACCAGATTTAATATGTAAAGATGAGTCCAACACCCAGGCAGATTATTATTAAAGCTGTTCACTGCAAGAGGATCTTCAGCCTCTTTTAGTCTCTGGTTTTACTATTTTGGTTCAGTTTAATGAGTTTTTTTTTATTTTGTTTATTATAGAGGTTAAGAGGACAATGTTAGTATTCCCCTGGTAATAATAAACTCCATACTTTTAAAGGCAATTATGAAATAACCCGTTCATCTGCCCTCTTTTAGTTTATTTCTAACTCATTATTTATTATTTTCTCTGGAACACTGTTGGCATTATTTTCTGTTTATGAGAGTACCTTAAGTGTAATTTCTTTTTGTTTTCTTCTTTTAAAAAACATCTAGCATCTCAACTTTTATATTAGAATGCAGACACCAACGCTAACCTTGGCATTTGTAAACAAAATGGGAGTTATAATCAGACATTAGAGCCTTATCTCTGCAACACAGCCTGGTGTTCATACTAGGTTTTTCAGAAAAACAAAACAAAGCACAAAACATTTTGTGAACTTTTATAGCATTTATATGGCCTTCAAAAATGCATATTTGTTTTTGCTGATCTGACCAAAAAATTGGTATAAAATATTTTGATTCATTCATACCGGACAGCTATTGTTGTGTTGGCTATTATCACCTTTTTATTTGACAATCTAAGAGAAAAGAGGTGAGTGCCCCTGGCTAAATAGTCAGGTATTGCATGTTTTAAAAATTCTTGTGGCACACTGGTTGAAAATCGCTGACCTAAGCCATTGTTCCCCAACAGCTACTTCAGTAGGACTTCCATATGTGGTCGTTTGTAGCACTCTGGCTGCCTTCCATTAAGCCAACTCTTATGGAAACCGAAGCCTGACTTGCATATCATTCCATGGCCATTTCTTATCCTACTCTGGCTTCGTCCTGACACCCACTCAGTGCATAACTTTCCTTTGCCACCCATTCAACAAATTATCAAGGAATAAAAAATAGTTTTAATGAAAAATAGGTTTTTTCCAGCTTTATTGAGGTATGACTGACAGATATTGAATATACTAGTATTTATAGTGTACACATGTTTTGATGTACATATACTATGAAGTGGTTACCACAATCAAGCTAATGAACAAATTCATCACCTTACATAGTTACCTTTGGTAATGGTGAAAGCATTTGAAATCTACTCTACAGATTTCAAGTATACATACACTAGAGGCCTGGTGCATGAAATTTGTGCACTCAGCAGCCATGAGCCCAGCTCAGGGCTTCTGGCTGAACAGTGCTCCCCCTGTGGGAGTGCACTGACCACCAGGGGGTAGTTCCTGCATTGAGCGTCTTCCCCCTGGTGGTCAGTGCATGTCCTAGTGACTGGTCATTTCACTGTTCGGTAGATTTGCATATTAGCCTTTTATTATATAGGATTATTATTGAATCTAGTCTCCATGTTGTACACTATGTTTCTAGAATTTATTCTTCTTATAACTGACCATGTGTACCCTTTGATAATATTCCTCTGGTAACCACCATTTTAAAGAAATAAGTAATGAAGTAGGGAGAAAAGGAAGGAAGAGAAAAAGAAAAGAAAAGGGAAGATAAGAAAAGAAAAGAAAAAAAAAGGAAAGAAAAGAAAAGAAAAGAAAAGAAAAGAAAAAAGAAAAGAAAAAGCAAGCATAAGGGGTTGCAGTATTTTTCTATTATTCTTTAGCCTTGGGTCATGCACCCATCACTTTGCACACCTAATTGAAATAAATTATCTTGATAGTGAGCTAATTTTGTAATGCTCAAAAGAACATGGTACACAATACTAGAAACTTGCAATAGTATTCTCCTTGGTGTTTTGTACTGGTATGGGGATGGCCTTGATCCCTTTTATAGTGAAATGTAAATACATGTGAGAAAAATTCTGATTCAAAATAGGTTTTAAACCAGGAAGCCCTTGCCTGCTCCTAATTACTATTCTTCAAACCCTTATTGTGGTTCTCCAAGTCTTTCATACATTTGCTTTTCAGCCCCCTGTTTCCTCATATAAACTCCCATGTTCTGCTGCCTATGTGTTTGGTGCATGTTATGAAAACTGACTTTTTAAATAAACATTCTTGCTGCCATGGAGGTTAGGAGACACTTTGAAGAAACTGGAGAAGTGATAGGGGGTCCTGGGATGGGAACAGTAGGCTTCTGATAACACGCCAAAGAGGGCAAAAGTTTCTTTAAATATTTGATCAGTACTCTGTAGTCCTCAAAAATCTCATGTAAAAAAAAGTCCATTGGTATGGGACCAACAGCAAAGTTACACTGGCTTTGATAATATAGCACGTGGTCTAAAACTTGGTGTTACCAAGTCACCAAGATGTTTCCAAATAAGTAAATGTCCCCAGTTGAAGACCACTATCTGATCTATCCCATGTTTGGGGTGTGGGAGGACCTCGGCCACTATAGCCATCATGCAGGCTCCTCCATGCTCACTTGGCACCTAGTGTCTGCTCCTAGCTTCTTGTTACAAGCACCTGTGACATTCTGCCTATGGGATCTCGTTGGCCTATGGAATATTCTCCGCTGTGTGCTGGGCAGGCTAGAAGTGTCAGGGAATTAAAGCCCCTGGACACAGCATGCCACTAATTAGAGATAGGATTTAGGAGAAAAATACCCAACGTCCCTCAGCTTGCAGTTGGGACAGATCTGAAGTATTTCCAACCACCCCGCCCCCAGCAGGGTCGAGCCCCATTGCCAGCAACAGTTGTCTGTTTATTACTATACAATTTTTAGTTTCTTTTATCTGGGGTCACTTTTCCTAGATAACTCTTTGCACTCTAGCCCTGATCTCAGAGTATGTTTTGGGGAGTACCCTATTGAAGACATCTACCATATATCCCCAAAATTAGATTACTGAAGTCATCCTAATTATTTTATTAATTTTTTTCTGTCCTTTTGTATGTCACCCCTTCTCCATTTCTCTTCTCTGCATTCCAAGGTCACATAGCCCTATCCTACAAGGTAACGGTTTTTGGAATAATGTGTAAGGAATACCACCATTAGCTAAGGGATAATGTGTAAAATAAGGAAGTAGATAGATATAACAGTGGAATCTTAATAATTCTTTGGATAGTATCCTTAAGAAAAAAAACACCAACACCTCATTAAATTCCAAGAGATAATATGTTTTTAAAAATAGAATAAGTCCTGGCCTGTGTGGCTCAGTTGGTTGTAGCATAGTCTCAGATGCTTGGAGTATAGTTCCCTGCACTGAAGGGCCATGGGTTCTATTTCAGTCAGATTACATAATAGGTTAAGGGTTTGATTCCTGGTCAGGGTACATAAGGGAGGCAACCAATCAATGTTTCTCGCTCAACATCGGTGTTCCTCTTTCATGTTCGTTCTCTCTCTCTCTCTCTCTCTCTCTCTCTCTCTCTCTCTCTCTCTCTTTCTCTCTTTCTCTCTCCCCCTCCCTCCCCCCTCTCTGTCTCAAATTTATGAAACAATATCCTTGGATGAGGATTGAAAAATAAAGGATAAAAAGATAGGAGATATTCAGCAAGAAGTTCTTAAGTTAGCTTTTTTAAGAGCCTTAGTGCATCGTACATAAAGTAGAAAAACACTGATCCAAATCAACACAAACCATTTCTCAGAAAATAGAAGAACCCAAAAGTGTACATCCAAAGTTTTGAATTAAAAATGACAGTCAGAGGCAAAAATCTGGAAAAGTTTCCTTAGAATCATCCTTTACTGGCTTGAGTGGGAGCTTACTTAGGCTGTCAGAGGAAAGGAAGTAGATGTCACTGGCCAGACATGCGTTGAATTGTTTGGGGCTGTACGGCATGTCAAGGTTTGGCAGACCTGACAGAGGAAATATACTTCACATTGTGTTGGAATGGAAAGGAGCTGCTCGTGTTCATTACAGAGGCAGAGCTCTTCAGAAACGCGGCCTGCTGCAGTCAGATCCCCATCCCACAGAGTGGAAGGCCTTCATTCAAACCAGTTCACTGATTGCACAGCCCCGAGAGAGATTTGATGCCGGAATGGATTTTATTACACACACAATTGCAGAAGTTAGCCATTCTTTTATTTCTGATGTTTTTAATAAACTTTCTAAAATATAGCCATGGGTACTTCAAATATTAGGTCTGTAGATAAAATGTATTTACAAAGTACATAGTGTTCCAGTTCTCAATTGCTGGGTAACATGCTACCCCAATCTTAGTGGTATAAAGTAGCAGCAATTGTTATTATCTGTTATGATTCTGAGGGTCCACTAGGTCCAGCTCAGTTGACCACTTGGAGGCTGTCATGGATCCACACTCAGAGGGTCCCTGGGGATACAGTTATATCAAGGGCTTCCTTTTCCACTCACACACCTGTTGTCTGGCTGGGGAGACAAAACAGTTGGAGTCTGGAACAACTGGGGCTCCTTGGCTTTGGTCTCTGCCTCTGCCTACTCTCTCCATGTGGTCTCCACAGAAGGGTGGATTCAGGAAAGCTAAGCTTCTCACTTGGTGGCCCAAGGCTCCAAAGAGGCATGTCTTGAGATAGAACCAGGCAGCAGTTAGAAGCAAGTCACTTACGCAGCCAATATTCAAGGAGGGGTGTTCACTCCAGTCCTTGATGGAAGCACTACCAAACAATGTGCACACTTTTTTGTCTTAAACCAGTACCCTAAATAATGATCCTTGTCATCATTTCAGAGCCTTCTCCATGTTTGTAAGCCTGCTGCATCTAGCCTAATACCATGCTCAGTCATTGCTGAAAAAAAAACACCATAGAGGCTAACTTAGTATATCAAAATTATAATACTTTTGCTATTGAGTTGTGCCTTTAAATTTATCTGTAGGAAGGGTTAACAGGGAGAACTATAGATTAAAAAATAAGATGATAACTTCTAAATTAAGAAAAAATATGTATTATTGCTTTTTGCATTGAATTCAACTGATATATATATATATTTTTTTTTTTTCACTTGCTGTAAGTATAACTGTGCTAAGTTGCTGCGATGAATACAGCTAGGATTCAAACCCTGCCTGTCTTTAAGAGTCCATGCTTTTAAACACATGTGAGGCTCTATCTATGGCTGTTCTCAGGAATTCCTAGTTAAGTTGGGAGCAGGGTGGGCAAACACAGTATTATGGGATAAGTGGTATAGCAGGATGTTCAGGAAGTGCTAGAGAGCACAGAAGATGAAAGGCTGGGCTCTCCCTGGGGGACTTGGAAGCTCCACAGAAGACAGTACCCTTGACCTGAATTGGAAAGAGTACAGCCCATTGAAAAGCTGTTGTTTCCAGGAACCAAGATATTTTAGACTATTTTGAAAGTCTGTATGAAATTACAAGTACTTCTACCCACCTTTCTAATTTAATTAAGAGTAATTAAAAGTTTATTCTTTTAAAAGAGCTTTATCCTTTAGGGTTGCCTAAGTAAATATTTTGCTCTCCGTTAAGTGTTCCTACTTGGAAGAAGTATAAATATCTACTGATGTGTTTACATGAGTCTCTCTTCATAAAAGTTTCTAACCTGTTTTTTTCCAACTCTTGATATTAAGTATTAATTCTCTGGGAAAATATAGAGTGATGGATTGACCTCTACAGAATAGATTTTAATACAAAGTAAATTATGGGGTTTTAGTTTTTTATTGCTGCTCATTTATCTAGTTTTTAAGGGTTCACCCATGCTCTGAGCCTGAGCCTAGCAGAATGATGCTGAAAGCCAGAGTAGGCCATTTTCAGTTGTTTTAAAGCTTTCTAGGAATGATAGGTTATGATTTCCCTTGGCCTATGACTTAACCAGTTTTAAAACATACATTTCTTTCTGACTTAGAAAATTGTTCTTGGTGTAGGTTATCTACTTATTCAAAGTTTTGCTGGTGACTTAATTCAACTATTAACACATGAAATTTTGTACCACAAAGTACCTATTACTAATTGTTTCTTCTGTCCTTACTGCTTCCTCTGTCCAAGTAACCCTCACCATCTTTTCCTATAAAAAATTAAAAAAAGAAAAGAAAATCAGAGTCAGGTTGTATATTATTTTTATTTTACTTTTATGGCCTTTCAAAGGTTTTTTAAAAAATATACCTGGTTATCAAGATAGAAATACAACACTGAAACAAAAGCTGATATTTGCCAGAATGGTGGCATGGCTACTTTCCCAGGGCCTAAACAAAAGATCTAAACAAGATGGAAGATTTATTCCTTTTTCGCTCTATTCCTGAACCAGTGGGCAGCTGAAGGTGACCCTACTCCACATTCTTGTTTGGGTGTCCTGGTTTCCACTATATGCTAGGGTATTTATATGGTTGATCATAGGTCACAACCTGGATCTCATTCTAGCTGTGGGAGGGAAGAAGAAAATGGGGGGGGCAGCAGTTTCCTTTTAAAGACATGATGTGGAATGCTAATACATCATTAATGCTTAAGTTCTGTTGGCCAGAACTGAGTCAGTTGACCGAGCTTAGCTGCAAGGGAAGATGGGAAATGTAGTCTCTAACTCAGAGCTTGCTATTATTAGAATAGAAGGAAGAAAGGTAGCATGGACAGTTAGCAGTCTCTGCCATAGAGGACCTGCTTATTACAGATCAGATCAGGGTCTTCCTAATTTTACTTTATGCTCAGTTCTCTCGATAACTTGTGGTTCACTTCAGCCCACAGTCATTTATCTGATGCTGTTATGGATGGAATATGTATGCGCATGCACACACCCATGAAAACATGACTAGGGGTAGTTTTACTTATATTGTTCACCAAATCTTTTTTTTTCTCTTATTTCTCTTGCTAAATTCCTTTGTCACAGCTTAAATTTGAATTCTGCTGCTTCTGCAGAGTGTTCAAAATGGAAAGAAGAGGCAGAGGCAAGAGTTGCTGATGTATGTAGCCAGCTTCCTTTGCCATTGCGTTTGACTTTTCTCATCTTCATTTTTAAGCATATGACTAGTGGGGTTTTGGTGCATTCCCCAATGGTGGTTCCAACCACTCCATTGTAATTTTAATTCTGCGTCATTTCTTCTGGGATATTCTATTTGTTATTACTTGATTCTTAGAGGACTTATAAATATTTATTTTATGCATTGTTATGCCAGAGCAATATAATTTTATGAATTAAATAAGTATATATGCATATGAAACAATAACTTATTACTTCTCTTCATGCTACTTTGGGCATATTAAAGTTAATGCTATTTTGATATGCTCTGTGATAGATGCCCCCAAATAAAATATCTTATTTTTTAAAAAAATATATTTCTTTATTGATTTCAGAGAGGAAGGGAGAGGGAGAGAGATAGAAACATCAATGATGAGAAAGAATCATTGATTGGCTGCCTCCTGCACGCCCCCTACTGGGGATCGAGCCTGCAACCCAGATATGTGCCCTTGGCCAGAATAGAACCTGGGACCCTTCAGTCTGCAGGCCGACGTTCTATCCACTGAGCCAAACAGGCGAGGGCAAAATATCTTAGAAATGTCTTGCTGCTCCAGTGTTCCTAGAACACTCTCAGGTGTTTGTGTGTGTGTTGGGCGGTGTGTGTGTGTGTGTGTGTGTGTGTGTGTGTGTGTGTGTATGTGCAGGGGCAGGTTGCTCAGAAAGAAAAATGAACCATAAATTAAATTTTATATTATGGCCATCTAATCATGGACATCCAGTCAACTGACTAACCACTGGGTGCAAAATCAAGGGAAAACTGTCAACCTTGAGCAACCCCAATATTTTCACAATCTGGTGTCAAACCAGGAATACAAGATTCAACTGATGATTCTAACTTATTGCTATTACTCAATTGGTTAGCTTGGGGAGATCTTAAATAACAATATTTAATTCTGTACTCCTGTATTCATATCCAGTATTCTATAAAAGGAGTTTGGTGAAACAGTTTTGCATGTGTCCATATTAATGCCAGCCTCTTCCAGAGAAGACTTGGAAACTGCCTACTTGCTTTTCTCCTGGATGTGTTTAGAAATGGTGAGAAGTCTCTCAGCATGAGCTGCCAGATCTTTGAGCATAGGCAGTGGTTTGTGTGTGTGTGTGTGTGTGTGTGTGTGTGTGTGTGTGTTTTGTCTTATCAGCCTAATATGAAGACGCATTTTTATTCACCACACTTGCAGCCATTGTTTCATTTTTACCCTTGTGTGCAGAGAACTGGGCCATTTCCTTCCTTCAGTTGCCAGAAATGCCAGTGATCAGTTTCTTTTCAAAATGCTTCCATATGTCGTCACGTGTGCAATGATAATGCCACCAATGGCAGTGCATCATCTTCTGCTAGTGGAGCCCAAAGCCAGATTTACAATGAGACTGTTAAGCATTATTCCCTTATTAAAACAATTTGATTTGGGCTGTAGTTCCCTTATCGAGTTTGCTTCAGAGTCCACCTATGTGATACTCAGCTATGCTCGCGACAGCACAATTTCATGAAGACCCTGCCTTATGCATTTTGTGAAATCTCCTACACAGCAGAAATGTGCATTAAAATAAGCATTACTTAATTGTTTGTAAAGGAGCTATATTTCAGTTTTCCCTCTCGTTAATAAAGACTGACATTTTGCATTTGAAGATCAAAAAACAGGTAGGTAACAAGCAGGTATTAAGGAATAATTCTTTTCTTGGGCAAAAAAATATTTAGTTAAAGATACCCCCTCTCCCTACCCTTCTCCTGCTACAAAAATGTAGGGTACAACTATGGGACCTTAGAATGAATGAAAATGATGATATTGAATCAATAATAATAGCTGTTATTTATTCATTGCTTATCATGAGCTGGGCCCTGAACTTAGGTCTTTATATTGTATTAATTATTAAAGCAACCAAAGGGGACAGATATTACTCTCATTTTCTTTTTTAGCTGGGAAGCTGAAGCACAGAAAGGTTAAGTAACCTGCACCATGTCTCACAGCTATAACTATAAAGCTAAGATTTGAATCCAGGCCATCTGGTTCCAGAGCCTAAATGCTTAACTATTGTAACAAGGACACAGTTCTTCCAAGTTTTGTACGTAAATGCTCAATAAACTGCATTTTATAACCATAGGAGAGCCATGCTACATTAATAGAGTATTCCTTCGAAGGCTGTCAAATGTTGCTCTAGCTTATGGGGTTGGTTACATTTCACTGGCCCAATTGCATTCATACCTCATATCCAGCAACCAGTTCTGTAATTCTCATGAATATATGTCACTCTATGGAGCTTTCTTGTTTCTGTAGGAGAGACTGTTTTAGGATTTCTATCTTCTTTATAGCATTCACAGTTTCCTACAAAGTCAGCAGAGTGTTTCCCAAGTCTATTTTAAGGACAAACTTGTTGGCATGTATTGTGATTCTGAAAGATCATGTCTGAGCATTTTGTTAATGGTTGAGTTGAGAAATAATATTTGGATCTATGACAACAGCATCTTGGTCCTTTGCTCTGTCATAAAAGATGAATGTAAAATAGAATAAAGTATGAAGGAGAGAAGTAGGAAGTATGATGTCATACTCTCTCAGGCACAGAGTTTTGAGAGTACATTGCATATTTAATATACATTAGGTACTTCTTAAGTATATGAGGTTGAACCCTATAAAATAGACATTTTGTAGGTCAAAACAGTTAACTAACAGAAATTATATCCCTACCCATGCACAGATAATACACAGATTCACTGTACATACATACCTGAAGATATTTATACTGCCAACTCAGTCAATAAAACAAGTAAACAAAGCTCAAAATTACCCAGTGGGATTTTGCTTGACCCAAAGATGATAGTGAATCTTGCATAACTGATGTTTGGAGGTGGTCCGAGAACCCATTCCTAGGGCTCTGTCAGAGAAGAATGTTCTGAAGACAGACACTTGCTTTTGGAATATTATGCCCACTGTGATATTTGAAGGCAGCATTAGAAATAAGGAGACTAAGTCCATGAGATTTTTTTTTCCATGTTAAAATCAGTAGATGTGTGTTACCCAAAGCTGACATTTTGAGATTTAAAGGAACACACACACACACACAAATCTTCTGAAGGTGAAGCCTCTTCCCTTGGCAGGCTGCTGCCTTTTGCTGGGTTTTGTTGTTGGGGCATGTCAGTGCTGCAGTGATGGGAGTGGTTGTCTATGCCCATCATTGTGACGGAAGTTACTAGAAGTTCCTGAGGTATAGTGTCCGCTTCCATCAGACCATTTCATCTTCAGTTATTATGCACCCAACTGAAAGAGGGACTTTAGAATATTTTGATCCTCAACAAAGAGCTTGTTGATGGAGTAAAGTGATCATTTTTTTTGTTTTGTTTTCTTTTTTTAATTAACGAAAAAGCCCAAATGCTCACAGAAGGTGGGACACATACTCAGTTTGGGGGATTTATCATATAAAGTTGAAGAGGTGTTTGTGTGTGGTAAAAATTGACAGCTTCCAAAACAATACTCTGTAGATTTTTGCATTCGCCTTACGTGGCTTAATAGCATACTACTCTGTAGAATTAGTGATATAAACTAACACACATATGAAAGCAGCACAGATAAGACAGTTGGCCCAAGAATGAACAAACATGGCTTTGAGACTCCTGTCTCCTATTTAACCACTAACTTTGCTGGGTCTTTATCTCCTCATCTATAAAACAAGATGATTGGAAACCAAGAACCGGATGGCCAGGATTGGAGCTGTATTTCTATTCTTGGCCCTAGAGTTTCTGGCCTCTGACCTGGCAGAACACACAAAGCATTTGACCTTGCTTCCGTCTTTCATGTTGCTCCATGCTGCCCTTGGTATTTCAATGAACATCATTCTGGTGACTTGCTGTCAGTGGGGCTTGCGCTCTGGCTACTTTCCAGCAGTGGGGATGGATTTATGCTGATTCACTGACACTTGCTTTCCCAGATGCCTTCTCTCCCAGTTTCTACTGTAGAATTGAGCAAATCTGCTGACGTCAGTGAGAGTTTATTTGTTCTTCATAAACAGACTAACATAAAAAAAACCTAAATAGACCCCAAAATTGAGAGAACTTAAGTGAGATGTATATTAGCCAGAACATTTTTTAAATGTATAGATTGTGTCTTAGCTATCTCTTATGGCAAAATATCAGTGGTCAAAATTTATTGAACATTGTTTTAAGTACTTTCCATGTATCATTTCATTTAAACTTGATCACTACCTTATAGTAGAATAACTATTGATATCGACAGATATGAAAATGGGGCTCTGAGAGACTAAATTTCTTATTTAATGTCACAAGCAACCCCTCCGTGGCAAATCCATGACTTGACCAAGTCAGATTCCAGAGACAGTGCTTATAACATTGCCCCTCTCTTTAGCTAGGTAGGGGCACTCCCTACTCTTCTAAGTATTTGGAACCATGGATATGAGCCTGTTAGTTCATTTTTTAAATACATTTTTACTAATTTCAGAGAGGAAGGGAGAGGGAGAGAGAGATAGAAACATCAATGATGAGAGAGAATCATTGATCGGCTGCTTGCTGCACACCCCACACTGGGGATCAAGCCCTCAACCTGGGCAAGTGCCCTGACTGAGAATCGAACAATGATCTCCTGGTTCAGAGATTGACACTCAACCACTGAGCCACGCCGGCTGGGTACCGCTACTTTAGAGATGCTGCCCCGCCCCTACTTTACTAGAGTCCTATTTACCAGGTACATTACTCAGGGCACATGTTCTTGACAACAACACTCTTTTGTTTCTCAGGTAGCATGTTGTGGTAGAATACACATTGTGTGCACCCTAAATTTGATAGTCATCCTCTTTTGCTTCAGAAATGAATATTTAGTTCTGTGCAATTAATGTCATTACAAGACATTAATGTCTTTGCATCTCCAGTAATTTGAATCAACGCAGAAAAATAGCTTTATTATAATTTACATAACTTAAGGACAACTTTCTTCAATGACTTTTTAAATGGCATTTTAAAACGAAGATGTCTTGTCATTAGTGAAGAAGAAAGCATTCTGGAAAGCAACTGATTGCTTGTAATAGTGCTGGTTAGAGAGCACTGGGCTCTGAGACCACTTTTAGGAGACCTGTTGACAGCATGGAGTCATCAGAGGATGAGGGAAGGGTGGTAGGACAGCAGGAGCCACTGTGAACATTTGCAGCCTTTAGCCTGGAGAAGAGAAGTCTAAGGAGAGGCAGGAAGCTGCTTTCAGCTCTCTAAGGAAAAATTAATAAAATTCATCCTGAATTTTCCAGCTGACAGCACTAATACTAAAGGATAAATAAAAAGTAGTCACAGTAAGGAATTCAAACAACATTGGAGATTTGTGTATGGTAAAAATTGGATCACTTTAGTCCATCAAACATTTACAAATTCCTTACTCATGTCAACAATTGGCTGTTGTTCTTCCAGAAGTCTTTCTATGAAAACCAAAACCTACATATAAATAAATATATACACATTTTATATCATGCATATTTTTTTTAAAAATGGGATCACGGTGTGTATATTTTTCTTACATATTTGGGAGGCAAATTTGAACTCCATATAATGAAGAGATGCTAAAAACTGAGAATTTCTAACAATGGAATAGTGGTCTCATGAGTAGTGAGCCTGCGTAGTATAAGTAATTCAAAATAGTATGGGCCAGCCTGTCTCCAACATGCAATATAGATTCTGATTCATTAGGTCTGAGGTGGGCTGTGAGAGTCTGAATTTTTAATAAAGCTCCTAGGTGATACCAGTCCTGGGATGCTTAAAATGGTTGCCTGTCTTGGGTTGGGATAAAATACTTTTAAGTTCCCTCATAACTTGAAGGTTTTATTTTATCTTGATTACATATACATCTATTGAAGCATATGTTGACTACATATAGGTGTTTCTCTTTTTCTTCTTTCACTAATAAGGTCGGTCTGCAACACTATGATGATAACTATGGTTATAACCTTTCTTATTTGAACATTCAAACCAAACATTATGGTCATTAACTTCTACTGGTTTCTTATTTCTTTATTTAGAAAAATATGTATCTATAAATTTTGGGATAATTTCTGTCTGTTTCCATAGTAATAGAGGCATTATACTTAAATGATGTTCTTTGTAATTCTCATAGAAGGAACCAGAATAAAAATAATAATAAATAACAATGGCTAAGAACAATTTAAGCATGGCTTACATGCTAAGCACTGCTTTATGGGTTTTATATGCATTAAATGATTTAATATAAAATAGAAACCTATGAAATAATCATTATTATTATTATCATCCATCTAGAGGCCCAGTGCATGAAATTCATGCACTGGGGGCAGGGGGTCCCCTCAGCCCAGCCTGTGCCCTCTTGAAGTCTGGGAGCCCTCGAGGGATATCCAGCTGATTGCTTAGGGGAGTGGGCGTAAGCTGTCAGTCAGACATCCTTAGTGCTGCTGTGGAGGTGGGACAGGGGGAGCACACTGACCACCAGGGGGCAGCTCTTGCATTGAGCGTCTGCCCACTGATGGTCAGTGTGCGTCTTAGTGACAGGTTGTTCTGCCGTTCGGTCTATTTGCATATTAGACTTTTATTATATAGGATTTTATAAAAAAAGAAAGTAAAGTACAAGAAAATTAAGTAATTTGACTAAGGTCACCCAGCTGGTAAATGACAGAATTGGGATTTGAACCCAGGTATCAGCCTCCCATGTTGGCAATCTCATCTATTGTAACCACGATGGGAAACTTTATTTGGATAATGCTGAATAAGATAGCAAATTAAAATTATATTAAAGTGTGGGTTTTCATTTTGTTATCATTAGAGTACCTTTTTCCTGGTAGGTGATGGCTTAGTCTTGAGATATTCCTTTCTTAGCCTTTGAGAGCATCCATGCTGAGTTTTGGAAATTCCAACTTATCGGTGGAATTGTTTTTGAAACATGGAATCTGTTGGAATCTCCAATGTCATGAAATAAAACTTAAAGTATCATTTGTAAGATGCATTTGAGACTTTTAAAAGCTAATAACTATAATTTTATGACACTTGCTAAAACTAAAGGATACTTGAGTTTCAATATTAGTTTGAGTAATTAATTTCTTTTTGCAAAATTATACCTAATGCCTGAAGTATTCCATATTATCCTTAAGAGGGAAGTTAATGCAGATATGTAATTTCTTTTCCAAAGAGGCTTATTTTCTTAGCCAGTAAACTATGCTTAAGATTTAGTATTTACTATTCAAGTTTTTTTTTTTCCTGTAAGCAAGATGAAAAAGAGTAAGTAAGAATAAGAGTGAGTTTCTGACACCTCAAACCACAAAACCGTTCGTAAGGTGTAGACCTGCCCGTTTCAGCACATGGTGGCCATTTCTAGGAGTTGGGCAGAAGGTGAGCAGTGAAATAGGGGAGCCAATGCCTGATAAGGCACCTGTGGCCAAGCTCCTGGTGCCCAAGAGCTAGGGACACCCGTGTCAGCGATGGGGCCATCCTTCTGGAGTGAGTCACAATTCTAAGAAATAGCAGGGGCTGTTTGTTTCTATCTTCAAATATCTAAATTTGTTAAATTTTAATAGCAGATGATACATTTACAGGACTCAAAAGATGTGAAAGGCAGAATTTCAACAATGAGAGACATGTTAATTATTCATGGAGCTCAGCCCATCATAGGGAAGCTCAGGCACTGTCCTGCTTCTCTGTGGGAGTACATCCTTCCCCTGGAGCCAGCATCATAATTATTTTGTTAGGGTTAATGACACATATGCCTTTTTATTGTCAAGATCTTTCAGGGAGAAAGCAATAAAGTGGTGCAGTGCTAGGATAACCGTTGAGTACTAAAAAGCGCAGCTCTGCTGTGAGTTCTCTGTCTCTCTCTTTTTTAAATTGATCTCAGAGAGAGGAAGGAGTGGGAGAGATAAAAACATCAGTGGTGAGAAGAGAACCATTGATCAGCTGCCTCCTGCACGCCCCCTACTGGGGATTGAGCCCGCAACCAAGGCATGGGCCCTGACCAAGAAGTGAACTGTGACTTCCTGGTTCATAGGTGGACACTCAACCACCAAGCCACACTGGCCGGGTTGAGTTCTCTGTTTTGCTGAATACCTTTGCATTTTGTGGTGTGTGCTGAAGTTCAAGAGCCTAATTAGCAGAGCTGTGACAAAGTGATAAGCATAAAAGTCATCAATAAAGAGACTTACTTTACCCCGAGATCAGGACAAATATTATTTTTTAAAGTTTTAT
This sequence comes from Myotis daubentonii, assembly GCF_963259705.1. Classification (NCBI taxonomy): domain Eukaryota; kingdom Metazoa; phylum Chordata; class Mammalia; order Chiroptera; family Vespertilionidae; genus Myotis; species Myotis daubentonii. The sequence continues at coordinate 27,246,998 of NC_081847.1, read as the reverse complement.
TTTCAACATTAGTGGCTCTTTTTTGAGATGTAATTTATACACAGTAAAATGTACAGACCTCAAATATATTACTGAATGAATTTTGACAGATCTATATAGCTGTGTAACCATAGTGTAGATCAAGATAGAATATTATGGTCCTAGACCCTGGCCTGGTTGCTCAGTTGGTTAGAGCATCATCCTGATATGCCAGGGTTGTGGGTTTGATCCCTGGTCAGAGTGCATGCAGGAATCAACCAATGAATGTATACATAAGTGGAACAACAAAATGATGTTTCTTTTACTCTTTTTCTCTCTCTCTCAAAATCAATTAAAAATATTAGGGTCTTAGACAGTTCTCTTTTTCCCCCTTCTGGGTGATACCTCTCCCCTCCGACCTCTGCAGATGGCCGGTATCTTAGCACCCAGCTTAGTTTTACCTATTCTTGCCCTTCACTAAGTGAAATCACAGGGCATATTATTGTGTGTCTGGCTTCTTTCACTCAACATAATGTTTTTGAGATGCATCCATGTTGCTGCATGTCGTGAAGTATTCTTTTGTTTGTTAATTCTCCAATGAATGGATGTTTGGGTTATTTTTAGTTTTGAGCTATTATGATTAAAATTGCTATGAACAATATTGAGCAGGTCTTTTTTGTGGACATACATTTTTATTTCTCTTGGGTAATTAGCTAGGATTGGATTTGAATCATAGGGTGGGTATCTATGTAACTTTATTAGAAACTCCAAAACAGTTTCCCAAAGTGTCTGTGTCACTTCACACTCTTACCAGTGGAATATGAGCTAAAAGAGATGGTCTTGATCGCAGTGATAAGTTGTCACTGCTTCTTTTGTGGACTGCTCCTCGGTTTTATTTATCACTGAGCTGGAGCAAGTAGGAGAGAGCGTTAGTCTGGGATGGGAGGCAATGCAATTATTGAGTCAGTGCACTGTAGAGGTAATTCATCCTCCCACTTCCAGCAGGACGAGCTCATTTGCTCCCAGATCTCCACCTCAGCCCAGTGGTGCCTGCCAACCTTCCATTAAGAGTACACCATCAGCAGATTGGCTGTGTTACAGAATTAATTCTGGGCCTGGCTTTCAGCCCACCTGCACCTTGACCTCCTCTCTGCTTGTTCTCTCTCCACACCCACACTGCGTTCATCCAGCTTCACAAATTCTCTATCCTGTTTTGGTGATTTACTTGTTTGGCTCTCATATCACTGAAGCTTTGTCATGGCTTCTCTCAATACAAGTGCATGAGTGACTCTGGGCAAGTTACTTAGCATCTCCTAGCTTCTGTTTCTTTGTCTGTAAAATGGGGGTGAGAAAGCTATGAGCATTAAATCGTTAATACTTTAAAGGGGCTCTGCGTGGGGTCTGGTGCACATAGCACATGCTCAGTCAATGCTGACTGTTCTATACCCAGCATGGCCCCTCCTGCTGAACTTCTTACATATTGTCTCTCCCTGCCTCTGTGTCTACTTAATTGATAGTTCTAGTTAAAGACCCTCTTTGGAACTGCCTTAGGGATTCTTGTCAAGGTCCCTTCCCTTTCCAAGGCTCAGCCACAAACTGGCACTCTGACAAATAGTTAAGATGACATGGGGACCATTTCTGCTGAAGACTCTAAAGTTCCTGCCAGATTGTTCTGTGCCCTTTGGATTTCCAAGTCCATGTTTTCCAGGATAAGAATTAAGTTTTAAGGGTTATATTCTAAATATAGATCGCCATTCTGCATTTTCACATCTTTTAATATATTATTAAACTCTAGTTTTGACATGCAGAAGAGTATCTTGTCTTTAAAAATGAATTGTCAGCATATGCCAAGCATCCAAACATCATTGTTCTTCATGCCGGAAGTTTCTATGATCTCATGTGTGTCTAAGGTGCCTTTCCCATTCACAACCGTGAGTCCTGGAAACAGGAAGGTCGCTGCTTTCATCTTGAGCGATGTCATCTAATAGTTGCTCACTTTCTTTCAAGCTCTTCACCTTGCAGCATCTGGCAGGACTCAGTGAAGCAGTCTGGCTGTTCACACACTTCCCCTGCTGCCTCTCCCGTTATGCTTGGACCTCCATCCTTGCTCCGTCCCACCGTGATCCCTGCCCTGGCACACATCTCTGGGTGCTTCTCTTCTCACCTTTACTCATGTTACTTCCTTTTACCAACAATAAATCATGATCAACTACACATTCCCAGATTGTGTTGCTCCCCATCACAGCAAAGCTCTTAGAGAATGGTCTTCACTCAGAGCCTCTGCCTGCCCCCTCTCCATTCTCACCTCAACACATTGCTGAAAAAGTTCTTACCACAGAGACCAATGTCCAATATCTTGTCATCAGTTTTCATTGCACTTGGCCCCTTAACATCACTTGACATGGCTGATGGGTTGCTTCTTCCTTGAAATTCTGTCTTCCTGTAGTCCCTGAAGTGTCATATTTGCTGCCTTTTCTTCTTGACTTCTCTACTCCCAGATCAGCATGGCGACGATACTGCTTCTCCTTGTGCATTTAACCTGCTCACAGAGGCCTTCCCATCCTGGTCCTGAACTGCTGAACTCTCCTCACCAAAACCACTTCCTTTACCCCTTCATCTCAGCACTCATCCATACCTGACATTCTCATTTATTGATATACATGTTGACACTTCATGCGGTAGTTTGCAGCTCTCAAATTGCACCTTCGGCAATAATGATAGTTGACATTTATTGATGATCTGCTACGTGCTCGTTAGTACACTAAGCACTTTGCATACATTAGCTCATTTAATATTCATGATAACTTCATAAAGTTGGAACTTCTGTCTTTATTTTATGTAGGTAAAAACTGCAGTGCAGTGAAGTTCAATAACTTGCACTTGGTCCCAAAGCTGTAGGTTACAGAGTGAAGATTCAGACCTGGCTATTCTGACTCCAGAGCCTGTGATACAAATCACTGAGGCAACCGCTGCTGAATTTTGCTGCTTTCCCAGGCTTTCAGAGAGTACACTGAAAGATGGGGGACAGAACATCTTCAAGGACACCAGCTAGAGAGAACTAGCATTTTATGTTACCTGTCGAGCCCTGAGAATTTCAAGGTTTGGCTTTGTGATGAGTCAAGAAGTAATGGGTCATACACAGTGACATATTCATCTCATTTGCATTGAGTTTTCATTCAGTAACAAAGTGCACTGTAAATCTTGTAGTAAGAATATACAGTTTTAAGCCTTGCTTACAGATACAAGGCATATTAGTTACAAGACACGATAGTTTACTCGTTAATGAACCAGTGATCTAGGATGAACTGGAAATAGTTCCCAATTAAAACAAAATAAGGAAGAAGATCAGCTGGTCTGTATTTTCTTTCCTTTGACTCTCCACTTAATTATTAAAGCGGTTATTGGTGAGGGAAATCAGGCTGGAATGCGTAGTGCACATTTTGCAGCTGGAGAGAACAGGTGTTTCCCACCTGTTGGCTTCCATCTCCCAGTCTGAACTTTGCTTCTTTACAGGAATTCACAGCGCTCTCTCCCAGCCTGTCAGCGCTCCCATAACTGTTGACCTGTTGCTGGCAACCTGCTTAGCCCTGAGCCAGAGCCTCCCTGCCCAGAATCCCTGCACTGCATCTAACCTGTTCCCAGCAAATCCCATCTCTGTCTTTCTGGCTCCCATGGCAACCTCAGCTCCAGCCTGCTGCTTCCTAAGAGATCCAAAACTCATTGGAAGTGTTCTATTAACAGCTTCATATATAACCCCTCCCCAAAATGCTTGCATTTGGGGAAGAGGACACTTAGAGAGGCCAATGTGGAACCCCACAGTAGGAATGTCTTTATTATTCAACTACCTTTGATCCTGGGAACCCTGAAATCCCAACAAGCCAGTAAATCCAGTCCACGTGGTGTATCCCAGGGGTAGTTTTATACAACTGGATTGCTAGCAGTGTCAGAGCCGTGCATTAACCTCCCCATTCCCACAGAGACTCCCTTATTTAGGATCTTATTATTCATCTCCTACTCCAGCTTCCCTAATGTACCAAGCACCTGGGCTCTGGACAATACACTGATTCTGACTCAATAGGTCTGGGGTGGGGCCTGAGATCTGCATTTCTAACCAGCCCCGGGGGATAGCAGATGTCCTAGTCCAGGAGATCACACTTTGCAAAACAAAATCAGGGCAGTAGTTCTCAGACCAGAGTCTGCATCAGAACCCCCCAAGGGCTTGTTCAAACACAAGGTTTTGGGCTCCACTGCAGGCATTCTGATTCAGTAGGTCTCTGATGGCACCTAGGAATTTGCATTTCTAATTAGTTCCCAGGTGCTGCTGCTGCTGCTGTTGGATCTGGACCCACACTTTGAGAACCACTCTGCCAGGTCACTGTGGGAGCCCCTGGCTTGTGCTCCCTCTACTCTGTTATTTCCCTACCACTGGAACCATCCTCAGGTTATTTATAAAACCACTAATGATTCCAAATGGGCCATTTAACACGCTCCTTAGACTCTTTGGTATGCTGTAACAGTTAGAAATAAGCATCCCTAATACAGAATTTTCTCTCTGGTTATTTAATGGCAGTGCACATCTCTGTATTATTTATCAGTGTCTTAAGCGATTCATTATTTCTGGGACTTAGGCAGACAACAAAAGCATTTGTTCAGAATGAAGAAGCATACACTGTAGAATGATATCTACAAACATTTTAGTAATCCATAACTAAGACTTTGTGCTAACTATGAACTCATTCTACTATACAACAGAATTTTTCGGCCAAACCCAAGTCCAATGTCTTGAGAAACTGACCAGTGACAGCAAGAGAAGCTGCCCCTTTCTCTTCTGACCTGAAGTTCTCTTTGCTCTGCCATAGTTTTGCTAATTCCCTCCTGTGAGATTCATGTCATTTCTTTTCCAGCCTGCTAGATGCAAGGGTGATTTATTGCTGCTGATATTTGTTTTGTTGTGGTGCTCTTGGTCCTAATTCTTTTTCTTTGACTCTGTAAATACTCTGAGTTCAGTCCATAAAGAGGCTTGACTTGCCTCCAGAAGGCACTGCCAGATGCTGGCTTCGAGCTTACCAACCAGATGGATGGATTTTGTGGGTTTGTTTGGTCGCGTAGTTTGGGCCAATTGGGCACCCTGTGCTTAGTCCCATTCTTTGCTCACAACTACCAAAGGGAACATTGTATTCCCCTCATGGGTGGGAACAGTCACTCTGTTTATGGGATCTGAGCTGAAGTTTGATTTCGTCATTGCATGATGCTCCGGCATTATCTGTGTAGTTTATCTCCTTTATTATTTTGCCCTTTCACACCTGCTTTAAAATAAACCCCAAGTTCTTCTACTTCTGATGGCATTTGCACCCTTTGTGCCCTCCTCTTCCTTTCCAGCTTCAGCTCCTGGCATTGTGGTGTCTCTATTCCAGCCAACCCCGAGGAAGTCATTCATCAACTCTTTCACCCCCTATCTCTCTGCACATTTGGTTCCCTTTCCCATGTCCTCTGCAGTGTCTCCTCTCTTGGTCCCCACCCCAACTTGGTAAGCCCACAAGGCAGGCCTACCCAGAGCTTAAACTGAATCTTGTTAAGCCCCATAAAAACCAGGTGGTATGTCCTTAAAAGGCAATTGTCTCTAACTCCTCGCAGTTTTCCTTTTGTGTGGTTTTTATAGGAATGCGTGTGTGAGGGAGGGAGGAGGTATTTGCTGCAGGCAAAGTTTGAACATTACATTAGGCAGAGTTCAGCGGAGATGTAAGGGTTGGTAAATGTGGGCACAGTTGATGCAGATTTGGTATTCGGAAAGGAATTTTTGTCTCTTAATGATCTCTCCTTTTTTTCTTGTAAGACCGAGGCAATTAAAAGCAGAAAACTACTCTCAGCACACTGATGTTTATTTTTTAGTATCCTTGGTACACTGTATACTCACTCTCCATAGTTTCAGAGTTCTTGACAAGTAAAGAAGCTTTACAGCTGTCAAGGTCAACTCTTCTTTCGATTTTCACTACACGTTAGGAAAAAAGGAATGGACTGGGCGTTTGCTTTGTCAAGGGGCTTTGTATGCCTTGACATGCATTTGAAGGATTTGAAATGGATTACAGTTTGAAACTTGAGTTCCTTTCGCTCTTTATTTTCCTTTGTGTTTTCACCCATTGGTACCCGGGTTGGCATGATAAATTGTTCATGTCAGGGGATAAACCATGGGTTTATAACTTTTATATTCTTAGTGAATATTGTGGAATGTCCCTACGTATAAAAGGGAGCTAAAAATTCATTATGCCTGGGTTGCTGGCTGGATGCCCAGTAGGGCGTGCAGGAGGCAGCCCATCAATGATTCTCTCTCATCATTGATGTTTCTCTCCCTTCCTCTCTGAAATCAATAAAAAAAAATATTTTTAAAAAATTTTAAAAGAGACTAGAGGTATTCTTCAAAACAAAGAATACATCCTTTTTGTAATATAGCCATTTCCCTTTCCCGCTACTCTGGTCAAACTTTTACAGTGAAGTCTTCCTCAGGCATCTAAACTAGCAGAAGAGAGAAGATGACATGGTTTCTACTCTGAAGAGTCCAGTAAAGTTAAGAATGGCCCTGGTGTAAAGTCAGGAGGCCAAGGATATTCGTGTTTGATACTAGAATATGGCAGGATCAAAATTTTAAAAGGGAGTTAAAAGTGTCCCAAACTTCTGTTGCCTTTTTAAAATAAAATAACAATGGATATCACTGCCTGGCATTATGAAGATGAAAACAGCAAAACTATTCAAAATGTATCTGCAAATCTGGGGCCCAATTTTAATCTTTTTCTCTTGAGAAATGTCACTCTTCCATGCACTTCCTTAATTTTGCCTGGGTATGCAACTCAGTCCTTCCTGTTTATCCAGGATAGAATGCCTACATTTGATGTAGATAATCAAGCAAACCTTATTTTCAAGGTTTGAATAATGAATACCTATGACTTTGACATTTTAAGAATGTTATGTTGACCTTGTCCTTTGCTCATTGATCAGAATGAAATGTAAGACATGTGCACCAGAGTAGGGCCCTTGGTGTAATAAAGAATTAGTTTATAATGTTTCCTAATGCTCTCTTCTTTTTAATTTATTCAGCCCACATTGCTCCTTTCCCCAAAGTAATCATTAGTTATTTGAACTATTAAACATACACTTCCTTAATCTTGTATTGTGTTGTTACATTAATCAAAGCAGTGACAAGCAAAACATTGTCCCAGAACTCTTAACCTGCTTTAAAATAAAACCAATGTTCACTTTTAATTGAGCCATTCAATAAAGCCATGGCCTTTTGGAGTGAAAAGCATGTCCTTGTCCCAGGAGCTCAACTTGCGCTTGACAGTTGCCTGTGGAAGGTAACTAGGGGTGTGCTCCTTTCCACAAAGAAAGGAGCAACAGTGGGAGTTGTTTCCCTGGAAGATTCCTTCAGGTTCCAAGGGAAATTTCCTTCCTCTCTATAGAAAGAAACCAGAAAGGTAGGGCAGGAATACTCTGGAAGAGAACTCAAGAAGAAAATGATAGCTAAGTAGAATCTAGCTCACTGGAAAGATAGATAGAGGATACAAAACTGGGAGAGAAAGGGAATTTTAGATTGGAGGAGTGGGGGGGTGAGAGTTGACTGTAAACAAAGCCAGGTGTTAAATATAGAAACTGTGGGAATAAATAGCCCATGCTCCCTGGATGGCCACAGCTTTGATGTTAAGCAGCAAAGCAGCTCCACAAGGGATCTTCTGTAAGGCTATGAACAGGAAAGGATTAACAGTATGCTGATTAAGAGAAACAAACATGTTTTACCTGTGGGATTTTGCTCTTTATGAAAAAAAAAAAAGGCAAGAATGTCAGAGCAAGCACTTTATATAATTAAAATTCTAGAGTGTATAGAGGGGAAAAGACATACAGCCCGTTGTCTAATAAATAATATCTTGAGATTTGTTGCAAGGGAGCTTTGAAAGGGTCAGTGCCTTGTTCTAATTCTGCTTGCTAACTAGTGAGCAAACCGTGAGAAGACATGGCGTGGGTTCTGATCAGCAGGACTGCAACCAAACCAGAAGGCAGAAGTGGGGATTTAGGGAGACGCCAACTGCAGCTAGATGACGTGTGTAAGGTACACTTCATGTGTGATTTCCTTTTTCATTTCTTGGATTGTTTTATAATGGAAATTTTTATTAGTTGGTTCACACAACTTATCAGGTGGTAAGATGGTAAATCATTCCACAGGAGAAAAAGATTAGTAGGAGTTTTTTTTGGGGGGATGTGATTGTAGACACATTGCACATTTCTGTTCAAGAAGAGGTGTTTGCAGTCATGACTGAGAGAGAATATTCTAGAGCAGGCAATCCCAAAGGGAGGGAACATTATTCATATAGTAACTCCATTTTCTTTCAGAAAATGCTGGGAAGAGGAAGCCTGTGAGCAGCTGACCTAGTATCCATTCTCTCCTTAGACTTTCCAACAACCCTTGAACCTAAGTGTGCCTGTGAGAGTAAATTCTGGCCCCAAAGTGTAAACAGAAGTCTGTGAAACTTCTGGAATAGTTTCTTAAGAGCATGTGCTACTTCAGCTTTCCGTCTTTCTGGCAGGGAAAGATGTAGCCAATATGAATTTTGTTTGCGCAGCCATCTCTACTCTAAGGTAGATGCTACATGCTGAGGACTGAGAAACTGTCAGAAAAAAGCTGGAACTCAAACAACCTTGTGATACAACCCTACCAAGCCTGCGATCTGCCTCTAGGCTTCTTTTATCGGAGAGAGAAATAAGCCTCTATCCTCTCTAAGCTACTGTTCCTTAGCCTTTGTTTTTTGTTTTTGGTTTTTTAAAAAATATATATATTATTGATTTTTTACAGAGAGGAAGGGAGAGGGATAGAAAGTTAGAAACACCGATGAGAGAGAAACATCGATCAGCTGCCTCCTGCACACTCTCCACTGGGGATGTGCCCTAAACCAAGGTACATGCCCTTGACTGGAATCGAACCTGGGACCCTTGAGTCCGCAGGCCGACGCTCTATCCACTGAGCCAAACAAGCTAGGGCTAGCCTTTGTATTTTGCAACTGAGTATAAACTTAACTGATACACATTCACTATGATTATAAGTAGGATTAAAAGATCTTTCAATCATATTTAGAAATTTATATTATCCTCTTCAGTTCATGCTAAAACTAGCGCAAGGTCTTTGCTTCAAAAAAGGTATCAATCAACCAAATGTATTTAATTGTATACATATTGCAAAAAGTATGAAATGGAATTTTGGCCTTCAAGCAACTTTCTTTAAAGTGAAAAACAAAGCATTAAAAATGTGCAGACACCCATATATGTCTATACGCACATATATGCATACATATGTACAAAACATCCCATTGTGTAACAGTTTAATCCAATAGAACCATGGTGCAACTAGCAAAAGATGAGGCAGGCAATGAAATCTTAAGTAGTTCAGAGGAAACAGGTAGAAGGGACTGGGGAGTTTGGGTGAGGGACTCAGTTTTGAAGATTAGAGGGAAGGATTAGAACAGTGACAAGTCAGGGTAATGGGATACAATGAATACATTGTCAAGAGCATGAAATAACTTTTGGTTGTTATCTTAATCTGACATATATGCAGTTAAAGTTCTGTTTCAAGAATCTTTGTCTAATGCTCAGTTCTTTCGGCTGGTCCTAATGAAATGCATAAGCTGCCAGGGCAGACCACATAGTTCCACTGGTGGCATTTTCAGGAAGACTGTGCAATTAGTGTCTGAACTTTTTCCTACGAAGAACTTTACTGTTTACATTTCAATTGGCTGTTCTGTGGTCAAAGAGATGAGTGAATGATTGCAGTGTGGTAATCGTGTCTGGAAAGGAGAAAAGCACAACAGAGCACTTTGGTTGTTGCTGGCAGCATGGCCAGTGGAAATTGGAAAGTTAGGGCATTTGAAAAGATGAAATGAGAGGAGCTAAGTAAGATGGAGAAATGTGACAATGAGGTTGGATAGAACCAGTTGGAAGGTCAATACTCTGAGAAGGAAAAATACGGGGGTTGGAATGGGCTGCAGAAAAGGTATCAAACATGGTTCAGTTGAGGAGGAAGAAAATCAGTGAATTGAAAAGAAAAAATAAACAAGTGAGATGAAGAAATAAAACTGTCTTTACTCATAGATGATATATTTTATGTAGGAAACCCCAAAAAATCTGTAAAAACAAATCTACCTGGAATAAGTAAGGGAGTCCAGCAAGATCACAGGATACAAGGTTCATGTATAAAAGTCAATTCTTTCCTATATTCCAGCAATGAACATTTATAATTTGAAACTTAAAAAATTACCATCCATAATCGCACCAAAATTTGAAATACTTAAGGCTAAGTCTAACAAAATCTATCACTGGTCTGCATGTGAAAAACTGCACAACACTGATGAAAGATGTCAAAGAAGACCTAAATCAATCACATGATATTTCTTGCTCATGGATGGAAAGATTCAATTTCGGAAAGATCTTAGTTCTTCCCAACTGAACTATAGAATCAATGCAGTTCCAATTAACTTCTCAGAAATGTTTTTTAAATATATATTATATTGAGTTTTAGACAGAGGAAGGGAAGGGAGAGGGATAGAGAGATGAAACATCTATGAGAGAGAAACAACGATGGGCTGCCTCCTGCACACATGCACTCCCCACTCCCCACCCCCCACCCCCCACTGGGTTTTGAACCAGAAACCTGGGAATGTGCCCTGACTGGGAATCAAGTCCTGACCTCCTGGTTCATGGGCTAATGCTCAACCACCAAGCCACACCGGCCGGGTTCAGAAACATTTTTAAATGATATCAGCACACTTAAAAATTATGTGGAAATGCAAAGAACTGAGACTAGGCAACACACAATTATAAAGGGAGGACAAAGTTGGAGGACTCACACTATCTGATTTCTGCCTGACTATGAAGCTATAGTAATCAAGACACTTAGAGATTTCTTGCTGTAACTTCATGAGATTTTTGTCTATCAAGGGAAAGAAGTGGGTTAAGTCAAGTGTGTTGAGGTATCTGGGGTATTTGCATCCACAATCTTCTACAGATCTCAGTTTCACCATCTTAAAAATAGTTTTTCACTTATAATGCCCCGCCCCCATTTTTAACATGCCTTGTATGTATTAGAATTCTTCAGAGATATGTATAAAGAAGTGGCTCATTCAGTTATGGAGGCTGAGGAGTCCCACAATCTGCTATCCAAGCCCAAAGGCCTGAGATCCAAGGAAACCAATGGTTTGAGTGCAGAAGACTGATGCCCCAGCTCAACCTGTCAGACACACCTGCATTGGGAGGGCAATCTGCTTTTCTGAGTCTATGGATTCAAATACTAACCTCACCCAGAAACACCCTCACAGATACATGCAGAAAAAAATGTTTGTCCAGTTACCTGGGTACACTGTGGCCCAGTCAAGTTGACCTATGGTATTTTATGATATGAGATAGTGGAATCTGTCCTTTTAGAAAAGTTCATGTAAGCCCTATATTAACTAAATTTCCTCTTATAAAAAGTAAACTCTAGAATTTTAATGACTTAACACAATTAGTTCTCATTCATTTAAGAGTCCAGTGTGGGTGTTTCTGATCTGAAGATGGCTTTCTTCTACCTGGTGATTCAGAGACATACGCTCTGTTTAATCTAGTGGCTCCAGTGCCTTTTAGGGTCCCCTTGACTACTGTGAAAAGGAAGAAGGAGAAAGAAAAAAAAAGACTTGGAAGTGACCCCCATCTCTTTCATTCACGTGCCCTTTGTGAGAACTAGTCATATGATCCTCCAAACATGAAAGGAGTGTGTGAAATGTGGCTTATGCTTGGACAGTGATTTTCTAGCAATTCTCTGCATTGTGTAAGGCAGAGGTTCTCAACCTGTGGGTCGCGACCCCTTTGGCAGTCGAACGACCCTTTCACAGGGGTCGCCTAAGACCATCCTGCATATCAGATATTTACATGACGATTCATAACAGTAGCAACATGACAGTTATGAAGTAGCAACGAAAATAATTTTATGGTTGGGTCACAACATGAGGAACTGTATTTAAAGGGCCAGAAGGTTGAGAACCACTGGTGTAACGCAAGGTGCAATTCTGATGGAGAGTTAGCCTCCTCTGCCTTAAGGTCTGCTGAACTGCACAGACCCACTCAGCTGTGTAGAGAGAGAAGAGTCTCACCGTTATAATACAGTAATCACTGAGCATAACAATGACCGTTAGCCCTTTAGCTTTCTATGCCCTTTAAATGGATTAGTAATAATTCCATCAGGAAATGTTTTTAAAAGCACTTGGGAATGCTTATATATAACAAAGAGCCCCTTTATGCTGTTTTTTTTTTTCTTCTTTTCTTCTTAACTTTAAAAATAGACTTGCAGAATGGATATGATATAAAGTAAGACTCCATTGTGTCTGGGATTTATTTATTTATTTTGTATAAATAATTTACTTATTTTTGTATCTGATATTCTCCTTCTTTCTCCTCTCTCTCTCTTCTCCTGGCATCTCAGGTTTCAGTTATGCACATATTTTGTTTAAAAGTAGCATATGAGTATCATAAACATCAAACATTTTCTTTAAATAAAAATACATAATTTTTTTCTGTGTGCTTTATCATAAATATGAGCGTTTATAAGTAAGGGAGTTATTAAGCACAGATATCAACGTACTATTTGTTACCAATATTTAAGTGTCCATTCTCATGGTTCTCAAACTTGTGAGTGTGTCAGATTTTCCTGGAAGGTTTGTTATAACGCATATTGCTGGATCCTACCCCTCAGTGTTTCTAGTTCAATAGGTCTGATGTAAGGCCCAGGAATTTGTATTTCTAGTAAGTTCCCAGGTGATGCTGACACTATTAGTCCAGGTTCCATACTTGGAAGACCACTGATCATTCTAAAAGATTATACCGAAAGAGAGAAAGGGAAAGGTCTTAAATCTAAGCAGTTTCTTGAAGATTGCTTTTGTACTAAAAAAAATAATGCCGAAAGACATACAGTGCTTAAGACTCAGGTTAATTTAATTCCATAATCATAAGCAGAATAACACCAATTTTGGTACATGGAGTCTTCTGTACTTAATTTTGACTGACCCACATAGAGCAAATGTGATTCATCTGACTTAAAATTGAAAACCCAAATAACCTAGGTTGCGAAACACAATAGGTTTTTTGTGGTGGGGCCTAAAGGGAGACACATTGGTTATTCAAGTAATAGCACAGATTAGGGAATAAATTGCTCAGACATGAAGAAAAGCAAGGAAAAAAATCACAAAAACTCTATGGAAAATCAAGGTAGACTATTTTCACTAAACACAAGTCCAGGTCTGAACTATATAGATTTAAACATTTTTGTCCGGGGTATTTAGTTTCTTAATACTATGGGGTAAGTAATTCTGAGGAAGATTATTTTTAGAGTTTACTTTCATCTAAGCAAGAAGGAATATATTGTGCAATAATGAAAATATGATCTGTCCTCTGGGTGTTCAATGCCTATGTTAAGGATTCATGAGTTATTTACTTAGGAAAATTAGATACCCAGGGATAGTGACCCTGGTCAAAATTTAGACTTCATAAAAGATTATAAAATTCAGTTGTTCTAGACTCTAGAGAATAAAGCAATTAATCAAAACATGGAAAAAGTTACAGTGGGTCTGTTTTTGAAAAGTATGGAGCCTTCCTGGAATCGTATAGGACTCACTTTGAAAGGTGAACAATGATATTAATAAAAAATGTGATTCTGGAGAGCAGATTCCAAGATGGTGGTGGATTAAGTGGAAGCTACACTAACATTCTCCCAGGATTAAACTGGAATTACAACTAATCCCTAGAAAAATCATCCTGCAAAACCAATCGAAGACTAGCTGTAGAGAATGCTTATAACCAAGGACATAAAGTGGAGACCGCATAGAGACGAGTAGGAAGTGCAGAGACATGAGAGGGCTGGCCGGGTTCCCACAGGCAGCAGCTTAAGCTCAGGAGGGATATATCTCAGCTGCTGGAGGGTTCCTGGGATCTAACCCCAAAGCCGGGCTCTCCAGCCCAGAACTGAGAAAGGTGCCCACATAACATAAGGCTGTGAAAGGCTGCGGGGTTTGTGTCCACCTGGGAGAGATGGCTGAAAATGTTGGTACCCTCTTATAGGACCTACACACAAAATTTCGTGTGTAGCCACTCACATTGGGCTCCAGCAGAGTGGACTGGAGCTGAGTGAGGAGAATCAGGATTTGGTGTCTCTGGGGTTAGAGTTTGGAGGGAAGCCACCTGGATTCCTGTGTTGAGTCATTCCTTCATCCTGTAGAGGACATCTTTCTCAGGCAGGCCTTTACCATCCAACTTCCACCATACACAAGAATAAACTCAAAATGGATAGAAGACTTAAATGTAAGTCCTGAAACCACCAAATCTTAGAAGAAAACATAAGCAGCAAAATATTAGACATCTCACAAAGCAGAATTTTCATAGATACATTACCTAGGGCATGATAAAGGAAATATAAACAAGTGGGATTACTAGTACATCAAACTGAAAAGCTTCTGAACAGCAAGATAAACCAGTATCAAAGTGAAAAGGGAACCCACTGTATGGGAAAACATATTTGCCAATGGTACATCTGATAAGGGGTTAATTTCCAAAAGATATAAAGTACTCATACAGCTCAACAAAGGAAGCCAAACAATCCAATTAAAAATGGGCAAAGGACCTAAATAGACACTTCTCCAAAGTGGATATGCAGATGGCCAAGAGACATGAAAAAATGCTCAAAGTCATTGATCATCAGAGAGATGCAAATTAAAATGACAATGAGGTACCACCTTACACCTGCCAGAATGGCTACCATCAATAAATCAATGAACAACAAGTGCTGGCAAGAATGTGGAGAAAAAGGGACCCTAGTAGACTGTTGGTGGAATGTAGACTGGTGCAGCCACCTTGAAAAACAACGTGGAGTTTCCTCAAAAAATTAAAAATGGAACTGCCATTTGACCCAGTGATCCCACTTTGAGGAATATATTCTACAAATCCAAAACATCAGAAATATATATATATATATGTTATATCGATATATATACGATATCTCACACACCAGAAAGTAATATTGAAATGGCCATGGAATTTAATGACTATATATGTCATATATATATATATGTTCATAGCAGCATTATTTACAATAGCTAAGATCTGGAAACAGCTCAAGTGCCCGTCAGTAGACGAATGGCTTAAAACACACACACCCACACACACACCTGTGGTACAATGGAATACTATGTAGCTGTCAAAAAAGGGATCTCTTACCCTTTGAGATAGCATGGAGATATCTTAGGGGTATTATGCTTAAGTGAAATAAGCCAGTCAGAGAAAGACAGGTATCACATGATCTCATTCATATGTGAAATATAATGAATAAAATAAACAGATGATCAAACTCTATTCAGAGACATGTAAACATGGAACAGACTGATGAATCTCAGAGGCAATAGGGAAGGGGGTGGGCAGGAAGAGATTAACCAAAGAATTTATATGCATAACCGCTGGACACAGATAGTAGTGGTGGAGGGGAGGGTGTGGGGAGGGGTAGAGGGGGTCATACTGGAAAAAGGAGGGGCCATATGTAATACTTTAAACAATACAGGTAATTTTTTTTTAATGTGATTTTCTGAGAACATGATCTGGAACAAGCAGTTATCTCACACACCAGAAAGTAATATTGAAATGGCCATGGAATTTAATGACTATATCTTATGACTGGTTTGCCCTTGATGAAAAATTCTAATACAATTATATTTTTCCTTAACTATATTTACAAAGGACACACTAAAATGTAGAATGTTCTGATTGGAAGGAAGGAGAGCATGCAAAGAAATTGGGTCCTGCATTCTACCAATGACAATTTTATCTGGGAGTAATTAAAAAATATATTTTTAAAGAAGGGAAGCTGGATTAGGTGGTTGAAAATGAAATAAATCTTCACCAAAAAAAGTGACCCAAAATATAGTGGATATGAACATATTTCTTTTTTAGCTCTAAATATGATAAAAATGAACTCTGGGGGATTAGGTAAGCTGATGATTGTCATAACTTTTAATTTTTTTCAGTAAGAAATAATCCTTCTTTAAAAGCAGTCATTGTGTAGATTATGATCTGGATCACAAAGCTGAAGAGACAACTATTTTCACACTAGAGTAGATGATATGTACTCATACGGCTATTTCCCAGGAAATGCTAAAAATCATTTAAAATCTGTTTAAGGATGATATGAGATAAAATACCATGTACGGTGATTGAGAACTCAGTCTCAGAGAATGTTTATTTATTGGATACATTATGCTTAAAGCTGTTTTCAAAGAAAATTTAAAAAGAATTCAAAAAACATACAGAAATATATGAAAAGCCAAAGACAATAAATAATATAAAAATTTGATTTTAAAAGTAGTCTATGTGTGATTCAGGATACTTTTAAATTTAACATTATATTCTAAGTTTTGATTATTTGCAAATGATAGCTGTTTTGAATCCTATCCTCTGAACAGACCCAAGTGCAAATGGTTGTATGCAAGAGATTTATTAACATAGGGGTCCAGGAGACCATGTAAGAGAGTCGGGGAAACAGGACGGTAAAGGGAAAGAAGCCAACCAAGGGTGAGCTTTCAGGTGAGGTCCTACCCTCAACCTGGGAGTTTTTTCTGCCCCAAGGCAAGTTTACAGGGCTTTCATGCTCCTGCACCTGTCAGTTAGGAGCTATGAGCTCCCTGAGGGAAATGGCCTCCTAGGTTCTTATGCTCTGTCTGTGCATCTGGGTGAAGTGGCTCCAGGTAGCCACAGATGTCAATTGTTAGGAGGGAAGTAAGCACACCGGGGGATGGGTATCTGAAAGGGGGACCAGCAGGGATCCAAGTGGCCATCAATAGAGTTTCTTACAGGAGCTTTATGAAAATTTCCCCAGTAACTGGAAAATGGCCTTGGATTCAGTGAATGTTTTGACTCATTTATAGTTCTCTAAAATTATATATATATATATATATATATATATATATATATATATATATATATATATATATATATGAATATGAATATATATTGATTTCAGAGAGGAAGGAAGAGGGAGAGAGAGATAGAAGCATCAATTATGAGAGAAAATGATTGATCGGCTGCCTCCTGCAAGCCCCAAACTGGTGAATGAGTGTGGAACCTGGGCGTGTGCCCTGACTGGGAATTGAACTGTGACCTCCTGGTTCACAGGTCAACACTCAACTACTGAGCCAGGCCACCCAAGTGACTCATTTATAGTTCTTGATATACATTGTGTGTATTTGCATTATGTGTAAAGGTTGATCAACAGTTGAAAAGGGTTTACTTTTGGTGAATATACAGCACATAGGCAGGGCATTGAGGATGATTTGTTGATTGCCCCGGTGAATATTCTTCTCCAGAAAATTCATTGAGTACCATACTCCCCATAGACTCAGCCAGTCCTTATTCCTATAAATGAGCATTGGAAAAAGGACAATTGTATTCCTATTGCCTTGCCAGTAAGTCAAAAATGATCTTAAGAAGCAAGTCTTCTTTGAAGAGAAAAGAAAAAGACATTCGTGCACATTTGTCAACTTAAAATATCTACTTTTGGAAGATAGCTTAATTCCTTGTATGTTCAGGATTTTAAGTGAGGTTAAAAGGTCACCAGAATTCTGGGGTTGCTGCTTTTGCTGCATCCCATAAGTTCTGGTATATTGTTTCTTTCTTTTTTTTTGTCTCCATATTTTCTAATTTCCCTTTTGATTTCTTCTTTGACTCATTGGTCATTCAAAAGTGTGTTGTTTCATTTCCATAAATCACAGGTTTTAAAAGAAAAAAGCCTTATAATGTCCTTTAAGCATTAGTATTCTTTTTAATCCTGTGTTTGCTAGAAAACAGGCAGTGCCACGGCAGAACAAAATTCAAACCTTTGGGTAGAAAAATTTGCGATACATGTTTGAGTAAATAGGAGAAGGAGAAACATGAGACTATCTGAACGGATATTACAAAGTGCCTATTAGGCACTTTTATATACCATTTTTGTATACCTCAGAAAATCTTGAAGTCACCAGACACATCATGATTGGGTGATTAAAGAGAAAAGGAAACACATCAGTTGCCAGCTCAGGTGTCTCATAGAGGTTGAATCAGGACGTTTGGAAATAGCCCGAAGAATCTTTGGAATCTCTCCTTGACTTGGTCTAGCCTCCTGGGCCCCATGTGAAATAGCTGCTTCAGTTTACAGTGATATTGATGCCGTTGACAAACAAAGTAGTCTGAAGAAGACTTTTCACCAACTGTCTTACTGTCAGTTCTCCAATTGCTTTCAGGGCTCTGAATTAGTTATTTCTTGAATGGATCTAGGCAAGGCAGCTTATCCGATGTCTTCCAACAAATTCTAGCCCTGGCGAATCAGCCTTCTTCATGGGCAGCTATTGTCTTCATTTCATATCTAGGACACAGGTTCTCAAATTTAAGGTTACATGTGAATCACTTCAGGTCTTAATTGAAATAGATTTCTGGGTCCTACCAGAGATTCTGATTTAGTAGGCCTAGGGTAGGGCCTGAGAATTTGCATTTTTCGCACGTTCCTATGTGATGTTGATGCTGATGCTATTGGTTCAGGGACCACAAATTGAGAACCACTGGTCTTGAGAAATTAAAGAATTTAAGTCATGCAGGCAGATAAATGGTATGCACAAATATTGCATTAAGGTCAAGATTAAGGAGTCAGAAGCAGCTTGTGCTACCAGCTATAAAAGCTTGGCTGGCTATTCAGCCATAGTAAAGTCAGTATAGTCCAGAGATAATATTTTTAGATGACTTAAAGGGAAAAACTTGCTAAGTTTAAATCATCTAGTCTTTTCAAGTGGAAATAGCTTATTTGCCTGATTAATCGATATAATTTCCATGTTTCTTTTCAAGAGACCTTTTATGGAAATCGAATTCTGTGCTCATCCAGTTTTCAGCACTTATGAAACTATTTGTCAAATGATGGATGCTGTTTCTAGATAATCTGATTAGCCTGAAATGAGGACTTTTGCTGAGTACAGACTTATAGAAAACCGTGGCAACGCATTCTTTATCATTACAGTTACAATAGAAAAACACACCTCTGAAACCTTAACCAATACAATGTCATAATTTATTCATAAAAATGCAGTGAATCCCTCCATAAATGCCTGTTAATAAATAACTAAAAAACTAGGAAAATAAAGCATATTGGTTATAATATCCAATTTTTTCATGATATCTGTCTTCTTTAGATATATATATATTTTTTAGTCTTCATTAGTATATATCTGTCTTCTTTAGTATATATATTTTCCATGGTGATTATGAAGCCTTTTTTCTCAGTTTTTATGTCAACCAAATAAGGTTAAAGTACAGCCAATAACTATCATTTTAAATTTCACATGCTTTTCATTCATCATTTTTTAAAAACTGCAAGAAGCTATTTTCAGATATAATATACTCCAGGACTTTGGAAGTTGTGTGGTGCGTTCTCCCCACAGTCATAGATGCATCAGGTTATAAACATAAATACTATTACAATTGTTTTATTAATTCTGTATCTTAATAAAGCTTTGATGCTATGGATATAATTTTATGTTTAGCTGCATTAGCTTTCAACGTAAGCAACTTTCATTCTTAGATGAATATATAAAAGTTTCTCAGGAGCTAGAGAAGACGGTTAAGAAGGAGGGAATTTGGCTATTGCATAACCAGAAGTTGAACTATCTTTCTGACTATCTACAAAGAAAAAATTAACTAGAAATTTGCCAATACCATTTTCATTGCCTTTTGGAGACACAGCCTTTGGAAGCTAGCATTGCATTCTATTTATCTGATGGATTTTCTTATACATGAACAAAGACATGTGCTCCTTCTTCCATTTGTATAACTCAGTTAATACTCCTGCTATTTTATCAATAATAAAAAAAATAATCTTTTAGGGCAAAAATTACATCTGGGAGTAAATGGATTCTTTTTCTATCCTGTACCCAGTTTCAGTGATTTGGGGCAATTGATATATTTTCTCTGGCACTCAATTTCCTCATCTGAAATATTTTTCAATTCCAAAATTCTATGATTTATTTATAATAATTGTTACATGTTGGCTGTGTTTAAGAAAGATAGCAGCATTGCAGTCATTTTTATGCTGGGTTAGAGTGCCAAGATATATAAATTCATCCCCATTCCTTTCTAATTAAATACGTTAGCACTTGGAAATGATTGGGCCCTGTATATCTATTGCTGCAGAACAAGGTACCACAAACTTAATGGCTTAAAACAACACACATTTATTATCTCACAGTTTGAATGGGGCAGGGTTTCACCTGCTAAGGGTCCCCCAAGGCTGCATGAAAGGTGTCTGCAAGGCTGCTCTTCATCTGCAGTTGGAGTTCTTCCAACCTCCTTCAGGTTGTTGCCACAATTCAGTCCTTTGTCATTGTAAGACTGAGGCCCTTAGCTCATAGAGGCCTTCCCTTTTCATAGGCAATAAACAACATAGTCATCAGGCCAGCATCGCCACTGCTTCAAATCTCTCACTTCTAGATCCTCTCTGAAAGCCTCATCTCTCTTAGGTTAAATTTAAGTCATCTGATTGGATCCTTTAATTACACCTGCAACATACCTTCACATTTGCCATAAAGCAGTTGTTCTCAACCTTGGCTGCACATTAGAATCACCTGGGAATCTTTTTAAAATCCTGATTTCTGGGCCCCATCCTCCGGAAATTCTGTTTCTTTGTTACTAATGTTGTGGCCCCACCCCATAACAAAGAAACAGAATTTCCGAAGGATGAGGCTCAGAAATCAGGATTTTAAAAAGATTCCCAGGTGATTCCAATGTGCAGCCAAGGTTGAGAACCACTGCAATAAAGGGGAACATACACATGGCAGTGAGAGCCCATCATCTCTGCCGTATTCAATTAGTTAGATTCTTTACCTACCTGTTTTTGGCTTTTGTACTAGCTAGGATCTTTTCTCTCTCACTTGGAATTGGAAATATCATAAGCTTCACAATGTATCCCTCTGCAGTTCTCCCTGCTTGCTAAGCGGAGATGCTAGTTTAATATCTCAGTTGATTTAACAGCAGCCCAATGAGGAAGGTGTTTGCTGGCATCTGCAGCTCTCTTTGACAAAGACATCTGTAGTAACTTGCTTACTAATGCGTAGATTCCAAATGACAATTCCCAGTTAAGTTTTCTGCCTCCTTGTTTGATGAAATTCGCACCACACTTAGGCTAGGTTTGTTTAAAGAAATTCAGATGCGCCGCTGTTCTCTTTTCTCCGCTGTGGTTGTTATTGATGATCTCTGCATCTCATTTCCATTGGTGTTTCCTACACTGAGACTCTAGTGCAGATTCTGGAGGAGAAGATGGAAATCAAGGCGAGGGAGCAAAGGAGACCAGACCAAGTGAAGCAAATTGCAGGGATTTTTTCTTTGGAAAAGTACCTACACATATTTTTCACTCCCTCAGAGGTAGGCTAAAGCTAAGAACAATGAGTTGTCTATGCCATCTGCTTCTCTTTATATTAAATCCCTCCATTTTAAGGACTATAAAATAGTGTTTTTCAATATTGAGCATTTTAGGGAGGTTGAACTGTCAGTAAAGCATATTACTGTCTGCTACTTTTGGTAAATGGAGATTGAACAACTTACTGAGTATACCCCATGTGAAGGTACACATAATCACCCCTCCCCCTCACACACACCCAGCCATTAATATCTTCCTTGTGAAATGTTTATGACTGTAATTGCTGCTCTGATTATATATTGTGTGAACTTGAAGCACGTTATTATACTGGGCAGCTAATGGAATTTAGCACAGAAATAGCTATTCTGGAAAAGACTTGAGTTTTGAATTGTATTCTTCCCTGAGTTTGCAGTGCATTTCATGGCTCATCTACCTCACAGTGTGCTTGTAGCTGATAGATTAAAATCTTTCTGCTGAATAGTAAACAGCAGAGTCAATTTAGTCGTTCCTTAGCTTGCTTATCTCAGTTCTCTCATCACTCATTCAAAATGTCAAAAATAAACTCTTGATTACTGTTGATTCACCTTTATGAGTACTGAGAAAGGGGAAGTTTGTCATCTGTCATCACTTCAATCGGATGTATTTGGGGGGGGGGGCTAGGAATGTGATCTCCTAGGGGGGAGGGGCGTTGTGTACCTTGAAAATAAAGGGGGCCTGTTAGTTCATTGTTCTTTTATTAGTCCATGAAGCCCACAGGCCTTTGTGGACCCCAATACCCTTTCCATTGTGGAGTGAGCTTTGAAGTGAGAGAACCAAAATTTTCCTTCTTGCCCTGACCGGTTTGGCTCAGCGAAGAGAGTGTCCGCCTGCGGACTGAAGGGTCCTGGGTTCGATTCCGGTCAAGGGCATGTACCTTGGCTGCAGGCACATCCCCAGTGGGGGGTGTGCAGGAGGCAGCTGATTGATGTTTCTCATCAATGCTTCTAACTCTCTCTCCTTTCCCTTCCTCTCTGTAAAAAACTCAATAAAATATATTTAAAATTTTCCCCCTTATTTTGCTTTTCTAAAGATGTCATAAAGTAGAATGTAAAGGTTAGATAGTATAGCGTTTTCAGCAAACAAAATGATTTCAGTGGTTGCTTACATTTCTGAATAACTAGAGACCTTTTACTTGTATAGGGTACAAGTTGATGCTAAGGACATTTATTAGGAGTTGGTGGCTCTTGTTTTTCTTCAATTAAATCAAATTAAACTGAAATTGGGCATACTTTTATGTTCAGTAGGTGTGATATTTCTATTTGACAGTTCTATTATATACAAATAGATGACCATTATATATTCTTCATACAACATACAATAACATACAAGTAGCATCAGCATCACCTGAGAGCTTATTAGAGATGCAGGTTCTCTGGCTGCCCCAGTCCCGTTGAACCAGAAACTGGTGGATGGCGCCAGGCAATGTGTATTTTAAGTCTTCCAGGGGACTGTCATGCAGGCTAAGGTTTGAGAAGTATGATCAGACTCATGTTATAGATGATAAAACTGATGCTGGGCATGGTATGGTGACTGGCTGAATACATAACTGGGTAATTTTAGGGCCCTTATTCAGACCCTTATTTTCCCTTAAAATCATATGACCTCTGTTTCTTAAAGGAAAACAGTAATTCGTAAATGAATTGAAAAAGGGGCCACGTCCCTGCTTTCTAATAGCGAGAGTGGTTTGTTTAAACTGTTAGCACAAGAAAATTAACCTAGAAAAAGTTTTAATGACACAAGGAACAGTTTTGTGGTCCTGTGCCTTGGGTTCCTCATTTTCTTTTTAGTGGAGGAGAGAATAGGATGCAGTTAAGCCCCCGAAGGGGTGGCTGCTGCATGTTAATAGAAGTGGGAGACACTATTTTAATCATCACTTTCTTGCCCAATGAGTCCACGGGCAGATTTCCCACCCGGGTCTTTCCCATGCTACATTACCCACATTGACAGAGCCCCGTGGAGGTTTTCCTGCACACACAGTGTTATACGCTGGCGAGTTTCTCCGTCTTTGTGATGTCGAAATGAATCCCTCGGGCATCTGGCATTAACTACCCCTCTGTGACTTGGGGAATGAGCATTTCCTCTTGAGGAGAAAGGAGAAAACAGCGTTCATTATGTGTAGTATAAAAGACTGTATAATGATGCCTGCTAAGATCTAGTTCCATGTGAACTCAATTTGGGCTTTGTGTGTATAAACAAACAAGTAAAATTTACGTCTATTGTTTGTTCAACTGGGAAGCATTTTCCTGAATAGAAAATGTTGCTATAAAATTGGAAAAATGCCTTGTGTATGTGTGTGGGTTTTTTTTTTTTTTTGCCTATATGTAAAACATCATGCAACATATATGAAAAGTGTATTAAACATAAACGTCAGCATTTTATGAATAATTATAAAGAGAACACACAGTTACCAACTGCTGAGGCTAGGAGTGATTGTGCTAACTCTCTAGGCACCTCTGCTGTGTATCCCGGGTGACTTGTAACCTCTCTGCATTTGCACCTGCTCTTTCCTCTCCCTGGACATCCCCACCCCCCAACACACAGAATTGTAAGGCTGCAAAATTTCTTCCTAATTCTTATAAATTGGCTGAAAAGATGTCATAGCCCTCATGTCCCATGTCTGCAGGGCACTTTGAGATGTCTCCTTTAGAGTATAAGAATTGGTTTTTTGCATGGGCATCTCAACACAGGTATCAGTTCTTTGTGGTTGTGTGTGTATGAGTGTGTGTGTGTGTGTGTGTGTGTGTGTGTGTGTGTGTGTGTGTGTGTGAGAGAGAGAGAGAGAGAGAGAGAGAGAGAGAGAGAGAAAGAGAGAGAGAGAGAGAGAGAGAGATATTGATTTCTCAGTACCTAGTCTGTACCTGACATACTGCATCATTCAGTTGGTTTGAGGGACTCAAACCAACATCTCCATAATGCACTATCATCTTGCCCAAAGTTTTGAGTCCCAGTGAGGAAGATGGAAATCCCAGAGTTGTTTATAACTCCTCTATTTTCTTCTGTTAGTGCTACCTCCATACTATCACTCTCATCTTTCTTCCAAATACCCCTGCCTTTGGGCTCTCTCCTTTCTCAAATTTCCACTCAGTGTGGTCTTCAAGCTTAGTTCTTGTTTCTCCTCTTCCAACAAATGTTTTGGTTGATGTCACTGTAGAGGTAAAGAACCTGGGCCAGAAGCACCACTTCCTCATGTCTGTGGACTTTATTATACACTAGGGGCCCAGTGCACAAATTCGTGCACCTTGAAAGGAACTGTGGACCGCGAGGCTGCAGTGGACATAGGGCAGGTCTTGGCCCATCCTCCGTGCCCCCACCCAGTCCCTCCCGCTGCAGCCCCTGGCCCCCTGTCTGCTGGCAGCCCGCTCCTGCTCCCTCACGCTGATGGCGCACACCCCACTCACAGTCACTGGTGTCTTCCCCCTGGTGGTCAGTGCACATCATAGCAAGCAGTTGAGCAGCCTTAGCATGTCATTAGCATATTATGCTTTGATTGGTTGAATGGCTGACCGGCTGACCGGACACTTAGCATATTAAGCTTTTATTATATAGGATTTGCTTAAGTGAAGCCTTGAGTCCTGTCATTGATACTCTTGTTTTCTAACATTTATAAGGTGATCTATAATATTGTGGATGGTATGGCCTTAGAAGAACCATGGCACCAGTTACTTTATCCAGCAAATTCCTTGCTAGCTTATTGCCTGTCATACTTCAGGGTTTGGGAGGATTCCCACAGAATCACACACAACTGGGAATGGGTTAAAAATAAAAAAATGGGGAGAAGCAAACTAGATCAAGATGAGCAAAAGAAGACAGGCCACTGGTTCTTGTCTTCCCTTCAGCCCACTGAGAGGTTTGCTGTAGCCTCTTTCTGTGTCATCTCCTATGACTTTTCTTCACATGTTCAGAGCCCCAGCAATGGAATACTGAATGTTGCCCAGGCCAGTCCCATTTTGTGGTGCCATTATGCCTTTCCTCCTACTGTTTCTTACTCCTGGATATCTCTCTGTTTTTCTCCTCCTCCCTACCCCTTTCTCCTGCAGTATTCTCCTTCTCTAAGTGTTTAATGGTCATGGATACCTCAAGGTTCTACTCAAACCTCTGGTGCTTTCTTTTCTGGATCTTTGCTGATGTTGTATCTTCCAACTGAGTTAATAACTCAGTTACTTTTTCCCCCTTCCTCCCCACCTCCCTTCTCCATGCTCAGTCACTCCTCCAGGGACTTTTCTCTGAGCCAATAGGGGAAAACTCTCTTTGCTCTGCAGACATCCACAGCAGTTAACTTTAAATTTGACATTGACACTTTCTCCTTGATCTTCAGTAAATGCATTTCTTAGTCTTCTATTTGATGGCAGGTCCATCCAGAGAAGCAATCATATATTTTGTCTTGTACTTTTGAGTAACTTGCATATTATAGGTCTTCAGAAATATATAATAAATAAAGGAAAAGATCAAGGTATAAGGTATGTGTGCAAAAGGCTTGTGTTGGGGTGGCTCGGGGAGGCAGATTCATCTCATTTACCATGGCCGGGTGAGCTGGGTATTCTGTGAGCTGTTGGGAGGAGCATCATCTTCTACCCTTTCCCCCTCATCCCTCACCCCACGCACATGGCCCCACTTACACCCAGAGTGATTCTTAAGATTATTTTTCAACAGGAAAACAAGAAGGCCGTATTCATCAGGACTTAGGAATGCCTTATACAATAGAGTAGGGACCCACGCCACACATCATTATACCCACAATTAGACTATATATAGAATATATATTAACCTGAGTAGTTAGAAGTTTGCTATCTTTTTTTATTTCCATTACAATTCAATAAATCATTAGTATAAAAGGAAAAATATCCCAACTTCTGAGAAAACTTTAGGCAGGTCTCAAGATACTATTTTTTTAAAGTGATGTAAATGAAAAGAGATCAAACAAAGAAAACAAAGAGATCTGTGTGGATGCTTAACAGTTTCACATTTTTGCCTTCCAGGAGACGGAGCTGTTAGATCTCAGCCTTGTCAAGGATGCCAGATGTGGGAAGCACGCCAAAGCTCCCAAGGTAGGAAGCGGAGCGCTGTGCCCGCACCAGATGCTGCCTTGATTATGTAGCTGTGCCATAGTGTCAATTAATTGCCCCAATTAAAAGTTTCTCTGTTGTAGATGTTGTAAAACACAATAAAGCAGCCGATCGTTCCAGAAGCCATGCCCTCAACACTTCCACTTTTGTTAAAAGACAGAAACCTTGAGCACAGATATAGGCAGTTGGATATAGGGGCTTGCTTTACTTTTGTTGGAATACAATAACAATGCCGAACTTACTGAGCAATTCTACATAGCTAAAATGTGTTGGAAATTACCTGCAAAATTTCGCGAACCTCCTAAGCATAAGTAATAGTATCTTTGACACACGGTAAACAAGACCTGATACCTCACATGCTTTGCAATGGAAATCATTCCATCTGTGAAGCCCAAAGGGCGTGAGAGTCCTTTCTGCACAGTTGCTAGTGAAGAGCAGCAGACCTGGGACCAGTGGTGTGGAATGCCAGTTTGTTTTGCTGTGAAAAACTTACTGAAGAAATACTCAACGCAGTGTTGGCACTTTCATTTTTTGAAGATTGTTTAAGCATGCTGAATAAGGGACAAAACATTTTTTTTTAACACAGAATAGCTGGTAGGGTATAGCATGATATGTTGACTCACCATCAAAGTGGTAAATTAATTAATTAATTGGGGTGACACCGGTTAACAAAATTATACAGGTTTTGGGTGCACAGTACTGCAACACATCATCTTTACACTGTAGTGTGTGTTCACCACCCCAGGTAAAGCTCCCAGCCATCGCCGTTTATCCCCTCTGAACCCAATTTTAGTTCTTTAAGTACTTCCTTTCTAGCACAGAGAGTATTGGCAAATAGGGAAGTATAGGTGCCATTCAGTAGCTTTTGCCTCTTTCATGGAAATTGACATAAAAGTAGCAATTTTCCATTTGAGTATCTGCCTGCAACTTTTGTTTTATTCTTTAAAAGTCAAAATAGTTTCTTTGAAATCAAAGAGTATCGTTATTTTATCTCTGACAATGCAGGAAGACAAAAAAGTCACCTGTAATTCTTCTTCAGATATATAACAGCACAGCCATTGCTTGCAAATTTTGCCATAGAGTAAGAACCCAAATACTGCTTTCTTTACTAAAAGGGGTTAACAATTATCTACAGGAAAATGTGAGAAAGAAAAAGAAGGGAAAACCAAAGTTATTTTCAAGAAAGTTGCTATCGGTGTTTCCTGTGAAAACAGTATGCTACTTACATTCATTTCAGTAATATCATGGAATTTTAGTAGTTTCGTTTTTCAGTTTTGTAACATTAATGGTTTGTTGATGATTCAAAATTGTTCACAGTTTGTAGTGTAGGAAAGAATATTTTTTTCTTCTCCCAACAATATTTCAGCCAAGTTTCTTATAAGCCTGTTAGAGCTATATTGGTAACATTGTAATAAAGTTTGCCTTTTCATTCAAGTTTATTGGCCTGACTTGAAATTTCATTCTCAGTATTTGTTAAAGACAGTTGCCTACACTTTATCCCCCTCCCCACAGCCCCAGGCATCATGAGTCCAAGTCAGTTCCTCAGCCACATGGAGCGTTTCTTAGGCTTCAGTCTTTTTAATTGCAGCTCCCAGCCTGCCTACTGGTTGTGCATCATGTATGGATGCGGTTTGATAAATGGCTATGGAATGATGACAAATGAACAGAGCTGTGCTCAGCTGATAAACCGCTATTAGATCCTAAAATGCATCTCTTGAGGACAGTCTTAGACACTAGGAATACTCTGGCTTTTGCTGCATTTCCACCAAAGACTGCTTTCTCTGTGGATTTTCCATGTTCTTCGCTCTTCCCCCTTTCGATTTCTTGCTGGTTTTCAAGAACCTCAATCAACTGTCATATTTTCAAAGCTGGGTTCTGTGGCATATTATGTGTGACCTTCCTGAGACTCAGAGTTCTTCCTCATTGGTTAAGTCATGATATTATTACTAGTAATAATGATGAGGATGATGATAGATGAGTGTTTTATATCATTGCTATAAGGATTAAATGAAATAATTCACTAGCAAAGCTTTAGCAGAGGAGTTCTTAAATTTATCTGCCCCTGGAATGATCTGGAAAACTTTTTAAAAAAATGCTGATGCCTGTTGTCCACCCCCAGACATTCTGGTGGTGGAAGAATTTAATTGATGTAAGTGTGGCATGCACATCAGTTTTGAAAAGTAAATTTGCAGCAAAATTTGAGCACTACTGCCTTAACTTATTGCTACTTTATAACAAATCCTCACTAAATATTAACCACTCTTGTTGATATTATTGCCATTATCTTTGTATATATTATTATTAAAAGCTTCATGTTGGATTTGCATTTGGTTTTCATTTTGCTCACTTGGAAAAGTTTCTTATAAAGAGAAATTGTTTCAGGGGCTTGACTGAAAGGGGTTTTGTGGATTGACAGGGAAGAAATAAGCTGCTAATCATACCAGTTTAAAAATATTTAAGTTGTAAAAGAAAACCCAAGCTCAATTGGATAAATAAAAACAGAATTTATTAAAAATGATTGGAATGTATTGAAAATTTCAATGGGAGTGCTGGATTTAGGTGACGTCTCATTTTGCTGCTCAAAATATGTCATGGCCCTGACTGGTTTGGCTCAGTGGATAGAGCGTCGGCCTGCGGACTGAAGAGTCCCAGGTTCGATTCCGGTCAAGGGCATGTACCATGTTGCGGGCACATTCCCAGTGGGGGGTGAGCAGGAGGCGGCTGATTGATGTTTCTCTCTCATTGATGTTTCTAACGCTCTATCCCTCTCCCTTCCTCTCTGTAAAAAATCAATAAAATATATATTTTTTAAAACAAAAAACAACAACATGTCATGAAGGTAGACATGACCAAGCTGGCATCCAAGGTGCTGGGAGGGATGCCTTCTAGCCTGGGGACCCTCATAAGGGGGCATCTTCTGCAGGCCACTCTGGCAGATCCTGGCTTCCCCAGCAGCATTTCTATAAGGCAGGGACCAAAGAGAGAGGAGCTCCCTCTGGAGTATTCCAGAATGATTGCAGAATAACCACCTCGCAGAAGGAGGTGCAAGGCCCGGAGGAGGAAAACTAAATAAGAGAAGACCATGGAGTTGACTGGAAGGAAAGCAGCGGGACTAGCAGTGGAAGATTAGAAAGTGTAAAGGCATCAGTATGGAGTGAGAAAAGCTTAGAATCTTAGGGTGGAAGGCAATGCAAAGGAAGACAGGTTGCCTAGAAGACTTTCTGTGGGGGCTCATAGACCATAAAAGAAGACCATTTGTGGAGCAGAAATTATTTATCAAAAGACCCAGGCACCTTGCAAATATTTATCTACGCATTCGTATTATTTCTGTTTTTCACAGCTTCTTATATAAAAATTCATGATCTAGTTGAGATGAACTGTTTTCTGTGCCTGCTGTGATTTGAAGTAACATTTGTAGAAATGGAAAAGCTTCTATGCGTTACTCAGTTAATGGATTTTAAATGTCAACTCCCAACACAATACATAAACTCCAGATAGGATTTTCTGCATACGGCCTTTGTTCACGTTACCAATTTTGAAATTTTTCAAATTTAAAAAAAGAAGATCGGTTGGGAGATTTTTATCCAAAGGTAAAAGCTAAATGTTAAAGACATCTATCTTGTCCTTTGAAATCTAACATGTATTTTTTATGTTTCCTTTCATGCTCTCGCTCTTTCTCCCTCCCTCTCAGGCTGATGAGGGACAGGTAGAGGTCAAGGTGCTATTGTAATACATCTCGTCTATGCTATAGACTAGCAATCTTCAAGCTTTTTCATCTCCTGACACACATAAACTGCCAAAATTCTGCAGCACACCCAATAATATCTTATATTTTTTACCAATCTGAAAAAATGTATAATTTTGATTCATTTACACCACATGGCTATTGCTACATTGGTGGTTGTCATTTTTTTTTTATTTGACAATCTAAGGGAAAAGAGCTCAGTGACTAAATAGTCAGCTATTGCATGTTTTAAAAATTCATATGGTTAGAAATCACTGCTGTAAACACATGCTCTCTAGATCTTCATTTCAAAAGGATCTTTGCTGTTTAAGAAGAGAGTTTATCACTCTGGTTTCTGATCTACTAGTGGTTCTTGACCCTGCAGATCAATTTAGCGGCTCATGGGCAGAACTAATCAAATGGAATATGCCTGACTAGAATGAAAACCGTCAGTGTATTATGCAGAGCAAGGTGTTTTGTGAAACTTTTTTTTCATGTACTTGAGTGTGTGTTCTGGGTCACAGCACAAAGTGTATGGTTTTGCTATCAGCCATGTCAGAAAGGTTTCAGACAGGCTGCTGGCAAAGGTAGTTTCTTTATCCTCGGGATTTTGAGGAAGCATTTCAACCCGAGATGTATTGAAAAGTAAATGGGAATGGAAAAGGCTAGATATGGAAAAGGGCTCGATGTCAGCTCTGCCATTAAGGAGCTTAAGGAAGTTGTTCTTTCATTTTGTGCCTCTACTTCCTCATCTATGAAGTTGGGGGTGAGAATACATGATGGTAGGTATATGCATTCTGTCGACCCTTGGTTCCAACTAAAATGAGAAGTTAATCAAGTCAAGGCACTCCATCTTACAGATTATAAAATCCATGTCCAGCAGGTTTGTCTTGGTCATAGCAAAGCAGGTGAACTTAAAAAACCAGGTCACAGTCTAAGCAAGGTAAGGAGCTATGCAAACAAAAAGAAAAGAAAGGACAAAAGGCTTCTTGAAAGCAATTCTAGGTTGGCTTAGCGGCTCTCCCAGTTTTTAGTACATGAAACTCAACTCGGCCGACATTCAGCTCTCCATGCTTGCAGCAATATCATTGAAGGATAGTTCTGTAGCTTTACTTTCAAACTGTGTTTGGGCAAAGAAAACTGCTCCATATGCTGAGCTGACAATTAAGCAGTGCATTCTGTTGGTAAAGGACAGTTTCTTTCAGATGTGTGATGTTCCTTTGAATACGGATTCCTTGTAAATATCCATGTCACAGTTAAATTTGAGGTGGCATATAGTGTCACCAGAATCAGGTTAGAATAACCTGATTCTGGTGACACTATATGCCAGAAGATAGCTTAGAATAAAATGAAATCTTAAAAATTCATCAGGTTCTGTTTTCCTAAGTCCTATATGGAAATGATGGCTGTTCATTCTTTATTGATCTGACAAAGGGTCATTGAGTGCCTGTTTTTGCCAGGCACTGTTCTGGGCACTGGGAAAATAGCAATGAACAAAAGACACACAACTCTGCTCTCATATAATATCCTATTTTGAAGTGGGGGTGTGCTGGTAAACTGGCTTTCAGAGAGAGAGAGAGAGAGAGAGAGAGAGAGAGAGAGAGAGAGAGAGAGAGAGAGAGAGAAAGAGAGAGAGAGAGAAAACACGAAAGAAAGGAAGAAAGAAAGAAAGAAAGAAAGAAAGAAAGAAAGAAAGAAAGAAGAAAGAAGAAAGAAAGAAAGAAATTCACTGATTTGTTGTGTTCCCTAATTTCCTTTGGGTAAATATTCATAACCTACTAGGATTGAACCACAACCTGACATCACCGAACACAGAGTTGGAAAGCAGTGTATACCACAGCTTTTACCATGGGAACAGGCTCTGGCACCCCTCGGGGGGCGGGCAGGCAGATAACAGATAAGTCCCACTGAGAGGAATAAAGCAGGACAGACACGATTGACCATGAGTTGTGAAGAGGCTTGCTGTTTTGTAAAGCCATCTGGAGTAAGTTCTCTTGGCGAGGTGAGGTCATGTAAGTAGAAATAAGAATTAAGGGAAGGAGGGGCATTCCGGGCAGAAGGCATTGTAAGAGCAAAGGATCTGAGGTAGGAACATGCCTGGCATATTTGAGGAATAGCAAGGAGGCCAGTGTGGCTACCGTGGAGTTCAAGACAGAAAGAATGATGACGCCAGAGAGGGGGCCAGGGGCCGCATTGTTTTGGGCTTCATAAGCCATGCTAATGATTTGGGCTTTTCTCTAGGGAAATGAGAAGGAAATTGAAGTTTCTGAGCAGAGGAGAAACAAGATCTGACTTTAGCTTTTAAAAGCATCACTGGCCAGTGTTGAGGGTAGACCACAGAGGACAAAGGAAGCATCAGAGAGACCAACTAAATGGCTTTCGCAAATATCCTGGGCAGTGTTGATGATGGCCAAGAGGTGTAGAGACACATGTGAAAATCTGAATATGTATTGAGGGTTGAACCACAGGCTTTGTTAATGCACTGGATGTGAGGCATGAGAAAAAGTAAGGATTCAGGGAAAACTCACAGTGTTTTGACCTGGGAAAGTGGAAAAATTGAGTTGCCATGTCCTGAGACGGGAAGGAAGAAGCACCCTTACACAGAAAAATCCAGTTTGGTTTTTCAATATTTAAAGTTTGAGATGCCTAATTAAACTTGACCGGATGATGTCATATTTGGACGTACAAATCTGAAATTCAGGGCAAATATTGGCCATGAAGTTATAACTTTGCTTATTTAAAGCTCACAGCCAAGTGAGGTCTCCTAAGGAATATAGGCACAAAACAAAGAGGTCTGATGTCTGAACCCTGGCACCTCCATTTAGACTTTGAGGAGCTGAGGAGGAATCAGTAAAAGAGTTTGAGAATGGAATATTCCAGAAGACTTGGAAGCAGGGACCTCAAACAGATACTTGTGGTACACCAGTATTCTTAGCACATTACTCAAAATAGCTAAAAGGTACCAACAACTCAAACACCCATCATTAATGAATGGATATACAAAGTATACCATATACATACAATGGATCCAGCCTTAAAATTGAAATGAAATGTTGATGCAAGCTATAATATGGATAAACTTTGAAGACAGTACTACACACAAAATAACAAATATTCTACAATTCCACTTATATGAGAGACCTAGGAGAGTAAATTTATGGAGCCAGAAAAATAGCATGGCAGCTTCCACGGAGTTGGGGAGGGAGAATGGGGAGTTATTGTTTGATAGGCACAGAATTTCAGGTAGACAGGATTAAAAAGTTATGGAGATGAAAGGTAGTGATGGTTGCACAACACAAAAAGGTAAATTTACCTAATGTCACCAAACTGTACACTTGACAATCATTGAAATGGTCAGTTTTATGGCATGTATATTTTACCACAATTAAAAAGAAGGAAGCAAGTGAGAATGAGTAGCTGATGAGGAGGAATACGAAGCAGGAGAGAGCATATCCTGGTCACCTGAAAAAAGAATTTCAAGAAGGAGGGAATAGTCATTTTGATTAAAAAGGTGGAATTTCCTTCTTGCCATTTTTTTCTTCTTTTCACTTTGGCATTCTTGTAATTTTACCGATGATACCATTTTATATATGCTTTAAATTTTCCCCATATATCCTCAGCATTTCCTGCTAATATTCAAAATGGGTTATTTGTTTAAGGGTTGTCAAATCTCAAATGGCTCCTCATAGAATCTGGATGCCAATATATAAATCTCATAATGAGCTGTTATTTGGATGTTATACAACAGTGGTTTCAATTAATCATCCATGAGGCCTGGAGTTGAAATGAGTGCTTTATTTATTGTCCCCTTTTCTGATCAGACGCTGTCTCCCTGACTTTGAACACATTTCACCATTGTGGGAAGCTGCAGTCATAAAATTTGATGTCGATGTTTGAGATTTAGGAAAGAAGAAGAAAACCCTTTACACAGCAAAATAAAGGTTCCTATATTTTCCCCTCAATTGCTGAAAAGATCTGCCTTTGGTCTATTTTGTTGGTTCCAACTAGTTCTTAATTTACCTGATATGGTGCAATAGTTGTCTTTTGGGTCTTTTTTAATTTTTAATTTTGTCATTTCAAATGTGTATTTATTTACATCTTTGTTAGATGGAGAAAAATAGGGCTAAAAAAATCACAGAATTATCTGTATGTGTATAATGGTTTTGACAGCTAGCTATTCACATTTATCTCCAGATGTAAATTATATGGCATAGTTCTTTTTTTATGTTCCTTAAATTCCATAGATGTCAGTGGTTTCCTTGGAAACAAAAACCCTTATACAACTAGTCAGAGATTTGATAGCAGAAATATCAGGTTGTGGAGGGGGCAAGGAATGGTTCCCTTGAATATTTGCCTTTAAAATTCTTCTACCTGCCCCTAACCCTCTTGGCCATTCACTAGTGGACAAGAGAAAATTTTTAAAGATACCATTAAAATATAGCATATTTTCTCTAATGGTTAAAAGCTTTTTAACTTTTTAAAGAAATCAAGAATAGGCTAAATCTTTTTGTGATGCTAGTATATATTCCCAAATTTGAGAAGAGATTGATATGTCTCTTGTCAACAATTAAATTGGAGCAGTTGCTCAGTATATAAGTGTGCCCATCTGTAAAAGACAAGGAACTGAACACAAGCATGTCTGAATAAAGACTCTATGCTTTGTATAATAGCAAGCATCTGTCTTAGTACCCTACTTGCCAAAGAATTCAAAAGGCCCCTGAAGGGTAGTGGAGAGGGAATGGGGAGGCCTCAGTTCTGTCAAGGGGGAATAGTGGGTGAAAGACCCAGCGGCCAAGAGTGTTCTCGTTGGCCAGAGTGGACCCCTTGTTGAAGACAGGATTAGAAGGTTGTGACTCATGTTATCAGTGCTTCTGTCTAATATAATTTGCATCTAAATCTGATTCTACATGCAATGGTACCCAGTTGCATTTTGGAAACATTTTGCAATTAATTCTTTGAAATGCAATAATATGCCACCTTGTGGATATATCTGATATTCATTTCTTGGATTAATTTTACCTAGTGGACTGCTCTCTAAGCCAGGGTTTTCATTCTTGGGTTCTATGTAACATAGAGGAATGAGAAGCACTTGGGGAGCTTTTAAAATCTCGATGTCCAGACCACACCCAGATCCATTAAATCAAAACATCTTGGGGGCTCAAGCACCAATATATCCTTTAAAGCTCCCCAGAGAGCCCTGTAGTCAGCCAAGTTTGAGAACCATTATTCTAAGTAAAGAGAGCACCACTTAAATGGAGGCTGGAAGTCTGAGATCAGGGCACCAGCAGGGTTCTCCTGTGGCCTCTCTTTTTGGCTTGTGCATGGTCATCTTCTCCCTTTGTTTCCACATATTCCTCCTTCTGTACCTATCAGTGCCCTAATTTCCTCTTTGTATGAGGGCATCTGTTACATTGGATTAGAGCCCACTCCAATGACCGCCTTTTAAATTAATTACCACTTTAAAGACCTTGTCCCCAAATACAGTCACATTCTGAAGGACTCAGGATTAGGGCTTCAACGAATGAATTTAGAGGACAAACATCGAGTCCAAAACATTATTTCCTCATTACATTATAAAACCAAGTTTATGGTTTACTTCTCTAAATGAATAGCATTGTAGGATTGTTTCACAATTGATGTAATATAGATAAGTTGACTTTTTCTTTATTTTAAAATTAATATGATTGTCAAGATGGATATAAATGTGTAGTGGGAATCATTTCAGGAGTAAACATTATTGTTTTGTTCAGAGTGCCTCTATTGCAGAAAAGTGTTTATTTTCTCTTATTATCAGCACATCCATACTACTCCAGAGCACCCAATATGTGTCTTCATGCATTTTAAGTGCCTAAGGGCTTATAGACATCAAGTACACAAGTTCTTGGGTCAAGTTGCCAAGCCTCAAAGCCAATAACTGACTATATAACTCAGTTATTCCACATCTCTCAGACAGTTTCCCATCTGCATTATGGAAATAATCTCCATGGTTGTTTTATCTGGTTGCTGTAAGGACTCAATGATAAAATGCATGTAGTTCTGATATTTAAAACTACCGGAGGAAATCTATGTTTTATGTATTAACTGGAGAAAAATA
The DNA here is from genome assembly GCF_963259705.1 of Myotis daubentonii. NCBI lineage: Eukaryota > Metazoa > Chordata > Mammalia > Chiroptera > Vespertilionidae > Myotis > Myotis daubentonii. The sequence continues at coordinate 27,210,648 of NC_081847.1, read as the reverse complement.
AACTTGAAGCACATTTATCTTTGCAGCCAAATACCTGCCCTCAGAGGACCATTATAGCAACCCATTCTACTGAGACTTACAGATCTTATTTAGAAAACTGTCCAGATTTGCAGTTGAGTACATTCCCCCCACAATCAAAATAATTTTAGAGCAATTTACTTTTAGTAAGGAAGCTTGGCATCTTTTTCTGCACCCTGAGCTGTTGAAGCAAAATCTGAAGCTCTAGTTTGAAATGCAAGAACAGGTTTTGGGATCGAAGAGATCCAGATCGAGTCGCAGTGAACAAATTACCTGAGAGATCACAGGAAGGTTTCTTGGTTTCTCTGTGGGAGTGATAACACCTTCTGGATAGGGTTGTCCGCTGAATAGGATGATGGTTGGTAACAAGACAAATAGTAACATTGGACACGCATTAGGAGCTCACTCATTGCTGTTTAACTCCCTGCCTACCTTAGGTTCACTTTTCATTTAAGCTTTTTAGCACTCAGTGAATCTGATAATTAAGCATCTGTATTGCTTGATCTGCTTTCTTTTTGCAGTTTAGGTTCTAAAGTAATTTGGCATATAATTTGACATATGGCCCAATTGGGGGAAAACTAGAATGTAATTTGACACAAGGTGTAAACGGAGGAAAAGTTTGGGGACTTAAGGGAATATTCATGTCTACCCTGAAGTTATTGTGAAAATGAAATAATGTACCTATCTGAAATGGGTTTCAGACCATAATGTGTGATAGAGTAATGCTAATGTGTGGGGCTGCTTGCTATAGTGGACAGATTTAAGAGTAAGTCCTAGTTTATTCTGAGAAATTCACTTTTATCATCTTAGAATGGAAAATAGCTAAATTTTTCTAAATTCCTTCTATTTACCATAAAACATGAAATCCCAAACAGTAGACTTTGGATGTGATGCCCAACACACAGTAGGTACTTGTAAGAATGAACGAATACTTTCACCATAGTTTTCTCTCTTTCCAGAAGGTAAATTCTGTTAACATTCTTAGCTATTTACTAGTAAATGTGAAATCTCAAGGACCTGAATAAATATTATTGATCTTATGTAAACAGTAGCAACGAAAAGTCAAAATAATGTAATAAAATATTTGCCACTTGACAGATCTTTGTTAATGGCAGAAACAAGGTTTTTTTTTAAGACAATGGAAATTAATGTCCATAGAGATTTCTAGGAGATGAGAAATTACACTTTATTTGTTGAAATTTAACTGTGAAACAGGATCATTGGGTCTAACAAGTCATAAAATTCACCTTTCAGTCTCACACACCAGGATGTTTTCTCTGTACTTCACCATCCAGATGTTTCTTGACATTTTAATTTGTCCCCCCAAATTCCTGACTTCAGGTAAGACCAGTGGGGCTGGAAGAATTGCTTACCACTGTTGGCCATAAATGGCAGTAACACTGTGAAGAGTCACATTATTTACTCTCGGGGCAGGGAATGCTTTTTTAGAAACAATCAACTCATTCCTGCCAACATAGTTCCTTGGAATATTAGTATGTGCTATGAGATTGAAAGAAGTTCGGGAGGTACTGGGGTTCGTTGTTATAGGAATTCTAAGAGTCTTTCTTGTGTTGGACATGGATTAGGATCATTTACCAATCTTTTTTTGATGATGAGCCTTTTTGTCAAGAGCATCTCAAAGGATTAATGTTCTGCTGAATTCACTTTGGTAAATGTTTCTATAATCTATACTTAAGAAATTAATCTTACACTCCACATTGTGGCTGGAACACCAGTTTAAGAGTGAGGCTTATTCCCACAATAGAGCAAATGCCCAATTAAAGATGTTTAAAGACCAAGTTCTTGGGTAATCTAAACTAGAAAAGTCTTCTTTTTCTTAAAAATCACTTGATAATATACAGGTGAATTTTATCTTGTATTATATCAATTTATTTTTAATTTTAAACTCTATTAGCATTAGTCTCACTTATTTTTCTCCCAGATTTAGTCCTTGGCTACGACAGAAAGCCATCAGCATTGCCAATATATCATTCAAGACACAAGAATTTTATAACTTCCACAGTAGCTGTAATGCAGTGTGACCTTTAGGCCAGCATTATGCATGGTACACAACCACTAGGATCACGCTCCTGTGACAGTTCTCCCTGGAGATCCCTTTCCTGTGGTTTACATCTTATCACTTGTCTGAAATTGATGTCATTTGGGTTCCTGGAAGGATCTGAAGTTAAGATAAAGTTTGAATTGAGGTTAATTTAAAAGGGAGCATTCATTTGTAAAAGCCATGGATAATTTCTTCCTAGTTCCCCTCTAGGAGTGTGTGTGTGTGTTTGAGTTTGTGTGCGTATGCGTGTGTGTGTGGGTTTGTGTGTGTCTGTGAGAGAGAGAGAGAGAGAGAGAGAGAGAGAGAGAGAGAGAGAGAGAGAGAGAGAGAGAGAGATATGCTATGCCCTGCAATCTAGGCTTTCACTTTGGCCACAGTCATTTACCTAACTTCAGCATATCTTGATTTTTTAATCATAAAATGAAGTTCATAATACAATTTCCCTGGGTTGTTAGGAGGATTAAAGGCCATAAGATGTATTTTATAGTCTGCACTTTGTAACTGGTAGCTATTGTTATCCCTAAAACTAAAGGTGATTATGCAGATGTTTAATAGACTTGCAGTCTAGGTCCTTTGACAAATTAGACGCTTGGCTATATCAGCTGTAGTCTCCACTTCTTCCATTAGGTATTTACATTTGCTACCTATATTAGGCAGGCATTTCACTCTCTGTCAAAGTTTTCTTTTTTCATCATATCTTGACCACTTTTTTAAAAAGCTTGCTTATTATTTACTAGAGACCAGGTACATGAAATTCATGCACGGGCGGGGGGGGGGGGGGGCGGGATGTCCCTCAGCCTGGCCTGTGCCCTCTCGCAATCTGGGACCCCTCGGGCAGGGTCCCTAAGCCTGGCTGGTTATCAGTCATCAGGGTGATCGACTGGAGGAAGGGGGGGCTCCACAATAGCCCCAAAGAGGGAGGCCCAGGCTACCTGGCTGGCGGCGCTGCTGCGGGTGAGCGGGGCCTCCCTCTGTGGAGCTATCAATCACAGATCCCTGTGATTGATAGCCCCACAGAGAGAGGGCCAGGCCACCCTGCTGGCAATGCTGTGGCGGGTTGGTGGGGCCTTCCTCTGCAGAGCAATTGATCTGGGGGCCCCACAGAGGAAGGCCCAGGCCACAGGCCAGAAACGCTGTGGTGGGTGTGCGGGGACGGCCAGCGATCACCCTGAAGAGGGAGGCCCACGCCAGCCAAGCGGTTGCACCCTATGCCTGTCATCCGCAGAGGTAGAGGACCAATGGCGGCGGGGTCGGGAGGGGGGAGACAGCGCACACAGATGGCAAGCAGTGACAGCGGTGGGGGCAGGGCCAACTGCCAGCAGCTGGGGGAAGGAAAGACCTGATAGGGTGCCCTGGGCCTCTCTCTGTGGAGCAATCCTGGGGCAATCACATCGCACCTTCCTTGGCTGGCCTGGTGCCAGTGCCTGTCATAGCGTGGTCATCCAAACATTGTTCTGTTGTTCGGTCGTTTGGTTGATTTGCATATTACACTTTATTACTATAGATATTTTTAAAATACGAGGTAATATTTCCATTTTTACATTGAACATTTCTTTACTAGGGGTTTTAGGATTGCTAATAGCTGGTTTAAATTGTTTGCCAACATAATTTTTCTTTTTACAAATGTTAATTAAATATTACATTTCATGTCTTTAGTTGAAATTAAATGTCGTTTTTTATCTGTATATGATTTACATTTGCTTTTATCCTTACAGCATCTTAGTGTAAATTTAGTGAGTTAGAAAAGAAGTCTCACGGGTTGGGATATATACAAATAATTTGGGAAATTAAATATAGGCTTGATCATTTTTACCATTTGGTAAATATCTACTTTATAAAATAGGAGTTAATGAGAAAGATTTTTTTGGGGGACTCTGAAAACATATTTCTGTTTAATCAGTTTACATTCATGCAGTATTGTTTGAAGATTAAAGATTCTTTTGAAGGCATTGTCTACGTTTTTTTTTTTAACTTACAAATATGGATACCAAATGAAAATCTAAAAATATTAATTTAAGATGTAATATTAATATTACATGTACCTAAGAATATGGAATACCTGAATAATGATAATAAAATTTTGTTTAAACATTGTTAAAGTTCGTATTGCTGTCAAATAAATTATCAGTGCATAATATTGAAAAAGATTTATTCTTATAGAACTTAAACTAAAAATAGATCATTGAGATATTTCATATGAGTTAGTGGTTGATAGAATTTTTGGAAAGTATATTAAAGAATAAATTGTGTTAGCAATAACACTCAATATTTAATTTTATGGCCAACTGCTCAAACTTTCATGGTTACAGTTGATCGTTCTTAAGTCAGATAATTTATTTAGAGGATGCTGTAGAGCATTTGAAGTACCATGGAAGTATAGCTAGTCTTCTTATTTTTCCATTAAAAAGATAAAATTATTCTTGTGTGCAAAATGCAAAAAGTCACAATAAATCAATTCTTAGCTCTGTAAATAATTTCTTCCTGATTCTTAACTGTTCTACATTATTCTAAAATCTTTAAGTAAATTCTTAAAATGCTCCAAGTAACTTGAAAATCATCAAGTTTCTTCTAATCACGTTTGTAAACATTCTGCTTTTAATTTACCTATATTTATACCAAATTCAAGATTATGAATCGAGAAACTATGAGGTTGTGAAAAAAAATAATATGTTGAGCTGAACCATGCTTTGCCTTTGTACGTTGATCTAGTTTCTCTGGCAACAAAATGTTAGACAATAAATCATGTGGAATCTATGTAATCAAAACCACATAGTTGCAGAGGCAGTGGGAGCTGGAAGTTCAGGAGTGTCATCGGACTGTGTTGGTGGCATCTTTGCTGCAATTAATAAGGTGTGGCCTTGTTAACTCAAGACATAAGTTCAAGCTGTGGTGAATCCAAGCACATTAAAAATATTGTGTTTAATCCAAACAAAACATATTGTTTTATGGGTATTAGATGGTATTAGTTGCACGTGGCAAAACTTTCATGCACAATTAATTCTAGCACTACATTGGAACACTAGAATTATGCTTCCTTGTCTCTAAGTAAATCCTTTTGATTGTATGACCGAGATGAGAAAACATATTATTTTAGGGGCCAGTCTGAATTATTGCCTTAATAAAGGCCCAGTTACCAAAACTGAGGGCTTGCATAAACAATCACTTAAGATCAAGATGGGAGAGCGATGGAAAGGATATCTCTCTTTAATTTTGTCACCATCTGAAGCTACTACAAGAAACTTCTTATATGTGGAATCTATGAAAGCAAAACAATTGAACAAACAAAACAAAACAAAAACAAACTTAGAGGCCAAAGGGCTGGTTGCCAGAGGGGAGAGGAATGGTGGATGGGTGAAATAAGTGAAGGGGAATATAGTCAATAATATTGTGATAAGTTTGTACAGTGACAAATGATTACTGGAATTAGTAAGGTGATCACATTGTAAGGTATGAAAATGTTAAATCACTATATTGTACACATGAAATGAATATAATTAATATAATATTATATACTGACTATACTTTAAAAATAATTTAATAGTAAATCTTATGTCAGCTATATTTTACTACAATAAAAAATCAAAACGATTAAAAAAATCTTTGAAAAAAAATGGAAAGTAAATAAATTGCCTTGCAGTGGTTCTCAACCTTCTGGCCCTTTAAATACAGTTCCTCATGTTTTGACCCAACCATAAAATTATTTTAATGCTACTTCATAACTGTAATGCTGCTACTGTTGTGAATCGTAATGTAAATATCTGATATGCAGGATGGTCTTAGGTGACCCCTGTGAAAGGGTCGTTCAACTGCCAAAGGGGTCGCGACCCACAGGTTGAGAACTGCTGCCTTAGAGCTTGAATTATTTCAGATATACAAAAAAGTCATGACTTTATTTCCCAAAAGATCTGTGGTCACTTATTAATTTGCATAAATGACATTAAGTCATTCACTTAACATGATGTCTTAAGCATAGCCATGATGCTAAATATATTTATCAATTTATCATTCAAAAATACTCTATTGATTTAAAATTATATTAATTATTTGCCATCCATTTACTTTTGAATAGTCACACAATTTCCATTTTATTTTTGTTACTATAAGTAAGTCTGAAGCAAATATCTGTCTTCATTTAGCATTTTTATTATATTTTTCTTTCTTTAAAATAGTCTGAACAGCTATTACCTGTCCAAATCAACATGATTTATCACATTATCATAGGGGTCCTCATTTTCTCTCCTTCCATGTATGTATTTCTCTTTTCTCATAGTGACCATTCTGATTCCTTACTGCATTAATATATTTACTTCTTTGTTGCATTCTATACAAATACTTTCAGAATAAAAATATTATTGCCACTAGTAACAAATCTGCTAGAGAAAATTCGACATTTCTTTGAAGTTGTCTTTGTTTCTTAGAATATTTCTCACTAAAATAATAGGTTCCAAATTTATTGACATTAATTGTTTTCTTAGAGTTATAATTTGCTATACAATAAGATTCATTTATTTATAGTTATTCAATTTCAGAAAATACTAATCTTCAAATCCTTTTAATTAAATTTTTTATTTTAAAAATGTAAAATATTTTATTGGATCAGTATTTTATATATATATATATATATATATATATATGTATATATATATATATATATATATATATATAGAATCTATCTATCTATCTATCTATAGATAGATAGATATATAGAATCTATCTATCTATATATACACACACACACACTCGGAGAAGGATCACTTCCATCCATATCCCTTTTATTCCATTAATATCCATCTTATATTTTTTCCTCCCCATTTTTTTGTTTGCAAAAATAAGGAAGAACATACACACAGTTAGCTGGTTCCTCATATCATTTAATAAAAAGTTCATCTGTTCTCAGTGATTTAAGTTGCTACTCTTTCAAAATATATATAAAACATACCTATCTTTCTTGCACAAAATATAGCATTTTATCTGCACTTTTACAGCTTGCCTTTTTAACTTAATGTAACCTCAAAAGCATTTCATATTGCTCCTGGGGCTCTTGTTCATTCTTTTATACATATTTTCCACTGCATGGTGGACTATACTTTATTATACCAGTCTCCTGTGGACAAGCATTTAGGTTGCTGTGTATATGAGGCTAAAATGAACAAAATGAAATGAAACAACAAAACAAAATAACTATGTATGGCCTTGGCTTACAAGTGCAGAAGGTGAGGGCAAATTCCTAGGATTGTTTATTTTGCTAACCTCTTCTACATATTTTTTTTTTTTTTGCTTTGTTTTGTTTTTACCATTTTCTGTTCCTCCTGCAATGTATTAAGGTGATGTTTGTCTTCTTATCTTCAGTCTTACCACAAATTATATTGTCAGGTTTTTAAAATGTTTTTGCCAATTTGGAAAGAAATGCTATTAATATAGTTTTAACGTGCATTGCTCTTACCCTACAGGAGATTAAGCATCCTTTCATATATTGAAGAGCCATATGTATATATTTCTCTATGAATTTCTCTTCATGTGTATTTTGTACATTTTTCTGCCTGCTGTTTGGCCTTCCTTTCCTCCTTAGTTTTTTTAGAGCTCTAGAATTAGCTCTTTATAGTTGATAAATGTTATTCCATTTTGTCTTTTGCCGCCTAAATTTACCATGTAAGTTTTCACTTGTATTTTTATATAATCAACTTATTAATATTTTCTTTTATTTCTTTTTGATTTGGAGTCACAGAAAATCATTTTCATATCTAGTCTATAAAGAAATTTACCCATAGTTTTTCTAGTATGGTTTCATGCTTTTATTTTTGAATCTTTGATCATCTAGGACTTTTCTATGTTATATCTTTTAAGGTATGGATCTAATTTTATCTTTTTCTAACTTTATATCCTTTTGTCACAACACTTTCTTTAAAGTCCTTCTTTTGCCATAATCTGGTATCTAGGTGTTCCAATATCATTTAAGAATCCAATTGTACCCTTTTTCCTACTTGCTATCTAGTTATCTGTCAACACCATTTATTAAAAAGTCCAACTTTAGTACCATTTATTTAAAAGTCCAATTTTTGTCCTAGTGAGTTGAGATGCTATTTCTTTCATATACAGTATTTCCATATATACCTGCGTCTACTGCTGGGCTATTTATTTTATCCCACTGTTAAGTCTGACTATTGATGCATACTGGAATACTTTAAACTCAAGTTCTATGAGAGAAGGTTCTTATTTCATAATAACAAAATAAATAGGAAGCTATATTTTTTTTATCAACCCATTATATCTACTAAATTTTGCTCTCAACATTATTCTTTTCTTTCCTATTAATAGCTTTCCCCCATGGAAAAAAATATTTTTCCTAAGACAATTTGTTTATTTCATATATTATATGTAGCTACAGCAAGCCATTTTCTAACTTTTAAAAATACTTTTAAATGTTTATTTTTAAATATCCCTAGAGAATAAGAAACAAAACCATTATCAGTTAAGCAATTGGCATTATCATGTAAATTAACCACAAGCTCCAGGGGGAAAAAAATAACAAAAGAACATGTATGGCTACTCAGTGTTATATATTCAACTTTTAGAAATCTATGCCACCGTTGAGTTGTTCATTCTATAATTTCTGAGCATATTTTATGTAAAAAATAACTCCTGTGCATTATTCATGTTGACAGTCTCTTTAAAAAGTTGTAAAACACGAGGGAGCAAATGAATGCTGCATCTACTCTGTGCCTATCTGTTGTATAAGATAGAAATCTTGCATAATATCAGAAGTTTTCTTGCATTCTTGACTACTTGTGGTGGCAGAGGAAGCACCTTAGCTGCATTATATGTGGGTGAAAATGTCACATTATCTGATTGTACTTTTATCTAAGGATGGTGAGAACTGTCAGGTTCACTTCCTCACTGTTAGAGATGTCCCAAGTTGAGTCTTTTCTTTTAAATGAATGACAGGAACAGCAACTGTCTGCGACTTGTCCATACCCCTCTTCGAGCCAGAACTTTTCTTGACAGTGGTTACCAGGAGCATAACCATTCTTGCCATTGATGACCTTTGGCACATGCAAATCAAATGATATTACCCATTCGAGTAGCAGTGGAATAGGCCTGGTTGAATGTATTTAAATTGTTTCTATTTTTTGAAAATGTATTTCACACATCTACGAAAAACTAAATTCTAACAGTGTTAAAGGTTATCATTAAAACGTATACTCCATTCCTCCATCTTCATTTTTCCAGTTCCCTTCCCAGGGGCAACAATTCATGATTGTTTCCTGTTTCTATTTCCCAAGAAATTATGCACAAACCTGCCCTTTTCAATACATTTTAAAATTGTACATAAATGGTGGCATGCTATTGTTAATGGAGAACGGAGTTTCTCTCTCACTAGTGGGAGTGGGATTCTTGGGCCGCCACCTGGAATGAGCACTTCCAGAGACCCCATGGGAGGATGTATTGTGGTAAAAGGCTTTATCTTCGTGGAGTTCAATTTCTCGGGCTATCAAGTCCCATGGCGCTTAGCCCAGTCCTGAAAAATATGTAGCTGGCCTTTAGTAGAGCTAAAAGGGAAGCCAGTGTCCAGAGTTTCAGTTTCATGGTGGAACTGAGTCCGGTTCAGCATTAGGCTAATCACAGTCCATAAGTCTATTGTGTGGGTCCCACAAGACTGTGAGCCCAGTGGGCTGAGAGCTTGGATGGAAGGTATGGGGGTAGATTGGCAGGGCTTTACAGAGAAGGTAGCATATAAATGGGATTTTGATAAAAGTGCAGAAATGAGACAGGAAATGCATTGCTTATGTGGTCATTCCAGAACCCAATTTTGAAGCTTAATTTTATTCAGCACCTAGAATAAATATTTCTAGGGACATTCAATATTGTTTGCAGACTGCACTTATGTGGGAATGGGGTACTAGTAACTCATTTGCATGTGTCTTAATTTGAAATTTAATTGTCTGCTTTATTGGAAGTTAGGACCAATTCTTTCTCATGAATTGAGAACTGGGGGTTGTCTATAATTTCATTTATTATTTAGAATCTATCCTAGACTTGGTGCCATAAATCAGTTTTGTTGGGGCTCCTAAGTGTTTATGTACAGATAGAAATTGTCTACATTTTATATCTGTTTTTAATAAGTGAAAAATATGACATTAATTTTGTTGAAGAATAAAACTATTTTATCTTTGCAGACAAGCTTTAATTTAAGAAATATTGCCAGTCAACTTTCATTATAATAAATTAGTTTTGTTGATGTAAAGAATATTCTCTGCTGAGAGTTAACTGACCTAAGTTTTGTTTCAGGGTTTTGGCCATATATCTGTATATCTATGGGTCCAAAGCCAGTTGTCCTCAGTTTCCAGTTGCGTACAATTAAAAACAAAATTTGTAGGCTCTGCCCTAGCCAGTTTTTCTCAGTGGTTAGAATGTCAGCCTGCAGACTAAAAGAATTCCAGGTTTGATTCTGGTCAAGGGCATGTACCGGCTTTGTGGACTTCATCCCCAGTAGGGGGCATGCAGGAGGCAGCTGAACAGTGATTTTCTCTCATCATTGATGTTTCTATCTCTCTCTCCCTCTCCTTTCCTCTCTGAAATCAATAAAAATATATTTTAAAAAATTCATAGATTCTTTCTGTTCTGAGACTGGCTTTAACCAATCCCATTTTTTCTCTGTAATGTCAAATGCTTTTCATTTGTCTGTGGAAAGCACATCTCCTGGTGCTGACCTAAAAATAAAAGTTTAAAAAAGTGCGTAGCACAGAAAATAAAATGGACAATTACCAAGCTTCGGTTGCATTTCCTTTCTTCTTTCCTTTCCTCCTTACTCTTTTGAGAAGCAGCATATCAAGTTCCTTGGAAAACTCTAAAATTCTATGATGGTTTTTTTACTTTAGGTTTATTATACGCATCCGGGCTTTCTCCACAGCACCCGTTTCTCTTGATGACAAAGTCTCCTTCATTTTATCTACGCTAGAGATGTACTTTGGGTTTCTCCAGAAAGACACCCGAGCAAGACTGGATACGAATCCACAAAGATCCAATCATGGAAGGACCTTGAGTATTCCAGAATTTTGCCTTTAGATATTTGAATTTTTTTCTACCACGCTTTTTATTTCAAAGCTTAAGCTGTCTCTAATCTTCCTTGTATATATTAAAATTCATTATCACGTATTTCACTGTCCTTTTGAATCTACTGCAGAATAAGAAAATATGTATTATATAAATAAGGTCATATGAGTCATACTCTTCAAAATACTGCATTAAAGAGGAATGGATGAAATATTTTCCTGGCTGTTATATCATTTTTACCACTAACGAGGGAAAATGGTGTATTTTGTGACAGTGAAGCCATTTGATTCTGTACTTTGGTGGTAATCTCTGATATGGTGGCTAGGGTAGCATTCTGTGATTTGAAGAGTCTAGATTTAAAAATATAAAGATCCTTTTCATTATCCTTCTCCAGAAATATTAGTATTGACTAATGGTATTTTTTTTAAAAGTGAGTCTCAATTGTTTCCAAGATATATTCATTATTGAGTCTATAAAACATAGAATATTTTGGAAATATGATTCTAACACTTAAAAATGGCAAAATTTGTCCTAGCTGGTTTTGCTCAGTGGATAGAGTATTGGCCCAAGGACTGAAGGATTCTTGGTTTGAGTCTGGTGAAGGGCATGTACCTCAGTTGCAGGCTGGATCCCCGGCCCTGTTCTGTCGGGGAATGTGCAGGAAGCAACCGATCTATGTATCTCTCTCACATCAGTGTTTCTGTTTGTCTCTCCCCATGCCTTAAACAATAAAAATAAAATTTTTAACTCTCCTACAAATAAAAAATAAATTTGAAAAAAATCAATTGAAAAATACCCTCAGGTAAGAATTAATTCTTTTTTAAGGCAGAATTCTTGTAGATTATGGCTGGAGAACTAGCGTTTGGGCTCTAAATAAAATACCAAAGTGCAATTCTTGAAGTCATGTATGTCCAGATTAGCAAAAAGAACACACACTCTCTCTCTCAATCCCTAACTCCTCCTTGCCAGATCAGTTTTCTCTGATAATTTCAGAAGTACTTTCTTCAGCAACCATTTAAATGGTGATTCTTTTTTTTTTTCTTAGTTATTAATACAGTAGACAGAAATCAGACTTACTGTCAAAATTCCAGATCAGACATAAGACACTGGGGGGTAGGGGAGGCCAGGGGTTTGTCAAGGGTGGGGGAAAAAAGGAGACATATGTAATACTCGTTGTAATACTTTAGGCAATAAAACAATTAAAAAATAAAATAAAAGACAAAACTAACATGAAAAAAAAGCTCCAGATCATAAGATAATAAACATTATTGCTAATGAGTCTGCAGGCCAGATCTGTGGTTCTTCTTTGGCTGGGTTCACTTATGTGTCTGTGGTCAGCTGTGGCTTGGTGAAGTGGCTCTGCTAATTTTGGCTGGGGCCTCTCACATGCTTTGGAGTTGCCCAGCTCTTGGCTGATCTGGGTTGGCCTCTACCTTCTCTGTGTGTCTTGCATACCACTTCCTCAAAGTCAGTCTAGCCTGGGCGTGTTCTCATGGTGGAGCCAGGGGTACATGAGCAGGCGAGCCTGGGAGCCTGGGAGGATTCTCGAGGTCAAGGCAGAGGAGTGAGGGACTAGCCACAAAAGGCCTCTTGAGGTCTAGCTTCACACAGGCATCCCATCAATTATTGCACATTATTTAGCCAAGTCTCAAGGTCCGCAGATTGAAGGCTGGGGAAACAGACTACCTCATAACATGAAAAACTGCAGAGTCACAATGCAAACTGGTGTAGACAATTTTAGCCAGTTTTGCAATCAGTCTACCCCCACTTTTTTTCCCAGAAGCTGATTGCTCAATGACATCATTTTGGTTGCTCGAAATTGGCCATGGAAGTATTTACACCACTGAAATTGGCAAACATTAGTAAATCAGGGCTCTTTTTTTTTGATGCTGCTTGTTAACATCTACCAGCACATCACTGCCTAGAAGTGAGATAGAGAGTTTGGATGATCCAGTCAAGTCAGTCCTGCGACTTGTTGCATGAATTACAGATTCACCTTATTTATTCTTTTATTTTAAAGTGAGGTATAATTGATATCCAGCATTATATTAGTTTCAGGTGTACAATGTAATAATTTATATTTGTTTATATTGCAAAATGATCACAATATATACTTGAAATCCATCATCATACAGATTTACATAATTTCTTTCTTGTGATGAGAACTTTTATGTTCCATTATTTTAGCCACTTTCAAATATGCAATACAGAATTTTTAACTATAGTACCATGCTGTACATTACATCCCCATGACATCTTTATTCTCTACCTGCAGGTTTGTACCTTTTGACTTCTTTCACCCATTTCACCCACCCTTTATCTCCTGCCTCTGGTCATCACTAATCTGTTCTCTGTCTCTGTGATCTCAGTGTGTGTTGTGTGTGTGTGTAATTTCTGTTTGTTTTAAATTTTATATATAAGTGAGATCATTCAGTATTTGTCTTTCTGTGTTCTACTTATTACACTTAGCATAATGCCCTCAAAGCCCATCCATATTAATGCAAAATGACCTTATTTATTCTTATTTGTTCTATTCCTTTGGTTTGAGAAGGAAAATATATGGAGCCTGTCTAGTTGAGGGCCTTTCTGAAAAGGGCCTTTCTAGAGGAAGCACTAGAAAATGGATCAATGCAAACAATAATAAAGCTACTTAAATTTCATTCTTCAGTTGTACCAACTTCACAATGAATTCTCAGAAAAAGCAAGAATTATAGCAGTTCTGTGTGAGGGATCTTTATTTTTAAACTGCATTTATTAGGGGTATTTTGTTGAATTCTTGGAATATAGTTAAACTGCATTTATTTGGGGTATTTTGTTGACTTGCTGTAATATGGTCGAAACTTAGGATAAATGATGTGATGTTTCAGAGTGGGAAAAATTAGACTGGTAATGAAGTAAAGAATCAGGATTCTATTTCTAAGGCTCTGATAGCTCTAAGAAAGTTGTATTCTTAACTTTTAATCCATAGCCTCCTGATATTTATATTATTACAAATAACCAAAGGGTGAAAGCTGGAATGAGTCATGTGATACTAGAATTAAACAGTGTGAACCCATGTTTAGCTTAATATAGGTACATATAGATGGATGAATAGTTAAATAATTGTAGATACATGTACATACACAGATTAGTATATGCACATGTGTTCTCAAGCACTGCCCACTAACAGCACCTAGAAGCAATAGCACACTCAGTTCCCAGATCTTGGTTTGTAATATAATTCTCCAATTAAAAGAACCAGGGCTTGTAATATCATTCTCCAATAAAAAGAGAAATGGCTGATTCTAGGGCTGTGACAGGGAATTTACGATGACCCTGGTCCATCATATAGTTCCAGAAAGTAAGTAAGAAAGTACAGTTGACCCTTGAATAAAATGGGTTTGATCTGTATGGATTCACTTGTATGTGGATCTTTTCCAATAAATATTTTCTCTTCCAGATTAGCCAAAGAACATATATGCATAGTACAGGGATACAGAAAACAGTGTGGTGATGACCAGAAGGAGTGAGGGTGGGGGTTGGGTGGAGGTGGGTAAATGGGGGATGTGAAATGGGGGACATCTGTAATAGTGTCAACAATTTAAAAAAAAAATCTTCTTTCTTGTGATTTTCTTAATAATATTTTTCTGTAGATAACTTTATTGAGAATACAGTATATAATATATCTAACATACCAAATATGTTAATCAATTATTTATGTTATCAGTAAGGCTTCTGTTCAACAGCAGGTTATTAGTAATAAAGGTTTTGGGAAGTCAAATGTTATATGTTGATTTTGAACATGCCCTGTCAATATGTTGATTTTGAACATGCCCTCCAGTTTTCCAGTGTGGGCTTCCCGTAGTGCCTGCCATGCAAAGAGAGGCATATCCAAGGGTGAGAACGATGAACTTTATAGTAGGAAAACCTGACAAACATGACCTCAGTAGGTGAGAATATCAGTATTAAGTCATGTGGATGGTATGTATCCTTTATAAGGTCATGATGATGACACATTAGCTTGTGGTCTTCCTCCTTAAAACTGGTAATTTAAGTTCAGCCATGAGGAAAACATCAAACAAAACCAAGTTAAGGGATATTTTTGAAAAATGCCTAAAGAATACTTCTCTAAAAGGTCAAGGTCATATAAAACAGTGGAAGGATAAGAAACACTCAAAGTCTGGAGTACCTAGGAGACCTAACCACTAAATGTAATGTAGTATCCCAGATGGAATCCTATAACCAAAAATGACATTAGGTAAAACCTACAGAAGTATTAATAAGGTATAAATATTAGTTTAAAGTAATGTATCAATATTGATTCTTCAGTTGTAATAAATATATAGTATTAATGTAAAGTAGTAATAACCAGGAAAACTGGATGTAGGTGTAGAGCATTCACTCTACTATCTTTGCAACTTTTTTTGAAATTCTGTTGACACAAATCTATAGTTGCTGTAAAATGTTAAAAATTAGAAATTAATTTTTAATTATTTTTATTTTTATTGAGACACTAGAGGCCTGGTGTACAAAATTCCTGCACGGGTGCAGTCCCTAGGCCTGGCCGGCAATCAAAGTGTGAGCGTCTGGTTTGAAGGGCAGGTCCCAGCTGACCTCTGAGCCCAGGCAGCACCTGGGCCACTGCGCCCCTGCCCACCCCCCTCCACCTGAGTCACAGCACCTGAGTCCCCAGGCAGACATGCAGTGAGCACGGCCAGACGCCGCTGGCAGGGGCACAGCATGGGCCTCCCTGGCGTGCCAGCCCTGATATCGTGGGGGATGATGGCAGGGGGAGTGAGAGTGAGCTTGGCAGACACCCTGCATTCTCACTGCACCTGTGTCCCCATAATCCCTGCCCCCAGGTAGCTGGTGAGAGGTCGCAGCCCTCCCCCCCCCCGCCCCGTCCAGGTGCTGTGGGAGGTCAGTCGCCGCCACCCACTCCCAGTGCCCTGTCCCGGCCCAGGACCCAACTCTGATCAGGCAATCAGGGCCTGCTGGCCGCTGGTTGCCGTCTGCGGGGCAATCGGTGGGGCGCTCGGGACCCTGCTAACATCCGCCTTGGCCTGGTGCCTCCTGCTCACCTGCTCCACCATCCCGCTGCAGTCCCACTGTCATCATGACCCATCGGGACCAGCAGCGCCTCCACTGCTGCCCACTGCCATCGCTGCATCTCTGACGCCCACCATATTCCACACCACCCCCTGGTGGTCAGCTCACGTCATAGCAAGCAGTCAAACTCCCGGTCAAACTTCTGGTCAAGGGGACAATTTGCATATTAGGCTTTTATTATATAGAATAATTGACATATTCATTTAAGGTATGTAGTATAATGATTTGAAATTTGTATAATAGTGAAGGAAATTTATTTTTAAAAAAGATTACAATGACAAATATTAGACTTCCCTTACCAAATTTTCTTATAATTTACAGAAGGTGCTGGGATATATTATGGTGTTTGGTTTTAAAATCAAGTGTCTGTGGTGTAAATTTGTAGGTAGTAGATTGCAGCACATGCTGAGAACAATTATTCTTAATTTTGGAAAGCTTTACACCTTTAAGCATATTAGCATTTTTATCTAAGTAGCTGAAATCACACTGTAAAAAACAACAAATATGTTAGAGTCTATTTCTAGCTACACCACTACCTTGTGTGGCAACTGAGACAAATTAGTTCATCTCACACTCATTATACTTTCTGCCCATGTCACACACTATATCTCTACTTGCTCAGGACATTTGGGAGCCATGCATATAGGGTAAAAGTAATAATAATAATTTTTCAATTGCTGATAACCATGCAATTTCCTTACTAATATTAATTCTTCATGTTTGGACTATAGAATCCAAATTACAGTTGATTTTTCATCAAACAAATCTAGTAATCACAACCCTATCACTATAGGGTTGAACTCTGAAATTAAAATTTTTCAGAAATAAGTAGCTTTTAGCATTGACCCATGCATAATCTGCTTTAATTTTGATAGTTTATTCGTCATTTTTTGTTGTTGTAGTTGGTTGAACAGTAATCCCAAAAATGATTTGTCTATGTCTTAAGTCCCAGAAACCGTGAACATTACCTTAGTTGGGAAAAGGATCTTCACAGTCGTTCTTAAGTATCTTGAGATTAAAGATCATTCTGGATTATTCAAGTGGGTCATAAATTCCATGGCAAGCATCCTTGTAAGAGTCACGCAGGGGAAATTTGCTATAGATACAAGAGGAGGAGGGAGTGTGGAAACAGGCAGAGAGAGTGATGCAGTCACAAGCCAAGGAATACTCAGAACCACCAGAAACTGGAAGAGGCAGGCAAGGAACAGAATGTCCCCTAGAGCCTTCAGGGAAGTATGACCCTGCTGAAATCTTAATTTTGGACTTTTAGGTGGCTGAACTATGGTAGAATAAACTTCTGTTCTTTGAAGCCACCAAGTGTGTGGCAATTTGTTATTTCAGCCACAAGAAATGACTACATTATAGTAAACAATTTGTGACATTCTCTAAAACTGCACCATCCAATATGGTAACCAGTAGCCATATTTGAAATGTGGCTAGTCCAAATTGGATGAAGTGTACATATCAAATACAAAATGAACTTTGAAAACTTAGTGTGAAAAACACTATGCAAAGTACTTTATTATTATCTTCTTATATTAATAATTTACTGAGATAATTTTTGGATATATTGGGGTAAAGTAAAGTATATTATTAAAATTAATTTCACCTTTTAATTTTTAACTTTTTTAAAAATGTGGTTACCAGAAAATGTACAAGAACACATATGGTGCACGTTATGGTTTTATTGGGTAGAGCTAGTCAGAAACAACAGGGAAAACATTTAGAGGTCTGTCTCTAAGAATTACAGTCTGCCAGTTCATCATAAAATCATCCTTTTACTCTTTATTCACTCTATAAAAGAATAAAGATTCTTATTGTGTTGCTGTTTTCAAGTTCTGCTGGAAATATTATTTAGGATACAAATTCAGTCATCTTGTGTTCCATTTCCGTAGTTACTCTGGGCAATGCAGAATCCTTTTAACAAAAGAGCCTGTGGATTTGTTATCTGACAAAACGAGGCATTTTCCTTCATAACTTTGTCAAGTAGAAAAATCGATTTTCTCATTAAAATTTTGAAAAATTTAACAAAAATACATGGATCAGCTTACCCTAGTTATTGCATGCTAATGAATGCAATGCAAGGTATATTCAGTTATTTCTGCAATAAGCTGCATTTAAAAAAACACCAATGTAATCATTTAGAAAACATGCATTTATTTTCTCATTCAGGGATGTTCAGTCAGCAGCGTTATGCTGTGCTACGTTGTGTGATGGCTCAGACCTCAAATTGGGTTTGGATTTTCTCTTCTGGTCTCTATAATCTCCTTGAGGCAGCACCTGCCTGACGCTGTTCTTCCATTGCAGTGCCGGGAACTAAAAACGATGAGCAAAGTCCTTTCTGCTTCTTAAGGCCACAAGCCATATATGGCACAATCCTACTCCCCCCACATTCTATTGGTGGAAATCAATCACAAACCCTAAGTCCATGGGGAAGTGATGTACTGAAACCCTCTGCCTACTAAAACCCACTATGGGCTCCCAGTATTGAAGAAGGGAAGAACTGAGAACAATGATCCCATCTACCCACAAGAAAACACTGTTTTCCTCTTCTAAGTGATTTTCATTTCAATAACAAATTTATTTATTCACTATCTAATATATGATCATTTCTGCAATAGAGGATGTAGGAAGTCAGAGATGCATACATAGCCAGGCCTTGCCTTGTAGGATTTTATAGTCTAACAGAATACAGGCCTGTATTTAACACCTTGTGCTTCCTCATCTGTAAAGCAGAGATAACACTACTGCCTGCCTTATGCTGTTATCATGAAGATGCATGAGGTAACACACATGAAGGGCAAGCACAACACCTGGGTATAAAGATTATAAAGGTTATAGCTGTTGATTGTATTATCTATCTAGTTGCCCATTCAACCAGTCACTTTGACCTTAATTTTTAAATTGAAGCACACCTATGTTTATATGTCCTTTGCAAAGAGAAACAACATGGAGGAAACAACCTAGAATATTAAATGCTATATTTGGGTTATAGTATAATGGAGGATTTTTTTCTTTTTTCTGCATTTTGGCAGTTTTAAAATTTCCACAGTGATATCTGTGACTTAAAAGAAAATCAAGCTTCTACCAAAGGACTTGTGTATGCATATGTGCCTAACCCATGTACACAGACAATAGTGTGGTGAAGGCTCAGGTGGGGTGGGGTCAGTGGGGAAAAATGGGCACATATGTAATGCTTTCAATAGTAATGATTTTTTAAAAAATCAATATAGATTTTAAAAGGTAATTTACCCAGTGTCTTGCATCAAATTAGAAAATTCTGGCTCCAATATTTGTTTGTTTGCTAAAGACTTCCAACAAATTATGTAGAGAATTATGCAAAGGTAAAAGTTTATTGTGTATTCATAAATATAGCTTAGAATTTTCTAGAAATGTTTTACTTTTATATGTCTATGAATTTGATTTCTAAAAACTGATAAAAATTTTAATTTACTATTTTTACATACTAGAGGCCCGTTGCACAAAGAGATTCGTGCAATAGGCCTTCCCTTCCCCTGGCTGCCAGCCGGTTTTTCTCCGGCACCCGGAACCCAGGCCTTCGCTCCAGCTGGAGCCTTCAGTATTCGCTCCGCCACTTTACGCCTATGTATGCAAATTAACCACCATCTTTGTTGGGTTAATTTGCATACTCTCCTGATTAGCTGGTGAGCATAGTGGAGGGATGGTCAATTTACATGTTTGTCTATTATTAGGTAAGATGTTTAAACTCTGTAACCAGTAAAATCATCCATTTGTTTCTTACCTTACTCTATTGTTATTTAGAATTGTCAAATATTACTTGATTTCTTCTCATGGACAAAGATAGGATGTTCTGCCACAATAAACCCTCATTAAATGGAGGGTCTCCCAGGTTTATTTTAATTGTTAAAACTTGAAAGAGTGAGAAATCTGTGTTCTTGTTTCTTCCAGTTGTTAGGGTAAATAATTAAAAGCATTTTAAGATGTGAGGATCTGCTTTCTCTAGCAGTCTTGATTCTAAATATGCCGAATATTCTGCTGAATTTGCTACAGATCATGAAGTTGAGTCTATCACTAATTACTACTTTTCAGACACCCTTTCAAAATACTTTAGCTGAGTAAACAGAGACTAACATCAGAAGGCTCCTATCACTGCTGTTTGACCACATGGGAAAAGGACACACAATGGCGAGTCCAATTCTAGATCCTTCTCTACTTACAGTATCAGAATCATTTTAATATGTTGTGAATCTTTTAATTTTTGCAACTTTCCCTGTCTCAAATTAGATTTCAAAACTCAAGCACTAGAATGATCCATCTTTAGTGCCTTCCACAGACGTGTTGCCTAGAGTGTATTCTCTCATCAACTGTAGTTTCTAAACTTAATTGGATTGAATTATAATCAAGCAATTCATGCTGCATTTGAGCATTGGATGCATCTTTTTTCTTCCTAGAAAAGTTATCTAATAGACAATCCTGATTTCCTGAGACTTTTACAGATTAACTGAGAAACAAGCAAGTATATTTCTGAAGTATTTTCAGCTTTGAAGAAGAAAAATTGCTATATAAGTCAATAAAAATTACAATTTTAATAAAAAGATGGATTGGGAGAGTGCTCTCAGGACAAAAAACAGAAATCTGGGGTGTCTGTGTGTGTGTGTGTGTGTGTGTGTGTGTGTGTGTGTGTGTGTGTGTTTAATTTTTATAGAAGTACCTGGTTTTTTCAATCTTGTCACCGAGATGAGTGATTTCTATATATGCTTTTATTTTGGTTAAGAGCATTGAGAAAGATGATTGCTATAGGTAGCTAGTATTCTAAGAGGACTTTGAAGCTATATCAAATTTGCCCCAAATTGTGCGGCGTTGGTGGTATAGTGGTGAGCATAGCTGCCTTCCAAATTTGCCCCAAATTATCTCTCTGACTGAATATATATTATTCACCAAATTTCCAAATTTCAGACCAGAAATAAGGATAGTTGTGGAGGGTACACTGTTTTGGTGACCTGTGGCGTTTCAACCAAGTCTTTTAGAAGACATGTATCTATAAGATGCCTTAGATCCCCTTCCCAATCTCAGAATCCTTATGAAAGTGTGAGAGAAATAAAAACTCCACAAATATAGCATGGGATATTGGGGAACAGTGGGGAATAGGGAACTTAGAAAGGAAAGTGCTAACGAGTGAAAAATCAAAGTAAAATATCTGAGAAAATGTTTTAAGCAACTCTATCCAATTGAGTGTTTGCACTGCTGGTAGTGTTCCATTTCTGCCCTATCCAATATGGTAGCCAACAGTCACCTGTGGCTGTTGAGCACCTAAAAAGTGACTGGTGTGACTGAGGAAATGGAATTTTTAATGTAATTTTAAATCATCACATCTGGCTGTCTAATGGAACAGTACAGGTTCACCACTTTACCAGAGTGTGGTCCTTGCACCAGTAGAATCAACATCATCTGGGAGCTTATCAAAAATGCAGAATCTTGGCTCCCTCCCAGACCTACTGATTCAGAGAATGCATTTTAAACAACATCCTCAGCCCAGCCAGCATGGCTCAGTGGTTGAGCATTGACCTATGAACCAGGAGGTCAAGGTTCAATTCCCGGTCAAGGCACATGCCCAGGTTGCGGGCTTGATCCCCAGTCTAAGATCAATAATTCCCTTTCATAATTGATGTTTCTATCTATCTCTCCCTCTCCCTTCCTCTCTGAAATCAATACAAACATATTTAAAAAAATAAAAATAAACAACATTCTCAAACAAATGATATGACAGTTGGAGAGGTACTGCCTTAGAGCAATTTTCACTTGCTAATTAACCACCCATTCAGAAAAGTGGAGGATTTTCTATTTTTATCATGGGCTAGAACATATTCATTTTATCAATGAAATAGTATCTGATGCACTAAGAGTGAATTTTAATAGTGCTCAAAGTGCTTACTTTAAATCTTTCCAAATGTGAACAAAACACCCTGTTGATTGATCCCTTGATTCATCCATTCAGGAAAGAATCAGAGACCCTATATAGCAAGTTCCATCTGAGGTTCACTGAGAAACTCTAGTTAAATTTGGGGATGTGCTTTATTTATTTATTGTGTTTTTCCTGAAGGGAAGGATATAAACAGATCACTGTGTTCTGTTTTGGGACTGCGATAAAAAATTATCATTAAAAATGTTTAAAGCTCCCAGCCTGGGTTGGTCATCAACCTATGAACCAGGAGGTCATGGTTTGATTCCCAGTCAGGGCATATGCCCAGGTCGCAGGCTCAATCCCCAAACAATGATTCTTTCTCATCACTGATGTTTCTATCTCTCTCTCTCTCTTTTTCTCCCTTCCTCTCTGAAATCAATAAAAAATATTTTTAAAAATGTTTAAAGCAAGGAAATAGGAGTTAGAATTGGAGAATGATGTTAATAAAAGCTAAGCATTTTTGCCTCTTACCATATGCCTTAATTTTCCCCAAATCTTACTCGAGACAAAATCTTGGGAACACGATGTCTATTGTACAGTGATCCCTGGAACCACAATGAATGGAGTGGAGAGACTGAAGGAGGGAGCGAATGTCAATAAAGGTCCATTGCTGAATAAGTTATAGATATGGGCAAGTGGGGCACAATTGGCCTTTGGGGGGCATTTGAGAGACTGCGGGTGTTGGAGGAGAAAGTGTGTGATGGGACTGTCCACCTAGGCTTCATGTGAAACTTTTTAAGTGGTGGATATGGTGTGGAGCCCCAGCTGAGTTTTCTATACTACAATAGAAATTGCTTACATAATAGGATACTACCGTGCAGAAAGATATCCAGGGTTATTGGGGATAAAGAACTAAGGACCAGGATATCCGATTCTAAGCTGCGTTTCCAGTTGTTTAATTACTTGGCTAAGGTAAATTGCTCTGGGCAACAGAGTACAGTGGAGGCACTGGACTTTATACTCAGAGATTGTAGCCTGCTCTAATGTCAATATTCTTCTGAACTCTTCCTCACCAGTATCTTTACTATACTGAAATTTGCCCTTTCCCTCTCTTTTCATATTCATTGAGAGAACAGCAAGAATACTGTAGGCCAATAATATTCAAAACACAGGTATAATTTGTTTGAAATTCTATTTGGCCTATATGTGTTTAGCTACTTCTAAGTAAGGTATTGTGTATATCTGAATGACACTTTCAGAACCAAGAGACTGAGAATGCATGGTATGACAAAAGAGATTTTCTGTTCTTTATATCCATTTATGTTTATCTCAATAATGATTTAAAATAGCTTACATAATTATGTAGTATAATTTATTCTTGGTGGAGAGAAAATTATCCAAGTATGTACAGGAAAAGTCTTTTAGGTGTAAAAATCTTACATTAAGTCATATTTAGTTAAATTTTATCCAGTTAACTTCTTACATAAAAAGCCTTGTATCTAAAGGCTCTAGTGTACATCAGCTAAAACACCTGGTCACATTAACTGTGGAAGATGGAAAGTTATGTTCACTTACTTCAAGCATGTCCCTTTGGGAGATAAAATATGTCCCAAGAACATTTTACATACAATCATGTGAGGAAAACTGGATTCTATGAATATTTTGGAAAATGTGTGTGTCAAAGAACAGAGAAGACACTGCACTGTAAATTAGCATGGTCAGGAAGGGCTTTTTTTAGTGATGGAAACATTTAATCCAAGACAAAGAATAAAAGGTAGTTGTAGAAACTTCCAGGGAAATTATGCAAATAGAGTTGAGCATGATGCTGCTGGGTTTAAGGGACCATGTATAGATTGACCAAAGACTATTTGGCAGATAAGAGAAGATACAGTTGCAAATACCAGGGAGAAACATGAGGGCCAGGGATATGATTTTAATGGCATAATCCTTGGTGTTTCTTTTGCAGAAGAATAGACTAGATTATATATAATTGCAAAGCAGAATTGATCATGGCATAGGACTTTAATGCCCAGATAGTTCAATTTTTTTTGTTCCATATAAAAACATTCCTTTGTGTTTACTCATTAATGAATTCATACATTTATTTACTTTTGTTAAGTGCCTTATACTAGAACTACAACATTGAGAAGAGCTCTCCCTACAGGTAGACAAATGGTTATAGTTCAATGCCATCAATTTTAATAAAAGTGTCCATATACAGTCTAATCAGATTCTTTCATCAGTTTTGTTATTTAATTCTTATTTTCAATGGAGTCCCATATACTTTGTAACAAGACAGAATGTCTGAGAAGACAATTTCATGAGAGAAAATCCAATTTGTAAAATATCAGAAGCCCATTTTTATTCATGAATAATATTTCAGTCTAGCAGGATGTTCTGGTGCACACTGAAATGGGCCTACAGATCCATCTCTAGGAAAGCCAGGCTGAGGTCGCTCTCAAGCATTAGACACAGGGTGTCATTGATCTGCAGTCACCTGGCTGGACTGGGGCAGCATCCTGCAGCTCCTGAGTTCTGAATGGATCTCTAACATAAGGACAAGGCTCAAGGGTAGTTCCTTGGTGATGGCTACCAGTGTCTTCTGCAGGCCAACTAAATTAGAATGGTTGGTGAGAAGCAGACATAGGTTCCAGTTTGCCCTCACTCTCTCCCACTTATCCAGGTTTCTTTTCAACTGCCAGCCCTGACATACCCTTGTGTCCTACCAGTACATGCAGTGGCAGCAATTGTCCAAAGACTTTTTCCCCAGCTCCCACAGTTCTGTAAGATGGAATCACCCTCATAAGCCCCAATTCCCTGTGATGATGTGTCAGCTGCATTAGTGCCTGCTGGCTCTGCCCCATCCACCAGGCCTCCTCCAAGCATCAATCACTATATGTGTGTCTCTGGGTTTGAATATCTTCACAACATGCAGATCATGGCTTTTTGTTCACCTGCCCTAAAGAGGCCTCAGAAATGAACACACCACTGTGTGTAAATTCCCATTTTGTTGAAATCTGCAGTAATGACTGGCCATCCCTTATCTACCAGCTGAGCACTTTCTTTGTTCTCTCTTTTTGTTTACGTTTTCAAAAGTGATCTTGGGTTTTGCAAAAGTGTGTT
The DNA here is from genome assembly GCF_963259705.1 of Myotis daubentonii. NCBI lineage: Eukaryota > Metazoa > Chordata > Mammalia > Chiroptera > Vespertilionidae > Myotis > Myotis daubentonii. The sequence continues at coordinate 27,185,422 of NC_081847.1, read as the reverse complement.
ATAATGAAAAATATCAAAATCTTTACATTTTAAGAACAAGAATAACCATCCTGTCTATGAATGTCTTATCTAATAATAGTCTAATTTTTATGCAGCCATTAACTACTCTAGATGCTTAGGTTGGCTCAGACACATTGGCGACTTTGTTTATCCTAACCCAGCCATCCTGGAGAAAGAGGCTGGTCCTTCTGGATGAAATGCAGACCTGTCCCCAATGCCTCTGGAGCCTTCAGCTTACACAGAAGGGCGGGGCAACACTGAGATTGCTCAGAGTCCCAAGAGAAACATTTTAAAACTCAGTTTGTATAAAACATGTCTTGTATGTTTCCGCCAAAGCCCAATAATGCAATTTTCACATGATTATTGCAGCTAATGATTATATGAGCATCTCTGATCATGATCATGTGGAAAATTAAGGATGTTAAATTAAAATATTGACCTGATGTTTGTAAGAAACAGTGACTTAATAAGATGTCTAGGTATTGGGAGCATTTTTTTTTTACTTTATCTTTGAAAAATTAAAGTTGACATATCTTTGTTGTATAAATTAAACAAACATATGACATTTATTTTGAACTTCATACAGTCCTTAACAGCTTCTGTAGTTTTTTGAGGCTTCTGCAGTTGTCATGGGAAAGGTATTTTACTGAATGAGCTTATATTTTCAGAACCATGGCATTAGTTACCAGCCTGGGATAGTGCTTGACCAATAAAAAACATCCAAAAATGTTAGCGATTCTTAGGGTAATTTCACATGGAAGAAAGAATAGGAAATGGAACTATTTGTTCAAAAGCAAAGTTTATCTGTAACTCAGATAGTCATGTGTCCAATTTTGTTATAATGCTTGTAATTTTTAAGGTAACTATGTCAGTTATAACACTGTGCTAGTTTTGTCATTGTCCTTGATTTGTAGGCTTCAAATATCTGTATGGAAAGCAATTTATACCATATTAGAAGTGAGCCTGTCAAAGTTCCATTATTAAATAAGGTCACGGTTGTAATTGTGATTAATGGAGCTGATTCTTGACAGTTCTGAGGATTATTTCCAAGGCATTAATAAATATATACTTCCATAAGAGAAAATGCCTTTAATTTCCTTACCTATAAAGTATGGGTAATAATATCTGCCCTGTGGGTCATAATGAGTATGAGAGAGTTTCCTGAATTATCCAAATTATTCAAGCAGGGCTGAGATATGGATGCTGGGTAGTCAGTCACTTTCACTTACCTAAGCAACCTGCTCCTGCCTATGATCCTTGCAGGGAACAGGACACAAATTTCTAAATTTTAGATATTCTGAGAGCCCCCAGGTTTGATTGGGATTATTTGAAGCCATTAATACTAAAGTTAGAGTGACAGGATTCTACTGAATAGCTATAGTAGCATTTTTGTTATATTTTTCAATGAATACAGTTTGAAAGCTTCAGCCTGCACATTAGATCCATGATCTTGAGTTGCTAAAACAAGAATATCATAACATGATGCAATGCTGTACTTCAAAAATGCCAAGTGTATCCATGAGACTAACTGAAAGATCCAAATGAGAAAGAAGAAATTGACGTCATTGAGAATTTCTTAAGCTTACTGGCAGTACCTATTTATAAAGTTTGCTTTTGTTTTAAATATCCCGAGGGAATAGACCAGCTTGACAATCTGAAAATAAATGTAAAAAAATCAGAGCTCTCAGACAAATATTGTGTCCCTAGCAAGGGACACACTGAGGGAATGCTATAACTGGGAGAAGTAAGACACAGGACTCAGCTTTCCCATTTAAAGCCAGTGAGACAACTGACAACACTGTTAAAATGTGGGGGGAAATGAACCCTGTATTCTTGTAATTATTTGTGAAACTCATGGATGTAGTGAATTTGCTTGCATACTTTATATTTATACCATTTTATATGTACCCACCTCTCATCCATAGGCAATACATTGCCAATAATGTACAGACTTGGCCTTCTTGCTATGAAGTTTGTGGACCCTGTCATTTAGAAAGACAAAAGCAAAATCAAGGAGTACAAAACAATGGGAAGCTCTTTGTTTTATTCTTTCTTTCTTTCTTTCTTTCTTTCTTTCTTTCTTTCTTTCTTTCTTTCTTTCTTTCTCTCTCTCTCTCTCTCTCTCTCTCTCTCTCTCTCTCTCTCTCTCTCTCTCTCTCTTCTTTCTTCCTTTTCTTTTCTTTTTCTTTTCTTTTCTCTTTCTTTCTTTCTTTCTTTCTTTCTTTCTTTCTTTCTTTCTTTCTTTCTTTCTTTCTTTCTTTCTTTCTTTCTTTCTTTCTTCCTTCCTTCCTTCCTTCCTTCCTTCCTTCCTTCCTTCCTTCCTTCCTTCCTTCCTTCCTTCCTTCCTTCCTTCCTTCCTTCCTTCCTTCCTTTCTTTCTTTCTTTCTTTCTTTCTTTCTTTCTTTCTTTCTTTCTTTCTTTCTCTCTTCTTTCTTTTCTTTCTTTCTTTCTCTCAAACCCTGTGCAAGCTCCCTTGGAAAGAATAGAAGTTGAAGTTCAGGAGGGATAGCTAAGGTTCTTCCTCCCTGTTGGATTGGCACTGGACCATCAGTGCTCTGCAGAATAGTGATTCAGGATCTCATTAACTTGGGAAGCCCCTTCAACCATATTTCTTGCTGAAGAGGAACAATGGACAGTATTATGGTAAAGATTCTGCTGAGGACCGGATTAAAGGAACCATTTCCATTTTAATCAAGTGACTCCCAAATTGATTTGATCAGGGATCCCTTTTTATGCATTAAAACCTTTGCACACTAGGATATTTTTATTTTATTTATTTATTATTTATTTTTTAAAATATATTTATATTGATTTCAGAGAGGGAGAGAGAGATAGAAACATCAATGATGAGAGAGTCATTGATTGGCTGCCTCCTGCACGCCCCCTACTGAGGTTTAAGTCCTCAGCCGGGGCATGTGTCCTCAGAGGGAATTGAACCTGGGACCCTTCAGTCTTCAGTCCGACTCTCTATCCACTGAGCCAAAGCAGCTAGAGCAGGACATTTTTACTTAATCCAAATTTGAATTTGTCCTCAGTATTATGATCCAGGGACTGGCAGCATCAGCATCATCCAGGGCTTGGGCCCAGACCTACTGAATCAGAACTTGCATTTCAACAAGTGGTGCATAGGCAAGCTCAAATTTGAGAAGCACATATCTAGTATTCATATTAATTTACAGCTTCACTTCCATGAAGTTAGGGGCCTGTGGAGAAATTATCTCATGCACAGAATTTAAATAATTTGGGAACTGCAGGGAAGTAGTTGAACCCAAGTAGTGTCTGCATGTGCCTCCTCTCTAGTTTCTATGATGCTGGGAGTTGTTTTCAGAGTCCTCAGTGAGCCCCTGCAACCTGCTCCATGTACTTAGTTACTTTTGAGTGACGAACCTCAAGATTCAGTAGACAAACAGCAGACAAGCAGCAGACAGATGAGCCTGTGCCATGGCCCAGGTAGTGTCAGCTGGTGGAGTTTTCAAAGCAGATGTATTTAACAGAAATCAGAGCATGACTAACACTTCAAGAAGAGGATTTGCATGTGCACAAAAAGGGCAGGGCGGTACAGAATTACAGCTTACTCTCAAAAATTGTGATTGATTCTACAGCTTTCAAATATGATTATTGGTTTGTTCTGACAGGTGAAACATTTACGAGAAATTGACACACTGCTCATGTGCAAAATGTCCACAGATGTAGCTCTATCAGCAACAACTAAAATGCATACAATTGACTGAGAAGGGGCAGAAAGGGACCTTCTGGGATGATGGAAATGGTCTTTATCTTGATAAAAGTTACATGAATATAGGTACTTGTCAGCTTCAGTGAATTGTTTGCTTAAGATCTATTATACTTCAATAAAAATGTTAAATGCTTTATCCTGTAAAAATTGAGTACAGTTGATATTAGATGCAGCAATGTGGTCTCTCAGGGATACTTTGATGAAAACATGCATTTGGAAATGCCCTTCACTTGGTATGTGGAAAGTATTTTATCAGCGGTCATAGCCATGTGCATTGTGTTGGCTGGTTAGCATTGACCTCATAGGCAGGCCAATCAGTGATGCCAATATTCCAGAGAAACTGTGCAGAGCGGGTGCAATTCTGGCTCTAGTCTGCCCACAATCCAGGCCATGTGACTTAACCTTTCTTAGTTTTTTTATCTGAAAAATTGCAATAATAAAAATATTTTCTTTGTTGAGGTCTTTTGAAGACTGACTGATTTAGATAAGTAAAGTAGCTCCAATAAAGTAGCTACAACCACCATTGCTATCAGCTTAGCCAGTTTTATTTCCTTAATCACACTTATCTTTATTTAAAATGATCTTATTGTAATTGTTTTGCATGTTCCTTGTCAGTTACACACCCACCTACTTATGAGCCCCAAGATATAAGGAAATGTCCTGTTTCCCTCATCACTGTCCACCCCACCACTACACTAGTAAATGATCAATAATATATTGAGTGAATGAATAAATCAACAAAGTTTATTTTTATTATTTTCAAAAATCCTCACTCTAGCATATGTTTATCGATTTTTAGAGAGAGAGAGATAGAGAGAAAAACATCAATGTGAGAGAGAAACATTGACGATTGCCTCCCATATGTCCTCCATCTGGGGATGGAACCCAAAACGTAGGTATTTGCCCTGATTGGGAATCAAACCAGCAACCTTTCAGTGCATGGGACAATGCTCCAACCAACTGAGCCACCCGGCCAGTGATAAATGGACAGAGTTTAAAGATAATCAGTTCTTCAAGAAGTGAATCCTGAGATATAATCTCATTTTCTTAACTACTAAGTAAATTATTATGTACCTATCATTTGCACTTAATGGTAACGAAAAAGCTTACTGGAGCTAAGGTGTCTAGTATGCTAGGATCAAGAAAGTCCCTTGAATACTGAGAAAGCATCGGTAATTAGAAAATCCAAGAGATGAGCATTTCCATGTAGAGGGAACTGCCACTGCAAAACCCCAAGAATCAAATTGTCTGTAGCATGTCCCAGAAGCCTGGGAAGGCGCATATAGCAACATCATCACTAAGATTTTACTTGTCTCCAAAGAATCAAAAACTTATGTTTTTTAAAATACCTGAAAGTTTAGCTAAGAACTTTATTATACCATCGCATTATCCTAGATTTGCCTATTTTCCCTTCTGCTGACATGAAGCAATTTGTATTACGATTGGGAGTAAAGCCAAGTTACCAACAGAAAAGTTTTGACCTTCAAATTTGGCAAATGCTTTATTTCCATTAACTCCTGCACCTGGCTGCAAACTCTAAGAGGTGGGAACTTAATTACATTCATCTCTGTGTCTCTTAGAAGCTTTCCAGAGTACTTTGCATTTAACAAGCACAATTAATGTATAATCCAGTCAAATGAATTGAATTTGAAAATGTAGAACACATTCTCAGCATCTCCAGGCCCAGGAGTTAAAGAAAGGCTTAATGTTTTACTAAGGCTGATGGTTGGAAGGACAGGAGGGTCACCCACGTAGAATGGCAATGGAGCCCACTACTTATATCTCACAGTTTTCTTATTGACCTTGCTTGGCCTGCAGTTTATTGCCTTGTCCCCCAAAGCCACCACCATGTATTAATGAATAATGGATTTGCTTCCAGTGTCATGAGTTACAAGATAAGCTGCTGCGACGAGAGTTTACAACATGGCAAAATGCGTTGTGGTGAAGATTCATGTTGGAGTCATAGGACAGAAATAAAATGTTCATTTTTGAGACGCTCAGATGACATACATTTACATTCTAATAACAACAGGGTATTCAATGACGCAGTAAGTATTTATTATTTTGTTGAGACTAACATTCTCTGATTCCCACCATGCAGCTCTGTTTTAATACAGAGGGGCTCATTTTATTATTTGCAAAACTTTTTAGTGGAAAGTATTTGACAGATCAAATGAGTGTCACTTTCTTTCAGTTATCTCCCATGACCCGCACTTCTGAATTTTTTCTAACATAAGGATACATTAGCCCTCTGGGCTGCCTTCTGTCTTCCCAAACATCATTTCCACAGCCTGAATTGAGCAAAAATGGTCCAGCATTTAGCAGAATGGTTCCATGTCAACACTTATCTATGCCAAGAGACCCAGCAATTCATCTGGAACAGTGCTTCTCAAACTGCAATATGCAGCCCTAGCTGGCTTGGCTCAATGGATAGAGTGTCGGCCTGTGGACTGAAGGGTCCCAGGTTCGATTCTGGTCAAGAGCACATGCCCGGGTTCTGGACTCGATCCCCAGTGGCAGGGGGGCGGGGAGGGTGCAGGAGGCAGCCAATCAATTGTTCTCTCTCATCATTGATGTGTCTATCTCTCCCTCTTCCTTCATCTATGAAATCAATAAAAAATATATATATTTAAAAAAAACACCAAAACTACAATATGCATCCAGATACCCTGGAACCTTTTTAAAAAATATCTTTATTGTTAAAAGTATTACAGATGCCACCTTCATCTCCCTCATTGACCCCTTCCACCTGGTTCCTGCTCTTCCCCCCTGCCCCGGCCTTCACCGTACTATTGTCTGTGTCCATGGGTTATGCATATATACATACTAGAGGCCCAGTGCACGACCTTCACACACTGCGAGGGGGGGGGGATCCCTCAGCCTAGCCTGTGCCCTTCCGCAGTCCAGGAGTCCTCGGGGGATGTCCAACTGATGGCTTAGGCCCATTCCCTGTGGGGAGCGGGCTTAAGCTGCATCGAACAGCCTTAGTGCTGCCAGCTTGTGGCTGAGCCACGCTCCCCCTGTGGGAGTGCACTGGCCACCAGGGGGCAGCTCCTGCATTGAGCGCCTGTCCCTGGTGGTCAATGCACGTCATAGGGACTGGTCTTTCCACCGTTTGGTTGATTTGAATATTACCCTTTTATTATATAGGATAAGTTCTGCCTCTGAGATTTGACAGTCTGTTCCATGCATCTGTGTCTTTGGATCTATTTTGTTTGCCAGTTTATTTTGTTCATGAGATTTCACATATAAGTGAGATCATGTGAAACTTATCTTTCTCTGACTGGCTTATTTAGTTTAGTGTAATGCTCTCCAGGTCCCTCCATGCTGTCTCAAAGGGTAAGAGATCCTTCTTTTTTTATAGCTTCATAGTGTTCCAGCTCTGATTCAACAGTTCTGGGTGAGACCTGAAATTATGCATCTCTAACAAGGCCCCAGGTGATGCCATGGGCCACACTCTTGAGTAGAAATGTATTTGTCTTCTGGAAATGAATTCCCTTTTGTTTTTTTTTTCTGTTTTCTTTGTTTTAAAGAAATCTTTCCATTCTTAAAACATAATTTCATTGAACCTATAGATTGCATCAGGTAGTATGGACATTTTAATGATATTGATTCTACCAGTCTAATGAACAAAATAAACTGATGAATAACATAGAACCAGAGACATAGAAGCATGGAATAGACTGATGAATTTTAGAGGGAAGGTGGGAAAGGGGGTTGGGAGGGGAGTGATTAACTGGGGAACTTAATAGGCACATATGCATAACCCAGGGACACAGACAATAGGGTGGGAAGTCCTGGAAGGGGTGAGTGCAGGGAGGAGGGGTCAATGGGAAAACAAAAAACAAAAAACAGGACATCTGTAATACTTTCAACAATAAAAATAAATTTTAAAAAATAATTGCATATCCTTTGCCTCTGAAATGAATGGATATAAACCTGCTAGACTTGTATCCCACAGTGACCGCAGCAGTGCCCACTATAGTTGAGGCCTTATTTCTGGATTTTCCCTTGCAGCGAGTCGGCACGTTATGCGTACACTGCATTCAATTTTAGGGGTGAAACGTTTTTGAAACTTTCTTCCAGAGAGGGAGATTGTGTGCTGTTTTTAAAACTTCTTCCTAATTTCTCGGGTATCGTACAGCAGGCAGTGGGGAGACCTACTTCAGCTCACCCCTGGTGCACTTCAAGCTCTATGGCGATGCTGCTCAGGCACCATCGTCAGCAGATCCTGCTTTTATGTGACGTTGACGTTGAAAGGACCTCGGGAAGCACTGCTTCATTTCTGTCTGAAAAAGCCAGGGACTCGCTGACAGTGTGATTTCTCTCCCTGAAACGTGGAAGGATAATTGGCGAAAAATGAAACATAGCACAGTGATCCTTCTTCACTGGGGGCCAAGGCCATGAGCAATGTGGTACTTTTACTCTCAGTAGTTCCTGGACACGGCCTAAAATAAATCATAACCCTAAGGGAGGAAAAGTTCTATTTCTTTCTAGGGGTATTTGAGAAAATGGGAAATCCATTACAATTTGATTTTCACTTCATTCATGGACAACCAAACTAGCCAACTAGTTTTGTTTACTTCCTTGCACACACGTGTGTGTGCATAGGGGCGCGCGCGTACACACACACACACACGCACCCCTTTGAAGTTCAGAATAAAAAATTGATGAGCAAAATAGAATTTAAATCTAAGCCCTTCTTTTTCAGTATAATCTCTAAACCCTCATGTAGGCTAAGAAGTTCAGACTCAGCGATAAAAAATGAACTAGATGAGAATGAAAAAGAGCCCAAAAGGAGAAGATTATTGGAACAAGATAATTTTAGTAATATGAAGACTGGGAATCTGGCCATACCCAGGTTTGTAGTTTAGATTCCTGGAAGACAAAAGTCCATTTTTCATTCCCAAGCAGAGTCTAAATGGAAACCTGGCTTCTGAGCATTGGCAGATTTAAACCTTGAATTTTGATTCTCTAAGCAGATTGATCTTAACTAAATTGGAAAATTCAGGGGTCAGATGGTGCTTGAATGGAGGGTAGGATTGCACATGGAGCTGTTGGGTGAGGGAGACAGTTAAAAAGACTGTGTTTGAATAAACCTGGAGACAGAGGATAAACCAAGAGTGAGCCAGACAATTCAGAATCTCCTAAGCTAAAGCTTCCATGACCTGAGCCTTAAAACAGATTCTGAGGACAATTCTAAGGTGTATTTTTCTTGTGGCTATGTTTAGATTTTTTTTAAAAAGAAAATTGAATAGAAAAGTATATAGTGTCAATAGAATGGGCACAATTATTCACTTCTGCATTTTCCATCACATAAAACCACTATTAAATGCAATGTCATCCCAGGAATTGTGAAGAAATAAGTGTGACAGCTCAAGTAAGAAAGCACCTTGTTGTTTAAAATGAGTTCAGATATCAGGAAGCCGGTAATGCAGACTCAGGTAGCACAGACTGTCTCTGGGATATGATGGGAAACAAAAAAGATATCAGAAGTTAGGAGCTTCTGTGACTTCCTGTACAGCTTTGTCAAATACTTCTCAGGAACCTTAGTATGGAGGGGAGAAAAAGTTTCGATGCTATCCCATGGCAAATAATAGGGAGCTTACTGTGGATAGTGGATTAGTGAGTGATTCGGTGTCCATTGATGCTTCCTAAAATAGGGGCTTCTTAAAAGCCTCTGGGAATCCAATATGAGGCCCAGAAAGAGAAAGACAGTTCCCAGAGTCCACCCAAGCACTGGATATGGCTCCCTTTACTTGCTTATGTCTTATCCCCTTCTACCCTGGAGTCATGCTGCAGGTAGGAGAGACCTGGTCACAGCTTTTTGCCCATGTTGGACATTTTTGGCACATGTCAGGGCCACCAGAGTGGCTGCCACATGTACCTCCTCATTGGAATTTGATTTCTAGAGTAGGAACAACTAGCTTGGATTTCATAAATAATTTATTTAACTCTTTGGTAATTAAATGCAATAAGTCATGGTGGGAAGACAAGAGAATTCTCTAGTAGATCTTTTGAACATGAGCTCATATATTTAGTGTCATTGTGGCTAAGGTGATAAAATGACATTATCAGGGTTTTTCAGGTGGGCACCCATTTGTGGGTGATGAATTCAACTTGTGGATTGGGACTTACAACTAAAAAATGAAATAGAATATGATAGAGACGAGTACAATACAATACCAAATGAATGTATCACTGCTAATGGAGTTAAATGTTGGTTTGTGAAATGCATGTTTCAGTTATATACACATGTATGTATGAATGTGCTGAGTGATGATTCAAAGTGCATTTCTACTGAGGGACAGGATCAGAAAATGTAAAACCACTGATCAACATCAGAGTATTTCTGTTCAGAAGAGTCTTAAGTGAACAGTTTGAGGATTTACTTTGCACAGGCATTTTAATCCTTTCAACCTCCAATTGAAGTAGGTATTATGTTTTACTGTGTTTATGTATTAACCCTCAATAGCTTCAAAAGGTGAATTAACTAACTTGAGCCTTCCCTGTTGCTTGTAAATGTCAAAAGCTGAATTTGACCATGGATCTGCTTTAGCCATAATAAGTATGTATGTTTGTCAGAGTTCAAAGTCAGGCAACAGAAGGCCAGGTAATCAGCAAAGACTTAGGAGATAGGGGAAAGGCTGCAGGTGGAGAAAGTAGAAATTTAACTAATCTTTTTCCATTGTTTATTCTTATTGATTTGAACTATAAAAAGAGTTTATAGTACATTATTATCATATATTATGTATTAATATGTAATAATATTGATTATATATATATGTGTGTATATATATATATATATATATATATATATATATCTATATACACACATATATATATATATATATATAAAGTCTAAGTGACTGTTACAACCGGATGACCAGCTGGTAGCTATGACATGCACTGACCACCAGGGGACAGACGCTCAATGCAGGAGCTGACTCCTGGTGGTCAGTGTGCTCCCACAGCCAACCTCCCACAGCTGGCCAACCTCCCACGGTCCCTCCCCTGGCCAGCCGGGTGGTTAGTGCACTCCCACAGTCAACCTCTCATGGCTGGGCAACCTCCTTTGGTCCCTCCCCCTGGCTGGCCATCCCCAATTGGCCCAGATCAGGACTGCATGAGCGGGCCCCGATCAGCCTCGATCACTGGCCAGGCCTAGGGACCCCACCCATGCACGAATTTGTGCACCGGGTCTCTAGTACATTAATAAAGTTATATTGCTCTCTGTTTCAGTTAATTCTAAGCTCCATATGAGGTAGAAAAGAAAACAAAAAATGACAGGGCTTCAAGATGTTCTATGTGAATGAACAAAACCTCTACATTTAACATCAAGAGGCTATTTTCACTGTCCCTGGTGGACATGAGGTCTAGATAATGAATACAAATGAAATAGCCAAGTTATAATAGAAGGATGGTTACTTGAATGGAAAATTCACCCTTTAAGTGTTTTGAAACAGAAACAGAAGAGAAGCAGAGGGAAAGGAAGAAGGGAAGAAGAATTATTTCCAATAAAATGCAACATGTGATTTTTAAATTCTATAAATTATTTCTTGATAATTTTTTTGTGGCAAAACTTACCAAGAAATAATTTATATAACTTAGTACATATATTATGTTAATATATAATGATGTTGATTTAATATTAATAATAAATACATTTATAAAGTTATATTGCTATCTGTTTCAATTAATTCTAAGTTCCATATGACATAGAAAAGAAAACCAAAAACAAAAACAAAAAAACTACCCAGCTTCAACCAGGTTTGTGGTTTTCAGAGGTTTTAGGATTTCCAATTAGGGTTTGTAGACCAGTATTTAGTAAGTACAGGGCTTGGGGACTTGAGCATTCATTCTGAGAGTCCACATCTCTAGGTTTCTTTTTGAGTAAGCACATTCTACACATCGGTGTAAAGTTCTTTGGGTACTTAGTAATGTCAATGGAGATTACATTGAAGTCTGAATTTTCATGTGAGGGTCTTGGAAAGAACAAATATTAGCTGAAATTTAATTTAAAAATTTGAGTTGGAAGAGTGTGGATGCTATATTAGTCTGCTTGGGCTGCCATAACAAAGTATCATAGACTGAGTGGCTCAGACAACAGAAATTTATTTCTCACAGTTCTGGAGGCTGGGAAGTCTAAGATCAAGGTACCAGCAAGGAAATTTGCTTCCTTTGGCTTGTAGACTGCTGCCATGTTCCTGTGTGTGCACATTTGACCTCTCCTTTCTGTGCCAGAGGGGAGAGAGGAGCAGAGACAGACAAAACTCTAGGTATCCTTTCTTTAAAAGTCACTAATATTATCATATCAGGACCCCACCCTTAAGACTATTCGATTTTAATTGCCTCCTTATAGGCCCTATCTCCAAATATGGTCACCTTGGGAGTTAGGGCTGCAACTTATGATCTTGGCAGTGGGAGACACAATTCAGTTCAGAGCAGATGCTAAAATTCAGAACTGACTTTCACTGCTTTACCAGGTGATAAGATGCTATGGTTTGTGGCAGGTGTTTTTTAAACTCTATTTTATTTCAATTGGATGTTTGTTTATTTTCTTAGAAACAAACATCAAATGTGTTTGATGTTCCCACGTGATCAAAGAGACAGGCACCTAGCAGTGGCATTTGAAGTTGCCAACATTGGATCTTTGCTCTATTGATCCTAGTTGTCAGCAAAACAAGGAAGAGAGATGTCACTCATCCATGTAAATTCACAGCTCAGAGGTACAGAAATTCAGCTGGCATGGAAAGCATCTCCTGTCCTGAGTTACATTTAGCAGTGACCCCCCTACACCTGGATGATTTGTTCAGGTGGTGTCCATGGGGACAAGAAGGTGTGACCCCCTCTGGCTTTGTTATCTGTAGATCTCCCCTTCACACATTCTCCGGCCCTGGCTAGAACCAGTTTCCTAGAGTGAACAGTTTCAGCATCATGGGCATAATCCCTCAGGTTAACCAATCTTCTAATTAGGCCCAAGAAGGTATATTAATACAGTTAGCTTTAGGGAGGACAGTTACAACAGGAAAACAGTTTCTTACACCATCCTGTCCTTTTTCTGTTAGTTGATCAGGAGAGAAAGCCTCAGACCTCAGAATCAGGAATATAGTTGTAAATATCTGGGAAATCAACTTCCTAGTAACTGGGGAGCAAGAATGGATTGTAGAAAAATCTCTGGGAAATTGTTAATGGAGTGATGAAGTTATTAATATGGTCATCTTGATTGGTAGCATGGAAAGCATTTTGCCATGTTTTCTGAAGATCTCCTGTAATGAGGGGAGCTATGAATTGCTAGGTTAAGTGCAGGCTGTGAAGTGAAATTGCTGGTGTCATATTTCATTTCCATGACTTTTCCCAGGTTCCCTAATTGTCTGTGCCTCAGTTTCCTGAGCTATAAATGGAAGTAATAAAAGCAGTTGCCTCACAGGATTGTTGCAAGGATTAAGTGAAAAATACATAAGGAATGTAAACGGGAAGCTGGCACCAAGCGAGTGTTCAGAAAATGATGGGGACTGTCACCACCACCACCACCACCATCATCATCATCATCGTGATAAATTTGTTTGATTAGATGATAATGGTTGTATCTATCTGACAGTGTTCCACTGCTAATTGCCCTGGGAGTGATACAAATGGAATCTGTTTGTATGTGGATGCTGAAAGTTTTTAATTCTAACAGTATGACATCTACAGTACTCATGGATAGCACTAGGGGTTAAGCTATTTCTCCGGAAAAATTCTACACTTTTTTCTATTGAAAAAGCATGAATTAGTCAACCCATTGTATATTTTTTTGTCTTTATTACTGGAAAATTATAAGATGATTTTCAATCACAGTGACTATTAGTTCCTGTGACTAACATGTTTCTTTCCCCTTCTTATGAATTTGACTTTCTATTCTTAAGCTAAAAAAGCATAACAGGTATGTTTGTGCATTTTTAGAATGAAGCAGGAAGTTCATTGACAATTGTTTAATTCTTGTAGTCATTCCAGTTAATGTCTACACTTTTTCTGGAATTTAAACATTTTTGAAAGCATGGTCTATATCATATTATATTTAATTTTTTATTAATATAAAATTTTATAGAATGCCTAAATATTTCCAACACACTACACCAGTGGTTCTCAACCTTCTGGCCCTTTATATACAGTTCCTCATGTTGTGACCCAACCATAAAATTATTTTTGTTGCTACTTCATAACTGTAATGTTGCTACTGTTATGAATCGTAGTGTAAATATCTGATATGCAGGATGGTCTTAGGCGACCCCTGTGAAAGGGTCGAAAGGGTCGTTTGACTGCCAAAGGGGTCACAACCCACAGGTTGAGAACAGCTGCACTAGACACTAAGGTTTCCCATTTAAATAAGATCTGGTCTCTATCTTTGATGGTCTGAGCATATAGCAGAGACACAATTATAAACTAATAATAATAATCTAGTATGTATAAAACATGTAAGATCAGGAGGATGGAAATTTCTTTCTGTCTTATTCACTGCTTTATTCCTACTCCAAACACAGTGCCTGGAACAGATTAGATGCTCAATTAATATTTCCTCAATAAATTATTAATACTGGCATTTTATATATATATTAAAATATCACAACTAATATTTACTGAACTCATCAATAGGTCAAGCACTATACTGAGTTTTTCAAGGACACTATGAATTTGAAACAGTTATCAACACTAATAAAAGAGAAAAATGGTAATTGGCGTACGAGCTACCCTTTTCATTGGCTAATCAGGGCTATATGCAAATTAACTGCCAACTAAGGTTGGCAGTTAACTGCCAACAAGATGGTGGTTAATTTGCATATGTAGGCACAATGCAGGGAGGCGAAAGGGAAAGCAGGAAGAAGCCCCCTGCCACTGACAGTGATTGGAAACCCAGGGGGGAGCTAAGAGCTGGGGAGCAGGGCAAAGGCGGCCCTGGGGCCGCCTTTGCCCTGCCCCCCAGCCATGATCAGAGAATCAGGCGCCTTTTCCGCCCTGGCCAGTGATAGCAGGAAGTAGGGGTGGAGCCAGCTATGGGAGCTGGGCACGGTCGAAGCTGGCAGTCCCAGGAGCTAGGGGTCCCTTGCCTGGGCCTAAAGCGAAGCCCACGATCGTGGGGCCACTGCAGCTGCGGGTCCCCGCTGCCCGGGCCGGACGCCTCAGCCAGAGGCGTCAGGCCTGGGCAAAGGGCCGATCCTGCGATTGGAGGGTGATGGGGATCAATGCCTGAGGGCTCCCAGTATGTGAGAGGGGGCAGGCTGGGCTGAGGGACACTCCCCCCCCCCCCCGCCACCCAGTGCACGAATTTCGTGCACCGGGCCCCTAGTTAATGTTATAAACAGAAGTGAGCACTGAGATCCAGAGAGCTTACATAATTTTCCCATGGTCACAACTAGTAAGAGACAGAGACCCTTGACCAATATCTCAACCCAATACACTGTCTACCCTAATATCACAGGGGTGCAGGGATAGTTCCCCCACTTCATAGATAATGAAACTGAGATTTCCTAGGGCAAGGCCAGCTTAGTGGGAGGCATATTCAAACTGGTGCTCTCAGAACGTGAAAGTACGTATACTCTTTTCACTATGGCACTCAGCTTCTTAGGCATATAGATGTTATATAGAAGTCTATACACATTGTACTGGGACCTTGCCCTGTAGCCAAGTCCACGATTCCATGACATATAACATGCTTCATCATAAATAGTAAATAAATAATATAATCACAAATATATATATATATATATATATATATATATATATATATATATATGGATATATTTCATACATTTTATCTATTTATAAATATACATGAATATATAAATAATCACACATAAATGTGTTTTATGCACATTATATATTTATAAATGTTTTTACTTCTTATATTTAAACTAGAGGCCCGGTGCACAAATTCGTGTACCAGTGGGGTTCTTCGGCCTGGCCTGTGAGATCGGGCTGAAACTGGCTCTCTGACATCCCCTGAGGGGTCCCGGATTGCGAGAGGGTGCAAGCCAGGCCAAGGTACCCCACTGGTGCACGATCAGGGCTGGAGAGGGATGCAGGAGGTTGGCCAGCCAGGGAGGGACCGCAGGAGGGCTCCAGTGTGTGTCTGGCCTGTCAGGCTCAGCCCCAATCTGTCAGACCCCAGCAGCAAGCTAACCTACCGGTAAGAGTATCTACCCCCTGGTGGTCAGTGCACGTCATAGCAAGCAGTTGAGCGGCCTTAGCATATCATTAGCATATTACGCTTTGATTGGTTGAACGGACAACCAGACGGCCTGACACTTAGCATATTAGGCTTTTATTATATAGGATATTTATATCATTATTTTATTTTATATACTTTATATGTATACATTTTTTATTTTGAATGTTTTATATATTTGTACATTATTTCACATAGGTATATTTTTGGTAATTATGTATCAATTATAAGAGATGTTTCTAATTAACTGGCAAATGGTATCTCCTGTAAGGGTTCTGGGGCAATGGATGTCCATGTGTAACCTAAGTAATTTTGGCAACCTAGTTTACATCATACAATTCCAGATGGAATAAATATCTAAAACCCTGAGGCAAGTCGAAAGTTACCAGAATATGTGAAACGTGCTTTTTATAACTGTGGCGTGGGAGAAGACATTCCTAGACCTGATATAAAACCCACAAACCAGAAAGATAAACATAGGCGTTTTGTCAGCTTACCACTCTTAAATGTCTGACTGGCAAAACACACAATGAAGAGACAAATGTAAAAGAGAAGTTACAGTTTGTAAGTGAACACCAGATAATAAGAAAGGAATAAAATATAATGCCATTACTAACACACAAATGGCTCCTGGGAATCTATAAGGAAAGGAGGTTCTCAGGCATCTCGATGCCAGCATCTGGTGCTCCTTAGTCACCTGGCCCCTGGATGAAGGAAGCCAAGCATGCTGCTCTTCCTTGGCGATTCGGAGCACTCCTCGCCTTGCTGTGCCTTCTGGGCACTGCCTGTGTGCTCCTGATTGTTGAAGTGGGAAGAAGCGGGAGTCAGGAACCTGTCCCTAGAAGGCCATCTTCTCTGTAGTTATTTCTAAGCATCTCTTGAGAGCCTTCTACACTATAACATCCTCTTCATCTACCTATATATCCCCTGTGCTTCGCACAGAGTGGGCACTCAGTAAATATTCTGGCAAGAGTAAGCAAATGATTTAATAGTCAACAAAGAGCAGATTGCTGACTCTCAATCTTTCCCATCCACAGGGTTCAGGGCCAATGGCTGAAGTAGTTGGAGTAAAGACGCCAACCTTTGAGACAGCCAGTGGGCATTAGCACACTGAAGCTTTGCTTATGACTGAGAAATTCTTTCATTGGCTCCTTTTCAAACACTACCTAAAATAGAAACCTCTCTTTTTAAAGGCTTCAAAAGATGACAGGATGTGTTTTCTCCTGAAATCCATAAATACAAATAGCATATACTGTCAATATTTCATAAGAAAAGCTAAGCTACAGAAATACTCAGACACTTAACCAAGAGAGCTAGATTTTCTATTAAAGGTTTTGAAGGCTTAGATGGCTTATACTCTTTAGAACACATCACAAACAGGCATTTATAAATCTTTAAAATTATGTGATATTTGGATATTGAGTTTGTGACATTTAGATATTTAGATAGATATTTAGATGGTATGTGGATAGCAGGTATGCAAAAAAAAACTTGGATATTTTCTAATATGCTTCTACTATGTTTTCTGTCTTATGTTTAATTTTTTCCCCTTATTTTGGCTTATTCTCCCTGGATTATTGGCCATTTTTACAGGTATAAAAATTCCTCTTAACATGTGCCAAAGTTCCTAAATTTTTAAAAATGTCCTTTAAATATTATGATCTCTACTTTTTTATTTTATTTTATTTAACAATATTTTAAAGATCCTCAGAGTTAGTTTTGGGTTCATATGTGTTATCTTATTAAGTGTATAGAAATGAGTCTTTCAAAAGATTCTTAGTTCCAAAGAATCTTGAACTGAAGGAATTATAAGAATCCTTAATCTGAGAATTTCACATATTCAGAACTTCTTTCATAAGAGCATTTGAAATGTAAGCTGATCACATTAAGGTCTCCATGAAATGGACTGATTTAAGGTTGTTGTGTTTGGACAGAAATACCTTCTAACTTGAGAGGCAGCAATCAATCATCGGCTGGAAAACATATATCTAAGGTTGGAAAATCATTTCAATGGACTCCAATATTCTGATGGTAAAAAAAGGTTTAAATATTTATGGATTTCATGGCTAATATTGATACAGGTGATGGGAAATAAGGATATATTCGTTTTCTTGTTCATTGAGCATATATTGTTAGCTCTACAGAATTTGAGTGAGAATTTACCCATGTGATTTTATTTAATAAAAAATATAAATCAAGAATTTCATGGTTATAGTTGAAATTTAGGTGAAAGTATCAAGCATGATAACAAAGGCCATCTGCCAAAGGCTTCATGAATATGATATGAATTTTTGAAAGGTAGAGTGATTTGCTACAAGAGAGCATTGCTTTTCATTCATTTCCCATTCAAGGTTTTTGACACCTTGAAATTTACTAGTTGCAAGATAATCTGATCACAAAATAAGAAATTTGATCATTGTAATTCAAACTCATGGCAAAGGATATAATAAATACTACTTATTCTGGAGGTTTGCTGAGTGACTTAATATTTATCCAAATACAGTTGGGTTTGCATGAACACTGGGGACTGAGTGAAACATTGTTTGTTTACTAATGAACCAGGCAGATATGAAATGAGCAGTGACTGGCCACAACAGAAGACATTTCTGAATTATTCATGCTTCCAGTAGAAATAATAATTCCTATGGGGAGATGGGGAGGGTGAAGGGAAAGGATTTTTTTCAAATCTTCATTAGGAATGATGACCATCCAGCCTGGCTTGTTCAACTATGAAGCTCTTTGTATTGGAATATTTCCTTAAACCATTTTAAATATCAATCCAGAAGGATTAACAGAGCAACAACAAAAAGGCACCTTATCATAGTACTGTAGCATAATTAATATAAAGGAGCATTGTATTAAGATAAATGAATATAGGAAACAAGGATTTGGTTTTCAAGAAGTATACTTTGTTCTAGTTCTGATTTCAGATAAAAGCAGAAACACTGAATATAATTGAATCCAGAATATTTGTAGAAATAAAGTAACTACTCTTTATTTGTGTGTGAGCGCATGAGTGTGCCTTTATATGTGTGTGTGTGCGTGTGTGTGTGTGTGTATGTGTGTACAAGATATAGTAGAATGATTCTGTAGTCATTTCTTATGTTTATTTTGAAAAGTTTCTAGAGGAAAAAAATGTGTTTTTAGTACATAATTTTTCCTCTTTGCCTTTTACAGAATTTTCCTGTTTCTTTTTTTAAATTTAAAGCCCAGTTCAATGAATATCTATATTAAAAGTTTAGTGAAAGCCCCAAACCAAAATCATCTTTTACAAGTAATTCAAATGGATTTTTCTTAACATAAATTATTAAGACTTACAGAACTATTTATTCAATTCTTCTTCATGTTATTGGTGAAACCCAGGAGATTGAAATCCTGTTGCCATGCTGCATAAATCAGTGAAACAGCCATGCCTGCAAAACCAAGCATGCTGGGATAATACTATTTAATTAGGAAAAAGCTGCTGAGTTGCCTTGATTCTCCCGAACACTAGTGCATCTCAGAAAATCTCAGCAAAGTCCAGTTTTCTGGAGAGTAGAAAAGTTGCAGTTTACATATTGAGTTATTATGATGTTTACTGCAAATAGCACTTGACTAGGGGTTCTGAACTTGGAATATATTTTTCTCAAAAGTACAATTATTGGCTGGTATGGAAGCTGCCAGTTTCTCCATTTTGGTGGTATGAGACCCCTGATTTCTATGTGGTAATGGAAGAGTATACCATTCAATATCAATTTAAAAAAAATAATTTTTACCAAGTTGAAAAGGAAATTGGCAGGGAGCCTATTGATGATTATCCAAACTGGAGAAGAGATAGTTGCTCATTTTCTCTATTTGCTATCTCCCTCCAAATCCCACCCCCATCCAGTCTCCATCATTGTCTTATCTGCTCTGTACCCTAAGAAGGTAGGCCAATGGACAGTTTGGGTGTGGCCAATGGGAGGCACAGTTAGGCTCTTGGAGGGCAAGGGAGAAGGTATTTATCCCCTCTGCTTCAGCACCATACTTCTGGCAGTGGCTAACTATGACCCCACCTACAGCTCTCACCAGTTGCAGTAATTCTATTTTCATCACATCCCATCCTCATACTGTACCCCATCTCTTCAGGCCCAGGGCCAAGCGTAGCTCCCTGCAATGACTAATCAAATTCCCTTGTGGCTTCTCCAAACCTGCCCACACCTCTAAGGTCTCCCTTCATTAAAGTCTCATCACATAGTTTATCTAATTAAAAAATTTTTACCTGGGGTTTTAACTGACACAAGGATTTTAAGTCCTAGGTTTGGGAACACTCAAGAAAGACTATGGTGAGCATTAGGCATCAGCATGATGCGATTGCTTAGACAAGCACATTAGTATCTCTCTGTACAGTCATCTCCAATGAATGGGTGTTTATGATGGATTATATCTGTGTTTCATTCTTCCTCTCTAAGTTATTTTTATTAAGAAATCTTACGAAGTCATCATGGAAGATGTTTTCCAATTGTATTTGATGTATAATTTAGAGATATTGTTAATTTATTGAATAGTAACATCAAGACTCAAAGGTTTCATGATCGGGAGTCCTGGACATTTAACAGTGGCGTTTTTATTGATATTGCACACAAATTACAAATATGCATGTATGAATGTGCACTCATTGAGCGATTTCCTTTGATCAGAAATTCAGTGTGAGGTAACCTTGTGCTTTGGCTACTTTGAAATATTCCTTACAGTTTAGGCATCTTTCAAAGGAAACAAAGGCCAATAATACTCTGCACCAGCCAGGCCACACCTGGAGATGTGCTTCCAGTTTGGGGCACAGCCACGAGCAGGGAAACAACCAGGAGAGCTGTGGCCAAAGGCTTCCAAGCACAGGGTTTTGAGTGCGGGATTTTAGCAGCCAGGGTTTTGCTCCCAGCTGAGTACCTTGTGTTCCTCATCTCTGATGTCGGATCCTGAGACTTTGGGAGTATTCATTAATAGAATGTACTTAAAGAGTTACCCGGCACATTATAAATACACTGCAATCAATACTTAGAATACTTCTACTAATTACCAGGGTGTGACTGGTCTGGAAACCAGGTTCCACGAGCAACAGTCCAGGGAACTGGGGATGATTTAGTTTGTGGAGAGAAGATGTGCTGAGCAACAGCACAGGCTTCTTTAGAATGTGAAAGGTTGTCCAGTAGGAAGGGAATTGCCCTAGGACAGTGGTAGGCAAATTGCGGCTCGCGAGCCACATGTGGCTCTTTGGCCCCTTGAGTGTGGCTCTTCTACAAAATACTGACTTGTGCTCCTGGGCCACAAAGTTTCAATCGCACTGTACATGCGCGCCCGCACGTGGTATTTTGTGGAAGAGCCACACTCAAGGGGCCAAAGAGCCGCATGTGGCTCGCAAGCTGCAGTTTGCCGACCACTGCCCTAGGAAGTTAGAAGGAGACGCTTAATGAAAATTACAGGAAAATATAATTCGGCCCAACGTCAGAAATAACTTTTTGTTTCTCAATCTGTCCAGCCAGGGAACAGGCTAATGAGCAATGTCTTTTTGACTCATTTGTCAACATAAGCAGGGTAGTTACTGTGCAGAATATGCTTTTAGCAGGAACTCCTACAATGAGAGCTAGAGTGGATGGAGGAAGGGCAGGCAGAGGGGAAAGGTGACAACATGACCTTTAATTTCCCTTTGAGACACTACAGTTGTGGCTCCTGTGTATGTTGGACAGAATATTAGGGAAACGTCTGCAACCTTTGTTTGTGTTCACGTTGCCCTCTTCCAAATCAGCATTTTGGCAGTAGCCTGTAGACATGTTGTCCCAATCTGGTGTTAACAATCCCACCTATATTTTCTGGCTCAGTTTATTTTTCCTGCCAGAGACTCCTTGGGTGGCACACAATGGTTTCTGTGTCACCAGCCTTCTAGACTTCAAGAAACTGTGTTTTGGTGTAGGGACTTACTAACTGGACCGAATCGTTTTAAAAGGTACTAGTATACTTTCCTTTTATTTTTTTTCCCCACCAGAATGAAAATATATTGAACTGTGGAAGAAACCTCACAGTGTTGGTGTGGGTTTTTATTTTTTTCTCCCTGCTAGGTATTTGTTCCCTAATTGAGCAGCCACTGGAAACCTTTCCAGCACACCAGACTTGCCCCTATTTCTGTTAGTCCCACAAGTAGTTGACAATTACAGCTTCTCAAAGATACTCAGCACATGCCATGTTTTTGGCAGGAGGAGACTCTTTATGTAGAAAAGTGGCTGATATACTTCTTTGTAAATCTGAGGAAGCAGCATGTTGAGAAGGCAGCGGAAGAAGACTGAGCCAGCAGAGTAATGGCTATGGTAGGGCGCCACTGAAGACAAATAGTGTGTCCAAGACTGTGAAAATCTTGTCTTATAAAAACTTGTTTCAACATCAGGGCTCCCACTGGGATGGAAATAGCAATGTCTACCATTTCTGAGCGAATTTGGAGAAAATGTCAATGTTATATCTCAGGGATAATTCATTTTTTTTAAATGAGCATTCTTTCTACTGACTGCTTCTTTTTGGAGAGATGTTTTCAGTTTTTTTGAACTGTGCTTTCCTCTCCTGCCTGGATTTTAGCTGATTGTATGAGGGGCAATGACATAAAAATAGAGAAATGGATCTCACACAAATCAGTCTCAATTGCTTAAGGTCAGCAAGGAGCTTCTCGGTAAGAGACAAAATTGCATCTGCTGAAAGACATACCACAGAGGGTTGAATGGGATGAACATGGAGGTCCCTTCCAGTTGTGAGGTTGTATGATTCCATGAGCACAGCAACTACCAGTGAAGGTGACATTTCATAACTCACCAATTGGCTCTTTCAAATGCCAGCTAAAGTGACAAGGGAATGGAATATTCCTCTATACAAATTCAGTGTAAAGACTAGCAGAAATTGGATGTATGTCTTTGATTTGGTTAGCATTTCTGCTGATTAAAAAAAAATATATTTAGAAATATTTATTTAAAAAAAAATGAAACCCTGGCTGGGTTGCTCAGTTGGTAGGAGTGTCAGCTGGTGCACCAAAAAGTTGCAAGTTTGATGCCAGGTCAGGACACATACCTAGGTTGTGGGTTAGATTTGATCCCCAGTCAGCAGGCATATAGGAGGCAACTTGTCGATGTTTCTCTCTCTTTTCCTTCTCTTCTCTTCTCTTCTCTTCTCTTCTCTTCTCTTCTCTTCTCTTCTCTTCTCTTCTCTTCTCTTCTCTCTCTCTCTCTCTCTCTCTCTCTCTCTCCCCCTTTCCTCTTTCTTTAAAAAAAATCAATAAAATCATATCCTCAGGTGAGGATTAAAAAAAAAAATTTCTTTTTATTGAATGCTTATTAAAGGCCAGGTCTTCTAGCAGGCATTTTGTATACATTATGGATTCCATTATTATCACAATTTTATGGATGAGAAAACTGAGGGTTGTAAATAATATGAAGTAGTTTTCATGAAACTGACTCTAAAAAACACTCTCTTAGCTACTATATCATTCTGCTTCTCTATAGCAGATGTTCGCAATTCTCCATGTAGTGTGTCCCTTTGTCTACTAGATATCAGAGCAAGTGCCATAGACAGTCCCTTGTCTATTGGCAGTGCCTCACTTCATTTGCATAGTTGAGAAAAATTGGAAGACCTCTCCGTGGGCAGGTGAGACACAGAAGAGAGGGAAATTAACATCCTTGAGGGACAGCCTTCAACTAATGGGATGCGAGGGGGTGGTTTCTCAGTAAATATACAGCCTCTCTGTTCCCCCAAAGGAAATAGTTCTGAGCCATGGTTCTACAGAGTGCCCCCAACAGGACTGAGGCCCCCTGAATGCAAAATAGTGCCAACCTCATTTCTGTTATGTGTTAATAACTCTTGCCCGGCCTGCATGGCTCAGCAGCTGAACATTGGCCTATGAATCAGGAGGTCATAGTTCAATTCCTGGCCAGGGCGTATGCCGAAGTTTCAGGTTTGATCCCTCCCTGTGGGGTGTACAGGAGGCAGCGGATCAATGATTCTCATCATTGATGTTTCTATCTCTCTCCTCCTCTCTGAAATCAAAATATATTTTAAAAATAATAATAACTCTTCCTTCTCTATCTCATTGTCCACATTCCCCTTTTCTGCTTCTGGGATTATCTCTCAAATAAACTTCATGCACTTATGTCCTCATCTAAGATGCTATTTTGTGAGGAGGCCAAACTAAGACACTCCCTAAGAATATGTAACTACTATATTTGTTACAGAAGTCCTACTAATGGACTTCAATGTCCACCTCACTATGAGGTTATCTATCACAAAACCTAAGTTTATTGGGGAATATTTCTGTGGCATCAAATCTCTAATTATATTATGAGAGTTAATGATAATACGTTGAAGTTTGCCCTTTGGATTTCAATAATTCAATAAAAAAAATCTCCACCACGCATTAGCATGATTCCTTTGAAGTCTTCAAAGAGCCTAATGCTTTAGCATGAAACTTTCAAGATCATTTTCCTAGGCTTCCTCCAAGCCCACTCCTGGAAGTATCTGCTATTAATTTCCTTCATGGTCTTACATGAGTCAAAAATTATAGATGAAATGATTACCTTCTTATTTCTTTTGAAATATTTCACTCCAAATCTCTTTCGGTCTACTTCAAACCTAACATTTAGCTCAAATGGATTAAAACAGAGAAGAGTTTTATTAAATGCAGAAAAAAAACAAACAAAACAACAACAACAACAAAAAACGCATCGTGTACATTTCTCTTTCCATTTCTTGTGAATCTCTGAAATTAATGGACTGGTAGAAGCATGCATTAGTTGGGATGATCCTTAGGGGGTATTCTAAATGTGAGAATAGCAATTCTAGAATGATAGACTTGCCCGTAGTTTTCATGTAAGAATTATATCAATGTTCTCCTGTCTTCTTCTCATCTCTGCTTTCTTCAATCTCTGCTCCTTAAATATCTGGTGACTTTGCTTCATACCTCAACTATCATCCTTGATTATGTATATATTCTTCTCTTTAGCCTTAGAGCAGTGGTTCTCAACCTGTGGGTCGCGACCCCTTTGGGGGTGGAACGACCCTTTCACAGGGGTCGCCTAAGACCATCAGAAAACACATATATAATTACATATTGTTTTTGTGATTAATCACTATGCTTTAATTATGTTCAATTTGTAACAATGAAAATACATCCTGCATATCAGATATTTACATTACGATTCATAACAGTAGCAAAATTACTGTTATGAAGTAGTAATGAAAATAATCTTATGGTTGGGGGTCACCACAACATGAGGAACTATATTAAAGGGTCATGGCATTAGGAAGGTTGAGAACCACTGCCTTAGAGAAAACAAGATCCTTTCTTAAGGACTCTGTCTTTAATGGAGTAGTACCAGAGATTCCATACTTTGTACAACCAGTAGCCTCGCGGGATGATTTTATTTGAGCAATCCTACCATCTGCCATTCATGACATATGACCAACTCAATAAAATTGGGCTGAAAATAAGAACTGGTTTCTGGAAGCTAATGCTGCTCTGGACGGTTAACAAAAATTTTGTGAAAGGACTGTGGAGTTAGAAGAAATACCACCTAATAGATGTCTCCACACTAGACCTCATCCCTCTGCGGCTGAGGTGTAAAGAGTGGGCTTGTACCTGCTGAAAACGTTTGGCCAATTTGTATGCAATGCCAGTGGAAGCTACACATCAAATGGCAAGACAAGATTCTCATGGTTGCCATGCTCAAGAACTATACCATCAGTGAGATGAATACTAAAGTTTTACAATAATATGGAAACTCTATGCTTGTTTTTCATCAGTGATAACACATTTTTCATTTTTGCAATACATTTTGAAGCATTCATCAATTCTATATTCAGCTATGCCTAGGTATGTCCATGTCAGTTATTTTCCTATTAAAAATTAACTCGATCCTTGTAAAAAGAAAAAAATAGTTCAAAGAAAAAATTGACAATTTGTATAGACATTTTAAATGGACCTGTTTATTTCTGACTCAACTTGTGAACCTGTTACAGCTTGCCTTCTTTAAAAAAGACATTTAAAAATGACTTTTATGAGCAATTTATTTTCTTCCTTTTGTTCTTCCTTCTACTCTTCTCCCCCCGTTGTCTCTTCCTTTCCTTTGTTTGTTTCCTTCTCTGTCCCTCCCCCTTTTTCCTTATTGTTTTTTTTCTTTTCTTCGTTCCTTCTTTCATTCATCTACAAATTGTAATATAGATGCTTAAGGGAATTATTTTAGTTTTGATGTCCACTGCAAGGTTCCCTGGAACCCAGTCCTGGAATGCTATCCTATTTTAAAAGTGCTACCAACTATAATAAGAGATCTAGGAAAAATTGAAACAATGTTAGTTACATTTTGTTAAATCATAATATTCATGAGACAATTGTACTTAAGATGATTTTCAGTTTGTAAAATGTCATTCTATTTTAATTTTTAACTCCATTCTGATGCCTCTCCTAGGAAATAAATGTTTTTTGGTAAAGGGATCTTTTTTGCTTTTTTCTCCATTTTTACTTCCTCTCCTACTCTTTGTGCCAAAGCCAGAAGTTCAAGACAAAGGTGAGCAAGGCACTCCTGGGAGTGTGTTAGCCAAGTGAGAACATATGTAAAATGGCTTGAAGAGATGCAACTAGGTCTACTGGAAAGACATTGAGATTTTAAGGAGAAGAATTAGATTCATATTCCAGCTCTACCATTAGTTAATTGTCTTGGGCAAGCATCAAAATCTTTATTTGAAATTAGAATTGCAATTTCCAAACAATTATTGTGTTCTTTCAAAGTGCTAAGTATGTGCTGGTGTGCTGGAGATGCAAGATGGATGACATAGAGGTAGTGTCTTTGAGGAATATTTTAGAAGAGAGAGTGAGCTATAACAAATAATGATTTGTGTGCTAGAGTAGAGCCAGGTTCTACAGTGGCAGGCTCTATTAGTATTGCTCAGTGAACACTAGAAAAGAAGCATTGGTTTCTGTCCAAAGAGATCAGGGACAGAACAAGCCAAAAGGAAGAAATTATATTTTTATTTCAATTTTGAAACATGAGTAGGATTTTGCCAGATGACTACTTTGTCAGAAAGCATCCTGGTAAGTACAATATGCATTAAGTAACTGTAGGATTTATGGAAGTCCTGTGAGTAGAGTATCTGAGATGGAAAATTCATTGGCCTAATGATGATCTCTGGTCAACAATGCTGCAATTGCTTGCCTCCATTAAAAGTCCCTGAGTACACCAACTGGCCTGGACACCAGGATTCCAGCTATGAGAATTTTCCTCTACTCATTTCTTAGCTAGGTACATATCTACTCACCTGAACCCTGCTTGACTTTGCATCATGGTTTATTCTCCTTATCTACTCCTTTGTCAGTGTGATAACCCAACATGTAATGCTTACTCAGTTTTTGGCATAGCATTCTTCCTAAGGTTCTTCTCCCTGCAGTTACCCATCAGCTCCAATCCTTGGGCAGGAAAAACCCTGTCCTGAGTACTAACTAGTATTCCCCTCAACCTAGCACAGTGCCCTGTGGGTTCTAAGAGAAGCTAAACAATAATAATAGCTCTTGAAGCCATGTTGTGGGACTGTTGTGAAGAATAGAGATGATAAAACATGGAACATGTGTTCAGTCTGAAGGGAAACATACTTGGATTTAAATCCTGTTCTAACTGAGTGAGCCAAGGTAAATGATTTAGCTTCTCTGAGCCTTCTTTTCTTATCTGTTCTATCGGGCTAATAGGACCACCTTGGTAGAATAGCTATGAGAATTTCATTAAACAAATATAGACTGAACACTTGCTGTATAATGGTTACTATTCTAGAGACTGTGGTTACAATAGAGCAGAAAGCCACCTGAGTCACCCCTGGGATTTGGACAGGAAACAGTAATGTCATATCAGAAACTGGAGGGGGACCGGAAGCTGAAAGAAGAATAAAAAAGGGTACAAGGCTGGCAGCTACTGCCTGCAGACCTTCCCTCCAGCTGGCCCCACCCCCAGTCTCCCCACCACCACCAATTGGGGGTGGGCCAGCTGGCCAATCACCCTCGGCCTCTTCCCCCCAGCCAGCCTAGCCTGGATTGGGCCCCAATTTGGGTGGGCCGGCTGGTCAACCTCCCGCCGTCTCCTTCTCCAGACAGGCCTGGCCTCAATCCTCCCTGATCAGGGCTGGTCCAGACCCCACCCATGCACGAATTCATGCACTGGGCCTCTAGTTAATAATAAATGATGTCATAAGAGTAGGACTCTAATCCAGTGCTCTCATGTCCTTGTAAGAAGAGAAAGAGGTACCAGACGTCTCTGTCTTCCTCTCTACACACTCACAAAGGAAAGGCTATGTGAAGACACAGTGAGAATGTGGCCATCTACAAGCCAGGAAGAGAGGTGTCACCAGAAACCAACCCTGATGTCACTTGATCATGGATTTCCAGCCTGCAGAACTGTGAGGAAATAGATTGTGTTGTTTAAAGCGCTCAGCCTATGGCATTGTTACGGCAGCCTGAGCAGACTGAAGCAGGCTCTGAGAGGCTGAACCAACTTTGGCATGCCACAGAGTACCGGATGGGAGACAGTGCTGGGAAATTAGGCGGAGAAATAGTCAGGGTCCTGGGCACCTTTGCCATGATGAGGACTCAGGATTTTATGTCAAAGGTGATGGATGTTCTTGGAAGATATGCTTTGGGAAATGAAAGAATATAATGTATGTTTTTAAAAGATTATTTTGGCTATAGAGAATTGACTCTGGGCTGGAAGAAACTTGGCCTTGGAGACAGCAGTTAGGTGGACCAGGGTGTGAGCCTACAGTACAGGTGGTAAGATATGGGCAACTGGGTGAGTGATGGTGACTGTGTGGAGATTGCTGGTCTCGTGTTCACACTGTTCCTGTAGCTCCAGCATGGCCCAATCCTCCCTTGCATCTTTTCACTCATCTGTCACCTTTGCATCCAGCCTTCCCTGACCAGACTGTCACGCTGTCTCTCCCAGTTCCCTTTCATGCTTTACTTTTACCTATAGCATTTATCCCCATCTAACATGCTATATATTTTACTTACCAATTTTGTTTTTTGTTTGCTAGGATGTACACTTTATGAGAGCATGTATTTTTATTGGTTTTGTTAACTGATTTTTGGTTCATTGTGCTTAGAACAGTGTTTGGTGCATAACAAGTGATCAATAAATATTATTGAATATATGGATATATGAATGAATGAATGAATGAATGAATGAATGAATGAATGAGTAAATGAATGGATGAAGCCTAGGGAATGGGGAATAAATAATTCTATTAATATTCCTTCTAAACAGCCATGCAGAAACAGCTAGTAGATTATTGGCTATGTAATTAAATGAGATAAGCCATTTATGGAGACTGGTATCTTGCCTACCTCTTGTTAATGATTATTATTATTACAAGTGTTATTTTATTTCTAAGCCCACTGTATCTACCTCTTTCTCTACATTTTTGAAATTGTCTGAGGCCTGTAATTCTTAGTTCTGTGGCTCTGTGACTGGGAGAAAGTGACAAGGGAAGTGGCTACAGCTCAGTTTTGTCCTTTTGGAGCCACTCATTCACCATGATTACACAAATGGATGCTTATGCAAATTTCCTGCTTCCTTCATGGGCTCTCATCTCTGTGCTGAGTATTAATACCCTTCTGTGTGTGAGGACAGTAATCAAGCAGGGGCAGTAATCAAATGATGTGTACAGCAGAATCAAAGCTATTTGCATCAAAATCAAACCCACATAGTAAATTATAGGAATACATGGCCTGCTTTAATCAATGGCTCTAATCTTGCTTACAAGATTGACACAGAAAGAATCAAAGATTTGGTTTAAAGATGGTCAAAAGAAACATATAAATTTATTTCATAAAATTTATCATGTTATGACTTATTTTTTAAGTAGTAAGGTTTTGCTATATGTCTCATCATATAACTGTTCTTTGTTGGCACATGAGAACAAAAAATAAACAAAACACCTTTTAGAATTTATCTTTATATAGTGCCTTCAACGAGATTTTTTTTTCATTTTTTCTTTTATTTATTTTGTTAATCCTTACCCAAGGATATTTTTCCATTGAATCTTAGGGAGAGTAGAAGAGAGAGGTAAAGACAGAGAGAAACATCAACTAGAGAGAATTACATCGGTTGGTTGCCTCCTGCATGAGCCCTGACCAGGGCCCAGCCTAGAGAGGAACCTGCAACCGAGGTACATGCCCTTGACTGGAATTGAACCTGGGACCCTTTAGTCCGCAGGCTGACCCTCTGTTCACTGAGCCAAAAAGGTTGTGTTTTTTTTTCCAAGTGAGGTGATATAGGCATGAGAAAAAATGGCTAATGTGCTTGTACCCAACAGTGGTAAGTAGATTCCTGTCTTTACTTGAATTATGAGCAAGCCAAAGGTTTGGGATGCTTATTTTTTATTTCTCTGAGAAGTAAAATAATTTTTAGCTTGTTTGGTGATTTTTAAAAACATTTTCTAAAATTACAGAGTTATTTTACCTGCCCCTCACCATCCTTAGTAAATAGCAGTCAAGGAGTAGTTTATCTTTTAAGGGATATATTTTCTGCTTTTAACAAGCCCACAAGTTATGGAAGAAAAAGCAAATACATTTTAATATAAAAGAAAAGAATTAACAGATATAGAATCAAAAACTCCTTTAACCTTATTCACCTAAGGTGCATTTCATCTAAAATTATCTTCCCTGCACTTCTGTAGAGGCAGTTAGATTTTTTAGCCTATTTAAGAATATATTTTATATAAGAATATATTTTCATGTGCAATACTGTCTACCTACAAAACGGCCTCCAAATGAGGTTACCCTTCTTTGCAAATGTACTAAGAGGGTTCAAGCTGAGGGACAGTTTCAGTTGTGGAGTGCTGTCCACTATTATTCAGTGTCTGTGTCTACCTGGGGATATGGCATGTTAAATGGGAATGACATGAATTTTCTAGGTGTCTCTTGACCTTGCATCCCACCTCCATCACTTATCAGCTCTTGTTAGTTGTTGTGGTTTACTTCCTAACTTGTTCTTCGTCATGAACATGCCACCCATAAACTTGAAATGGTGCTCAGTTCTTTTCATGTCTTAACCTCACATCATGTCAGTTGTGTGTTGTTAACATAGACATCATCTCTCTTTTTCTCCTATTCCTACTGCCATGTTTAGATCTTCAACATCTTTCATCTAGACCACAGGGATGATTTCTGAGGTAGACTCCCTTCATAAATTGCCTACCATCCAGCCATCTTCCATCCTGCTGCCACAGTAGCTTTTTCAAAAATCCAACTTAAATCCCATTGGTCCCCTATTTAACTTATTTCACTGTTGTCCATACCTAGAGGATAAACTTATAGATTTGCAAGTTTGTCATTTAATGTCCTTCAGGATCTTACTGAGCTCTATGTTCAAAGGCATCAAGTATAAGCACACATACACACATATGCACACAACCCCACTCTCTAGGCACACTCATCCACTGGTACTATCTTTGGCATGACAACCTTTACATAATTTTCAGTGCCATTGCTCGTTGTAAAATTTTTAAAATCCCCCTCTCCATCCTCTTACTTGATCACTTTTTAAAATTGGTTTTAATATATGCTGCTTGTGAAAATGAATGAGAACACCCAAATAAGAAAAAAACAGAGGCTATTTATTTACACCTTACAAGGGAGTCAGCCACCATCACTTGCATTTATCACAAACTCAAAGACAGGCAGAGGAGTAGGAAACATTCAGAGTAAAACAAGGGAAGTCTCCATGTGAACTCTGATTGGAGGTTGATGTCATGGGAGAGCCAGAATTGGGCTAACCGGAAATGGGCATCTGGTGTAGTTGGTTGGAAAACATATTTGTCTTTCTCTGGTTAGTCCTGAGTTGGAAGGTGTGTGGGGGACAAAAATAGGGAAGGTGGAAATCATTGACCAAATCATGACTGATTTGGACCAATTGCTGTAGAGGTTATGGTTTTGCTTTCTGTTCTGGTTGCTGAAGGGATTGTGGTTTGGCTTCTGGCTGGTTATCACAGAGGTTGTGGTCAGAGTTCTGTTGTCATATATGGTCTGGCCATCGTCCATGTGTGTATTCAGTCTATCATGACCAATCAATATTTGTTGAATGAGTTAATGAACATTTCATCTTACTAAGTGTCCGTTCCTTCCTCTTCCACTTCAGTAAAACAATTCTAATATCCAAGCTGCTTTATAGCTCAAGAAATTATGTTCCTTTCTTAATATATGGAAAAGGGATATTCCGCTCAGGTCTAGATGTATAATTTCAAAAGAAAGGAAATTTCTGTGCCCCAAGAAATCTCCCCAACCTTTACCTTAAACAGGATGTTATACCATCACCCTAATTGAAACAGAAACTTGGGGACCTGTGTTCTCCCGTTTTCCATAGTTGGGCCTTTTATAACTTAACCTCACAGTTGGGCCTTTTATAACTTAACCTGCTTACCTTATTTACATTACATGTCTGGGATGAAAAACATTTGAAGCTGTAATTCTGGACACTTATGAAAGTTCTTCCTTTACACATAAAAAATCTGTCCATCCAAGCTAACCTTTTTACTTAAAGCAATAGTAATATACCATCCACTCTAGAGAGGAGATCTAACAATTGAATGAAATGACATTTATACAGAGCTTGACACCCTACTGAATATTCTAAAATAATGTGGTGTATGCTCTATAAAATATTTAGATTCTACTTCACTAGAATTAAAAATCAATGTAGGATACAATGTGAATGTCTTGTCATGCTCTTACATGAAAGCATAAGGCTATGATGAAGCCTTTCGACAATTTAAAAACCGGGCTTCAGCAAAGTTTCTGAAGAATGTGATTGGTTTGGAGGGGGAGGTGATGGTGATATTTATTCATATCTACCTTTGTAGAAAAACAATGGGCCAACAAAACAATGTGTGCCAAGAAAACAATATGCAGCCAAATCACAGAAGTCTGTGTATTCATCGTCCAGAGAAAGTTTCGGCTAAGCAAGTTAATTTTGTCTTTAGCCATTTGCATAGTAATTGTATTGTCTCTAAATGTGGATCTGCATGAAAATC
Organism: Myotis daubentonii; assembly: GCF_963259705.1. Taxonomy (NCBI): domain Eukaryota; kingdom Metazoa; phylum Chordata; class Mammalia; order Chiroptera; family Vespertilionidae; genus Myotis; species Myotis daubentonii. The sequence goes on along the minus strand of NC_081847.1, from coordinate 27,152,432 downwards.
ATTCCTTTTCTTTCAATTATGTGCTTGGACTGGGATTAATATAGTTCTTGGCGAGTCATTAAAAAAATAAATTAGTGATGTTGAATGCTTAATTCCTTTTGTGTGGGTCTTTTATAACTTGATGCTTGAGACCCTAGTCTGCAATGTGTTGCTGCTGCCTTTATTGTTACCAGATAACAGTCACTTGAGTTTTCTCTATGGACTTAGTTTCAAGGTACTAATGAACGCCCTCATATAGTGTAAAGTTTCACATACACTTGCTATAAAGAGGCAGGTGATATTGTTTAAACTAACCTTTTTAAGGTGACTATTGTGATGCTCATGAAAATATGACCATGTATATTATCTAATGGGATTTTTCCAGGAACCTCAGATTACCTCACATCATTGAATCCATCACATGTCATGATCAGCCATGGAGGCCAAAGTATTTTTCATTTCCCCACTGTATACAAGATCATTTCACATATCACCACTTTACATGGCACAACCATCAGGTTTCTAGAAATTGTCTGGGGTTGATGAATGAGGGTGTGTTAACCAATAGGATTTCCCAGAATTAGTGGAGGAGGTGTAGTCAAGTTACTGTATAATATAAAATGATGAATGCCAATATGAGACAGCTGAATATGTGCTTATATTATGCCAATTTCTGTGGCAATATTTAGCTCAGAAATTGTTTGTGGACTAACGTTTTGTCTTCCTGAGCCAATTTTGTCTGTATGGATAGAAAAGTCTTATTTGAGCAGATCTGTTCTTTTCTTTGTTAACTAAAAAATGGTAGAAATGATTCAACTACAGTAAAGATTGAAATGTGGCAGTATTGGAGGTATTAACAGGGTGATTTCTGTTTTTTGGTACTTTCTTGAATCCTTTTTAGTAATTTATAACATTTTTCTAGACTTCTTGGCTACAATTACATATTAACATCATTTAGTATCAATCAGAAGGGCCTCAGACTATTTTCCTGGTATTCACCTAAGATCTAGGAAGTCATCCTCTACTGCATGGTTTAGAATATCATTTTCAGGTGCATGACCATGTGGGTGCCAACATTCAGTGCAGCCGCCTTCCCTGTATCCCACTCAGAGCTCAGTGCATTCCTCTTGGGTAGTTCTGCCTGCCCAAGGTTTACTGGAAACACTCCCCAAACAGCGATCAAGAATGGAGGTGAATGCGTTGTCAGCACTCACCACTGTTGAGAATTCTCTGTCCAAAAGAAGTGTTTACTTTAACATGTGCGAAGTCTCTTTGGCACATGGGTCATTTTTATTTGATGACCATTATCTTTATTATTGATCTTTTAGTTTTTTTTTTTTCTGAATACAGAGTTCTCTATTTTCTGTAAATGTTCCTCACTGTTGCCATCACCCACCCACCAGCCCACATACTTTACTTGATTGTGAGCATTTGGGGAAAGTTCTTGAAGCTTTCCTCTAAAGCTCCCCTGTGGGTCACTGGGGATCTTGTTATTCTTGCTCAGTAGGTCTAGGTTGGAGCCTGAAATTCTTCATTTCTAACTAGCCTTAAATTACTGAAAACACACTTTGAAGAGCAAGGCTCTAAAACAGTGCTTTCTAATAGGACTTTCTTTGATGATGGAAATGGTCCACATCTGCATCTCCCAAAGCAGTGGCCATCTGCCACATCTGGCTAGTGTGAATGAGGAACTGAAATTTAATGTTCTCAAAGGTTAATTAACTTAAATAGCTACCTACTACATTTAACTATGCTAGAGGACTTAATATAAGTTTTTAGAGGTCATCAGCTTTCCCCAGTCTCAAGAAGGGCCATCTCAAAGTCAAGAGCTCCTTACTTACCTCTGAGTTTCCAGAATCTTGCACAGGGCCAGCCAAGAACATTATGTGTGCATAGTAAATGGCATTTCTATTAAGAGATCTAGTCTACAGTAATGGGAGCAGATTCATAGAACTGTGGTATAATGAAAAGATTGGACTTTAAAGCTGTAAGACTTGGTGTGTAGGTAGGTAGTTCTGCCTCCACCAATTACAGGATAATTTCTGACAAGTCTCTTAATCTCTCTGAGTATCAATGCCCCCATCTCAAAATTGATTGATTATGGTAATGCCCACTGCACAGAGTTGCTGAGGTTATCACAGGAAATTTTTAAAAATATTTTTATTGATTTCAGAGAGGAAAGGAGAAAGAGATAGAAAGATCAATGATGAGAGAGAATTAAGTGATTGACTGCCTCCTGCATACCTCCTAATGGGGATCAAGCCTGCAACCTGGGCATGTACTCTGACTGGGAATGGAATCATGACCTCCTGGTTCATAGGTTGATGCTCAACCACTGAGACAAGCCAGTGGGGCACACAGGAAATTTTTACCAAATCACTTCTTCAAGTTTTTGTTTTTTTGCTATGAAAATGCTAGTTTTGTTCTTGTGTCAGCATGTGTTCTTTTCTTTCCCTAAATATTTATATTTGGGGTAAGAAAATATAGAAAGATGCCTTAAATGGACACAGTTTTGGTCTAATTGGGCGGCTGAATAATAATAACACAAAACCATGGGCAGTTTTGTATCTTTCCTCCTATGGAGAAAACAGTTCTGATGGCCAAAGAGGAGGGCTTTAACAAGTTTCTTTTATTTCATTTCATTGCACTGCATTTTATGTGGAACTAAACATAATCTTTTTGGTCTGGGATTTTGTGTTTGATTTAATTTCCTCATAAAAATGTCATAAATGTTTTGCTGAGTCTGATTGGAATTGTATGAATCCATCTCATCTTAAAAATACCACATTCCAACTTGCTTGAAACCAAATTTCCCCCTTATTTGTAGTGTTAAAACAAATAAAAGGCATACTTTTTCTTCTTTTCTCTTGAGCAGATTTTTCTTTGAGATTGTCTTTTTGTTTTCATTGTTCATGCCATATATATCACAAACAGTGCCTACTTCATGAACATAACAAAAACCACAATAGCTAATACTTAGAAGTGTGCAAAGCACTATTCTAAACACATGAATTGGCATTGAAGCTGAATAAACCTTTAAGCTCTTTTACAATCTGCTGATGTGTTGAGTTCTGGAAGTATTGATAGTCTTCTTATTACTGATGATGGCACGGAGCAGCCATCTAATGACCTTTGTACAATCATGCTTTATAAATGGATTGAACTGGGAGCCTCACCAGAATGATTTAAGAATGATTGATTAAGACAAATCAAGGCATTTTTTTAAGAGGACAGATTGATTTTGTTTCTTAGTGAAAGTGTCTACAGTTTGTAATGCTGCTGTTCGCTTTTATAGATTCTTAAACAAGCTTCCTAGACCTTATTAAATTATTTAAGTGTTTTGTTTAAAACTTGATAGTGCAGTAAATTTGGCTTTTTATTTGCATTTATCAATGCTTTTTTTGTAGACACTTTCCCTTCGTTCTAGATTACATTTTAAAATTAATCCACTGATCTACATGCCAGTCGAAGCCGACATGCTATGTTAACGATGCCTTGAAACTGTGTGAGTTCTGAGTTTCTGTGGCAGGAAAATAGATCAGAGTTTAGACCAGTGGTTCTCAACCTTGGCTGCACATTAGAATCACCTGGGAATCTTTTTAAAATCCTGATTTCTGGGCCTCATCCTCTGGAAATTCTGTTTCTTTGTTACTAATGTTGTGGCCCCAACCCATAACAAAAAAACGGAATTTCTGGAGGATGGGGCCCAAAAATCAGGATTTTAAAAAGATTCCCAGGTGATTCTAATGTGCAGCTAAGGTTGAGAACCACTGGTTTAGACTGACCCTCTGGACATCCCCTGCCGTCTCTCTCCCCTCCCTCCCTCCACAATTTGGCTTAGATGCAAAACACTTGGTTTTCCTAATCCCCTCTCAGGTGTGATTGGCCAGGGACCCTACCCTGGCCACTCAGCAGAAAACTACTAGGGAAAACATTTTTTTTTCATGAATAATGATGCAAATAACACCATTTGGTTTTTATTCTATCCTTGAAGAAATGAGGACTGGAGGTGTGGTAGCCATCCTTTGACCAAGGAGACAAAATCCAGAGGCTAAAAGTGTCAGAGCACAAAGGCATAAAAGCCCAGAGCCCTAACAGCTGCCACAGCCCTCCATACTGGCAGAGCCCTCTGTGTGAGAAAAAGAAAACCCTGCATGGACTCTTAGTTCGTTTCTGTTATTTGATCCCAACATCCACAACCAGTAGTTTCACAATTGGAGGAGAAACAAGATAACTGGAGGCAAATGTGGAAATATGGTGTGTATCATGACCATATCAGTATGACCTGAGCATAGTTCTAGTGGACCTCTGAAAACGTGGTCTCCCTAGACCATGAAGTATAAAGTGACCCAGAGGGAAAGTTTTATAATATCTGAAGATCTGTTTAAAAAGTAATCAAACACCCGAATCCTCATAGAAGCCAAAGACTTTGACAGATTTTGAGTTGCCAAATTTTATCTTTGGACTCTGGCTGAGAAAAAAGGCAAAAATGTGTTCCACGTAATGAAGTTGAATCTGTGTGCTTCCCTAAATTTCCATGGCTTGTTAATCATTTTTCCTTTGGATCCATCTAAGCAGTCAGCCATATAAGAGACGCCCAAATACTTGAAGACTATGAACTTCTCCATTATCTTGTGGAAAAACCCCAGTTTGTTTGTTTATTTCTTATGCATTCAGGTTTTTAGGTACCTCACTATCCTGATTTTGTTTTGTTTTCTTTTTTCAGATTACATTCACTTGTCTTGTTAAAGTAGGGTTTCTGCAAATGAATACTTTCCTCTAAGAGCAATCTGACCTGGCACAGATGGCGGGGGGCGCGGGGGGAGGCAGGGCATACTTTTATATTATTATTTTTTAATCCTACCCTGAGGATATGTTTTATTGATTATTTTAGAGATTGACTTTTTCAGAGAGAAAAAAAAGGGAGGGAGGGAGGGAGGGAAGGTGGGGGGAGAGAGAGAGAGAGAGAGAGAGAGAGAGAGAGAGAGAGAGATCAATTGTTTGCCTTCCATATGCACCCCAACCAGGATCAAACCACCAAGCTTGGTATGTGTCCTGACTGGGAATCAAGCCCACAACCTTTTGGTGTATGGGATGATACTCCAACTAACTGAGCCACCTGGCCAGGGCTTCATACATACTTTTATTTGTGTATTGAAGATATTTATAATATGTGTAAAAAATACAAAGAATAACAATAAAATGAGCATGTATATAACTCCCACCAGCTTGCAAGAGTTTCAAAAACCTCTGTATACCCCTCCCTGATCTCTTCCTTTTCTTCTCCACCAAATTAATCTCTGTTTCAAATTTGTGCTTATTTTTCTCTTCTGTCTTCTGTCTCTTTGTACTTGTACCTTATACCAAAGTGTTCTAAAAATATATTATTTAACTTTACATGTTTTAGAATCCTTTAAAAAAGAATCATACCTAGTATAAATGGGATTATCTTGTATGCATTGTTATGAAATTTGATTAATGCGACTTGAAATTTCTGTATGTTGAAGCAGTTAAGTATGGTCATTCATTTTTCACTGCTCTATATTTGTCTTAGTTTTGCCAGTTTGAATTTTTTTCTCCTTTACCCGTTGAACTAATGAGAAATGATATACTGTACTCCCTTTTCCTAATCTCGTGGTTACCCCATAAGTGGTAACATGCACACTTAATTTTTATTTAATCAGAATCATATGCTTCTATTGAGTAATAAAATATGTTAAGTATTTAGGCTTCAGCTATTATTGTCCAGAATATCAGTAAGCATTGATGATATTAAAAATGTATACGTTGTGTGGTTAAAGAAGACAAATTAAATACTGTTTTAGGAGAGAAGGACGGAGGAAAGGTCAAAGTGATCTTCCTGTTCCTGCACTTTTCTCAGACTCCTTCCGTTTAAAATATTCAGTGTGCCAGGGTGTAATATTTGGGGGTATTGAGTTCTGAGCTCCACAACTAGTTAGGAAGATATCATATGCAGCCTACATATTGGTTTCAGTATCGTGATTAATTCATATCCTCTATTCCATATTTAATATCAACATTTCTTCATTTGTTCCATTGAATGTTAATAGGTGTTATACAAAAAGAGATTGTGGCCCTGACTGGTTTGGCTCAGTGGATAGAGTGTCGGACTGCGGACTGAAAGGTCCCAGGTTCGATTCTGGTCAAGGGCATGTACCTTGGTTAGGGGCACATACCCAATAGGGGGTGTGCAGGAGGCAGCTGATTGACATTTCTCTCTCATTGATGCTTCTAACTCTCTATCCCTCTCCTTTCCTCTCTGTAAAAATCAATAAAATATATTTTTTTAAAAAAAGAGAGAGATTGTGGCATAATATGACTGGGGAACCTTAAACTCAATCTGTGGACGGCCTTGTCATAACCAAAGGGCTTCCTTGAGCCTTTAATATGTAAATGAACATTGCAAACCTTCAGGAGGTGCCTGACTTGGACCTGAAACCCTTTTACTTCCCAGAATAATCTTCTTTTGAGAGTTGTGTTCTATAGAACACACTGGAGAAGCATTGAATTACGACATTAATTTCCCTAAAAGAAAGTATTGCCATAGAGAGCTCTGATTGTGACAACAGGACAGGCATGAAGGCCAGTTGGAGAAGCAGCAACTGGTGAATTGCCTGTTACCAAGTCAGAATTAATATTGGAAGGAGCTTGACATTTTACCCAATGAAAATTAATATTAATTAAATAGAAAGGAAAAAAAATCTCAGAAGATTTGAGATAGTTTGTAATTCCTCTCAGGGAGCTGGCATGTTTACTTTTCACTGGCGTCCCTAATGGACCACCTGCTAGGTGACTTGGATTTTGTAGGCTTGCTTTGTTAGACATTTCAAAAAGCTCTAAATTTGACACCTGCTGCTCTTTAAGGTGCAAGCTTTGAATAGCCCTCTCTTTATGGGTTGTGTTCTGGCTGGGTAAGCTTCTTTATCTCTATTGAATCAGAACAATGCCTTCCTCAATGCAACATTTTAATTCTGGAAATCTCATTTATGCAATATTTTGGCAAATTTGATATTTTCTAATAAATTTGTAGGCAGCGGTACTATGTCTGAAAATAGGAATTGAGAGTTTAGTTGTTCCTGGCTCTCTTACTGCCCTCTCCACAACCACAAAAAAAAAAAAAAAAAAAAAAAAGCAAAATAAAAAAGCTTTTGCCAGTTCCCTTTACTTCAAATTGGAGATATAAGATATTTTAAAACTAGTTCATGTTCATAATACATGCAAAAGTGATAATTTAAAAAAAAAAATCCCCTAAGGCTGTAACCGGTTTGGCTCAGTGGATAGAGCATTGGCCTGCGGACCCAAAGGTCCCAGGTTCGATTCCGATCAAGGGCATGTACCTTGGACCCTGGTTGCGGGCACATCCCCAGTAGGAGGTGTGCAGGAGGCGGCTAATCGCTTCCTCTCTGTAAAAAATCAATAAAATATATATTAAAAAAAATCCCCTAAGGACACTAACAATGCATTTTATTAAGAAATTTAGCTCTTATTTATATTTATTTATTTTGGCCAAGTAGTTGAACTTTTGTTTCAAGGCAAATTAAGAATAGATATCTTGATTATAAAGATATTATTGTTTGCAAACCTTTGTGGAATTTATTTTGTGCCAAATTAAACCACAATATAACTCAAAAGAGGGGTCCTTTTTCATTGCTATTTTATTTTAATTATTTTATTATTATTATTTTAACCACAGTACCAGTGATGGGATTCTGGGGATTATTTGCTTTTATTGTTAAGTGTGGAGGTTGGGGGGGGAGGGGGCAGATGATGATGCATAAGCCAGCCTCTGATAGAATAGTTAAAGTCATCTCAAGTAGCTAAACTGATGTGGTTAAACTTAGTCTGAGTCCAGATATACCATCACTATACAGAGTGACTCCGGAACAGAAAAGTTCTCTTCATTATGGAGATCTCCTAGTGATCTCTTGTGTATTCTGGAGAATTGAAGAATAGATTACAAAGACAGAATATAAAAAAGGAATGGGGGGGAGTCCTTTCTGGTACTGGATTGTGATACTAGTAAAAGATAACCCCAAATCTCAGTAGATTAATATTGTATAGAAGCTTATTTTGTTTTTGACAAAAATGCTCCTTCTGGTAGAGTTTTCCCTTTAAGACCTCGGATCTTGCCCTGGCCGGTTTGGCTCAGTGGATAGAGCGTCGGCCTGGGAGATGAAGGGTCCCAGGTTCAATTCCAGTCAAGGGCATGTACCTTGGTTGCGGGCACATTCCCAGTGGGAGTGTGCAGGAGGCAGCTGATCGATGTTTCCAACTCTCTATCCCTCTCCCTTCCTCTCTGTAAAAAAATCAATAAAATATATATTTTTTTAAAAAAGACCCAGGATCTTTCAATGTTATAGGCTCCTTATTTTCAAATGGAGACTTCTAATTTACCCTGCTTGGCTGCATCCAGCCAGAAGGGAAAGGGGCAAAGAGCATGGAGGATCACCAATGGAACATACACTTGTAGAAGTGAGCCACACAGCTGCATCTTACCAATGGGACTTGGAGTCCAGCCATATGCCCCACGGAGGAAATGGGTTGTTCTCATATGCAGCTCTCTGGGCTGCATATATCTGGATATTGGCTCTTTTATGTTTATGATGGTGGAATTAAACTGAGAAATAACATGGAGTTGATTATCTCCAAAGGACCCACAATTACACATGCACATTAATTATACATTTGAATACCAGCCTAATCATTAACATATCAGTATTTTACATAATTTCCTTAAAGAGTTTTTTTCAATTAAAGATGTCTTGGGCAGTCCTGGGAGGCAGATTTCATTGAGCAAAGGATCTGTTCTCGATTTCAAAACAAATAACCAACTCGTATTTGTCTCTCCAGAATCTCCTTGTGTCATCAGACTGAACAGCTAAGCATCACACAATGCTAGAAAGCAGATTTTGACAGTTTAGCTTTGTTAGTTATCATTTCCACAGGTACCATTAGCCTGAAGATGGAGCTGCCTGCCCTATCTCTAGTATGCTAATGAAAAGTAAATATTCAGCCAAGTGGCTGGCCTCCTTTTTGAAATGAAAAATGACATCATATAATTGGTTTTGTCTGAACTGCTCAGTGGGTGAAAATATGATTTTCATGAGTTAGGGCATGATGTCCTTATTCCCAGAGCAGGCTCCCGTGGAGGCTGGGCACTCAGCAGCCTGACTCTTGGAGCCAGCAGCAGCAGTGCGTCAACCCAGTGTGGAACTCCGATCTCATTTGTACAATATAGTAACTGTATTCTCACATGAAAACCTGGTTGTTTTTAAAAACAGGGAATGATCAAGTGATCGTTTGATCAGAATATCACTGATACATATAAGAGCTTTTTTTCTAATCCTCACCCGAGGATATGTTTTTATTGATTTCAGAGAAATAGAGAGGTGTATGTGAGAAACGTTCTGTAGGCACCCCAACCATGGATGGAACCCACAACCTAGGCATGTGCCCTGACCCCGGGAATCAAATTCACAATCTTTTGATGTACTGAATGATGCTGAGCCACCTGCCCAGGACCTTGAGAGCAGTTTTTGAATTATTGAATTGTCTGCTATGGTCTTGACTCTCACTGGTTTATCACATGCTAATCTCATTGGTATGTGGTGTAGATTAGGCAGGAATGTCATTACAACCTTCAGCTCATTCATTCCCAATCCCAAGTGGCAAAAAGAGGCAGGACTTGGAGAGGATATTTTATTTATTTATTTATGTATGTATGTATGTATGTATGTATGTATGTATTTATGTATTTATGTATGTATTTATTTATTTATTTAATTTATTTATTATTTAGTAAATGCCCACTACCTGCTATATGCCTGGTTGTGATCTAGGTGCTGAAGAAGTAGCCACGAATAAAACAAAATCTCTCTTCTTATAGATAATATATAGTGCAAAATGCCATGAAGAAAGATAAAGCAGGTTCAAGTACTAGAGAGGCATAGGGCCATGGCATGGCATGGCATGGAAAGGGTGGTCTGAGAATATTTTACTTGAGCAGACACCTGAATGAAGTGAGGAAGAAAATCAGGTGGAAATCTGAGGGAAGGAGATTATAGGTGGAAAGAACAGCAGGGGGAAAGGCATGCTGGGTGAGGAGCATGCTTGCTGCAGGGCCCTGCTGTGGACCATCACAGGGATTGTCTGCAGAACCACAAAGCCACCTGACTTAAGGCTTCTCTTTCCTGCTTGAGCTCCAGGATGAATGATGCTTTTAGTCTTTGGGCTCTGCACTTTTTTTTTTTTTTTTTAGCAGAATGCTTCAATAGCCAGACACAATCAAACACTTTTTTTTTTTATCAGAATGCTTAAGTAGCCAGACACAATCAAACATTTACTAAAACAAAAACCTCCAGGTATCTATTAACAATGTATAATTGTTAAAAAAAAAAAAACTATATGTGTGCATGTGTATACTAGTATACACACAGAAACATGCATACATGTAGACACATACATATACATTCTGTAGCATATTTAGCAAGGATATATCATGAGTATATGAATTTTAAATGAATAGTGTATTTGGAATGAAAGATACTATATGAAAAATGTTGAATTATTAAGGTAAAGGAACTGATATTACTCAGTAGCTATGATGTGCCAGGAAGGTTATGTTCATAATTTTACTCCTTTATTTAAAAACAACTTCCTGGATCTTACTCTGCGTTGCTAAAGCTATAAGGAAGATTAAAAGGGATACACAAAACCACAAGTGTGGCATGACTATTTAAATTTTACAAAACAAGAAAACTGAGGCATGGCAAAGTTCAACTGGTACTCAAAGCCACACAGCTGGCAAGAAAGCACTGGAATTCAAGTGTAATGTTTTCTATTCCTTGTCTCTTGTTTGAAAAAATAAAGTTCAGATGTTGGTATGCACTACATAAAGAGTTTATGAAAACAGTTAATAAGATAACCCAATGCATGCTAGAATCTGGTCACAGAACTAATTAATACTGGAAAAACTGGGGAAGGATATATGATCTTTTCTTTTTTAAAAATATGTTTTTATTGACTTCCGAGAGAGGGATAGAAACCACAATGATGAGAGAGAATTGATTGGCTGCCTCCTGCACACCCCCTACTGGGGTTAGAGCCCTCAGCTGGGGCATGTGCCCTGACAGGTAATCAAACCATGACCTCCTGGTTCATAGGTCGAAGGACAATCACTGAGACACACAGGCTGTGCTATGATCTCTGTAAGAGCAAGTCTTCATCCCACCCCTGGTACCTTATATCAATGATTCTGTGACTTACTGTCATGCCTATGGCAGCTTCTCCACATGTGCTCTACAGGGCAACCTCTAACACAATGTCACATACCACTGCTTCTCCAATGTTAAGCTGCATGTGATTCTCTTGAGGATCTTGTTAAACTGAAGATTCTGATTCACAGATCTAGGGCAGGGCCTGAGATTCTGCATTTCTAACAAGCTCCAGGTGATGCAAATGCTGCTGGTCTGTGGGCCACACACTGAGTTTCAGGCTGCTGCAGTCCATTCTGGCACCAGCCAGATGCTGTGGGCTGGGCCACACCCTACCATCAGTTACTTTTGCCTCAGTGTTTTCTGCAGAGACCTTCCAGCAAAAGAGCTTACTAGATTTGAAGAAGGTATAGAGTGATGGTAGCAGGAATTGGGGGAAAAAATCAAAGTGTTACCATGTATTCTGTACCTCATTCCTAAAGAAACCACGAACCAATCATTTACTCTTGTTCAAGTGCATCAGCCTGACTCAGCACAGCTCTTTGGCACACACACCCCCTCACACAGCAAAGCTATTGATTACCTTGAGGAATGAGCATTTTTCTCTTTGGTGTAACCTCAATTTTACCTTTCTTAAACAAAAAAAAGAGAAGTCAACAGTATAGCCCCCCATATTATTCATACTGGCTGGATGCTAACATTAATTTTCTTAAGTGTTTGGCCACTATATTAAAATTATCCCTTTTATCAAATGTTTCAATGTGGATATTTTGAAAACATGCAAGAGAATTTATTTATTAGATTATGCTTCTGAAATTTTAATGAGCACACATACCACCTTAGAACAGGGGTGGACAACCTTTTTGTGAGTGCGTGCCAAAACCAGCAAAATCTCTGACTCAAAATTCTTCTGCGTGCCAACCATAATTTTTTGAGAACATGTTATGCCTACTTGATATCTCTTAAGGTGTACGGATGTGAAGAACCTTGAAGAAATAATAAAATTCATTCGAGTGACAAAAACAGTATATGGTGATGAAAAATACATTTATTTTTTAATGTATACATGTACACTGATAGTCAGACAGAAAACTTTATGACTCCATTTGATATTATCAGTGGCACTTTTGCTGCTGCATCACTGATGACAGAGGTTTTATATCAGGTTTATATTTCGTGACCTTCAGAGATATGCACAAGCTACTACTTTCATCTGTCAGGCTACTCCATTATGAGACTTAACGAAATTCATCATTGAGAACAAAGATTCACAAGCGTATGTGGATGAAACCAAAACACTGGTCGGATCTAGGAAGGCAGGGAGAGTTAAGGCAGAGGCATAGAAATTGCTCTTCCTCTCTCTCGTCAATCCATGTCTGTGGTCTTTAAGATAACTTGTTATGTAAAATTATTTATTTATCTAAGATGAACCTACACTGAATTTATCTGAAAAATAAAAAAGTTGATATTAAGAAAAAATTGTAAATGGTAAATTATAAGAGAGGTTTTCGCGTGCCAGCAAAGGTTACTGGTGTGCCATGTTTGGCACGCATGCCAGGGGTTGCCCACCCCTGCCTTAGAACCTTATTATAAACATAAATTTTGATTAGGTGGGTCTGAGGTTGGAAATGAAATTTTGCAGTTCTTAAAAACACCTAGGTGAGAAGACCCATGGGCCACTTAGAGAGCCCTTACTTAGAATATTTGATCTTACTTTAAATCAGCGGTTCTCAACCTGTGGGTCGCAACTCCTTTGGTGGTCGAACGACCCTTTCACAGGGGTCCCCTAAGACCATCGGAAAACACATATATAATTACATGTTGTTTTTGTGATTAATCACTATGCTTTAATTATGTTCAATTTGTAACAATGAAATTGGGGGTCACCACAACATGAGGAACTGTATTAAAGGGTCGTGGCATTAGGAAGGTTGAGAACTACTGCCTTAAATGAAGATGGCATTGTGTGTGTGTGTGTGTGTGTGTGTGTGTGTGTGTGTGTGTTATTCAAAGTGGTTAGAAAGTTATATATATTGACAAATAGCTTGAAATGATGGAAAGAAAACATTTGCCTCATTACATAGGCCAGTGATCAAAGATTCCACAATCACATTATTTTCTGACTGTGAAGAACCATTCAAGCCTCACCTATACAAAAAGAATTTTTGTCAGTAAAATGATGATCCATTCCAGCTTTTCTGAAATCAGGCTCTATTTTAGATCACTCAGCAGGTTCAATGAGCATAGATGTTCAGGGCCCACCCCAGGCCAATCGAATCAATATATTTGGGCATGAGTAATGAGTAATCTACAGACCAGCAGACTCAGCAGGACCTGCAAGCTTATTAGACATATAGACTTTTAGGCCCCATCTAAACCTACTGAAACACAATCTTCATTTTAAAAAGACCCTCAAGCCATTCCCATGTGCGTTCAATTCCAAGAGATACTAAGTGGAAGACACACCTGGCTGGTTGCCAGAGCAACTTGATTATAAGATACTAGAGGCCCGGTGCACAACATTCATACACTGGGGGCTGTGGGGGGGTCCCTCAGCCTGACCTGAACCCTCTCCAATCTGGGAGCCCTCAGGGGAGCCCTCTCCAATCTGGGAGTTTCTGTCTGTCTTTGCAATCATATGAACAAATTGTCTGAGACCCCAACTCAGTTTGGTTTGTTGCTCACAGAATAATAGAGGCTTTTTTTTTCTTTGCTTCATTGGTGGAGATTTCCTGGAAGTTTTAGGAAATCTTCCCTTTAATTTTTCCTAGACACTCTGATTTTACTATGTCTCTCACCTTTGCTTTCCCTCCATCCCCCACCCGAAACAGTAACTTGCTCCAGGCTCACTTTGCTCTAGTGCAGTGGTTCTCAACCTTCTGGCCTTTTAAATACAGTTCCTCATGTTGTGACCCCACCATAAAATTATTTTCATTACTACTTCATAACTGTAATGTTGCTACTGTTATGAATCGTAATGTAAATATCTGATATGCAGGATGGTCTTAAGCCAAAGGGGTCATGAACCACAGGTTGAGAACCACTGCTCTAGTGTCTAGGAGAGCCGTCTGTCACCAGAACTACAATTCCCAGAATTCCTGGTGCTCTCCACGATCTTGGTTTCCCTTTCCTGCTCTGTCTCCAAACCATGGCCACTCTGCCAAGCTCTCCCTCTCTGCTCTCAGACTGGCTGCTTAGAGAGCCAATTTCCCCAAGCTGCTCCACTCTCTGCTGGCTCTCCCACTCTGATTTGCACTGGGTGCCTGTGTATGCAAATTAACCTGCCATGTTTGTCAGGTTAATTTGCATACTCACTCCTGATTGGCTGGTGGGCATAGTGGAGGGATGGTCAGTTTACATGTTTTTCTTTTATTATATAGGATTAATTGCCTCCTTTCCTTTCTGGTAGTTTGACCCTCTACCTGATATTAGCACCAAAAGAAGACAGACAGCCCTAGCAGGTTTTTTGTTCAGTGGATAGAGCATCGGCCTGCAGATTAAAGGGTCATAGGTTCCATTCTGGTCAAGGGCACGTACTGGTGTGTTGACTGAATCTGATGCATCTGGGATGGTGTAACATAACAGGGAAGACATAGAAAGTGTATCTAGTTCCATGTAACTAGAGCTTGACATCAGCAGTCCCCTCTATCTTTAGCTCCTCTTTATCATGGTTTTTCCTGAACTTTCTCCCGGAAAGTCTCACTAGTTGCTTTCAGCTTGAAATCTCTTGAGTTAAAATTTACCTGCAAGAAAGTGAATCGATAATTTAAGTCTGAAATCACTTGACCATAGAGACAGCTGTGCTCATATTCTTGCTATTTTTTAGTGATGCAGTTCTTATCACTGGGCTAAAATTCAAACAAGGAAGGAAGGATAAAGGATTTATTGAGGAACTACTTTGTAAGTACCATCTTGGTAAAGATGACAGTGACCAACGTAAAGGGTTAGTTGTTGGAAGCAAGATTGATGCATTTAACTCAGATGATATGAAAATATTATGTTACGTTCTGAAATAGTGAAAAAGCATAAAGAAAAGGTTTAGCAGTGGGGCATAGATAGTCTAAAAAATATTAGAGAAGGGAGATGTCAGTTTAGAGAAAGGCTTCACAGAGCTACCGGAACTTGAGTTTAGTAGGTATAAGATATGTGATATTTATTCCATTTAGAGCCAACAACTTAAACACTTAACAAAGGTAAAACAATTAAGTGGTGTGAAGATGACAGGGAATAAATAATACGGGAATTTACTGTTAAGCCTGTAATGCGATTTTATAGCTTATATTTTAAATTTGGGGCATAAAAATTTACACATGTTGGGAAAATTGTAGCCGTTTTTCTAATTCTTATTAAGGAAGGTAGTTTGTTTTGAAAATAAACATGTTTTACATAGTTATTTTCATTATAATTTTCCTCAAGGGTATGGATTATGGTGTTTCCTGGTAATTTTTGCTAACTTCAAAATGTAAAGCATAAAGGTTTTATGAAATATTAATTCTGAAAAAATGCTTTCCTGCTAGAAGTTGTTTTAAAACTACAAAGTGTTCATTTGAGCAGGTTCTTTCTATAAAATAAAAATGTTAAAAATTGCTCGGACGTTATGTACCAATGCTTCATGAACTTCATTCAATTATGTGTAGCATATAGAGCCAATTTTGCAGTCTGGCAGTCATGCTTAATTCTTTACATAAATCCTATTTGGAATTTCTGTTATCTTTAACTCTTCAATGTGGGAAAATGGATTTATAACTCTAATTTAAATAAGTATTCTCTATGTTTGGATAATATTAATGTTTTAATAAGAAGTGCGTGTATTCAAAATATATGCACAATAAATTCACATATTTGTTTAATATCTTTACTTTTTATTATCAACTGTACTTGTTTATTTTACCCTATCTGCTTTCAAATGCTAATCAATGTGTATTCTTAACATTCAGGTAGTGCTGGAATGTACTTCATAAGGTATATTTCTAAAACTCACAAGAACTTGTAAAACACTAGCTGCCATGGAGTGATTTCCATGCTGTCTGAGCTTTGATTTTATAAAATCTATGGCTATTCACTGACACTGGAAAGTTGGAGGAGGAGCATGACTGTGTGCTGTTTCTCTGCTTTCACTAATAGTATCATAGAACATCAAGTCTTACTAGACTGCAGACTCATTCAACCCAGCTATGTATTACAGCATGACCTCAATTAACATAGTTTCCTTCAGCACCATTTCGCTATAATGTTCATGAGATGCCATAGGAACTTAACTCTTGTTTATGTTAGCCTACAGTAGTTTCACTTAAAGTTGCAGAATCTATCGCCAATTAACTTAGGTCTTACTGCAGTCTCTTTCATATCTCTAGCACCAATCTAAACAGTGTTACCTATTCACAATTCTTCTTTTGCTCTCCATCTTTGCTATGGTTGACTCTGGGTGGAGAAAACAGTAACAGACCCAACAATACTATAGGTCCTGCAGACACCAGTCTATATCCACAAAGCATATGCCATACTGTCATGGTTTAGTTCTGGGATTGGTGGGTACAGGCGTCTCCCGAGCTGAACTCTAGCATTTGATGGTAGTGGTGGAACATCTAGACATTTGTTCTAGAGGTTTCCTGAGTAGTGAGACAGTAGCCAAGAAAGACAGGAGGAATTGGCTAGGCCAGCAGCCTTCTCCAACTCTGGGGTCTCCAGGTAGTAGTTCAAAGTAGTTCAGAGATAAAGGTGCAGCATTGGGATCTGGCTCTCAGGCCAGCCAGGACAAGTGCTACCAAAAGATTCTGTAAGTCTGACTTGGTTCCTGAGTGGGTAGCAATCCAGGGTCTCTGTCCCAGGCTGGGCAGAGGACAAACCCAGGGGTGTGATTCAACTTAAATCCGGCAGTACAAAATGAACAGGAAAACACCAAGTTTGGTTGGCAATCGGGAGTTATAGGAATGAATAAAAGGGAAAGCAAACACACTTGAAGATGTCAGTCCTGAAACTGGGTTGAGGGAGGGAGAGTAGAGAGGAGTAGTTGCAAAGGAGATCACTGAGAAAGGGTATTTATCCTTGAATAGGTGTTCTGGGATCTGATTGAAAGTTTTCGGTAGTTTGGTGTGGACAGATGATAGCCTGTTGTGTGGCCTGTGTCACAAAGGGGGGGAGTTCCGTGTCTACTGGTAACTGCCATAGAAGGGTGGGTTTCCAGTTAAGTCCTCCAAATTCTAACCAAATGACACCAGGGAATCTGACAGTGCCTGGATTTTGGAAGATAGTGTAGTGCACAGTTTGAAAACCACGGTATAGACTAGTTAAGTTGGCTTAAACAAAAGTAAAATAGGAGATTTAGAAAAATGCTTCTCTGTTTTGGGAATAGAAACTGAAAGTTTACATTATGCACAGAAAAAATAAACATGCATCTGTTATTTGAGAAATTAAATTGGAGTATATTAACCTTTAGTAATAAGTTTTATACTATGTTATCACCAGATAACAATAATCTCCACAGTTACCACATTCAAAGTGTCCTGTGGCCCTTTCTGATTTAATTGCTAACAAGTTCTTAGTTAAATAGCACTAATTTGAAAATACCAATTATTGTGAAATTTTGGATGACTTCTGATACAGATATTTTATTCTGAGAATATCGTGTGTGTTTTTTCTCTAACAATAATAACATTCACCGTCCATTTTATCTTTCCTTTTATGTGGTTATTGTGTGCTGTTTGTCCTATACTTAGAAGGGAGTGCATTAGCAAGCCCCGTTCCTACCAGTTGGTGGTTGTATTTAGTTTTGCCAAAGTGAATGCATAATAAACATTTTATATTTGTTCTTTATTGGCTGTACATTTAATTTAGTTCATTTTAGTTAATTTTCTCAGAACTAATTATAGACTACTTATATAACAGTCTTTAATTACTGTTTTAGAGGAAACTACTTTTATGTACTAGTTGTTTTTTTCCACCACACGATTGTGTGTGCCTTCTGTATTTCTCACCTTGATAATATCACACTGAACATCATGTAATAGGCAATAGACAAGTAAATAATTTGAGTTGGTTCTTTGACCTGAAATTCATGGATAATGAAAGCAACTGAAAGTCATTGCTTTTGTGAGAAATGATTTTGTTTCTTACAAAGGGGTAGAGGTGGTGTCTGCTTAAATATTCCTTTTTTATGAAAGAGGAAAAATTAAATATGAGGAAAACTTTCAGGCTTAGAATAAAAAACTACTTAATAGTAGTGTGAACCTATATGAACATCCATGGCTTAAAGAATTATTCCATTATGTCATTTATTCATATTTTAATAAAATCTGTGCTTTTCTACGGCTCAATTTATTTTAAAACTGTGATTCTGTAAGCCCAGGATGAAATTTGTGCCTTCTGTTCAGCTTCACAAAGTGGCACACCCATCAACCTAGAGCAGTGAATAAAAAGGATATTCTTCAAAAAATATGTATTTATAAAACATTCTATTATAAGTCCCCCTTATTGAGAGCAATATTTTTAAAATTATTTAACTGCCCTGTAAACCCCATACAATCTCAATTATAGGAAAATATGTTCCTTTTCTGAAAAGCTGCTTGCAGTCCTTTATTTTCACTCAGAAAAATAAAAAGCAATTTAATTACAAAGAACTCGACTTTATATATATACTGCTTGCCAAGTGGGGCTGTGTAAAATAAAGTGATATTTGGAAATTTATGCTGAAAACATAATCAGAAAGACAGTGTGAGGCTGTTAGTAATAGAAAATAATGTTTGGCAGATGTAAACAGGGCAGGCAGTCCTACTTTCTCTTTTGCCTCTTTTTCTAAAGGTCCTTTACTGAATTGAGGGGAGATTTTTTTTGGGGGGGAACACATATTTTCAAAGTTTTATTGACCACATGCCACATGCTAACATACCAACTTCACATTGTTTTGTCAAATGCTATTTTCATTAGTGGATGTGAAGTTGGTTCTCAAAAGTCAATGTAAGGAACACATTTTTAAAAGTGATTTATTGTTCAAGAATATGCTCCTAAATGTAAGCCAAGTGACTTGCCTGATTAGCCTTCTCAAGCTCAAGTCATAAGTACTTGAACAAATAATTCTCCTTGGGGTCCTCCTAGTTAAAAGCATTGACTTCATAAGCATGTTCAAGGCATTGATTTGAGTTCAGGTTAGAACAATACTGTTCAACAGAAATATAATGTTAACCACATATGTAATTTAAAGTTATCTAAGTAAAAAGTGTTGCAGAATGCTATATAGCATTGCAAAAATCAATAGTATCTTCTTAAAACCATTTCATTCTTTTGACTGTCTTGCTTCATTCCATAAAGGATCAAAGACAACTGACACAGAGCATGTACAATAAAATAATGGTAAAATAAGAATAGGAACGAAAACAGTAGAAATAAATTAGAAAGCCAAAAGCAAGGGAAACAACACAAATGCACAGACCTAATAGCTAATCTGCCTTACATCTTCAGGCCTTCGCACTTGCTCTTCCCCAATCTTGAACCCAAATCTTTTGAAAGCTTCCTCTCTCTTGTCATGGGTGTCTTTTTGGAGATGTCACTTTCTCAGAGACACTCTCGCTGACCACCTTGGTCGAACTAGTTTTCCAGTCACTCTTGCCATCTCCTTTGGCTTTGTTTTCTTCTGAGCATTTATCAAAATCTAATAGTTTCTTGTTCATTTAGGTATCTATGCTTTGTTATCTCTCTTCCCCAATTCAAATACCACCTCCAGGAGACCAAAGGTTTTGTTGACTTTGTTCACTG
This sequence comes from Myotis daubentonii, assembly GCF_963259705.1. Classification (NCBI taxonomy): domain Eukaryota; kingdom Metazoa; phylum Chordata; class Mammalia; order Chiroptera; family Vespertilionidae; genus Myotis; species Myotis daubentonii. The sequence continues at coordinate 27,132,471 of NC_081847.1, read as the reverse complement.
CTGCATCTCCCCGTTTTGAAAACGATACCCAGTACAAGAAGGCTCTCTATCAATAGTTTTATGTGAATACATGTTATCATGACTTTACATGGCCCTAAGATTTTGGGAGTCAAAATGAAAAGAGAGGAATTAGAGAGGAGAATGCTTAGTGTTTCACGTGGAAGAAAGCTTTGAAAAACCAGAGCTGAACTATAACGGACTTGCATTGCACTGGACCTCATTCAGTGGGTAATGATGGATGAAATGAGCAAGGCCCCATATAGTCTTTTAGCAAACTTGAAAATACAAACCTTCCAGCTGTTTCTTAAGATAAAAAAAGAAAGTGAAAGGCATAATAGTAAAATAAAACATCATATGGAAGGCAAACTTACCAGTATGTGGCCCATATCTGGGTCTTACTCTTAGATTGGATTCATCCAAACATAAAACTTAAAAAAAAAAAACCCACACAAATAAACATAGAACCTAAATTAAAGGAGTCGATAATTGCAGATCCCTCAGTCAATCCTCCACAGACTTTTTTTCATCATAATAATGATCTTTTAATTGCTTTTATTTTTTAAAATCATTTTTTATTTCTCAATTATAGTTGTCATACAATATTATATTAGTTTCAGGTCTATACCCCAGTGATTAGACATTATAAAACTTACTAAGTGGTCAACCTCCACAATTTCATACCCATCTGACACCACACCTAGTCATTCAAATATTATTGACTATATTCCCTATGCTGTACTGTGCACCCTCATGACTATACTCTTAACTACTAATTTGTACTTCTGCATCCCGCCAGCTGTTTCACCCATGCCCCCAACCCAATCTGGCAACTGTCAAAATGTCCTCGGTATCTATGAGCCTGTTTCTGTTCTGCTTGTTTATTTATTTTGATTTTTAGATTCACTTGTTGATAGATATGCACATTTGTACTTATTGGCATTTTATTGTTCATATTTTTCTTCTTCTTTTTCTTAAAGAAGAGTCTGTAACATTACATGTAATGCTGGTTTGGTGGTGATGAACTCCTTTAGCTTTTTCTTGTCTGTGAAGCTCTTTATCTGACCTTTAATTCTAAATGATAGCTTTGCTGGGTAGAATAATCTATTGAGTTTTGATAAGACCTGGAATAAATACCCAGCATGTTTGAAAACATTTTTTTTCTTTTTTTTAAAATATTTTATTGATTTTTCACAGAGAGGAAGGGAGAGAGATAGAGAGAGTTAGAAACATCGATGAGAGAGAAACATCGATCAGCTGCCTCTTGCACATCCCCCACCGGGGATGTGCCCGCAACCCAGGTACATGCCCTTGACCAGAATCGAACCCGGAACCTCTCAGTCCGCAGGCTGACGCTCTATCCACTGAGCCAAACCGGTTTCGGCAACATTTTTTTTTTTTCTTAAAGCTTCCGTTTGTTCTTGCATTCCTGAATAAGTTTAACTCCTAAAATAAATCATAAGCTTCTTAAGGGCAGAAATTATAGCATACTTAACTATTTCTTCATATTCCTAGTACATAGATGATCCCTGTGTGTGTCAAGTGTTCACTAAAAATCAGGGTTTGCTGATGATAATGCTCTTATATGGGTTCATCAGTCACATAGAAGTCTATTGTGTGCATAAACAAAATTTATTTCTATTTGGATTCATAACAGGCAGAAAAAATTTAAATGACAGGTAAAATAATGTTTCATTGTTGTGTTAAGAAATGAAAATTATGTTACAGTAGCTATTTTAGGATATTTTTTTGTTGTCATGATAGCAAAAAAATGTTATATGGTTATGAGGAAGGAAATTTTAAAAGTTAAATTTTACTGAACTGAATGCAAATGTCAACATGCTTAATGTTTATTTTGTAAGTGTCAAGTGGAAAAATAAACTGGGTGGAGTTAGAAAAATTAATTTCAGTGTAGGCACTCAAATTTCTGGAACATTTTATACTGAAAACAAAATAGCTAAAGCATTTCCAGGCCAATGAGAGTTTCATTGCTGTGAGCACTTGTTTTCTATATTACCGGTTCCTCAACTGCACCTTAAACCTATACTTTCAGAGTTTTTGCAGGCTTGAATAACACCCTATTGTACTCTTGCAAGGTATTTTTAACTCAGCAAAAGAGTTCTGTTAGGGATAGCTTCCCCTATGCCATTGCAATTTAGGTAAGTAGTTCATTTTTCTCACACTTGAATCTCATCAGATTAGTCATCTATAATGGGGAGGTTTTCATTTTGATTTTTGTTGTTGACATTTCAGTTCTTTCCTTAAGGACATGATTTAGAGCACTCTTAGATTCCTGATTAAGTGCCTGACTCACCACTTTCATACCTCTCCTGTCTTTAGCTTCAGGTGACTTGTATGGTACAATGTTGTTTTATGTTGACTAGTAATGGTTTTGTAGTTGGCAGAGGCTCACTGTGCGGTTTTGAGATTAAAAACCAGATAGGGAGCATTGAAGTGGGCAATTTATGTGGGTAAAACCAAAACAGTCAGTCTTTCCACTGGAAATGCAATTAGTTGTAGACTGTTACAAGAAGTTTCCATGTACTGTTATTTATTTCTTAAAAGTGGCTATTACAAGTGCTATTTCCAAATGTCCACCATTTGGAAATAAATGACATTGTACTATTTTGAAACACAGCTGGCTTTTTAAAAATGAGAACATATGACTTGATTTAAGAAGTGTCAGTATGAACTGACTCACTATGAAATAGGTGCCAAATACAGTAAGAGCTTAACTGTTCAAGCTTGAATTATTGCTATTATCTATGACAAATCTACTAGTATTTTCTGTAATTGGCCTCCCTTTATTACCCAAACATTTTATATCACCATCCCCATCAGTTACTTGTAATAAACAATTAAACTAATAACTTTTCACTTGTATAGCATAAACTAATTATCTTCTTGATAGACATACAGTTCTCTCCCAAGCAGATGGTAACAGACTAGATCACATCTGATTGGCTGATAAAACCCAGTGCCATGAGGGCTTGGAAGGCAATTTGATTATGTTTTTTTACAGTCCTATTCAAGACCTTCCATTGGAAATATTAAAGGAACTATTGGTTTTTAATTCTGAAGTTTGTCAATACAGCACAGTTTTAAGGACACTTCTTTGGGTGAATGATAAAAGTGAAACTTCTATTCTTCATAGGAACAAATAAAAGAGAACTCACTTGGTGGTGTTTATATGCCCATTATTTAGAGTTTCGCAATGGTTTTCTAAGAAAAAAGGAAGTTTGTTATGAAATTAAGTACTATCTTCTACCTATTTTGAACAAAGCACTGTAATGTACACTCTGTAAAAGCAGGAGTTCCCTGTGGTAGCTCCAGAACCTAAACCAATTCCTGGCACTTAATAAGTGCTCGGTACCTATTGGATAAATAAATGAAACTCAGTGTTGTAGTGGTGGCAGAATTTGGGCATTAGTATTCTGACTATATAATTTATCTGCCACATAAGAAAGCATGCAAACATGAGTAAGTTGTCCTGGCCCACTAATTTAAAAGAATCCTAATCTATTCAGGTCAAATAAAGCTAAAGCAAAGGCAAACTTCAATCAATGGAGTATCTCAGATATCTGTGATTCTCTAACACATTCAGATGTATAAATTTGTCAAATGCCACAGTTAATTTCCCAAATTAGGCTTTCAATTTTTAAGAAAATTGAAACTCAGAAAGACAAAATAATCAGCCATGTATTAAATGCAATTTCCATTTTTTCCTCAATTGCTTTTGTTCCCAAATCATGTAACACTTCCACATGTATGGAATTGAGATGCTGTGCTTGTTCATTGACGTGCTCTATCTAACTGCCTTCTAAGTAATTTTGTATTCCTGACATGAGTAATAGAAACATATCATTAAATCCTAATCATGAGGGGGTACAGAAGATATAAGATTTGTTATTTTCTGAGGTCCTAGCCCTTTAAATTCCACCATGGAAAGGAACTTGGTTAGATATGCAATGATCAAGATCTTGACAGAAATGTGAACATTCAATTACTTTATGTTCACAAATTATTTCTAATGTTTCTTTTTATATGACAAACTATGAGCCATATGACTAAGTACACATGTGTGTGTATGTATGTATGTGTGTGTGTGTGTGTGTGTGTGTGTGTGTGAGAGAGAGAGTTCTAAGTTGCCTAGTTATAATATAGAATCAGAAAATGGAGTCTTTATTCATTCTCAGGTTATTCTTTGCCTGTTTTTTGTTTTTTTTACATTTAAGTAAAAACACTTTTGCAAAACATGTTGGAGGCATTTTGTGAGTAAATCATATAATTTGAAAAACCAGTCACACACAGTATTTTTTCCCCTTTCGGTACTGGTTTGGCCGTCCATGGTTAGATTTCTGAAAGAAAGATGTGGAGGTTTCCCAGCTACGCCTGTGTCAGTGCTTCCAGAGAATGTAGAAATGACTCCAAATTCTCATAAGAGGCCTTTATCCCGGAGATCAGCCCTTGCCTGGCAATAATCATCTGTGATGACTACCCAGATGTAGAAGAGTTTGCACGAACTGTTTTATAATCTGGGACTGACTTTCCTGTACTTCCCCTGGGATGAATGGGATATACCAGGAAAAGCACCACATCTTTCTTAATTGGTTTGAGTCAGATGGGAATGGGACGAGGGAACATTTGGAGTTTCTGGGTCTGCTCTGTTCTTAAGCCCCTCAAAGAGCTTCTACAGCGAGCCAAGTCTATCTGTTTAGATAACAGGTGCTTCAGTGAAATTATCCATAACATAATCCACATTAGAGGTTGGCCTGAAAAAAAGGTGAAGGTTTTTTTTTTATAATAACCATTTATTTTTAACAGCTTTATTAATGTAGAATTTATAAACATTTTTGTGATACGTTTGAGGGGTGAATGTAAAATACATGTTCATTGTAGAAAATTTGAAAACTACAAACAAATTTAAACATAATTCTCAGTTAATTCCCTCTTTAAATTTTGGTCCATTTCCACCATCCCCCCCTCCCCCTGCCCCTCCAGACTCTATATACACTAAATATAATTGGGATACTATCTTATATAGATTTTTACAATTTAAGTTTTCACTTATTATTACATGAAAATTTTAACATTTCATCCATCATAAATTCTTCAAAAATCTTATAATACTTTTATGACACAAACTATATGGTGTTTGATATTTACTTCAAAATATTAGGGAGAAGGAATGATACCAATGAAAGAGGTATGGTTAGAACAATGTAGCACTTAGTTGATACTTGTTCAAGTTGAGTAATGAGTACTTATGAGATCTTCTATATACTTTCTTCTATATACTTTCATATGTTTGATATTTTCTATAATCAATTTAAAGCCTTATTTTTACTAGTTACATTATATTTCAGTTTAGATGTTTATTAGAGATTTAGATTGTTGATAGTTCTTGCTGTTGTGAACAGGTTGCAATTACTTACCATTTTAAACTATGATAAACAGAGGGTGGGTAGGGTTTTTTGTATAGCAGATGGGATGGTGCCGCACCCATATCGCTTTCACTAGGCTGGTACACCCAGCCCTCAGCTGCTATGTGTGTTGGCTGTTATGATTCACCCTTGAGATACCTGTTATGTTATGTTACCTCCCACCCAGGGGTGGCACCACAGGCAATGACTGACTTACATAAGGATGTGCATGTGCAACTCAACTGCCTCTAGGTTGGATTTTTGCCCCAAATCTTCCCAAGGATCAGGCTAAGTTAGATTCCAGATTTTTGCCTAGATATCCCCCCTACCATTTCCTGCTTTGCTCACTTTCTTACAGGTTTCTCCAGAGAGCCCTCCCTCAATAATTCATAGGCACAAGAATCTCTGTCTCCTTTTCAGATTCTAGAGAACACAACCAAGAAAAAATAACTAATGTGCAAGTATCAGACATCTGAATACAGCCGTGGCTGCCTCTCAACTCAGGCTTATGCTTAAAATCACCTGAAAATGCTAGAATTACTTTTTTTTCTTAACTAATTAAAATTTCTCTAAGGAAGCTTTAACTCATTTTAGGAATGTGTTAGCATTCCTAGACTCACCCTGATAATTTATAACTTAATTGCTCTGTAAGTGACTAATGAGCATTTTAAGAATTTTTCAGTCTTCTCATGAAAACATAATATCAAAATTTACTGACCTGCATTCATAACTATATTTTTGCTATAAGCACAGAAAACTCCAAATAGAGAAATTCAATGAGTCTATGTAAATTTCCTAGATTTAATGACTCTGTTCTGGATAGTGTTGTCATAGAGATCAACATTTAATTGCTAGCTTATATTATGAAAAATGTAACATGGTGAAGCTTCATAGCCCTGTTTAATCTCAGCAGTGGCATGTTAAAAAGACAAATAGAGATTAGAAAACATTTTTTTTTCTAAATAAAATATCTCATTTATGTGGTACTGATAAGCACTGTTTATATCATTAAATAATTTAGTCTTGCTCGGCTGGTGTGGCTCAGAGGTTGAGGGTAGACCTATGAACCAGGAAGTCCCGGTTCAATTCCTGATCAGGGCACATGCCTGGCTTGTGGACTTGATCCCCAATAGGGGGTATGCAGGATACAGGCTATCAATGGTTCTCTTTCATTGATGTTTCAATCTCTCTCTCCCTCTCCTTCTTCTCTGAAATCAATTAAAACTATAGTTTTCAAATTTAGTCTTCCTACATTGATTGAATACCTTAAAAGTATATGCAGCTTTGCTTGGGGCTGGGAACCCATAGTAGTGGAATATGAATCCTACTCCCAGGAGGATACCACAATCTATTATGGGAAGGGGACAGGAGTGTTGAGGAGCTTAGACATGTGAATAGCCTGTAGGTGAAAATCTGTACACCAGACTTGTCCACAGCATGGTAGGACACAGGATTCAATGTTAGCAATGGAATGAGCAAAGAAGAAGGGAATTCAAGGAAGCTCCGCTGGGAGCTCAGTATCATTTTTTTCATTAAAGGTGAGTGTTACATAACTAAAATATTTCAGCTGAATGACCTAGAGAGGTAAACAATCATAAGAAATGAAAATGTCTTTGTATCTTTATATAACAGCTCACTTTGTAAAAAACATAACTTGACTGCACAGCTTTTCTTTTTTTCTCCTTCCTCTTCTCAATTCTTGAAGTCTGAAAAGTAGCTTTGATTTAGTAGGCTTTCAACATGTTTATGTTGTAGCAGGCTCTGGGTTGGGTCAAGCAGGTGATGAAAATCCTACCTGCTTGGAAGTCAAGCAGAAGTCAAGATGGTCCAAGCCATGGAAGCACCACAAGGCTTGGCTGAGCCAGTGACCTAAGGTCGGCCAGAGTGCAGATGCAACCCAGCCAATCATTCGTACCAGGAAAGTTTTCAAAAGCCCTTACTTTTTAGAACTGTTTTGAAAGGGTTCTTTTAGCTTGATCCTGTTCATCATGTTCAGTCATCCCTGGAGGCAAGAAAGAAGGAATCCAAGTAGAACATTAAAGAAAATGTCTTGAGCCAAGCAAGAGAGGACTCTACTACTGTGGTAGGCTGTATTATTGTCAAAATATTTGTTGCCCATTCCCATCAGTCCTTCGTTATAGAGCCCCTCTCTTCTAAATGATTATACTTCCTGCCCCATTGCTGTAAGGTTGGTACATGTGTCTTGCTTTGAACAATGAAGCATAAGAAAAGCAACATAACCCATTTCCCAACCAAAGATTTTTGTTTTGTTTTAAATATATTTTATTTATTTTTTACAGGAAGGAAGGAAGAGGAATAGAGAGTTAGAAACTTCGATGAGAGAGAAAAATCAATCAGCAGCCTCCTGCACATCCCCTACTGTGGATGTGCCCGCAACCAAGGTGCATGCCCTTGACCGGAATCGAACCTGGGACCCTTAAGTCCACAGCCCGATGCTCTATTCACTGAGCCAAACCGGCTAGGGCCCAACAAAAGTTTTAAGAGACATTGAGTAGTAGCTTGGCCAGGCAATATTCCAGGCCATTCAGCCAGAGTTTTAGAATCATTTTGTCAATTTTTACAAAGAATTTGGGATTTTGATTGGGATTGTATAGAACCTATACATGATTTTGGAAAATATTCACAGTTTAAAAAATATTGAGTTATCCGACTCATGTATATGGTATAGCTCTTCATTTATTTAGTTCTTTAATTTTGCAGCGATGTTTTGTAGTTTTCAGTGTACATCTTTCACATTTGTTTTACAGATTTACCCCTAAACATTCCATATTTTATTACATTTCAATTTAGCTATTTGTTGCCATAGTATAAAAATAATATTGATTTTACATTGATTTTGAATCTGATGAATTTGCTCAGATTGCTTCTTATAATAGATTTTTGTAGGTTTCACAGGATTTTCTACAAAGCAAACATTTCTTTTTTCTAATCTAATTACCTTGCCTTATTACACTGGCTAGAACTTCCAGGACAATGTTGAATAGCAGTGGTAAGAGTGATTACATTTGTTGTTTTCCTGATATTGAAGGGAAAGCATTTTAATTTTGATTACTAAACATATTAGCTCTAGGCTTTTTATGCATGCCCTTTATCTACTTGAGAAAGTTCCTACCTTGCTGAGAGTTTTTGGCAGAAATATATGTTGGATTTTGTTGATTTTTTTGGCATCTACCAAGATGCTTATATTTTTTATTTTTATTTTGTTATAATGATGAATTACATTGATTAATTTTCTAAAGGCAAAACCGCCCTTGCATTCTTAGGATAAAATTCTCTATTGGTGGTGTGTATTCTATGCATATATTATTGGGTTCAGTTTGTATATGTATATTCTATGCATATATTATTGTGTTCAGTTTGCTAAAACTTTGATTCCAAATTAGCATTCATATTTTTTTTATTTTTTTTATTGCTTAAAGTATTACAAAGGGTATTACATATGTGTCCATTTTATCCCCCCGCCCTAGACAGTCCCCTAGCCTCCCCTATTCCCCAGTGTCTTATGTCCATTGGTTATGCTTATATGCATGCATACAAGAAGCATTCATATTGATAAAGGATATTGATTGGTGGTTTTTTGCTCTTGAGTTTTTCTGATTTTGACAATGAGGTAAAACTGGTCTCATAAGATGAGTTGGTATTTTCAATTTTCTGTAAGAGTTTGTAAGTAATTGACATTCTTTCTTTGAAAATTGGGTAGTATCCATCAGTGAGACCATCTGGGCTTGGAGTGTCCTTTGTGGGAAGATGTTTCATCTCCCATATTGTAATTTTTACTTCTAGAAGTCTGATGGGCTCTTTCGAATATCCTTTATGTCTCTACTCAACTTTTTGTTCACATGTAGTTCAGTTGTGCAAACTGTTTTAATGTCTTCGTATGCTAATTCTAACATCTGTATCTGTTCTGGATCAGTTTCCATTAATTGATTTTTTCTCTCTGTATGTATTAAATTTTCTTACTTATTTGAATGGCTACCAGACATTGTGAATTTTACATTGTCATGTACTGCATATTTTCTATTTTGATATTTTTGGTTTTGTTCTGGACACAGATAACTAAAAAACTGTTTAGTCTTCCTGGATCTTGCCTTTAAGAATTTTTTAGACCACAGCATTGATCAGCCTACTGTTACTTATTCTCCATTACTGAGACCAAAGTAAAAGCCTTTTTAAATTTTTTTCTACCCAATATCTCAGGGATGACTGTTTCCAGTCTGGCTAGTGGGAACAGGCACTATTCCAACCTCCAGCCTTCAGTGGAGGTTGGCCATCATCGCCTCTTATTCTCATAGGTTGTTCTTTCCCCAGCCTCGGGTAGTTTTCTTACATGAATGATCTGATTAGTACCCAGGTGGATACTCAGTAGAGGCCCTGTACAAATGTGCAGAGTTCTGTCTCTGGAGACTCAGGGAATCCCTGGGATCTGCCTGGGTTCCTTCTCTCTGCTCCATGGACTACCAACTCTCTCTACAGGATAAGTTGGTTATACATAGGACTCATCTCACTATCCTTCATTATTTGATGTTCTGTGTCTTGAAAACAGTTGCTTCATATACTTTGGCTGTTATTGTTTCAAGTATGAGGGCAGTTCTGTTACTCCATTTTGCTTAGATATAGAAATAACTAATTTGATTTAGAAATCAGTGTATATTCTTGGTTAAAGGCATTCTGTGTTAAAGAAGTTATCTCCAAATTGTGTTATATATCTTGGCACAATAATTTACTAGCAAACATGCTCATTTTTAGTGAATGATTGCTTTCCCAACCATTTTTTCCAACCAGTCTCATTGTTAAAAAAAAAAAAAAAGAAAGAAAGAAAGAAAAGTTTCCCACTTCCTATTGACTTATGTAGAGTTCCCTTATTTAGGCTTCTGAAAATAGCCTTTCTGACGTGTAAGGAACTTACTTGACTGTATATATGAGTCACCCACTCTTATGTAGATTGAGTAGTTTACTGCATCTTCCAGATGGAATTCCGGTCTTTAGTAAGTTCCTGTCAAAGAAAGTTTTATGGAAATATTTGACATAATAAAATATCTTTTCTTCCCTTTTTAAAAATACCGTTGCATAATGCAAAATAAGTTAAGCAGGAAATGTTTGTTTTTGTTGAATCATATTTCCTCCTGTACCTATGTTGGGGAGTAAATTAGTAGCTTATAAGTTTCACTGTGATAAGATGTGAAAAAATAATACATTTCGTCTGTGCCCAAATAATGATGTAGACATAAGTCAGGAACTGAATATTTTTGCCTTGAATATGATAGGATTAAATCTAAGCACAAATATTTCCAGAGGAATATTTTTCATGTATTGAGTTAGTCTTGAATTTAGAAATTTGTTTTCATGCCTGTTTCTATAATGCAAAGGGTACTTTGTATATGTTGATTTTTTCCTAAATATTTCTTGAATTATTGTTATTTTTACTTTAAAAATAAAGTATTATTATTATATTTTTATTGATTTTTAGAGAGAGAGGAAGAAAGAGGGATAGAGCTATAGAAACATTGATTTGAGATGAAGTTTTCCATTGTCTGCCTTCTGCATTGCTCCCACTGGGGATCTAGCCCACAACTGATTGACGCTAAACCTCAGAACCACAACAGCCGGGCTTGAATTATTTTTAATCACTTAAGTGCATGAGTAATAATAGCATTATTATTGTAAAGAAGTCAAACAATTCAGATAAAATGAAATCCCCCTGGTATCACCTTCTTATATCTAATCTTTTTCTGTACAAGGAGGGAATCATTGAGATGAGTTTGATGTGAGTACCTCCCACTGAAGGCCCAGTGATCCCCTGTGTCCCCCACACCTGCCACCTTTGAGGTTTGGATGCTGGTGGGAGGGTCTCTGCTTTTGTAAAATTTACCTCTGCATTATGATTTTCTGTTTCAATCTATTCTGTGTGGTACCATCTTTCACTGATTTCTCAGTTTCTGGTCATCCAGGGTCCCACTTACTCTATCATTTGGATGAGAAATTGGTACAAAATGAACACTGATTTTTAAAAACTCCTTTTTTCCAAAAACAGTTTCTGAATTAAGAACAACAAAAAAAGTCTATCATTGGTTGTTTTTTTTGTGTTTTGTGTGTGTGTGTGTTTTGTTTTTTGCTATGCAATGAATTAATTTTCTTCTAATTCCAAGACTGTGATTATACATCATTAGATTTTAACTGGTGGTTTGATTTTATGGCAGGTCCCAAAAGTAGTACTAATTAGGAAAAACAAACGGCTCTAGTTTTCTCTGGGTCTCTGGAAAAGTTATTAATTTCCATATAACTTTCAGAACCTAACAAATGGTAAAATTGTGATATTTCATTCCTCATAAAGTTTTCAGAGTGCAGTATGCCTTAGCACGATTCAAAGGTGAGCCTTAGGTAGTCCTTCCCTTGCATCTAAGAGTTTGAATTTTCATCTTAGAAGATTCTGAAAAGGAATTAATAAGTAATGTCCTGAGCATTTGATAAACCAGAAGAGTATAGAAAAACACTTTGGAATATTATTTTCCTTCTGCTTTTAAAAGTTTCTATTTCTTTTTCTCTAAAGTTTTTGTAGATGTTCAGGTTGAATCATTGTATACTTAAGGAATTCTCTAAGACAAAAATACCAGGAAATTAACTCAAATTGCATAAGAATGTGTTCTAGACAAGCTAGGCCTTATGATGTTGTAGTGGGGAAAATACAATGATCCATCACAATATTTTAAAATTAGTAATGTACTTTAAATACTTGAACATTTTCTTTCATTTCAGAAGCTAGCTTGCTCTTAAATCAGAAAACAAAAGCCAGCTGCCAGAGTTAATGAAGTGCTTTAGGAGCTAAAAGAGGAGAGAAAATAGGCTTTTCTCAGTCTGTAATTCTGGGTGTTCTTTAAATGTGTCAAAATGTTCCCCTTGTCAGTTTTTAAAAATAAAATTTTACTTCTTTCCATATTGCGCAGAGTTCTATAATTTTTTTCTCCTCCCAAAGTAATTAAATCACTTAACCCTCCCTCCCTCCCTTCATCCCTCCCTTCCTCCCTCCTCCCTTTCCTCCCTCCTTCTCTCCTTCCCTTCCTCCCTTCCTGACTTCCTTCCTTCCTTTTTCTCTACCACCTCTGGTTTACATAGTAGCTCTAACACTGGATGTTTGGGGCACCTTGTATGGTAACTGAACTTACTTTCAGTCTTACAGATGATGCTTATCCATTTCACAGAGCTGTTATGATTATGATTGAGCCACAATAAGTAAAAAGGCCAGAGGTCATGCCTAGTATCTTAATATTCAATAAATATTTTTCTTTTTTCTCTCTCTCTTTTTTGTTTTACTCTGAGGTTTTTTCCCCCTATTCTGAGATTTGGTTCATCATCTCTTTTAAAAATCTTGAAGAGATGAAAGGAGAATCCATCAACAGAAGGAGAATAACACCATAAACAATAATATTAATAAGCTGGTAGTGTAAACATTGATTGAGCACTTCTTACAACTAGTAGTTATTTTAAGCCCTTCACTGGCATAAATTTATTTTTATTACAATCCTATGAAATAAGTGCTATCATTATGTTTATTTTACACTTAAGGAAGCACATTCTTAGATTAAGCCAGCATTGCACAGCCAGTATATAATGGGATCAAAGCATACACCTGAACCCTTTGACTTCAGGCCCTGCACTCTTAGTTCAGCTGGTGTTTGGAGCAGGACTGACGTGCATAAAATGTAACTCTGGCTCTACTTGATCTTACCTGACCTATTTTATTTTTAATCAATCATGGCATTGATCTGCATTAGCTCAATAGCAAATTCCTTTCCTACTTCAGGGTCTTTGTATATGCTATTCCATACTCTGCAATTTTTTCAGATTATCCCAGTTTAGCAAAATGTCATTTCCCCCAAAAGGCTTCTGTGGTCATTCTATTCAAAGTAATAGAGTCCCTTACCATACAACATTCTTATGTTTTCATGGTTTCCTTAACACAATAGGATATTATTATCTATATTTACTAGGTTTTCTTCCTTGTTTTCTGTCTGCCTTTGAAGGATTTAAGTTGTAACAGAGCATGGGGCATTGCCTTTTTATTTGCTCCTTTATCATCAGTGCCTCGTATTATTCCTGGCACATAATGAACATTCAATGTGCATGACTGAATGAGAGGCTTATATTTCATACTGTGGTGAAAGTAGGTTCCAGATTTATAACATATAAAGAAAACTTACTCTCCAAAAGTGTGGGGCAATGTATATGAAGCTCAACTTTGCAATGGTTACCTAGAGAGCTTTTCTCAGTTCTCTCTTGTGGGCCTCTTAAGGAAATGGTGATGGACAAGGTCAACAAGACCACACCTTAAAATCTACTGATGAAGGTAGATTTTCTTCACAGGGTATCTTCTGGTACAGAGTTGGCTAAGGGCTTTCTTAAATGCTATCTACCATTGGTGTAACTTGTACCGTAAATCAGTCAGGGAAAGATTGTTGCAGGTGGACCCTAGTCAAGGCATGAGTCAAGCTGACCTGTGTCCCACAAAAGATAGTCTTGTGTTTAGTGGTATATGTAGTACCAAACCTTCATATTTCTATTGATCCTTTAGTAATTAGCCTTCATGCTTATTTTTATAATAATGATGAAGGTTAGGCAAAAGATACTATCTACATTTTATAGGTGGAAGAACTGAATCAAATAAGTGATTACATAAATAAATACTAGCCTAGACTGGGACTCTATGTACTAGGTTTGAACTACTTTGAAGATATTAGAAGCTTACTTGACATAAAATTTTAAATGACTATTATGATTACAGTGAATATTATATGTATGTGTATCTGAGGAAGCAATCATGCATTATATATGCTAATGAACTTAATTGCTTAGAAATTAATTTTAAAAATCTACAAAATTTTTATTTAGGCTCATGCATTTTATGTAGAAAAACATTGAAATTTGGAAATAAACACCAAATCTGCATCTTATTTTGTGTATAACTGCTGCCATATATTCTACTAGCAAGTGTTTAGAGTTTTTAATTTATTAAATGCATTGTTCAATATTTGAAATACCCATCTGATATTTGTTACTGAACTTTAAAATGATATATGAGAATTTAGGTAAATATCATCTGTCTAAAGTAATTTTGAAAAGTAATTTAGAAGATAATATTTGAACACAGTTTTACATATTTAGTAATTGCTAACAATTCTGCCAGCAATTATTAAATATGTTTTGAGGAGAAAATTATCAAAATTACCCATCCTATCATTGGCATTTTCTGAAAAACAAGACAATTTTTATTTATTTATTTATTTATTTTTAGTTTTTGGAGGCTGCTCACAGCAATTACAAGACAGTTAATTATAAAAGATTTAACTACCCACTTAACCATACAATGTATTGTTTGTGATTGCTGGATTATAGTTTTAGACTATTTCATGTAGATCCAAACATTACTTTGACTTACTGATGATTACAATGATTATCTGTGTGAATGATAAAAAAAAATATTAATAATATTTTTTGATAAATGTACAGGCTATGTTTGAATAAATAAGTTATGGAAAATATCTGAACTCATGAATTTTAAAAATCAGTTATTAAATAGTAAACAGGAAAAAGCTCATTGACTAAAGAAAGTTAGCCTTGTTTATTAGGCAGTTTTATATGTTTTTTAATCACTGCATTTATTTTCTAGGGTAGTGCATAATATTTTTCACAAGTGCTTCATATCCACATTTGTCTTTTATGTGATAATGACTTTCTGATTTTTTAAAAAGTTTCTTGGCCACTATTTATCTTTTAGAGGAATAATAAAGCCAATAACAAAAATCTATTCCTATTTTAGCTGCTTTAATATGGTATTAATAGCCATATATTTTTCTGAAAATTAATTTTTTCACAAGACAGATGGTCATGTTTACAGTTTGAAATATTTTATTATATTATTTGCAGAGTTATTTATATACACCTATTCTTGTTTGGAAGACATGATTATTTTCTGCTACATTGATTTGCATTTAATTAGGTAAAGTATTTTCATACCTACATGCGTTTATCCATTGAACATTTTCAACTTCTGGTTATTCTTTGAACAACTGCATTTTCATAGATGGAGAAAATTTCCAAAGTTTTACTGATTGGTTAGTAGTAACTCCATTGCTGATTCTAAGTCATTTTCCATGTGCTAGTCTCCAACCCATGGAGAAAATATTTTGTGCATCTTTTTAGAGTTCTTACATTATTTGCTGGTAGAGTAGTTGTATAAAACCCCAATCCCAGACAATATTTTTACCATTTGGCTGATAATTCCTATATTGAATACATTTGCAAACTTAGTTTAATTTTATTCTACTTCCTATGTCTCATGTGTTCCCATCTCATTCCCCAGGCAGAAAATCCATAAGCCTCAGGCAGATTCAGTCTTCCTTTCTATTCTATTCCGGCTAATCAGATTTCCTCAACAATGCCGGGCTCAGCTGAACGGAGGAGGGAGTGTGTGAGTCTTCCACTGACCAGCTATGTGCTGTGGATCTTAGCACCTTAGTTTACCAGGGCAATGGCAAAATGAGACCCACCTTAGAGGTTAATATGAAGGTCAACTTAGTTTATAGAGGGGAAGACACTTTGGATAGTGAACTACAGAAGGCACCGGTAGTAATAGAATACTAGGAAGTAATCTTTCTAACCCCCAATCTGACTACGCGTTTCCTCTAGCACAGCTCCAACGGTACAGTGTGTCCAAGCTTATTAAAATGACATTCAGATCCCTAACTAAAACTGGTGGCTGCTTGGACTGGTATTTTCTCTCTATTTCTTAGAGACACTGCACATGGTTTTTTCTTTCCCTGGGGTTCCTGACAGGATGCCTCTGCCCTCCTCCTACACAGAATTCAACATCACCTCCTCCTTGACATTGCCTCTTTCTGCAACCCATTCCCCTCCTCTCTTACCTGAAGGGTTAGCAGACACCTTCCTATCTGCTACATGAGTGTACACAAGCGAACAGAGTAAATCTTGGAAAAATACCAGTACTTGTTTTTTTTTTCTTTACTATTGAACCCTATACACAGGCCCATGGACAATTTATTGCATGAATATGGAGGAAAAAGAAAGTTACTTTATTTCTGATCTCACAAACTTTTAATCAACTCTTATCCATTTATATTTCTCTTCCTCTGAAATACCACAATGAATTCGATAACACATATTTACAAATAGTGTAAATATAAAAAAGGATATTTAAAAGTATGACAGTATACATAGCATGATGCCATTAAAATAAAAGATATATATATATTTGTACATTCATCTAAATCATTTCTGGGAGCATACATTAGTGTAAAAAACTAAAGTTTAGGAATTGGGGGTTAGGACCAGGGTTGATAGGATCAGGGGTTACTTTGGCTTTACTTTTTGAATTTTGAAGCATGGGCGTACACTTCGCATTTAAATATTAAGTAACTGAAACATTCCATATAAACTTTTTAAATTCTATGCAAGTTGAATTTAAAAGTTTTATTTACTCAACTAACTTGTAAATTACCTCACTAATAAGCTTGCAAGGGAGGAAATAATGTGACCAACTGTGTCACTGTTTCCAACCCGTCTTTCTCTTTTCCTTACATTCCCCAGTATGATGCCGTTTTCCTCTCTAGGCTTGGAGCAGGGATAGATAGAGTCGGGGGGGCATCAGGATATTACATGAAAGGCATAGTTTTAATTGGGTTTTGCCAAAAACCTGTATACAATATGTATATTTCTCGATCAAGCTTCATTGTACAGCGGTCCCCTCCCATCCGCTAGGGATGTGTTTGCAAGACACCCCGGGGGATGCCTGGAAATACAGCTGGTACCAAACCCGACATAAACTGTATTTCTTCCTGTACATACATACCTGTGATAAACTTTAATTTATAAACTAGGCACAGTAAGAGATTAACAGCAGTAATTTATAACAAAAGAGAACAAGTATAACAACATACTGTCATAAAAGTTACATGTGGCCAAAGTGGTCTCCTTCTCCTTCCTTCCCTCCCTCCTAGCTGGTCTGGTTACCAATTTGGCCACAAGTGACTAACAGGAGGTTAGCACATAAAGTGTGGATACACTGGACGAAGGGATGATTCATCCCACAAGCAGGACAGAGCAATTGTGCTCTGTATCTTCTCCCTGAGGCCCATGTGATGGAGCAGCCACCATTTGTTGTGTTGCCAGTTACTATGGCAGAAGAAAAGGGCAAGTGACCAATCACATCCTGATCCTTCAAGTGTCTTCCTAGAAGTGACACAGGCCACTTCTGCTGACATTTCCTTGTCAAAGCAAGCCACACCTAACTTATATGTGGGTGGACACAGGCAAAGCTCCCATGTGTCTGGAAATACCAAAAATAATGGCAAGTAGCACTGAAAATTGCTTTCTGATAAATAAAAGTCAAAAGTGGGATAATTTAGTTGTAACCTGGGCCACAATATTTTGAGGTTATGCCTGAAATTCACATAATTAGAAAACAATGAAACAATGAGTATGCCTCAGCCCCCTACCCTTTCTCCTCTTTTCCTGCCCCTGTTTTCTTCCTCTCCTATTTCTCATATGTTTTTCTCTGATCTCACCTTAAAAATACAGTTTAGCCACCAGAAAAACAAAACAAAGCAAAATAAAAACACCTGGGTGCCCTCTAAAATATTTATTCTCCAAAAAGCATTGAAAGTAGGGTTCCACTGAATTGTCTGGTATTGCTAAGGTGGCAGTGAGAAGTGGCTCTTTTGTATCTTTTCTCTCAAAAAGGAGGACATTGGGCAGTTCTTACTGTGATAAAGAAAGAAGCTATTCTCAAGGCGGACCAATGGCAATTCTTCTGGCCCCAGGCCTCTGACAATGGTTCCCAATCCACTGCACTTTCTTCAGTCTGTGGTCTCCTCTCTGAGCAGAGAGCACACTTGAGGCTCAGCAGCTTGCTCTCTGTCAACCTCCTGTGACTAGTAGGGAAACAGGCTTGGATGGAGGGAATGGAAATTGGTTTAGTTACCTCTCCAGAGACATTTTGAATTAATGCAATCAGTGAATAAAGCAGCAATCAAATGTTTATGTTCTTCTCCAATTACTGGAGGGAAGGAATAGAAAGAATTAAAGAAATGGCACCTGCTAGTCTATTTGGTGTTTGTTTCTAATACAGATGTAAAAACTTCTGAAATCTTTGCCTTGGCAAATTTCTCATTCCTGTGATAGCAAGTGAAATGTTTCATAAAATATATCCTGTTTTGTTAGATATGATGGGGACAAGTTGCTGAAATTGTCAAATTGCTCAATGAGATGAACTCTCCTCCAAGAGCCCACTGGAAATGTTAGCATCTAAGAGAGCGAGGAGGGAAAATACAGCTGTCTCAGTTGAAAGGAATCGCTTTGGAGGTGATAATTATGTCACATCTGTTTGGAGAAACTAGTTGGTCTTTAAGGGACTGAATGGGGTAACAATTTAATTGAAGATGGCTTAGATTACATGGAAATCGCTTGCCATTATTATTGGAGGAATCTGCCAAATGGACAACGGGGAGAATGCTGTTTTCCATGTTTCTTGAGGGAATAACGGTGCAGCTAGAGAATTTAACTTGCTGTTTTGAATGTCAAGCTTTAACTCGTATGTGGACGGAAATATTTGCACTGGGTCTGTGTGTTTCCCTGCTTTCTCTTTCCTTGTTCCTTTCTTACTCCTCAGCTACTGGACATTCATAACGTGGTTAATATAACACTGGAGCCAATAAGTCATTATCTGATTTTTGGTTGCCTTCTTGGTTTGCAAGAATTTTAGAAAAAATCACTTACCTTAAAATTTTGATTTTTAAAAATCACTTGTTAATATCTGGACAGTATTTCTAACCTAGTATTTTTAGCTCTGTGGACTTGAACCTTCTCTCAACTGAACTTCCTTATCTCATATACATTGTTTTCTCTCCACAAAATTGTCTTTGACACACTAGAAGATTTTCTTTAAGCAACCCCCTTTTTTTCTATGTAAAATTATCTATGTCAACATTTTTTATGGTATTCTCTATATTGAACATGAAGATTCCACATTTTCACATGTCAAACATCTAACAAAGAACTTCTCCATGAATAATGAACTTGAAAATGATACATTTTAATAAGCCAAAGCACATATCAGGAAAAATCTGAGGTTTAATGAATGAAGCTACAATTATAGACGTTTTTAAATGGCCAATTGGCCCATAGTAAGTGAATTTCCATGTGTTGGCTGGCTATTTATAAGGTGAATTGCCAACAAAGATAGAATTCAAATAATCAATCCATCAAACTAAACACAACTAATTTAAAAATGCTTTCTTTAAGCCAAAGGAAATTATGAAAAGAGTAACCCTTTACCTCATTTTATCTGTTGTAACTTCAGATGACATCTGGTGTCCAGTTTTTTATTGGCCCCAGGTTTTTTTATTTTTAATAGCATATTATTATAAGAATTTTATTTCAAAAAATAGTTTTAATAGACTATTGTATAGGTATAATTATATAATAAAACCAATATCTTAGTCAAAAATTCCTAATCTCAGAAATTTCATGGTTTCAAAAATAAATTGTAAGGTGACAATGGTCACACTAGGTAAAAATTGGTTGATATTAATAAATTGACGGTTACTTCAGGATTGTTGGGATCTGAGAAAGTAACAGTAACTGAGAAAGTAACTGGGAAGTAAGAGTTGCCAAAGATCACAGTAAGTAATACATTACAAACCCTTTAGGATAATGAAAGTTTTAAGGAGGATGATTTCCCAGGTGCCACCATCAGCAGTAAGCAAGAATCAAAGTCCAGGTAGAAAGGAAATAACAGAGGTCAGTATCTATCAAGAGCCAAGAATCCATCAACGTAAGATTCAAGCCAAGAAGCAGGACTCAGTGGATATATGGGAAATAGATTTGGAAGGCAGGGCAAACACAGTTTGCTACAGGTATGTTGTAAGCTGGAGCTGCTCATGAGGGTAGACATGAGGATATTTATATATAGCCTACCAAGGAAGGGATTGGAGATATTGGTGCTAAGAGGTGGAAAGAGAATTTAATGCAGCCATTATAAAGAGGTTAAAAATGCAGTACTTAAAAATAAATGGTTTAATAATATACATCAATAAATGCAATACAAAAGGAATGGAATAAGAAATATACCATTATCAAATATTCTTTCTTGAGTATTAGAAATTTATTTATACCCATTTTTATTTTTATTTTGAGATCTGCACATTCAAAGTAGACTCATGCAGCATCTAACACCCTTTATCCTATAGCTGCTATACTAGCCACTGTATTATTTTATCACAATTTATTTCCAAAGGAGAGGATTACAGTTATGCCAGGCATCTTTTGATAGCTGTGTACACTGTGGTGTCTAAGATAAATTGCAAGTTTTTCAGTTAGTTTAACTTAAAAATATTGCAGACAGGAGAATTAAAAATATTGCAGACAGGAGAATGAATCAGAAAGTTATAGAATTAACAAGAAACAAATCTCTACATAATTTAAAGACTTGTATCCTAAATCTGTTAGTGGGGCTAACATAGATTTATGGAGCCAACCTTACCAAATACTAGGATAATTTTGAATGTGTTATAAGTAAAACAATATGAGGATTTGAATTCAAATAGCAACCCAAAATACAACAAATATATTCAGATATATACTAAATGTTTGGCTTACCCACAAACATATAACAGCTCAAGTCCATGCTTTCACTGCTTTAAATTTTAAACACAGATAAATTACCAAGTGGTCACAGCAAGTGACAGACTAGAAGTGGTTCAAGTTTTGTTTCTTCATTTTGACCATCATTGTACAATCTTTGCTTATGTCTAGTCAACTGTTTAAATTCTGGCGTAATGCCACAGAGGCTGGAGACCTGGCCTTTGACCAAAATGAGTGAATTCAAACCAAATAGTTACGTGCTTTCTGTCCTGAAAACAAATGTGTGGTGTTGAGTCTGTTTATGTCAGCTATGTGCCGGAGGTCACCTGTAAGTAAGAGTTCCCCGAAAGGACTTCCAGGTAGAATGCAACGGTTATTAAAACATTAAATAATAAAAATATGCTCATTTAAGAAATAGGTATGTAAATATACATATAAAATACATATTTAATTTAAATATATAGAAATAAACATCATTTTACAACATAAATGTATATATTTATATATTATATACAAGAGGCTCTTTGCACAAAGAGATTTGTGCAATAGGCCTTCCCTTCCCCTGCCAGCACCGGTTTTCCTCTGGCACCCGGGACCCAGGCCTTCGCTCCAGCAGAGCCTTCAGTCTTTGCTGCTCCGGCCGGAGCCTTCAGTCCAGTCTTCGCTCTGCTGCTTCACGCCTATGTATGCAAATTAACCACCATCTTTGTTGGGTTAATTTTCATACTCTCCTGATTGGCTGGTGAGAGTAGTGGAGGGATGGTCAATTTACATGTTTGTCTATTATTAGGTAAGATTACAGTATATAAATGTATATGTATATGTAATTTAATATATACTTATATATAAATGTTTGTATAATTTAAATATATATAAATACATTATATATGTGTGTGTGTATATATATATTTTTTTATTATTTTATTTTATTTTACTTTTTTGCATGTGCAGCAGTAACTCAGAAAATAGTTGAAAAGTAAAACCAACAAATATACATATTTTTGGAGAGGTGATATTTTATTACTAACATATTAAGAATTGCTAGGAAAGGATGATATAAAAACAACCAACTTACAGTTATAATTTTTTTAGAAAATCTTTTGGCTACTGTATTCCCTTGTTACCTGCACCTGGGGCAAACAACTTTCTCTTCCACACCTTTGTATACATTGCTGCCTTATATTTGAATTATATTTTTCCTTAATGTCAGTAAAAAACTATAACCCATTGGCCATCAAGGCCTAACATTTTTGTAGTAGTAGCAGTTCAATGCTGAAACTTCACTGGTATCCAGTCCTCTCGTTTGGGCCTTCCTGTTATACCGCTGCAGAGAGAAATCACACCTGCCCCTGCCAGTATCCAGCTGGGCAATAAACATGGCACCCTGCTTCAGGATGCTTCCAAAACACATTTCACATGAGAGAGCAGTGATCTTTCTAAGACAACTTGGGAATGAAGTGATCGTTTTGTACTGAAGAGATTATTGAACCTATTTTTCAGGTGCATTGGAAATAAACACAAATTCGAATGAAAAATCTTTCAGTGAGATTCAATCAGTCTGAGGTAGAAAGCAGAGGCAATCTATGTTTCCCATTCTGTTTGTATACTGGAAGAAATCTAGTTAATGTTATCCTTCAAACTGTATTATTCTTCATGCTTATAAAATACAATGAAAAGAAATTGAAGAGAGAGTAAATATATCAGCTAATTAACCTAACTGCACCCTCTAGGAAAGGCAGTGGCTGAAAAAAGCCATTAAAGATAGGAGAAATACATATATTTTGGCAATAATTAAAACAGTGACATTGATTTCAATTTAGGCTTTTTTTATGAAGACTCAGGAATATTTGTTATTTTCCAAGAAGCTACTCCATCTGATATTACCCCATTAGGCCTTTTAAGGACTTGTGTAGGCACAGAAAAACATTGTTTCTTTTGTCCTTGCTTATATTTCTGCTTTCTTTTGAGGGACTACATTCTGGAACCCTTTTTCACTATTGTTTCTGGCAACGATTATAATTTATGACCCACAGTGGAGGACTGCATAATGCCTTAATTGACTGATTAATGTAGATTTTGTGGATAGAAAGGGGCAAAGAGCCTGAGAAGATTTTCTAGGGATGTGCAAGTCATGATTTTGTTTACTACGGATGAGTCCCAAAGATCATTGTGCAGATAATATATTAGAATGAATCGGGTGTCAAATATAATGAGGAGCTTGTTTATTCTGTCAACCAAATGATTTCAGAACTGGTGATAGGTTACTTCCATGTTAGAAAACTTCCACCAGCCAAATCTAATCCTGTGTATTCGCAACATAATTAATTGTCTGCATTATTTTTTTAAGAATAATAACATTCTTTTTAAAACTATAATTTGAAAATTTATTGTTGTCACAGAAGTAAATTTATTTTTAATTACTGTTCTACAGAAGCTAACTAAGCTACAACAGGACTACTCCTAAAGCAGAAGGTTTTTATCATGTAGTCACCTAACCTAGGACAACCATATTTTAAATATAAGCAATAGGAATAAAAGGTATATATTCTAAAATTTTAGTCCATATGGTTACCATATTTATTAGATTTGGGACTTAAATGTTCAGTGCTTTTGGAATTAAAACAGTGATGAAGTTTTAGTTAAAATCTATGAATGAATTAAGTGTGCAATCATCATTTTTAGTCATTTCTGATTCACTGAGATAGTGAAAATTTATGAAAAACTTATGTAAATAAGTTATAAGTAAGTCAGTATTTCAATATAAAAAATCAATTTAAACATAGATGTTATATTTATAATTCTTGTTATTTTAATTTATTTTTTAAAACTATCATAGTTTAAAACATATGACAGCTTAAAACATTTATTTTTACTAAATATTTAATCCCCTTTTTCTATGTGGTTTGCTTGAGGGAGGTACTGAAGCTTTGTAAATATAATCAAAATATTTTTTTACATAAACTATTTTTAGACCCTTGGAGAACTCATGTGATGTTAACTTTTCCTTCCTTTTTCTTAACTGTGGGTTTTTTAGTATTAAAGAAAAAGATTCAATTTATACTCGAGACACAGACAAGTACTTACTGTATTGTTCCATGTATATGACGTGAAGAACAGGAAATATTAATCAAAGAGAAGAGATAAGAGGAAACCTTCAAGGGTAATGGACATATTCTTTTATCTTGGAAGAGTTCACACAGGGATACAGCTCTGAACAATTCCATTAAGCTGTGCACATTAGAGCCCTTGGCTGCATAGATGTATGTTATGCAGTAATTCAGGGCACACATATACACTTAATCATTTACACACAAAATAGGTAATCTATTAAGTGACATCAGAGAACAGAATGAACACTCTCTTCATAGTAAGATGTGGTAAGACAAGTTACATTTTCTTACAGCATAGTAAATAGTTACCTTCATTTAAATCAGCAAGTATATGGGAATTCATTGGACAGTTAAAAATGAAGACATACAAAATATGAAACAGGTGCTGATTCCAAGAGTTACATTCCCATTAAAGTCTTGTAAGAATTCTATTTCCTTTCTGCCAGTTGCTATCGTTAAATAACCTCTGAAATAAGATAGCATGCTCTAAACCTCCTGGATGAGGATGGAGCCAAAATATTTTCAAAGGAATTGATAAAGCGCTATCAGAGCTGAAGAAACAAAAGCATTTAAACTTTATCGTTAAGAAGAAAGATGATCTATCATAATAAAAACATCCAATCCTTAAACAATATTGTGTCCCACAGAGTAAAGCCCTTTCTATTCTCTTATAGTGTTGCTTCTGCCCTAACAATAAAAATGTTGGCTAATGGTTAAAGTGATATGTTTCAGTTAGCCTCATGATATATCCTGTTTGATATTATGAGCGAATATTCTTATATTATTATCTTTTGCTTTATATGTAAAGGAAGCCCTTAGAAATGATATTTTAGAGAAGCGCTTCTCAAATTTTAACATTTATACAAATTACCTGAGGATCTTGTGGGAACATATCCTTCCACAGTAGTGCAGGGTGGGCTGCGGTCCTGGGTTTCCAACAAGTACCCATAGACCACATTGTGAGTAATAGCACTTTAATTCAGTTAAATAGGGATGCCTCCTGAGTTTTTCATAGAATTTTGGATATTAGCTTATAATATAGTTTTCTTTTTAAATTTTATTGAATATATTTGGGTGACATTGGTTAATAAAATTATATAGGTTTCAGATGTATAATTCTGTAATACATCATCTGTACATTGTATTGTGTATTCACTACTGATAGTCAAGCCTCCTTCCATAAACATTTATCTCTTTATACTCTCTTCTAGTGCCCCCCCCCCTTTTTCTCTGGTAGCCACCATACTGTTATCTGCCTCTGAATGTTCTGGAGGTTTTTTGTGTTTTGTTTGTGTGTGTGTGTGTGTGTGTGTGTGCGCGCGTTAATCCCTTCACCTTTTTCACCCAGCTTCCAAACCCCTCCTCTCTGACAGTTGTCAGTCTATTCTCTCTATTTATGAGTTTGTTTCTGTTTTGTCGGTTAGTTTATTTTGTTGGTTAGTTCATTAGAAAACACATCTTCTTTATCATATGAAGGAACTGTCTTTCAGAGGAGTGTTTTGCATACTTAGATTGCTTGCATTTTGATTGCCTGTGGACCTTGCTACAATCAGGTTCTGATTCTGCAGTTCTGGATGGGTGCCTGAGATTGGACATTTCTAGCAAACTCCCAGGTCTGCTGCTGTCTGACAGGCCACACTGCCACTAACAAGGTCTCAGGTTAAAGGACATCTATATTCACTGACAGTGATCAGTTCATAAGAGTCAAGGTGGGGCGGGGAGAGAATGGAAGGCAAAATGGAAGGCACAACATATTGCCATCTAGGAAACAGTAGAAGTTTCTATGTATAGTATTCTGTCCTGGAGGATAGCCCACACTTTTAATTTGCTGTTCCTGTTTTAAAGTGACAATAATGATGGCCCTTCCACTAGAGAGCTGTTTCAGCAATAACATAAGCTTCATGAAGATAGTGGTTTCATTAAACAAATGACTGTTAGCATGAAGCCAGCGTTACTGCAAGTTCCATTTGTAATTCTGACACTAAATATACTCAGGTTGTATACAAATATTAGAAGTTTTATCTTAATCATTTACCTCTCCCCTGACTTTCTTCCTGTCATATACATAGCTCAGTGAAATTTGTGTCAAGGTATGTAAGCTTTCCTATGTTGGTGTTTTCCTGTATCCCATACAGTTACTTAAATTGATGCATGATCTGTCTAGAAACTTGTGTTACCAACTCAGAGAGTAATTAGAACTTTCTTCCCAGTCTCCAATCCCCACAGTCTGGGTCAGTTCAGTGTTCAGTGCCTCAATGAGAAATAATTTGCATGGCTTTGAGGGAGGCACAATATAAAGTTCCTATAAAATACATACACATTAAAAAGCACACAAATATTGATGCATAAAAGACACCCTATAGTGCAGTGGCTTAAACCAAAAAAAAAAATTATCTTTCCTGTCATGTCAGCTGGGGGAGGTTGTCTAGACTCATCTCAGCTTTGTGGACTAGGTGAGGTGGCTCTGCTCCATAGAGACCCCATGCCCCTCCTCTGAGCCATGCTGTCCTCCTACCAATGGTCCATGCCTATGAGAGCACTTTCAACCATGGGAGCACATGGCAAGCTCCCGCTGCATCGTGTCTGCTAATATTACATTTGTCAAAGCCCATCACACAGTTGAGCCCAATGTCTAATCAATCTGTTCATGATGAAGCCAAGGCAAGTCACGTGACCAAGCCTAGCTCACATGGAGCAGAGGGGTGTTGTCTTCCCACGAGTATGAAGCAGAATGAGTGATCCTTCCAGGATAACAGTCTAACTCACCACAGGCAGTTTTCCTTTTACACATGTAAGTACAAGTAATATCTAAAGTCTGTGAGTCGGTTATTTCCCTAACATTCAAATAGCGATACCTGTATTTAGCCAGATTAGAAACTAGGAACATCGGGACTGCTTTGGATCTTGATCAATCTCGGATTTAAAAAAAGAAGGATCTCAGCTTTTTATAGCAAGTGAGACATTATGACCCTGACATTCACGTATGTGTTATTTTTTTTTCAGTTTGCTTCTATATACTATTAGTCACATGTAAAGGTTTTAAATTCCAAAACATCTAGTGACTAAAGTCTTAGACAAAATAGATATAGTAGTTGAATCATGGTCAAAGTGGCCAGGCATTCATTCAATCAAAAAACCACTCATCAAAGATTTTTCATGTTGTGAGTGTATTTAGTACGACAGAGGAAGGAACCTATGGGAGGGAAAGGTAAGGAAAATCTTCTCTGATGAAGGGACTTTGAGTTGAGATCTGAAAGAAGAGTAAAAGTAAAGTAGATAAACCCACAAGGGAAAGAGGGAGTAGGAAGTACAAAATATAAAAGAAAATATAAAATACCATCAATAGCAACAAAGACCTCTTTGTCCTTTGTAACTCCCTCTATACCCAATGATTATTAAAATTTTTGGTAAGGGAGTTGCTCTTAGGGGTCTGGATATCTTTGTATAATTGCTTCCATGTTGTATAATTACTTAGTTTTATTAGAGCAAATAAAAGCAGTAAACACTCTAGGAGCTGAATATAGACTTCTGCAACCCCAGAAACCCACCAAAACGATATACAAATATTATTAGACTAGGGGCCCAGTGCACAAATTTGTGCACCTTGAAAGGAACTATGGGCCGCAAGGGTACGGTGCGCACAGGGGCAGGTCTCGGCCCATCCTCTTCACCCCCGCCAGGCCCCTCCTGCCGCGGCCCCCATCCCTTGTCTGCCAGCAGCCACCATTCCCACATGCTGATGGCTCCGGCCCCGCTTGCACCCGCTGATGGTGCTGAGCAATTGGGGCCGGCGCTGTCAGTGGGTTCGAGCAGCAGCTGCTGCCCCAATCGCCCCTCAGGAGCAGGGGGAGGTGGGGAAGCCCTCAGGTGATGGGGGCTGGCAGCTGCCTCTCACACCTGCTGACAGTGCTGAACGATCGGGGCCAGTGCTGGATGTGAGCAGGGCTGGCGCTGGCAGCAGGTGTGAGCAGGGCTGGCGCCAGCAGCAGGTGCAAGCACGCAGTGGGACCGCGGCATGTGGGAGCAAAGAATTTTCAGTAACCATAAGAGGCTCGCCCCGATGACAGCAACCAGCACTCCACCTTGGTCTGGCGCCCCAGCTCACCTGCTCCCCCATCCTACCATGGCCGATGCCCACCATGTTCCACACTCTGTTACCTGCTGCCAACACCTGCCATGTTCTGCACACACCCCCTAGTGGTCGGCACATGTCATAGAAACTGGTTGTTCAGTTGTTCCCTTGTTAAGCCCTTTAGTCTATTTGCATATTGGGGTTTTATATATACATATAGTCTTCCTTTTTTCCATAAAACCCCATATGAAAACTATTTTTTTATATCTGTACTCTCATTTGCTCAATAGTTTCAAGGCTCTATTAGGACATCATTCATTAAATCATGGAAAACATTTAGCTTTCAGATTCCTCATTGGATATGTCCTGATCCATTATGTGTAAAAGAATGTGATACTTGGCCAGAGCAACCACTTTATATATCTCTGTATCATAAGACAGCTTAACTCAATTACTTATTATATAAGTTTTGGAGTTCATATTTTAGTCAAGAGGGAATTCAGGTTTTCTCAAGTCTGGCAGGCACAGAGAAAACTACTTAGAAAATCAGCCATAGGTGATAGAGTGATGTCCAGTCCCTGTAGTGATTATTAGCACTTTGCTGAAGAACTGTTGGTGGACCTTCTGACCATTTTAACTTACAGAGGCAACACTGTTGAAAAATTCTTGTAGAGACCAAGACTTAGTGAAAGAGAAGTATATTCTGGAATTTTATTTTAGGAGTTTCAGGATACCCATTGGTTAATTTAAAGTTAGCATCCAATTTGTAAAAATAGCAGATTGTTATTGCAATTTCTACCATAATCAGTATCTAAAGTCTATACTGGGTGATGGGGCAAAGATTGGGGTTTGGATAGATAATGTAAACATGTAGTACTTTTATCTAAACACTCTTTAATTTATACTCACCTTTTTTTCTGTGTTAACCTCCTCCCTAAAGCTGAATCCAGGATCTAAATAACAATCTATTCTTTTTTTTGGCTAATAATACTTCATTAAGGTATAATTTACCTTCAGTAAAATGCACATGTATTAAGTGTTCAGCTCAAAGAACTTTGGCACATGTACAAACTCTTTTAAAAATAACCCAGATCAAGAGATGAAGCATCACCACGTATGTTTCATCTTGACCTCTCCCGGTTAACCATCCCCTATAGTTCCATTTGTATGACCATAAATTACTTCTGTTTGTTCTTGAACTTCATATCAATAGAATCATACAATACATAGACACTTGAGTCGGCTTCTTTTATTCAAAACTAGAGGCCCGATGCACGAAATTCATGCAAGAGTAGGCCTTCCTTCCCCTGGCGGCCAGCAATGGCTTCCCCCTGGCACCTAGGACCTGGGCTTCCCTCTAAGTCCCGGCTTCATCCAGAAGGACGTCTGGTCTAATTAGCATATTGCACTTTTATGATTATAGGTGTGTGCATTTTGAGGATTTCTGAAAAGTTAGAAATAGCCTAGGGATTCTGTAAACATGAAATAGATACAAAATTTCATCCATCTAAGTAAATCAGAATTAAGCTAATACAGTTGAACACTATAGAAGAAAAACTATCCTGAAACAAATTGAAAGTTGTGGTAAAATTGCAGGCAACAGAAGATATGTCTAACCTTCTTATAAACAAGCTCATCCTAAGTACTTTTCAAGTATAAAAATAAAAGGCTAAATTACTCTTATCCATTTATTAACACTGCTGCCATAAGGACCAATACTAGGCAATGCTTCAATAACCTCGTATCAGTTACTTGTTCTTGAATTTCAAAAATTATTTATTAATAATTTTTATTAGTTCCATCAGAAATTTTCATTAATTCAGGCAGTTTCCTCTTTACTTGTAAAATTAATGGGGTGTCCATTTATGTGTGTAATTCTGCAGATTCATCTTAAGACTTAATAAGACAAGGAAGATAAATAGAAAAAGTAAATGTGCTGAGGGCCTACTATGTGCTCATGGCCCAAGGTACTATCTCCTACATTAATAAATTAAATCCTTCTAATAAATTGTGATGCATGGAATACAATACTTCCAGTGGAGTACTAGTTCAAATATGTTGGTACTTGAGCATGGGCTACATTCTAAAAGCCCACCGCAAAGTCAGTATTTCACCATTAAAACAGACATAAGCAAATGCTACATCTCTAAAATGTTTCATACATCCTATTTTGTGTATAATATGCCATGTTTTATCAAATCTAAGGAGCTATTGACTATAAAAGGCACCCCTATTTATGTAACCAGTACTAAAGGGGAAAAATTACCAATTATTATGGTGTATTACATTTTAATTTCTGAGATGTTAAAATATGAAAAACAAGTGTCTTGGAATTAATGAAACCGTATCTGTGTAGAACTGGAAGTAATCACATTGTAATTTATACAAATATAGAATAACTATAGTATTCACTTGAAACTCATATAACCAATATAATATTGTACACCAACTATGCTTAAATAAAAAAAAAATGTTTCTTTTTTGAAAAGTACAGACTCAGAAAATCAAAATGAATATAGCCAAGAATCAAGAGCTCAGAGCAATTACAATATTAACTCAAGAGCACTCGCAGCAGAAAATAAAGAGATGCTGGGAGACTCACCGACCCTGGACCAACAATAATAACCAAAAAGAAGATGAAACACAAAAACCTACAGCAAAGAGTGAAATTGTATTTAAACCACACAGAAACCAAGCAGAGTTCAGGGTTGCAAAATATATCCTTTTCCTTTTTAACACAATACCTCTCCATTGTAGCAAATGTGGTTGGTACTCAGTCTAAATCACCCAGCTACTAGTAGTTGCTAGTGCTAAACCTCTAACTAGCAAACACCTCTGGAAGATGGTTCTTAAGCAATTGGATTCACCTTAGCAGCCATCGTGGAGAGTTCCCCAATGTCCTGCACCTCCTAAATCTTACCAGCAAAGAATATGCCTTCCCATCCTGTGGTATGAAAACCCAGCCCCCTTGCTTCAAGGCTGGGCAGATTCTAAGATGCAGTTCACACTTCAGAGATCCTCCTGGGACCAGATTAAGACTATTCGGCACCTGAACCCACATCTCCACTCGGCTTTTTATCCAGCCCTATCCTGCTTTCCTCAATCTCTTACAGATTCCTCCTGCTAGTCCCCCACCCCAGTAATTCACGTTATGAGCATCCCTGTCTCAGGCTCTGCTCCTGGGGAACTGAACCTAAGGCACCCACCTCATCTGTGCTGTCCTCCTTGTGCTGCCGGCTGCTACACCAGAGTCCAGACCAGGGGGACAAAAGCCATTCTGTATGGATCAATGAAACCTAAAGCTATTCTTATTCCACTCTCTCATTCTCCATACTTCCTCTTCTACTGAATACACACAATCAAAGCAAAATGCAATGCCTTTTGGGGGGGACCAGGAAAAGGCTACATAAAGACATTGATTTTGCAATGGTAAAGTAGTCTTCTGTGCCCTTTCAAGTACAAGTAATTTAAAGCAAGGAATTAAATAGTCTTTACCAAAGTAGACAATGCCCTTTTAAGTACAAGTAATTTAAAAGCAAGGAATTAAATATTCTCTACCATAGTAAATATGAGTTTGAAAAAACAAATGCTCTAAACCTCAAAAAAGGCAATAAAACATTTGTGCCTGTACATTATTCTAAATATAGGAGGATAAGTAAGATAATATTGAGTGAAGGCTTAAACAGGGCTAGCAAAAGTGGGTTTACAGTTGAGTATGTGAAACAGTTGATTCTAGTATTATTATTATTTATTCTAGTATTTTTCATATTAATGACTGTAGACCTACTTTTTCCCACCCCTGTGTTTGTTTGACACAGATCTACTGCGGCAAGAAAGATAGGAGGATGCCTCTGTTTCTCAAATGACAAAGTCTCAAATTAAAGCATGGCCAGATCAAGCTGGTGTTTTTTGTCAAACCGGCTGAAATGTGCAGGCCTAGTTTCTAAGTGAAAATGCATGTCCTGACAATCTAATCAGGACATGGTAGGGAAGAGGATGGATAAAGCCCAGGATGCTCCTGATTTGGGGGAATTCAAAATACCACCCCAAAGACCAAAGAAAAAGGGGAGGGGGGAGAAAAGCAGTGGTCATCAACAAATAGAATGGAACTATGTGAGGATGTCATGGAAAGTCTAGGAAGGTGTGAGTTTGAGCTAATGTTTGGCTACAGTGATCGTATCAGTGAATATCATTTAAGTTATTAAGCCATAGTTTTAGGTCCACTGAAGGGCAAATGAAATTTATTCAGCATCTAGTGGATCAAGATGGCTTTCAGATTAATGTGGACTAAGAGGGAAGGAGGTGCTTATGGGAGTTTGTGGTGAGACCTGGAGACCCTAAGTGCCTGAGAGCTGCCCAGTGATACCCAGAAGAAGCAAGTCTTAAACTTCTCCCAGAAGCCGGCATGCTGAGCAAATATGACATGGAATAAGGCAGGGCAGTGTTAAGACTCAAGATTTTGCAGTAGTTAATTAATTTTAAAAGACCAAAAAAAAAATAAAGCCTTCCAACATACATTTCAGTGTTTCGTTAAAAGTTGAAAAATATGACAACAGCAACAAAACAAAAATATAAAAGCAAAAAAAAGCCCCCATTCATTTCAATGTCACATATTCAAAGCCTTCATAGCCCCAAAGTATAAAGATCATTATATTCATATACTCCAGTCACAACTGTAATATTCTGTAATCTAATATCACAGGAGACATTTAAAGAAAAGCAAATATTTAAATACAACTTTATTACTGTGGCAATTTGGAAAATTCAATAACTCATGAGAAAAATTAATCTTTCTGAGATTTTATGGGTGGGACAGAAATAATACGTGTTTTTTTTAAGTTTCCTAAGCTACCTAAGTCTGAGTCAACTTTTTAATAACTCAATTCTGCTAATCAATTGTGGCACCTTCTCCTAAATGCTAATGAGGATCAGAGTAACATTGTTAGTGTGTCTTTGTCTTTCAAGGTCATGTTTGGCCAAGAGCAGCAGCCAGGGTTTCTTTTTCCTGTATAAGCAGGCAGCAGCGATCTGATTAAATATTTATAAATTGGGTTGGGTGAAGCTAAATGGAGCAGAAGATGTAATTAAGAAGTAAAGCCAAGTTTCACACTGCAGGGTCTACTTAAATGATACAAAACGTTGAAGTCGTAAAACTTTTGTGGAGCCATATTTATAAGCCAGAGTTGGGTGTTTGGTATAAGTGAACAGTGCTTTTGAAGATTTGTTAAATGATGTTCCGAAAGCATCTAAAAATACAACTGGATAATTCACTCCCTCTCCCTCTTCTCCAGAAATAGCTTCCCTCTTCCCCAGTAGGGATGGGATGCAGAAGAGGGAGCTAGTGGCTGTGATGGTTTACTGCCCAGCTGTGAGCATCACAGCCCCCTATCCTAGAGTGCCTTTGGGGCTTGCTGAGAATATTTGGAGAGGTGTGAGCAGAGGTTAAATATTTCAACCACTTGCTTTCAGAAAAATAAATAAATAAGTGAACAAAAACATTGACAAATCAGGATTAGCAATATGTATCCCTTCAGTTGCTTTTACACAGCCTCCCAGTGTCCAGAGGAGGCTACTGGGAAAACAAAACAAACAAACAAACAACAAACAAACATCTATGCAGGAAAAACAATAATTCGAAGGTTGGATGATGGAGAGGAGAACATACATTCATTATAAAATATCCTCTTATCCTGTATGTAGATAGGGAAAAACAAGGAGCCAACACAGACCAATTATAGAAAGAGCTTAATCTTTGCAGAAATGCACAGGCTTCGATTATAATTAGCATACTGTTTGTATTCATAAGCTTGTTCAAGGTTTGCGTTTATTTTGGGTTGAAATGTCATGAGTATTTGCATGATAATATTCTAGTTAATTTGATTATAATTTTGACAAGACCAGGTTCAGTTAATCAATATCAATTAGGCTGATTACTTGTCTACTAAAAAACTGAACCAAGGGGACACAAGTTATTCCAACTCTGATTGTGTAATGTATGCCTTTGGGCACCTGGAGAGCTTAAAAAGCAGACCTCAGGGAAATCACTCCATAGTGACACTGGAAAAGCTAACTCAGTTCTCATGTCTTAACCACAGTTAGTTGTGTTGCTGCCATATGATAAAAAACTTCAAAGCAAAATCAATTCAATTCTGTGTTATCCATTAATAGCACCTGAATTAAGTGAATAAAAAATGGGGAAAAATGAACTTTTATTTTTGCTTGGGGGGTGGAGGAGGATGTCAGATTTTCTTGCAGCAACTCTATACTAAATTGTTATGGCACTTGTTCAACTCCTCTAATGTTAATTGGAATTGGATCACAATTGTCATATTTTTTTCTAATGCTTCAGTATGTTGACTGAAATATTACATTACTATGAATAGTTACCGTGAGGTGAAAGGTAGAATAGTGGTTACTTGTGGAGGCGGGTATTAACAAGAAGGGGGCAATGTGGGTGGCTCCTGGGACACAGTATATGTTCTGTAAAATAATGTGGTGGCAGTTCCCTGTGTTAACTTTATGAAACTTCATTGACTTGGGTACTTAAGATCTACTCACACACAATTTTACCTCTTTTATAATCCAAAAGTATTTAAAAGGAATTTTTTAAAAACTTATTAGGCTCCTATATGCATTCCTATAAATCAAGTTGTCACAAAGACCTGGCATTTTATTTAAGGACTGGCTCCATCATTTTCTGTGGTGATGACAAGTTTCCTGGATGCCTGCATTTTGATCAACATTTTCTTTGATTATTTTTGTCTGGAACCTCGTTTCTGTGATGCAAAAACCTATTTGTACTTTCCAACCCATTATGCAAATTGCTCTCTTCTTCCCAGTTGGGATTGGAAAATCACTTGGATGGCAGTGCCCCTGGCTTCCAGCTGCCTACAGATGCACACCCTGGGCTTGACTTACCTTCCCATATTCTCTCCTGGGCAGTGAACAGCCTTGTCCTCCAACAGGGTAAAATGTTCAGTGTAAGAATTGAATTTCCTCACAATGGATTTTTTGAACCCATGCTGTTTTTCTAGCATTGGCTACTTAGTTCATTATATCCTATGTAATTTTGTATACGGATGTCTTGGGGTTAATAATTACATTTTAATGAGAAAAAATGACCTCAATTATAGCAGTAATATGGCCAGCTATGGGATGCAATGTTAATATACACCTACTGTTTCAGTGTCCTAGTAACATTGATAATGACTGAAGAACGTGGTTAGTTCAGAATGCCTGGCAATCGCATCTGTCCTCAAGTTGGCTTTTTGAGCCTTCATCTCTAGCAGCTTGCCTTTAGCTTTTATTAGAAAGTAGAGAAAAGCAGGGCCAATACAAGCATCCTCCGGTGCTTGCTTAGATATTTCCTCTGGGGATTGATCATTTGCAATTATAAAATACTATTTTCCAGTAATAGGTAAAGCATGACCTGTGATATCAGACACAGCTGGATATGCATTCTTGCTGAGTTACAAACTAGCCTTGTGAGACAGGCAAGTTAATCCCAACTCTTAGCCTCAGATATATTATCCAGAAAATGGATACAATTATATGTTTTTTAAAGGGTTATTAGAAGATTAAATGAGATGATCGATGCAAATTCTTTAGGTAGCACCTGGTGTGCATTCCTGAGCTTAACAAATGGGAACAATTGCTTTTATTAAATGTTCCATCAAAATAAAAAATTAAGATTGGCCTTGAATTCAAGCTCTATTTTGCTTTTTAAATCTTGCATATGAGGATAAATAAGTATAAACTGCATGATTTTATTTACATGAAATATAAACACAAGTACAATTATTTTGGGATCAATATCAGAATAGTAGGTCTCTCTGTGAGGCATGATATAGTCTGGGAGAGGCACAAGGGTGTATAAGATGTTGAAAATGTTCTATTTCTTGATGTTGGCCATATGTAAGGAGTTTACATATGTAAAAATTCATCGAGTTGTACACTTAATATCCAATGCATGTTAAAATTCTATAAAATAGAGAGGGGCTTTAAAATAATAATTGTTCTCAAATTTACTGAGGAAGTAGAAATTGCTACATACTTTTAGAAAATTATGAAGTCATGACAATACTCAGGAACTCTGCCCCTGTTATCTCAATTAAATATTACAACAGCAGAAGTATTTTGGTAACAGAAAAATATTATTTTTACGAAGGTGTTCATTTTGTATTTTTTAAAAAGCAACATTAAAACAATTGTAGTCATAAAAAATAATTATGCAAAATGCTTCAGCCATTTTAGAGGGCTCCTTAGCAGAATTTTATAAAGTTAAATAAACATCAGCCACAAGATCTGGCAATTCAATTTCTGGGTTTTTATGCAACAAAATGAAGACATATGGGTTCACTCAAAGACTTGTACATGAATGTTCATAGCAGCCTTATTTATAATATCCTCACTGGAAGTAATTCAAACATCCATCTATAGGAGAATGGATAAAGATATGGTGGTATATTTATACAATGCAATATTACTCAACAACTACAACATGAATGAATATCAACATAAATTCAAAAATGTTGAATGAATGAAGCCAGACATAAATTATTACATATTGTGTGTTTCCATTTATTTGTGGTTCCAGAAAGGGCAAAATTAGTCTATTAGTGTAGCCTTTATCTGTTAGATATTGGAAGAGTGGTTGCCTCTTGTAAGGAAGGTAGGGAATTGCCTGGTGATGGAAATAGTCTTTAGTTTTTTCAGCAGCATCTGCAGCAGCCATCGTGACCTTAAGAGTCTGCCCAGTAGAATTGAAAAGATATCAGACCTAAGCTTGTTGAGCTGCCGAATCAATGTCAGGACCCATATACTTTCATACTTCTATGTAAGAGAAGGTGAAGTCCTATTTGAAATGTGTTCGCATCAAGCATCCTATAAGAAAAGATTCAAAGAAATGCTGCTCTGATTTGTGTCCACATAGACAGGTGTGAATCCTGGGGCTGTGGGAATTCCAGAAGTCTGGGCACTCACTCTGGCATTATAGAACGAGAGGCTTGGAAGGGACAGCAGCATCTATACAAAAATGGCATTAACGCTCAGAGAGGTTATGTGTCTTGCCCGAGGACACTCGTGGCCAAGATTAGATCAGATGTATCCAATTCTCGGTCTCCTTTGTGAGAGAAAAGAGGTTAAAAGGGCTGTGACAATTCCCAGAGAAATCGAAAGGGTATTTCCTGCACAGTCTTCAAGGAGCTCGAACTCTGAGATAAGAAAGCCTGAGGAGAAGCTGCTGAGGATGTGATGCTTCTGAAGTGAAGACTCAGTTCCACACAGAGCCACCCGCGGTTTCTCACTGCGGGTGTGCGGGTGGTTTGCACTCCAGCCTCTTCAATATCACAGGCTCATCATACAAGCTCACACATCTGATGTTTTTACTGAATTGTTTACTTGTTTGTTCTTATTCTATTTCAAGATGTGTTGATGATGAATTTTGAATTGTGTTCTCATCAAGAGGTTTATAAAAATCTGCAGAAATTTCATGACTATTTTAATTATGTATCCACTTATTATTTTCCAAAAGATTTAAATATGTACAAAAATGACCTTGTGTTCCTTGTGGCACTGTTTCCAGTTTTACATATCTATGAGAAAAAAAAAATTTAATTTTCTCCCCTGTGATCGTAAATGTATTTTACTCCTGCTCCTTCAAGAGTGTATGAGCAGCGAGGCTTGCCTCAGGGTTTCCAACATATGCCCCAGGGGCATTTGTAGTGGTTGATATAGCCCTATCACTTCTTATATTCTTTTACAAATGAAGTCCCATTTCTTTTTAAGGAAGTGCTTTTTTGTGACATTCCACTAATCACTGACACACCTTTGGTTCAGTCTCTTGACAGAATCCTATTGAATGGGAACTGGATGGCTGTGTTGATTGTTTTAGTCATTGTGTTTATTTTATCAGTAGTTAATATAAACATTATATTGCATTATAAAAATTTAAAAAGAGCAGATAAATGATGAGTGACAAAACCAGTCTCTCTTACATCCTTCTCCAGCCATCCTGTTCCCTTCCCTGGAAGTAACCTTTTCATAACCTTCAACATAGAAATTGTGTAAGACAATAATAGTGAAAGGCCCTCTTCTTTGTTTCCTGTCCACCCTGCTTACTTCCCCTTTAACAATGGTCTTAATTTTGCATATGCTTTAAACTATATTATTTTGAACTTACATACATATTTAAATATATATTCTTCATCCTGTCTTTATATAAATGTTGACATATAATGCACAATTTTGAAACTTTTTTTTTCATTTAACAATGTCTTCAAGGTCTTTATGTATTAATTCATGAGCAATCTTTTGTATAGCTCCATTGGAATAATTCCATTGCAGGAATAATTCCTATCTTATTCTGCCAATCCATTAGTGAAAGAGTTTAGAATGTTTCTAGCATTGTATTATTATAAATAGTTCTGCAGTGAATAACCCTCACTACAAATTATTGTGCCTGTGTGGGATTATTTTTGCAGTATTCATTCTTATAAGGGTATGTGATTTGGCAATTTTAGTAGATATTGTCAACTTGATCTCTGTAGAGCAAGTTTATGGTCATGAAGGATGTCACCAGAACCCTAGACACTCCATGTAGGCCCCTCCCAAGCCCATCCCTGACACTTCTATCACTATACTACATTTTATTTATGATCCCTCTTTTCACTTTATACTTCTACCACTTCTATATATGTATATATTCTTAAATAGAACAATTATATATAAATATATAGATTCCTAAATACCATGTTATTTTATACTAGAGGCCCGGTGCATAGATTTGTGCACCGGTGGGTTCTCTCAACCTGGCCTGCGGGGATTGGGCCGAAACCAGCAGTCTGACATCCCCTGAGGGATCCCAGATTGTGAGAGGGTGCAGACCAGGCTGAGGGACCCCACCAGTGCATGAATCCATGCACCGGGCCTGTAGTATGCATATAAGATCTTTGGTTAATCTCTTCCCACTCCCCCCTCCCCACTTCCCTCTGAGATTCATCAGTCTGTTCCATGTTTCCATGCACGTGAATTGAGCATCTGATCCCTGGTGGTCAATGCACATCATAGCTACTGGTTGAACAGTCAGACACTTAGCATATTAGCCTTTTATATATATAGATATTAAGTAGAACCATACAGTATATTTTTTCTGTAATGTGCTTCATCCTCACAATGTTCTTTTTTAAATGATCTGCATTGATTGCATAGAGCAGTATTCTTTCATTTTCATTTGTGTGATGTGCCATTGTAGAAACACACTGTAATTCATTTATTTATCCTAGTGATAGACATGGTGTGCCAATCAATTTTTTTACTATTTCAAACAATGTGGTTTATGAATATACTTGTCAATGTCCTCCAATGTACATGTTTTCAAAAGTTCTGTAACTCTTACAGTGTAGTTAGGACTCAAATTCCTACATCATGTGCTATGGGTATTTTCAATGTAGCTACATAATTATTAACTTTTTCAAACAGGTAGTATAATTTATCTTACCATCAGGAGTGGGTGAGAGTTATTGTTGCTCCATATATTTGCTAATATTTAGGGTCAAGCTTTGCAATCAAGTGAGTGTAAAATCACATTTCACTACTAGAGGCCCAGTGCACTAAATCGTGCACAGGTGGGGTCCCTTGGCCTGGCCAGTGATTGGGGCCGATTGGGGCCCACTAGCCAGGGGAAAGGACGGCGGGAGGTTGGCCAGCTGCAGGAGGTTGGCTGTGGGAACACACTGACCACCAGGGGGCAGCTCCTGCTCTGAGCATCTTCACTCTGGTGGTCAGTGTACATCATAGCTACCAGTCAGTCATCTGGTTGTCTGGTCATCTGGTCTTAACTGTCACTTAGGCTATATATATACTAGAGGCCCGGTGCATGAAATTCATGTGTGTGGGGGGGGGGGGTTGTCCCCTCAGCCAGCCTGCACCCTCTCCAATCTGGGACCCCTTGGGGGATGTTCGACTGCCGGTTTAGGCCCGACCCGGGGATCAGACCTAAACTGGCAGTCAGATATCCCTCTCACAATCCTGGACCACTGGCTCCTAATTGCTCAACTGCCCGCCTGCCTGGTCACCCCTAACTGCCCCTCTGCCGGCCTGATTTCCCCTAACTGCCTTCCCCCACCAGCCTGGTTTCCCCTAACTGCCCCCCATTGCTGGCAAAGTCGCCCCCAACTACCACCTCCCTACTAGCCTGGTTGCTCCTAACTGCCCCCCCCTCCTGGCCTGGTCGCCCCACACAGCCTGCTTGTTCAGTTGTTTGGTCATCCCTCTCTAACCCCGCTGCTGGCCTGGTCGCCCCAGGAGCCTGCTTG
Source organism: Myotis daubentonii (assembly GCF_963259705.1). NCBI lineage: Eukaryota > Metazoa > Chordata > Mammalia > Chiroptera > Vespertilionidae > Myotis > Myotis daubentonii. Next base: position 27,091,883 of record NC_081847.1, on the reverse strand, counting down.
TTCAGTCGTTTGGTCATCCCTCACTAACACCCCTGCCGGCCTGGTCGTAGGCAGCCATCTTGTGAAGGTGTGAGGGTTAATTTGCAAATTATCTCTTTATTATATAGGATGGTTAAATATTCATGTTCTGTATACTAATAAAATTGACCATCTTTTCACATGATTATTCAGGTTTCACTTCTGAAAACTATCTCTTCAGTATTCTGCCCATTATTTTTATTTCTATTGAGTTTTTTATAATTTTATTTCTAATTGATTCATAAAATATTCCTTATACACTTAGATATTTTTAGATATATATTTTTTCAATTTCTAAATTGAATGCAGCTCTCTTTAAACCTCTCTTATCCTCTAATGTAAATATTTAATTTCTTCTATGGTATTATTTTAACTTCATCTTACAAACTTTGATGCATAGCATGGGGGCTATCATTCATGTCTTAACATAGTCATATTTCCATTATGATTTCTACTTTGACCCATGAATTGTTTAGAAGTGTGTTTCCGTATTTATTTAAAAATGGGGTATTTGTTGCAATTTTTGATTGCTTATTTAAATTAAATTTCATTGGAGTCAAAGAATGTGTTCAATGTGACACCAATACAATGAAATTTAATACCATTAAATTTATTGCTAAGATGTGGTCAAATTTTATAAATCCCCACATATGCTTGAACATAATGTATATTCCCTACTAAATCAAAATTGTAAATTGCATTTTTCAACTATTCTTTGTCTTAACTTTTCAATCTATCAGTTACAAAAGTTTTATTTGCCTATTATTCATATAACTAATGTTTTCAGCTTTTCTATTTAAACATTGGGGGTTTTTTTATATCAAAAGTGTGAGGTAGGGTTCCATTTTTTTTTTTTTTGGATCCCAGTTATAATGAAAGCTTTTATGGATAATTATCTTTCTCATTACATACTTATGTCACCATTATTATAGGACATATTATTGTATTTTTTGTTTACTTGTGGGTTTGTATTCCATTGATTTGTCTGTTCACATAGGATGGGACTTTTTGCTCAGATGACAGTCAGTAATGGAAATTAAACTGGGCCCTGATGTAAAGAGGGGCCCAAGTCAGAAAAGCAAAGCAAGGGCTTTTGAAAGATAACTAGGTCATGGTCTTTTGCTAAAGAAGAGTGTGCAAATAATGAATGAAAATAAAAGTCTCAAAGAGGGACATGCACATGGTCAGCAGTTATTTAAACCTATGTAAAAAAGGACTCTGTAACTCTTTGCTCTGTAAAAGGCATCATATTATGGAGATAAACATCACACTAAATCCTGCTTGCAGTATTTACTCATGTCTCCAGAGAAACAGGTGAATAAAGTTGACACATGTTTTATGGTGTTTTGACTCTACTTTAAACCAACTAGATTAAAGAAATTTACTTTTTGAACAAAAATGGCACAACATAATGATTGCAATTAGAATGTGATGTTAAAGTTGATATGTAAATATATTCCGCATACCTAAAATACTCCCTACTAGTAAATTAAGGCAATGTTCTGTTTGTACTTATAAGCCACTTTGTATGTGGTGCTCATACAATTTAATGCTCATGCACAAAACTTCAGCAATATTTTTTCCACCTCTAGATCTCCCCTCCTCATGCATTTAAAAATTAACCCTGACCATCCTGGGAAATGGTGAGTAGAAGGGAAAGACAATAGGCAAAAGAGTTCATGAAGATTTTAAATAGCTCACCAAAACTCTTCCAGATTAAAAAATACAGATCTTGAAAATGTTTTGATAATAGTATATCAAAAACAAAATTGTTAACCACTCCATCAGTATTTTAGAGGCCACGAATTTGTTAATGCAGAAGTTATTTTGTTTTATAGCTTTTAGTTCTGTTTTGCGTGGCTATAATTTAAAAACTAGAAATGAAAAATAATATATACAACAATATAAAAATAATAGTGAGTTTTATGGTGAAACCTGATGTACGAAGTTCTGCTTAGCCTGCTACCAAAGCCCAGATAATAAGTAAACTTGGATATAAAGAGGCCTATTACCTTCTTTGTGATATTAGTATTTTGTTTCCTACTTTAGTCTAGAAAGTGCCTTATTTGTTGATCTAATATGTTATACGAACTAATTCTTTGTTGCCTGCACTTTGAGAATGTTTCTATTTAAATAACACAAAAGGAGCATTTAAACTGGAAACCTTTTGAGTTTTTCTGAGCTATTGGTAATATCAGATCCTTCAGCAACAAAGCTGTTTTATCAATTACTAAGTACACAGGCATGGCATAATCATGCCCATTGAAAGCCCGGTCATGTACACATTTTGTTTGCTAGGCAGCTGGTAGGAAAGCAATCCCTCCAGGCCTGTGGCTCATGCCACCTGCATTTCACACCAACCTCCCCAAACTTCCTCAGGAGTTTCTAGAGAGGTTCTTATGTTCCTTTGTTTTTCATTTTCCTGCCGTAAGTGCCCCATTTATGTCAGCTTTTATCAGGGACATGTTTGGGAAGTAAATATGGTAGACTTTTATTAACTGATTCTGAAGATTCACATTAAACAGAAATAGAGTAAAACCATAAAGCCATTTGTGGAATTTGAGAGTGTAGATGAGAATAGATTAAGTTTAAAAGACAATCCATGTTATACTTCCATTTTCATTAAATTTGGTAAAAACTCCTGAGGAAGAAGGGAGAAAAATGGAACAGTGTGAGGGAGGAAAGAAAGGGAGGAAGAAAGGGACTTGGGGAAGGAAGGAAGGAAGGAAGGAAGGAAGGAAGGAAGGAAGGAAGGAAGGAAGGAAGGAAGGGAGGGAGGGAGGGAGGGAGGGAGGGAGGGAGGGAGGGAGGGAGGGAGGAAATGCTTTTCTTATCACTTTGAGAAATGCCATATGTGAATGTGAACTGTTGTGGAATATTCCTTGTGTGACAGGCTTTAAGCTCTCCTACCTGGACTCTGTCAACTCCTCCAGCAGGTACACCGGCCCTTCAAGTGGTTTAGAGCTCTGATCATACCTGGAGCAGGAGTGGAGTGAAGAAGGCAGTGCTGTCGGAAGGGCTAATGAACGCCTTAAAAGCAAAGCTTGTGGGGCTTGCCCTCTGACAGGGATCTGCCCTCCTCCTCTAACACTGTGGAACTGGAGTGAAACTGCATGAGTCAGTGTTTCCAACCATCTGGGAAAGAGGGCCACGGTTGAGAGCTTCCCTCCAGAGAGGAGATGTTCGCAGTAGGCATCAGAGAACAATACGCCTTCTTTTTCGATTCTATACCTGACACCAAGCAACTGAGATCTTTGGTTATCTTTGGGTGGGGAGGGATTGTGGGGCTTTTTAGTGATGACAAGGGGAAAGGGGCTGCGGTTAATGATTCATCCTGATGGGTGTGGACAGAGGCTAGGAAGCCTGGTCTGTCTTTCCTATCCATGAAACAACCAGAGCAGGAGCCTAGGTTTTCCCATCCTAGAAGTCATTTATGTTGAAACAGTTTTGCCATTTGCTTTTTAATTCAGATACAGAATTTTCCCCATGAAGGGCTAAACCAAACAGATGGTAAGAAAAACAACACACTAGAATAGCATCTTCAAGTCCTTTCTCTAGGTTGATGGAAATAGAGACATTCTTTTCCAGAATATAATTTTTGGAATTTTTTTTTAAAAAAGGAAAGAGTCAATCGAGAATTTTTTGCTGACCATTCTATGGAAGGGTAGATTCTCGGAGAATAATGAAAGTTTATTAGCAAAATACATGGCTTTAATTATAATATCTTAAGTATATTATATAGTTTAAATATACAGTATTATTTTTATAATTAAGTATAATATTTAATGATAATTTTTAAATACCTCTACATTTATGGTATAATGTATTGCCCTAAATTTCAGGTAACTATAAGTCTTTAGGAGAAGGAATTTTGGCAATATACATCAAAAGCCATGCCAACGCCATTCTCTTTAACAGAATAATTCTATTTCTAAGAGTTTAACTTGGAGAAAAGTTAAACATTGAATAAAATCATATTCATGAAATATGTCTCAGTTATAATGGCGAAAAAGAAAATAATATAAGTAACCATAGTCAGGTATTTTTTCGGGCAATGGCTCTCAGAGGGAGGGCTAATTTTGCCCCTTAGGAGGAGTCATTTGGTAAAGCACAGGACAATTCCCACAATAAAGAATGCTCTAAACTCAAATGTCAATAGTTCCAAGCTTCGAAAACTCTGCATTAGGGCAATTAGAGTACCTGCCTCAAAAGAAAAATATGCAACTGTTAAAGCTCACATTATAAAGGCTGGACTTCAACATGGAAAATCACTCTAATACAATATGAGAAAATAACAGCGTGTAAGTGTATATATGCATTTCAGTCAACAGTGGTTTACCATGAAGCTGGTGAAACTTAGGTTACAGGGCCTCTAACTTACACAGACATCCAAGAACTCTTAGAGCTGGAAGCAATGTGTTTCATATGGTGGTAGACTTTTGTAAAAAGAAATATTTTAAGTAATGTTATTTTAATTTCACAAGTTTCAGGCACCACTAAAACTAGATCCACCTTTGGCTATAGTTTTAATGAAGTAAAACATAATTCATATGACCAAGGGGCGGGGGGGGGGGGGACTGATCAGAAAAGAACAAATAGCTAACTACAGTAATATAAGGAGGGGGAATGTTTTTCTCACCTCCAGTTTCCAAATGTTTTGCAAAGTTGTTATGTTAGCATATAATGAAATAAATTATTTTCTAGAAAAAGGAAGTTTATAGATTTGCAAGAAGCAATGTGGAGGAAAACTACCAGTTTACGCCCCTTGTTAGTGTGTGTGTGTGTGTGTGTGTGTGTGTGTGTGTGTGTGTGTGTGCCTGTGTGTTTGAAATCTTGATCTTATGCTGCCCTGTCTGGTCTGAAGTCACCCTGGTCTCCCAGTTCTCTGTGTCTCATACCTAGTGTCCAACTGTTACACTAGGATGGCGTGTTCCAGTTGTCTGTTGTTATACAGCAAGCCACCCCACAACCTAATAGGCTAACTGGGCCTTGTGGGGTGTTTTTCATTTGGGGCGTCTCACATTGTTGCCATAAAATGGTAGTTAGAACTGAAGTTATCTGAAGGCTCACGTGGGCTAGGCATCCCAGATGATCCTCATGCACATGCCTGGGTCTCAGTGCTCCCACTGTGGCCTCTTTCCACAGCAGTGTAGCCTGGCCTCCCTATATGGCAATTTAGCACTCCAAGAAGCAAGAAACAGAAAGTACCAGACCTCTTATAAACTAGACCCAGAGCTGGGAGAGCATCACTTTTACCATATGCTATGGTTCAACACAGCCACCAGTCAGCCCAGATTGTAAAGGGTGGATGAATAGACGCCTTCTCTCCATGAGGGGTGTCATGCACATACAGAGAAGGAACGGCTTGATGGCAGCCGTCTTTGAACACAATATACAACAAGGGCATTCGATTTCTGGAATTATCACAATATAGGGAGGGGCTACAATATAGAGAACACATATTTTCTACAAATATGGATGTGATGAAAATTCATACCATATGGTTATATCCATATGTCCATGAATTACAAGTGTCTGAAGTTCAAATCCTCTCTTCCTTAAGTCCAGGGACATTTCTTAAGAAAAGTCCTCAGGATTGGGAATAACCTCAAGAGATTTCAGACTTCCTTTCTTACTTCTCAATAAATTTAGATGGTCTGCATTCTAATATGTCACTGACTTCAGCAATCCTAAGCATGCCCACTTCTCCTTTCTCGAAGTAAGGCCCTTAGCACTAGTAAATGACTTCCGCAGCTGGTCACAGTGGACCCTTCTACTCTTGGCGTGGTGTTGACTCTTCTCTTAAACTTCTGTTGTGCTTTCATCACTTATGAGAAAAATCTTTGAAAGTTAATGGATCTATGAGAAAGAAAAATAGGAGAGTCTTGCATAGAAATACACAGTCCTCCTTTCCCCAAGTGTTTAGTAAAGCAATAGTGTGAGGAATTTTGACTGATTGGGTATTATAGAGTCACTTGGGCCTGCAGCATGAATAATTATTGTGGAATTAAGTTGCTTTCTCAAAAAAACAACAGTATGAAGACATATCTGCACCTGTGACATGCAGAACATCTGGATAAAGAGTGACTATGTCTAACAATCAGCTATAGAAAGTAAAAGCTCTTAAGTAGCATTTTGCCAAGTAGATGTTCCAAAAAAAGGATCTCTCTAAAATCCTCCAGTATACTTTTTTTATTATGGGAATTGATCCCAATACAGCAGTGATATCTAGATGTAATTTCTAAATATTTACAAGTAATATCATTTAATGTATTTTTAAATAGACAGTAATTATATTTGGATTGGAACTTTTAAAAAAGGAAAAGATACTAATAACTTTTTACTGTAGAAAGGTGTATCGAGCTATGAAGACTGCCTTTCCATGACTGTGGAGTGCTCAGTAGAGTAATTAAGGAAGTGGAACACTAAAGACCACCTGAATTAGTATTAAATTAATCAGAATCATGGACTAGTGTCTCTCTTTGCTGGATGACAAAATTCTTGTACTGTTTTTAGATGTACCAATAAATGACCCAAGCTGTTATTTGCATTGGGGGATTGATATTCCATGGAGTCAGTCAAACTTCCTTATCATCAATGATAAAAATGTCAAAATAGTTAAAATACATGTACATATGAAATAAAGACATTTGTAAGCATCAGCATAGAAGGACAGACTCAATCCCCTTATTAGAAGCATGCTGAAGCATAGTGCAAATTAACCAGCATTTAGCATTATTTTACATTCTTTGTCTCTCATTTCTGTCATGTTACATGGTGCATCTGACATTTATTCAAAGATGGCAAACAATCCTATTTCCTTTTTTTTACATTTTTTATTTTTAAATTACAGTTTATATTTAGTATTTTTATTAGTTTCAGTTGTACAGCATAGTGAACAATCCTGTTTCTTGATATCAAAGTGCAATGCCTCAATTCTGTGACTAGAAAAATAAACTAAAACTAACTTACATTTTCTGTTCCCATTTTATTTTTACAACCAATTTCTTAACCACCTCTACCTAAAAAATGTCATCAAATATTTTCACAATGCTCTTAATTCTCATTTTTAGTTTATCACAGTTGTAATAGAGATGCCACTTTCTTCATTTATTTATATGGAAAATGGAACTATTTGTAAGGGAACTAGGATCTGATTTCATGAAGACTCTAAAGAAATGCTCTGGGGGAAATAATTTAAAACTGTTTGTCTCTGATTTGGGATGCATTTTCAAACCAACTTTTCTGATACCTTTTCCCAGCCTGTAACATACCCATTTATATTCATTTATTCAAGGACTAAATCAGTCACCAAGTCCACACATTTTTAGTGACTGTTCTAGATGCAATGTTAATACTAGGACTATAGAATTAAAGATGATTAATAAGTTATAGTCTCTTCCTTAAAGGACAGGGAAGGACGCCCCTGTCTTGCTTGATGTATATCTCCAGGGCCAGATTATGTTTGGAACATAATATACTCAATCCTTTCTTCCTTCCTTCCTTCCTTCCTTCCTTCCTTCCTTCCTTCCTTCCTTCCTTCCTTCCTTCCTTCCTTCCTTCCTTCCTTCCTTCTTTCCTCCCTCCCTCCCTCCCTCCCTCTCTCCCTCTGTCCCCTTCTCCCTCCCTTCCATCCTTTTTTTCCCTTTCTTCCTTCTTTCCCCTCTTTTCTTTCATCTGTTTGTCCTTTTTCTCTTTTCTGTTGTTTAAATGAGTAATATTTTAAAAACACAAACACTGTTGAAAAAAAACAAAAGATCCTAAAATGATTAGCACATTAGGATTTGTCCAAAATTCTTCCATATCTTAGCAGTCCTCCCCTCATGAGGGTAGAGGTTATGTGAATCTTATTTCCCACTGAACCTCCAGCATTAGCCAGTGACTTGACAATAGAAGTAATCAATTAATAATTGATATCAAAATAAGTGATTCAGTATATTTTCCACATAGAACAACATAGTCAGTGAAGCTCATAAGAATGGTATCAATTTGTCAAGAAAATGGTAAATGATGCTGTTTATATTCTACTCGAGAAAACAGGTTTGCAGCCCTTTTCTTCTTTCCTTTATCTGCAAAATTCATTTATACAGAAGTCCCATTTAGCTTTGGTGACTCATGCATGAGCTATCACTTGAAATTCTCTTGCTTTGTCATAACCATCACATCTAGAAAGCAGGATGGGATTTTCCATTTTTCTAGCTTTCTTGACCTGGTGAAACTTCTATCAAAACACGGTCTCTCGCTGGTAACACACTGTGCAGTCTGCACAGACCCTCTGGTGGAGGAAACCTAACCCAGTTGTAAATCACAGCATGGAAAAAGTCTTGCATAATTTAGAGGACAGGAAAAAAATAGCTTGTCAGCCAGCAATCAGAAGCACATTATATCAGAAAGACTGCCCCTTGTACCTGTCAAGCAGAATGGGTCCTTTTACACAAAACTTCTTTCCAATTCATTTGGAGCCTACAGACAGCTCCCTCCCTTCCCTTTCAAATTACCCCAAAGTCTTAGTTTTCCTTTGAAATGTTTCCAAACCACTAAAGCACACCTCATCATAGACCCTCATTGATGAAATGTAGGATGGAGGTTGTGTCAGATATAACTAATGACTCAAATTATTCCCACCTTCTCCCTGTTGTTGACAGACAGCTAATAAAGGCAACATTGTCATGCCTGCAATTGATCTGTTGAAGCTAGGAGCTGTTTTTTACTTATAAAAATAGAACCTATTTCCAGGGCTGTTCTAAACCAATGATTTAGAGCCCTCATTTCCTATATTTATTTTTTAAATAATTCTCCCACTGCTCATGTAATGAGGATTATTATTATTATTATTATTATTATTATTATTATTATTATTACAATCACCTGGTTCTGCACAGTGCATGTGTGTCATACATACTGACACATGGAAAGAAAAGGTATACAGATCTCTCTTTACCATTAAGAAGAAAAAGACACCCTAATTGTTTTCCACTGTCTCTTCTATTTTAAGTAGGAAGGATCTTACCTTGCTGAAGCATTTCTGTATTAAACATAGACTGTATGAGTGGCGATATACCTATAAATGAGGAATTCAGGCTTTAGGGCCAACCTCATCTGGGTTGGAATTTGGGCTCCAGCATTTGGTTGTGCTGAAAACCACTAACCCCTTCAAACATTGAGGGAGGTTTGATGCCATTCCAAGATGTTTACATTTTCTGCCACAGGCAGCGGAGAGCCTTTGGAGGTCATGGAGCAGAGGAGTAACATGGTAGGAGAAAAGCTTCAAAATAACTTGCAAAGGGGAGGGATCAATGGCAAGGGTCGCCCAGCTCCAGTCCCTCTGGACACAAAGAAGTGTTCTCTGTCGGGCACTGTTGATTCCCCTAGCCTAGTCTCATAAACAGTGCTGTAAATGACCGTGACGATTGAATGACTAACCGACAAACCCAGGTAAAGAAAGAAATATGATGAAATGGAGACATGTTGACTGACCACTGAGAGTTCAGGACAGGGTGTACAATATTATTTTCAATAATATATATATATTTATATTTTGAGGATTAGTTGAATAAAATTCAAAATTTGCTCCCTGCCTTATGTAATGGTTTTATTTTATTATTATTTTCTTAATTATAGCCTCCATTCTGACTTTATTAAGTTTTGCTTTTACAACACTTTGTAGGGTAAGCGTTCCCCAGCCAGACAGAATATCTTTTCTCATAAAACATTCAAGTAAAGAATACACAGTTATTTGCAAAAGCTGGTTTAAACATTCCAACTTTCATAATCCTATCAACCCTTTCATTGGGAGAACACACTTTATGTTCTTTCCATCTAATTGTACCCCATGCCAGGGTCTCACCATGGATTTCGGAGCCACAGTTAATGGGGTTCCCATGTGAAGGAGTCCAGAAACTTATCTTCTCTACCTCCTGACCATTTTACCCACTTTGGTGGAAGGTTCAGTGAGGTGTCCAGTCAAAGGTCTCTGGCCCTTTTGTTAGTCTTCACCTTGGTTCACCTCCCTAACCATTGCTTGAAGCAATTGCAGGTCAGATTTCTTGTTATAACGTTTGAATCTTGACTTTCAAAATGTATTCTATTCAGGGTAAATAACGCAGACTTGTTTGGGGCCCTTTAATCCTGGGAGTCAGTAGGGGGTCCTTTTGGCCTACACTACACTACCTGGGTTATTCTGTATTAAACCTTTGTTCAATCCCCATCAATGTCCATTTTATTCATACCTAACCATCGATAGTGTGGTGTTCAGGTGCAGGGCCAGAGCTGCTGTGGTTGGGGTCCCAACTTTGGCTCCTTCTCTGGGGGGCTTGGTGGCATGGATTCTGGGCATCTCCATTAGCTGAGATTAGCACAGGCAAAGACTCAGGGAGTCCTTAGTGGCAAAAGCTTTGGATATCCCTGAGAGTCACGAAGGATGCTTGAGTCCTTGGTAGTGAAAGCTGTCAAGGCCTTCTGTTCTTCTATTCCTCCAAAGGGGGAAGTCACAGCCTAAGGGATCCCTTTTGGCAGCAAGCTGTGTGGGACTGGGGATGGGCTGACACAGGTAAAATGCTGCCTGTACTTTGCTATGTAGCCCTCTGATTTTTGTGCTCCACTGGGTTACTAGAGTTCCCTCATTGTCCTCCAGAGCTCTCTCAGAGCAGTTTTCATCAGTAAGCAGCTGTTGATCATTGTTTTTCTGAAGTTGCAAGTGATGGACCTCCTAGTCCACCAATCTTGCTGATGTCATGCTCCTAAATGTTTGTTGATTCTTTTATGTGTGTAAGAAATAAAGATGGTCCTTGGGGGAGGGGGATTTTTACATGGTAATGACTTTAGCTTTCATGGTGCTCAGTTCAGTTGGGACAGGCGAGGACAGGAACACCAGCTGGCTCTACTTTCTCCAAAGGCGCCTGTGACTGTCCTTGATACTGAAATTTGGCTCAGGAGCCTCAGAGGACAGAAACTTGAGGCAATGATGAAAGGTAGAGGAAGTTCTTCCTATAGAAAAAGATAACCTTCTCTGTACAGTTCCAATTTTAGCATATGTGCTGCCAAAGCAAGCACTCAAGTGATGGTTTAATAACTAAGTATTGAATCAACTCTGACCTCCACGCAATGTCTCAGATCTGGCAGGCATGAAGAGTTTTGAGTTATCACTTTCTTTTCAAACTTCCCTTTTGACATTTGCATGAAATTTGGAAATAGCAGCACAATTACGATCCGGTAAAGAGGAGTGAGGTGGCTTCCACTAGCTGCAGAACACAGATGTGACTTCATTACCCAGCTGTGAGTACTTTTCCTCCTGCAGAGGGAGGATTTGGGATAGACAGAAAGCACTTTCTATAGTAAGAGCACTTGGCCTGTGAGGTTCTATCTACACAGGAACTCATTTATTTAACATATATAAATGCCTCAGACGGACATGCGTCCTCGTCTCTCTTTAATGCTATCTGTGGTCTCTCTGAATGACCAAGTAGAAAGTCCCTGAAGTGTATGGTTCCCAGGCTTCTGTGTTCCCATGACCTGTTCTTTCATAGACATGGATTTGGCCATGTGACAATCTACTCATGCCCTAGGTATCCCCAGAGTCTTTGCCTAAACAGAAAGGGCACACCTTCTTGAACCCCAACCAATGAAACACAAAAGCAGTGGTAAGAGTAGCAATGGGCTGGGGAAACCAGCAGCCACTTTTGGTTATTTTAAGCAATATGTGTGTTCCTCCCACATTCTCCACATTAGCAAGGTTTCTGTTGTTAAAAGTCTCACTGGGTATTATGTGGATTTGCCTAAGATTCCTCGTGGCCATCAATATGTCTGGGTCCTCTCTTTCCCTATGGAAGCCTCAGCAGACAACTGTTCTGAAATCACATTGTTGAAAGCTCTTGACTGGAAATTGTTGAGAGCAGGCCGAAAAACAGCACTTAAGGAAAAAAATAGAAGAGCTTCTGTGACATTTGCAAAATTGCCTTTCTTTCCGATTTGGTTGGGAGAATTATTTTTCAGATGCTAGGGAATTACTGTTTCTCACACACTTCTTGGAATAATATGCTTTGAGCCAGGAAGGACTTAGAGGTGATGTTCAGTGCCCTTTGTGCAGATCAGGAAATTGAGGCCCAAAGATAACTAACCTGCCCACAGTTGCAGCTGCAAAGTAAGTCCATGAAGACAGAAACTCAGTAAGCTATGCTTTATTTGCTATGTTAAAAATTCATCCATTCATGTATTCATTTGCCCATCAACTGCCTATTGAAAAGCTACTACGTGGGAGGCAATCTCAGGACACTGAGAACACAGTGGTAAACAAAACAGACCAGTCTCTGCCCTTATACTGGGGACAAATGTCTGTGCTTCTTGTTAGTCAAATTGTGTCAGGTAGGAGCTTGTTAGAAATGCCAAATCTCAGGCCCCACTTCACATCTATGGAATCAGAATATCCTTTTAAAGAATGTCCTCTGGGGTCTCTTATCGTATTCAAGTTGAGAAGGTGTAGAGAAAATAATGTAAAGGAGGGACCTGGGAAATGTTCCAGGAGAGTAAGGAGTGAGGTAAAAGGGCCATGTGAAGGCAGAGTGCCCAGATCTGTGAGAGCCATTTGGAGGACGTGGTCTTTTTTTCTGAGTGGGCAGGGAATCCTAGAGAGGGCTTGGAGCAAAGTCTGCAGGGATCAGACTTAAATACAAATAATATGGAGCATAGCTTTCAATGTTAGGCAGACAGAGAGGAGGTCCGTGATGGCTCTCAGTGGTGGATGGGCTGCTATGGGATGCAAGGAACTTCTGAGGGTGCTGGAAATATTCTAATTTTTAAAAAATCTTTATTGTTCTAAGTATTACAGATGTCCACCCTATTGTCTGTGCCCAGAGATTATGCTTTGGTTGCTCTCTTCCCACTCACCCACCCACCCCCACCTTCTGTCTGAGATTTGACCTTCTGCTCCATGCTTCTATGTCACTGGATCAATTTTGTTCATCGGTTTATTTTGTTCATTATATTCCACATATGAGTGAGATCATGTGACTGTAATAAGAATACACCAATATATATCCATTTGTCCAAACGCATCCAATGGTGCCCTCAGAATGAGTGCATTCTACTATATGCAAATTATCTCAAAAAGTAGAAAGGAATAAAAACTGTTAGGCACATCATAAACAGGATAGAACTTAAATTATGTGAAAGAAAAAAAGCAGGTGAGAGTAAAGCTCTTGCAAAGTATAACAGCTGAAAACAAACTTCTCTCCAAACTAGCGGAGAAAGGGAAGGTGCGGCATAAACAAGACTGTATACTATAAAAGAGCATTCCAGGACCCTAGAAAGCTTGGGAGGGCTTAATAAAATAGTGGAGAATCCAAAGTGATACTGAAAGGAAGAAACACACAGTCAGCATCTAGAAGACAGATTCAATTCTACTTCCTCTTCTATTACTTCCTAGCTTTGTGACCTTGAGCAAGTCACTAATTCTTCTTGGGAAGGCATTTTTCTCCTCTTTCAAGTAGTGATCAGGGTACTTGTTTCTGCTTTCTATTTAAGGGTCATGTGCAACATAAGAGCTGGGAAGTTGCTTTGGAAATTAGAAGGTGCTGTATACATGGAAGTTGTTGCTAAAATTTTCTTCAAGTTGTATTCCTATCAGTGTGACAAGAAGCTGGAAAGAACTCAAATCACCAGGCATTATGGACACTGACCCCATTAGAGCATGATCAGTGTTTGCAGATGTTCCATGCAAAATACTCTTTATTACATGAAGTGTTTCCAAAACAGGTATAGCTTGTGCACTTCAAATGTATCCATTAGGTAAAGTCTTCTTCTCAATAAAAGACAAAATGGTGAGCCTGGCTGGCGTTGCTTAGTGGCTGAACGTCAATCCATGAACCAGGTGGTCAGTGGTCACTGTTCAATTCCTGGCAGGGCATATCCCTGGGTTGCGGGCTCTATCCAAGTACGGGGTGTGCAGGAGGCAACCAATCAATTATTCTCTCTCATCATTGATGTTTCTATCTCTCTCTCCCTCTCCCTTCCTCTTTCTGAAATCAATAAAACAAGATATATTTAAAAAATCTAAATAGTTAAAAGGCAAAAACATGTTTCATAGAGAGAGGGCCTGGGTAACAAAGTTAAAAGTCACAAAATAGATTTGATACGGACTTTTACATTCATGTACCCATTAATATTCTCTTGAGCAAGACATGGAAGGTTATACAACATGAATAAAACACAGTCTTCGTTGTCAAGGAGATGGCAATCTGGAAAGATGAATAATGTATATCTAAAATTTATTTGAATGCAAAACCATATTGTGGAAAATATTCTAAAAAAATGTTTAGTGCAATGGAGTTTGGAAAGGGAATAAACACTTGCCCTTTGGAAGTGAGAGAGGTGGTATTTGAAGAGAGCATTAAGGAATGAGTAGGAATATGCTGAGGACAAGAAAGGCATCCCAGGTGGAAGAATAGATTGAGCCAAGTCATGGAATCGGGAAAATACAAGGCATTTCTGGAATGATATACTGGTCAGTTTGGCTGGGAGGGAGTTTACATTGGGGGCACTAATGTGGGAGATCAGGCTGAAGAAGGTGAAGTGAGGATAAGCCCGTGGAAGGATTTATATGCCAGGCTTTCTTGGATGGATATGAAAAACCACTGGTGGTTTCTGAGCAGGGCTGGGGGATGACTCAAAGTGTGTCAGTGGAAGGTGAATCTGGCAGCTCTGTTGTGTGTGCACTCATACTTGGAGAGGAGTGCTAGGGAGGCCAGCTAGAAAGCAGATGCAATGGTCAAGGGGAGAAAAAAATAAGGATTTGAACTAGTATAGTATGTGTAGAGATAGGGCAGTAAATATAAATACAAGTTATATCTGTATATTTGTTCTGGCTTATTTAAGCTATATGTTTGTAGGAAATGACTAGTATCATACACCTTCGTGACAATACATTGGTATTAAAAATTGGCTGTACTATAAAACCTGTTGGATTGGGGTGGTGGGAAAGAAGAAGGTATCCAAGCAGACGCACATTTCCATCCAAAATGAAAAACCTTGGAAGAGTGCATTGAGTAAACAATAGTGGACTTACTTTTAAAACATATTGATTTAGTATTAGTGAACAGCTAATGTTATTGGGTATTTCTTCTATACTGTACATGTTCATGTATATCATCCTATTTAATTTTCAAAATGATTTTGTGAGAAGAGTAAGAGCATACCAGTTTTTACAGATAGAGAGATTGTAGCTCAAGAAGTAAAGTAACCTGCCTAAGTTGGCAAAATCTTCATTCAAGAAGAAATCTAAATATTGTATTATTTTTATATCACCATTGCAAAACAAATTTGGCAGACAGCTGTAAATGGAATCCACATGGTAGCTTTATCTGAAGTGATTGAAAAAATGAATTTCTTCCCTGCCCTGATATGTTGCAGAACATACATATCTATTCAATAAAAAATAAAAAATCTATTCAACATGTCTGCATAGTCTTATAAACTCTAGAAAGCAGGGATAATCTCTTGGTCCAGTGATCAATTACACTGGACACCAGTGGTTCATTCCAATGAATGTTTCTAGTATTTTTTTACATGATCCATTCACAAATTACTTTCTAAGCTGTGTTTTGGGAATAAGTCATGATTCAGAATTTTAAAAAAAAATTGTCAAGAAAGCCACTGATTCTACATGGAAACCTGTATGCTATACTTAAGTTCTGGGAGAAAATTTATGGAACGCCACCTGTGTTTCAAAGCTCAGTCACCTCCTAAATAGACCTTGCTACAAAAATAAGTATATTCAGAACACTGCCGACAAATCTCAAATCTGTGGCTGAAACTCGCAGTTGATGACATTATATAAACAACATGACCATTGTGTTCTCTGCCTGTTTCTTATTTAAGCTGTTTGTTTGTAGGAAATGACTAGTGTCATAAACCTTCATGACAAAAATAAAATGTCTATTTTTCAAATAAGAGGGTTTTTTATGCCATAAAAAAAATGAGTGCTTCTTTTGAATTCAGCTGTGCTTTTCTGAATATTATTTTCTGGCAATGGCTTTGCCTTATCTCTACTCTGCTGTTTCCAGATAGCATAATTTGCTCTACGTATCTGAAGATTTATAATTGCACCTCCTAGGCAGAAATCAAAGATGGGCATTAATTAACAGTTATGGGTGCAATGGCCCACTGATAAAGCAAATGCATACATTCCTACAATAATAACCTCAATTCCTCTCTGAAAAATCTGAAATGGCAGGCTGTCACTTCACAGAACTTTCTCATTTCCCCAAACTTGTAATAAAACCAGCTTATTGTTTCCTCAGGCTACTGAGCATCAAGTAGTTTATTTTCTGTGCTCATTCTGTCTGCTCATGGCTCGCTCTTGTGTTCACTGAAGCCCTACAGCTGACTCCAGGATTATTTTTTAAAGTAAACAACTATGATACTTTTGGATGTGGATATTATCAAAGGAAGGATCTAATTGCCCATCTCATACTTGGATCTAGCAGTTATTCCTTATAAAACCTGGAGACACAGGAAATTAGTTTTGCATGGAGACGTGTCACATGCATTATAAAAACAGCACCTCCTTGGTTTAAATGGTGACACCTTTATTGATCCAGCTTTACAAACTGGGAACTTAGGAGTCGCTATTTGTACTTTTCTCTTCCAACCCATTTTCACCTGACTCTAGATTCTGAAGTACCATTTCTAGAATCCACCCCAGAATGTCCTCATGCATTCATTTCTCTCTTTTTTCATCTCCCTACTTAGTCCATCTTGATGTTTTCCCTCATCTCCTAACCCCACATTCACCTGTGCTCCTCTCCAGCCTTGTCTCCATGCTGCACTGAAAGCGTTTTCACATTAACTAGAAAATCAAGTGAGCCCCAGGTTTAACATCCTTCAATAGCTTTCATTGCTCTGAATAGCAAGACCGAAACCCTTGAAGGGCCCGCATGTTCTGGCTCCACTTATTTCTCTAGATCATTTGTTACCGTTTTCCTGTTCTCTGGGAGGAAGAGATCCCCTCCATCAAGACTGATCCTGCTCTTCCATTTCTTCTCTTGGTTAAGCTTTTCATCTGCCATTAGGTCTCAGTGCAAATGCCAGTTCCTCAGAGAAGACTTTCCACTACCCTACAACCCTGCCTCCAGGATCAATTTTTATCTATCTAGTTCTATCTATCTATCTATCTATCTATCTATCCATCTATCTATCATCTATCTATGTTATATGTACATATTCTATTGAACTGAATCTCTACTTCAGAGCACTTATTTCCTATTGTTCATTTATATTTACTTGAGTCCAGTGTTCACCACTAGACTGTAAACACCATGAGAAGAGTGGCTGTATCTGGTATTGCTTAGCTTTATAGGCTCAACACCTAATTCAATGTCTGGGTGTTGAGTGTTTCCTTCCACGACTCGCGTGGAGTAGGGTTCAGTATCTGAAAGAGGAGCCGCACAACAAATGAGAGAAAAAGACACGAGATAATTTTGCAATATTGGGGGACCAGGCGGCAAGTCCCGAAGGACTTCCTCTCTGTGCTCAGGCCTCACCAAGCTTTTATTGATCTGGGATGCACCCATAGCATAGCCCTAGGCAGGTCACCCCCTGCAACAGGCAGACTAGCCCATCAGCAAGGATTTACATAATAATAAATGGGGGAGTAGTTTCAGCTACCACTGTCTGGACAAACAGAGGTGGCGCCTAGCTCTGACCTTTGGGAGGGCTTCAAAGGCACCCAGCCTTGGGGGGGGGGGTTCTCTGTCTATGCTTATCAGATAGTGAAGGCAATAAACAGTTTCCCACATCTGGGCTCTTATAGATATTAGTAGAATAAATTGATAGGTTTTGCTGAGCTCTGAATGTTGATCAAGAAGTAACCACTGGCAAAATATTAGATTCCAAGAAAAGGAGGTATTTTGACATTTCTCAGCAAGTGGTTTTCAGTGAAGCAGGGAAGGAAGGAAGATATAATTTCTGAAGACCAAAAGATGTTAAAAGGGGAATGAGCAGGCCAATGAAGCACATGAAGTGAACCTCTTCCCTTAGCTACTGTTACCTTATGTTGGGAAAAGAAGAAGTGGAATTGAAGAAGAATGTCTAGGCCCAGGTTGGCAGTGCTTGCCTTTAAGTTTTCTCACTTTTGTAGCCAATTACTAATGAAGAAGCAGAGGACCTGTTCAGGACCCACTGGAAGGTCCAGTTGGCTAAGGGACTGTACAATATTTGATGTTGATTACTAAGCCAAGCCCTGACTCATACTCCATCCCCACCACTCCAAAACCTCCCTTCATTCTCTGGACCATCAGGGTATTTTGAGTATATTCTTAGAATCAAACTTTAAACCAGTGCTTTCCCTATAAGTTTTTTTTCCTATGATTTCTTGTGTGCCTTACATACAGTTCATCATGCATAATAAATTAAAAGAACTAAGTGGATAGAGAATCCCAGCTGATGGCTCATTCTCTCTGTCTTTAGCTCTATATCAACTTGTATCTCTATTTCTCAGTGTCAGAATACTGAATATTTTACCAGGATCAGATAAAAAGAAATACCCATCAGTTTGGCAATTTAGATATTATAACAGGGAATGACATGTAGAATGGACACAGCACACACATTAACAAGTTGCACAGAATAAATTCTGTGATAACCAGAATAATTGAATCAAGTGTAATTTCTTAAAATATTAGTGACTGCATTTCACCACAAATTACTCAAAAATTTCTCTCTTGCAAAATTGTGGGTTTTCAATTTAGTATAACTGAAGAGTAAGAATTTTACCTTCAGGTCGACTGTAACTAATAACATGGGGGGAAAAATCTCTTTCTCCTGGAAGCGATCTGTTAGGTCTCATTCACTGAAAGATCAGAGCAGCACAGACTGGTTTGAAGAGAGTAAATATCCTCAGACATTTTTTTCTAATTTATGAGGAACAGTTTTTATGTTTGTGGAAGTTTATTCTCCTTGGCTTCAGCCAAAATATATACTCAACTTGCCTTTTTGATGGTCATCATTTCTTCTAAAGGTGTAAGAGGTGTTTTATTTGGAGGGTGTGACCCTTTAGTTTCTGCGCATACCTGCTATTTTCCAGCCCCTGTACCTGGGTCCTTTTGCCTGAGGGCTGGGAAGTGAGCACTCCCAGAAACAGCTCTCAGACAATAACCCGTAAGAGTTACTGGGTAGATACCCAGCTTCTCACTCCTGAGGTTCCCATTCCTGAATGATGAAACCCCAGTTGCCCACAGTAGTAACTGCTCAGCAATGTAGCTTTCATTGTCTCCCTTCCATCCCCTTCTCTTTCCTTTCTCATTGTCCCATTCCCCTACAAGTATTTTCTGAGATCAACTCCCAAATGAACTACTAATACTAGAATCCTTGTTGCAGGCTTTAGATTTTTCAGTAAAAGAAAATACTTTGGGTTTCTGTAAGAGTGTCTGCTTCTGAGGAGGAGAGTAGGGGACCCAAACTGAGAGGGAGAGTCTTGGCATTCATGAAAGGCTATCGTTAAAAGGAGATTTGATCCTTAAGCCACGTTAGTAACCAATTATTATAACCTGTTATTTCTAACCAATTATATAAATATTGAAATACTTTCATGCCAGTTAGTAAATACCTGCTTCCCAAACTCTCTGGAGGGCATGACCACTGCCCTGGTCACCAGTCCCTCCCCATGATTCAGCAACTAGTAGTTAATATTGGCCATAACAGGAAGCTCTCAAGGATCTCATCCGGTATAGGCACCAACTTTCCTGAATGATTAGTGTGTTTGTTGCGTGGCCAATGCTTTTAGTATTATTTGTGGTTAATTTGGCCTCTTCCATACCCAGGTTTAAAGTAGAGCTCTTTCTTTGATGACTGCATAGAGAAGGCCTTGACGTTCTATTCTCCTAATTCAGTTTTTGTCATTTCTCTGCAAAGATATCTTTCAGCTTTTGGAGTGCTGGAGTTTTAGTGAAGTGGATAGATGAAGGAGAAGAAGGAGTAGAGAGATCAATACCTGATGAATTTCTGGGAAGTTCTGTCAGCATTGCAATTTTAGCTGGCCCTACACACAGAACAGTTCCTATATGGCACTAGCCCCACTGCATTTACAAACAATGCAGTGCCTAGGAGAGTGCAATGGATTGGACTTCCCTGTGATTATACTTAACATTCCTGCTCTGCCTTTTATCTTGATTCAAAATGTTCACAGGAAAGAGATAGAAGACTGAACACATATCTCTCTCTCTCTCTCTCTCTCTCTCTCTCTCTCTCTCTCTCTCACACACACACACACACACACACACACACACACACACACACACAATTTTATGTTGGATAGTTGCTATTTGGCATACATGTGTGGTGGATTGAATTCCAGGCCCAAAGCCAGGTGCCAGAGCCATTACCCTCCTGCCATCCCCAGGCTTCAGACATTCAACATCTGGTCCTGCACTCCCAGCTCCCCACCCCGGTTGTAAGTTTTATAGCTTTTATAGCAGTTTAAGCTGATTTCATGGTGATTACGTGTTAATCACCTCAGGGAGATATTGAGAATTCAGAATAAACTTCAGTTGGTGAACAAAGAGGCAAGGCGTCCAAACGACAGCTATTCCTGAGCTGCATCCTTCATCGATTTGAGGACCCCTGAAAACAGTCTGATTTACATCCAAACTGTATTCTGAGGAGCAGGGCCGAAGCTTTAGTAGCCACTTTGTCTCAACATGCCCATGAGTAGGCCACAGATAAATCAGTTATCAGAATCTGGGGGATGTTGTAGCCTGAGTGCCTCTTACAGTTTCTTGTGACACAGTAGTTACAGAATTCAGAAGGCACACTCCTACAAGTGTGAAAAAGGCAATTTGGGGGTTGCTTTTGGTTTCTGCTATTGCAAGGCAGGATTTAGATATAGTTCTCACTGTTTACATCTGCCATTGAAGTTTTAATGAAATTCCAAAAACTTCAGTGAATAAGTGTCAGTAAATGATGTCAAGTTGGAATAATCTCTTGAAATAAAGCAATAATTTTGTGCCCAGAAATCTTGTTTTATGATCTACAAAGTTCTTAGTCCTTGAAGGTTCTTTATTTTTTAAAAGCAGATTCTTATATATGTAAGATTACAACTTTTAACCTATGTGCCTGTTTCTGTGAAAATTATTTTTTAATCTTTTTAATCTTGTCTGTAACTGCTGATAGCATTTAGGGAATGGAAATGTTCAAAAAATCAAAAAATAAAGAAAAAGGTAAGCAAATGAGCCCAGAAAAACAAAATAGGAGCCTTAAAAAATCATCTAATAATCCCCCAAAAGCTATTCTACAACTATATACTCATTAAAGTGACTAAAAGAAAAAAAAATACTAATAAGACCAAGTGTTTACAAAAATGTAGAATAACTGAACTCTCAGGCAATGGTGGCAGAAAATGTAATACTTCTTTAAAAATTTTTTGGTAGTTTCTAATAATGTTCAAGAGACACCCACCTATCCTCTGACCCAGAAATCCTAGATATTTACCCAGAAAAGGTAAAACATATTAATATAACTATTTATAAAAGAATATCCCTAACACCTTTATTTATAATACTCTAAACATGGAAACAACCCAAATGTCCATTGACTGGTGAACAACAAATTGTGGTATATCATATAATGGAAACTACTCATGTAAAAATAGGAATGAGATACTGATCCATTCCTCAAAACAGAAAATCATGTTTTCTAGGAGAGTTGAAGGGACACAAAAGAGCACATACTCCATAATTCCATGTGGAGAATTTTCTAGAGAGGTGAAATGTTTTATACCTTGATCTAGGTGATTGCATGGTTCTATGCAATTGCCAAAGTAAGCTTTGCATTATCTGTGTATAACTTATACCTCAATAAGGTGCTATTAACATTAGCAAAAGATGTTGTTTAGCTTCTGAATGCTTGTTTGACAATATTGATATTATCTGTTGTTTTTCCATATTAGCTCAGAAGCTAAATTCAAATTCAGCATATGGCAGTATCTCCTTCATGTGAAATCACTGAGACATGTATTATTGCATTAAGTAAACTCTTCCTCTTCGATTGACAAGCCTTAAAAACAGTCTCGTGGCAAAGTCTCTTGTGATTGCGTCTTTCTTTTGGTGGCGTCTCATATTGGCCATTTTCTCATGTGGCATTGACAGAAATTTCCCCCACATATTTAATATTCTTTCAGAGTAGCTGAACAAGTATTTTCTAAACATTTGGACATTTCATACTTTGGAAAGATTGCACTGTGTGGAATGTACCACAATTCCCTTTTGCTTGTCTTTTTCCAGCCCTTTTGCATAATATCACCCAACAAGTAGAAGTCTTTGGGATTTGGGTAAAGCAAAATAATTAAACTGGGGGAGAAGACACAAATGTGATCATAGGATCAGGTTGAAGAAAGCTGAAGGACACCTGAGTGATTGGACCCATTAGCTTTGAAAGAATTTTCAACTCCAGCATTAACCTAGATGTTTAGATTATTTCCAGGTTAAGTCTTTGATCATGCAAAGATGGGTTTTCTAGTATATCAGCAGACATTCATGGTCAGTCATTAAATTTCCTTCCATTTATAAAATTGTACTATGACTCACTGTCTCTTACATATAATGATTCTTTAAATTCTTTCTGAAAATATATACTTATTTTGATGGAATAGAGGAAATTTTCTTTATTTTTATTAAGAATTGTCTTAGTTGTCAGTGACTGATTATTTGGGAGCAGAAATGGAAATTATAGTCTGTTTCTTTCCAACTCAAGTAATTTTCTGATGCTTTTGATGAAGCCCTGGCAATCAAATAGCTCCCGTAACATTTATGATAAGATCATATGCCATATTCTACCCTGACATATGCAGCGGCCCTATCTTATCATTAAAACAAAGGGTTTATTCTTGTTTTTCATTTGTCACAATGGATAGAAATGCTTAGTAAGAATTGAAAGCTATCAACTTACAGAAAGTGTGAATACATGACCTTTCCGGAGAATACATAAGACCAACCAGGAGGGAGAGTGTGCCCTTGAAGGTGCTGCCTCTAAAAACTCAAGCCAAGGTCCCATCCAACTCACATCTTGAGTCTCATCTTTGTACAGCAGTGGTTCTCAACCTTGGATGCTCATTGCAATTACCAGGGGTACCTTAAAAATTCTAATGTAAAATCCCTACTGATCAGGCCCCACTCTAGGAATCTGATGTACTTGTGCTGGGGTGCAATGTGGGCATGGGGAATTGAAAAGCTGCCCAGTGACCCAAATGTGCGGCTGCCTTTGAAAGCTGCTGCGCAACGGGAAGCAATGCTTTACCTGTAGCCAGGTAAAGCAAAGATGTACCTGGGGACTTTGGGGATGGGAAAAGTACATAAGTCTCAATAAGAACCCAAAGCAGGCTAAGTGTCCCTGGCTCTTCAACCCATTTCTCCCTCTTGTTCCAAATTTAGGTAGCAACTGTGCCAAGGCAATCTTGTTTGCTCTGGCCGCATGCTAATAATGTGTGCATGAAGCCAGCCCGCCTAACAGAACGGTGTGTAGTCTTTTTGCCAAACAGTACACTGACTCCTCTGTGGACATAAAATTGATCTTTCAAAAAAAATGGGTGGCATTTTTAATAAGCATAACCCCAATTTAAATATAAACGCTGAAATTCTAAGCAATTAGGCAGTGTGGCTTCACATGGGGGTAATCTTAGCATTAATAATACCAGAAATGAAATAACTTCTAGCATATTTCTAATATCAGATTCCTACCTTTGGTAACATTTTGGGTGATACACTATTTTTACTAACTAGAATAAGCTTTAAACCAGGAAAAGTACATATTGAGGTCTGGCTTTATGAAGTAAACAGTCCTTTGGCTTTATGAGATACATGTTGCTGACTAATCTGTGGGCCATTAATGGCATTTCTTCTACCACATGCATGAAATTGTATCTTCTTAGTGGCTTGGGTTGTACAAACCAAAAGGACCTATAAGACTTGTAGCTAAAAAATAAAAATAAAAGGAAAAAGGAGTGTACATATTATGTTAAATAACAGGGTAGGAAGGTAACCAATTTATAAATAATGCTTAATGGGAAAAGTCCTTGTGCCAATTGGTAAATAAAACTTGCATTTATTTATACAAGAAATTAAAAAGCTTGCTTACAAATTAGAAAGCAATTCTAATTTTCTTAAAATGGTATGGGGGAGTAAGTAGCATAGCTTTATGAAGAAAAACAAATCAACTTAAAAGGTCTCATTTGAAAAATAATTTAGTTCGTATCTATAAGGGCAGAGGCTCGAGCTAGGGCAGGGGAAATAAAGACCCATCATTTCCCTCTTCCCACCTTTCAGTTTCCTGTTGGTTAATTTCATTGTCCAAACTCAAAGGGAAGCCAGAGGTTGAATGAAGGTTGACTGAGGTCTGTCCCTTGGGGCACAGAGGCCTGTCCCCTAAGGCACATAACAGGGTGGGGAAAGTTGGAAACTGGGTCAGAATGGGCAAATGGAAAATATACAGTATATTTGCTCAGCCAATATCCTTTTCCTTCTTTTCCTTCAGCAGCATACCCCCTTTTTACTTATGGTGGCAATGGAATCAGCTAAAAGAATGGGTTTGGCCATGTGACTAATTTCTGACCAGTGTGATATAAGCAAAAGTTGTATGGTGAAACTTTAAGGAAGATTTTTTTCAAGAGAGTATAAACAGGAGGTCTTGTCTTTTATCTTTCCTCCCTTTCTCCTTACTGATGTCTGCAATGCAGAGGTAAAGGTTGATGCTCCATCTGCCATTTTGGACCATGACGCAGCCTTGCAGTTGAAAGTTGTTGCTAAGCATAATAGAGCAGATACTTACAAGGGGCTTGGCTCCCCAGTGATGGAAGCCACCACACCAGCCCTTGATCCCTATACTTGTCTTGTTCTACAAGAAAGAATATAAACCTTATCTATCAAAAACAAATAAATAAATAAAACTAAACAGTTAAAAAGTTTCATCTTATTATTTATTTGCTTCCAGTTATATAATTAAAATATGATATAGGTGTTTTTAAATTATTACTTCTTTTTAATGTATTTTTATTATTGAAAGTATTACAGATTTCCTCCCCCCCCCCCCATTGACTTCCTCTATCCTGCTCCTAGCCCTTCCCATTAAATTATTATTTCCTAATTTTTTAAATTAGTTTTAGGCCACCAACGTGTTTGTAATTTTACATAGTATAGTTGACTGCCTTACAATAGGCCACTGTCTGCTATGAGCTATATTCGCTTGAGATGAAGCTTGTGCCTTATCAATCGATGGAGACATCATTAAATATAAAAATTGTCTGCTTAATGTATCAGCTGAATGAATGAACCAAGCACCGCAGCTTATCTTGGTGTTTCAGCATGTGAACTAAATGCACACTCATCAAAACATTGCTTATTTTTAATAAACATGATAGTAGGTACTCCAGTACCTTCCAGGTGGAACAGGGTTGGGTAATGATGCATGATTCCTCTTGGAAATTTAAAAGACAACAATTCTTAGAAATCTCATGAATATGAATGAGATGATGATCATTATTTAAATATCAAATAAACATTATATTTCCATTGCACACCTGTTAAGCAGTTGTATTTTCCATGGAATATATTTTAGCTCTGTTTTATGTGGTTGGTAATTACTACACTGGATTTAATAAATAAACATTACTGAATTTTCTTAGAATGTTCCTGATGATGTAACATAAATTTACTGCATAATTAACTATGATGCATAACTACCTACCATAGCACTTCAGTGTGCTGAAGCCTGCTGTAGATTTTCTAGGCCTAGGCCTCACTTACCTAGCTTGAACAGTAGAATATAAATCACTTCTGAGTTTTAAAAGCCACACACTCAGGAAATATAGCATCTATATAGAAGACTTCTTTGATACTACCAACATAAGAATATGTTGATATTATAATTTTACTGGCATCATTTGTACTTGAGGGGGGGTTGTGCTCACTTTGGTATGCAGTAGACAATTAATGTAGAATTTCTAGGTGGAGAAAACAAGCATGAACTTGCAATTCTGGCCCTGCACGAGTTAGCTGGGTAACTTGATTAACTACATTTAGTCTTTCTCAATGAGGGTACCATTGGCATTTTGGCATTAAGTGAGATTGATCTGAGCATTGGTCTCATAAACACTGGAGAGAACTTTCAGGCAGTTAAAGACTAGTGCCTTCCTGGGTAGCTTCTTGATTTGTGCGTTTTTAACCTTGACCTCCACAGAGGATGGGTCAAGACTGGGAGCAAACAGTGGGAGTTTGGGAAGGGTATTACAGTTAAAGTAAAGGAGGAGGACTCTGATACAGGTCTGTGGTGATTTGATTTCATCTCAACACCTCTCTTGAACCCTTTCACTCAATTGCATTAACAGCTTTTAGCCTAAATTATCCAGACACCCAGATCTCCACTTCATTTTGCCCTTGAAGATAGCCTGACTTCTGAGGGCATGTTTTTAAATAGAATATTCTACAATAACATTAAGATCTTGGTGGAAGATCTCTCTAAACTGTGGTGGCAAAATCTTCCTTCCAAATTCAAAACATTTTGAATTTACATCATAATGCCCATAAAATTGTAACATCACTGGTATATACCAGAAATATATATTTATTTAAAATAGGTTAAGCAATAATCATTATTAGTAGGTGGTATATGCTCCTATTCTGCTTAAAAGCCACTAACATTGAAATACCCATTTGAAGTTGTTAGAACTTTTTAAAGACACTATGTAGCAGTTGTGACTTAGCAGCCAAAGCTGTGGCTTTGAAGCAAATTTATACTTGAAAGGCAATTTATGATCAGTTGAGTTTTAGATATCACCAAAATTGGAAATCTAGAGTTAGAAGTTCTAAAATGAAGCATTTGCAGAGACATGCATATAAAACTGTGATATTGTTTTAACAACAGACTTTTCTTTAAAAGAAGAACTTCTTCTTAGGTTATCAATCTTCAAAATGGGAGGTCATATATACTGGGAAAACAGGCTGTTCAGGCAATCTATAAAACGCCACCTAACCTCCACATGAACTTCAAACAGCCCAAAGCAAATATATGCGGGATACAGTGTATTGTGGTTGTTGGAAAACTTTAAAATACGAAAAGTTCCCATTACTCTTGGTATTTTACCTCTGAGAATTTTCTAGCCAAAATTCTGTTTGAACTGAGGTCAAAAATCAGTTACTGTGTGGGCTTTTCTTAGGGGATAAATTTCATGAAAGAGCCTAGTTATTGCAACATATGCTGCCTTCATTTCAAAAGATTTCCTTAAAGCATGGTGATTAAAGCCTAGGGAGAAATAAATTTGTACTTCTCAAAGCTCAAACAAGTCCCCACGGAAAAAAAAACACTAAGTTCTGAAGCCACATATATAACAAAGAAATACTTCTTTCAGCTTAAAAATTATAACAAATCATTAGTTATTTTTGCTCCTTTTTCTTGAACGTAATTTAAGAATTTTAAAAGGTTCATGTACATTGGACAAAATACTTCTATTTTTTTCCAAAGGGAAGTTAAATGCTTTATTTTGATGATTTTTTTTTTACAGAGTAGGGAAGATTTCAAATGTTCGATGATTATTTTTTAAAGCCTAAGTCGTTACTCTACAGTAAGTCTCATTGAATGGGTGTCTTAAACTGGATTCCCTAGAGCAGTGGTTCTCAACCTTCCTAATGCCTCAACCCTTTAATACAGTTCCTCATGTTGTGGTGACCCCCAATTTCATTGTTACAAATTGAACATAAGTAAAGCATAGTGATTAATCACAAAAACAATATGTAATTATATATGTGTTTTCCGATGGTCTTAGGAGACCCCTGTGAAAGGGTCGTTCGACCCCCATAGGGGTCGTGACCCACAGGTTGAGAACCACTGCCCTAAAGACAGGTTTGGGTACAGAATTTATTTGGAAGGTGATGTCAACCTGCATCAATACAGTAGTGGAGACTGATGCAGGGAAAGGAAGACAGACAACATTATGTGAGTCATCAAACAAATTGCCACTATGGACAACTGGAACTTAATCCTCTGGATGAGAATGTGAAACACAAACCTAGTGTCATCTCATATGAGGGGTCAGGGAGCTGGGGTATCACTCTTTGATTGTTGGATGCTTCTGGGTTTTGAGGGAGGACTTTTGACTTAACCACTTCCTGCTCATCCCATACTTAGGCCCAGCGTGCACCAGCAACGAAGTCCTCAAACAGAGAACTTAAGGTGTTTACTGAGAAAGTTACTGACCGGCGTACACAGGAATGATGAGAACCCAGGAGATAGTGCTAGGACAGTGACAGCATCTGCCACAAGCTGGCTATAAATTCCAACTAAAAAGTGACAAATAGTTCCCAAAAGAATTAATGTCAGTAATAAAATACAGATCAGAAATTTCCAACCCCTCCAGTCATCAGAGAGATGCAAATTAAAACCTAATGTGAAACCAATTATTGGTGTATTAAGTTGATAATATTTTCAAATCTAAAATGTCTTTACCTACCTTGTTCCAGAAACTATTCTAGATACTGCAAACACAACATTAATGAAACAGATGAAGTCCCTAATCTCATGGAACTGACATCTCAGTGAGAGAAGACTGGCAATAAATAAAGAAATAAGAAAAATTATGTGAATAAATTAAAGCAGGATACCTGTTAAAATATAAGATAGATTTTGGTGGGGGAGTGATTAGGCAAGGACTCTTTGAGGAGGGAACACTTAAACTGAGATCTATATGAAAAAATAGAAGACCTCCCCCCGCTCGCCCCCACACTCACACCAGGTAAAGAGCATACCAAGAAGAAGGCCCATTAGTACAAAAAACTTAAAGCTCCAAGTAATCCTGGGATTCTGGGAAAACCACAAAAAAACAGCCTGTGAGACAGAGACTAGGGGTATGAAAGACAGAGTGGACTAAGAAGAGTTTGGAGGGGTACATAGATATCAGGTCATATAGAAGTTTGGAAACCATGGTAGGAATTTGAGTTTCATGCAAAGAAGAGTGAGTCACATTGGAGTACATTTTGTAGGAAACAGCAAGTATCTAGTCACGTCTTTAAAAGATCTCTTTATGGGCTGTTTATAAAATAGATTATGGAAAGATAACAGGAATCCAGTTAACAAAGAGCTGCACTAGTCCAGGCAAGAGATGGTAGTGATTTGAAATGCAAGGGTAATGGTAGATGGAGAGGAGTGAACAACCTGGGGATATGCTTTGTGGAGGTAATGCTATAAGTCATACTGAGGGAGGAAATGGAGAATAAAGGCTAACTTGAATTTTTATTTTACTTGAGTAACTGGTGGTTTTATAGGCTGTGACTAAAACAAGGGAAGGTGATTTGGAAAGAAAGGGAGCAGGGGGAGTGAGAATTCTTTATGAAACTTAAAGTTTGAGATATTTTTTAGTCAGCCATGCAGTTGCACAGGACCCCACACCCATGAGGCTGGTCTGGTCCTGAATTCATGTGGAAATATCTAGGAAGTAGATATTTGAGTCTAGTGTTTTGAGGAAGGGTCATTGTTGGAGACTTAGACTTAAGAATCATTAGGATTTATATCATTAGGATTTAAACTAGAGGCCCAATGCACAAAAAATTGTGCAAGAGTAGACCTTCCTTCCCTTGGCTTCCCTCAGGCACCCGGGACCCAGGCTGGCTTTCCTTGGGCCCCCGCAGGCACCTGGGACCCGGGCTGGCTTCCATCCACCCCGGCTTCATCAGGAAGGATGTCCGGAATGATGTCCCGAAGACAACCGGTCTAATTAACTAATTACCCTTTTATTATTATAGAAACTTAAGGCAATAGGCAACTGAGGGTGACATATGCAAATGGATAAAATGACTCAGGAAAGAATCCTTGACACATCCCAACATAAAAGGGAATGGACCAGCAAAGTATATTGAGAAAGAATGTTTATTAAAGTAGGAGGAAAACAGGAAAGTGCAAAAACCTAAAAACCATCAGAAGATAACATTTTCAGTTGGGAGGCATGGCCACTTCTATTGAAAACTGCTAAGCATCTAAGCAAGATAAGACAGTAACATCATTATTAGATTTGGCAACATGGAGGTCATCGGTGATCTTGATGGACACAGTCTCTTTGGTGTAATGAGGACAGCTGTTCAACTGAACACTCAGGAGATGATGTCCCATGAGAAAAGAGACAGCAATGTAGAAAGCGTTTTCAAGGCCATTTCCTAGGAAAAGGAACTGAGCAATGGGGCTGTATTTGCAGGACAATGGGCTATTAAGAGAGTGCTATTAATGTGTATGGCCGAAGTTCCTTTTAATGCTGTACATTATTCCATTCTGTGAACCTACTGCAAGTTTTATAGATCCTTTCTAAGTGATTGGACATTTGGACTATTTCTAAGTGTATTTTGTATTTTAAAACAATACTTTTATAAATTTTCATAAACATCTATTTTCCAAAGTGGTTGTATCAATTTACACTCCCATCAACAGAGAAAAGAGTTCTCAATTATTCACATCCTAATTCATGGACATGAGACTCTGGCCAAATAATCCTCCTGACCCCTATATAAAAAGCCTAAGTTCTAAGTGGTCTCACTTTGAGTTTCACTTTGATTTCTGCTAGTCAAGCTTTACTCTGAGCTCCCCAGGGCATAAAGAACTTTTTAAATGTTTGTTTGTTGTTTCTCTCTGAGCAAGACTCTCAATTATCAATGGGTGATTAGAGCAATAGTTTCCTTCATGGCTTTCAGACCATGATCAAATGAAAACAAAAACCAATGCCAAGAATGCCCTGCCTCTTTAAGCCTGTGATTGCAGGGTAATTGAGCATTTACATTTTGCAGTCTGTGGTTGATGAACATCATTTCATGGGCAAGAAAGGAATAATATAAATGGGGATCTTTTTAGAATTTCCTCTAAGACTTTGTTTTTAAAGTCTGATTTGTGTTTGAAGCATATAGATTAGATCTCAGAAGTCCCTCGCAGTTACTTTACCCAGCAAAAGAGACGGAATCCAGAGCCAGCGAGCACTCTGTTAAAAATGCTAAGGCTAAGACTAGGGACTCCTAAGATCATAGAATATTAGAGTCTTTAGAAAAAAACAATAAATATGTATGATTCTTAATACTTTTTCACCACAAAACCCTTGATGGTGGGAGGTATCTCAGTGCAAGTTGCCCAGAGGCAAGAATTTGAATGAAAGTAGTTTATCTTGAAAGATGTCCCAGGAAATAGTGTTAGAGGTGTGGGGAAGTTAGAGGTGTGGGGACCTGAGACAGGGAAGGGATGTAGTCAACAAAGGAAGTGTTATCACACCAGTTACCACTGTGTCACCCAGAATCCATCCCACTGGAAACTTGGGGGACAGGGTCAAATTGAAGCTTCAGAGTTTTCCCACCTGAGCTGCAAGGGAGTTGGGATATTTATCCACCAATCCCTTCAGTCATTGGTTGAGGGCTGTTTCCAGGTGACATTTACCTGTAGCACTTCCAACTTTCTAGGCACCGAGCAGGCTGTGAACACAGAAAAATCATTTCAGCCAAAAAGGTTTTGAGACTGGCAGTTAGAAGTCCAAGCCCAAGTGCAATGAAATGGTAAGGGAAACATGAGTAAGACACCAACAGAGGCTTGGGCTAGGGAAATACAATAGCAGTTAAACAGAGTTCCTCACTACTTTTATCTGATACTACGCCACATGGGGACTCTCTGCACATATGAGCAAATGCAGTAGGAAAATCAGCATCTTATATTCTTGTATTAATATATGCAACTGATGAACACCAATAAATTGTGCTTCTTCAAATATTTAGAC
The DNA here is from genome assembly GCF_963259705.1 of Myotis daubentonii. Taxonomy (NCBI): domain Eukaryota; kingdom Metazoa; phylum Chordata; class Mammalia; order Chiroptera; family Vespertilionidae; genus Myotis; species Myotis daubentonii. The sequence goes on along the minus strand of NC_081847.1, from coordinate 27,060,100 downwards.
AAGAAGAAATAGCTGTGTTGGGCATTCTAGTAAAGCATTTCAAAACGCTAAGCTTATACTTAGCACCAGCCAGACTCAGAATAGACAGGGACACTAGACTAGACAATATCTAGGACCCCAACAAGAGTTTTCCTTTTGCCATGGACGCTGGATCGTGCCCACAGAATATGTCAATGGATACAGTCCCTGTGCCTCCTTTGTTTCTATCTTGACTCAGGCATGAACTTGGCAAAGGCAAGTCATGGGATGTGGGTAGAACATTCTTTTTGTCCTTTGAACTACATCAGGATTAAGCGATGACCCAATCTTAGCACATCATCTGGAGATAAATTCTTCTGTTCCAAGGTTTTTCATCCATTTGTTGGACAGGCTTAACTCACCATGAATGAGAAAAGTCCTAGCTTTTCTCTACTTGGCTGAGTGCTAAGAGAGGGATTCACACTGATCTGACTTGCTTACATGGTAAGCTGGATCAGACTTCAAAGTGGAATGTGGACCTGTAATTGTCTTGATTTGATTTCCCTTAGGCCCAACATCACGTAAGAGTTGATATCCACCTTACCTCGAGAGATTGTGGTCTATGCTGCCTGTTTCTGTCCCTCTATTTTATAATGAAAACAACCATAAGACTTATTTCAGTCACCATTCTAAACTGTCTGATCAAATTGATGGAGAAACAAACCCTCCAGCCTCATGGAGGACACCCCATTCTTAAATCATTTGCATATTAATTAAGACATAAATATCAAAGACTAATTTATACAGTACAATAAAAATACTCCATTAAAATATCACATACTTTCATAAATTCAGGTGCAGTATGCTTTTTAAAAATGGTTTAGAAATATAATTTCTTTAATTTTATACTTCACTGTTGATCCAATTCGTATGTAAAAAACATCTGATAGTTGGTGGGCATTTTTGCCTTATTTTCATTAAAGGCAGTGGGTTAGCCTGTCCTCTTGAAGCACTTAACCTGATTTCATATCTTAATAAAAGAATGCCATTAAGGAGTTGAGAGGCTGGGCTATGCTGTTCAAGGCATTCCTAAGAGCCCATCTTTGTTATTGATGAAATTCCTCCAGCCTGGGTCGATTAAAGTGTAAAGCAATAAATAAAAGGCCAAGGAGAATAAAAGAACTCTCTCCGACCACACATTCCTAATTCTAAATATAGTTTAAGAATCTTCTTTTTTTCAGTTTTACCAAAAGATTTGGAGATAACACTTAACACTGACATACTTCCAGATAGCATTTCAAGATGATAATTTAAAATTGTTATTTTCTAATTTTTAATAGAAGTATGTGTGTGTGTGTGTGTGTGTGTGTGTACTTCAATGTTGCAAGCTGATTTTAGAAATATTTGGGTAATATGTATCTATAAAGAATATGAAAACAATTCATTACTCATCTCTCCTGGTAGAATTTTTAAACATTCATGTGTTTTATATTTTATCTAGCTAAAGTTAAACACGGGAATGTATTTTCTAATTTTTTAAGTTATAGACATCAATGAATAACTATATGTCATAGTTAATAACCATCTACCTCACCTAAATTTCCATCTGAGATTTGAAAAGCTATGTGGATGGTGAATAAGACCTGTGGTGAAATGAGGAGCAAACAGAGCACACTGAAGGAAGTAAAGAAGAAATATTGAAGAACAATTTTGTAGAACCAGGTCATGGAAAGGGAAGAGAGAACCCCAAAAGAGGAGGTGGGGTGAAAGACTGAATGTTGATAACAAACACTATTAAGGAATTACACAAAAATCAAATCATGTATTATCTGCAGACATATCAGAAATAAGTATTTTTCAGAATCTTGAAAACAACCCTGTTGAGGCACAAGGCAGCTTTAAGTATTCTTTGAGACCTAACAATCTTAACCTGACAAAAGGAAAAAACAAACATTAAAAATTCCCTCATGATATGATGTCCTATTTTATTTTACGAGCCTTAGTATCAAAGGGATCTGATGAGAACTGACATTTAAAAAAAAATTTAAATAAATCTAAATGGCTAAAAGTAAATGCATGGACAATAAACCATACTAATTCTCTTCTCTTAGCTAATTTATGGACTATCAGTTACTTTAGCTTTCCTCTCTCTGTCTTCCCTCTTTGATATTTGTTTTCATAGTTAAAATGAAAAGGAGCTCATTACTGCTTACTGTTTTCAGTTGTCCTGTGCAAACCATTTGTGCTTTCATGTATACCAGATTCTCCTTAGATCTGGGCCATGCAGTGTGTGGGCTGTGGGGTCCTCCGCCTTTGGGGACATGCCTTAAAAAACTGCTCCAGTAACTAATAAACCTGACCCCTTTAGCCTATGGGGATCTCTTTCATCTCTGTATTCTAATAAAGCCTACTCACAATTAACTCATAATCGGAACCTTTGTAAGCCATTGTAAGTTATTTTTGGTATACTCATATCTTTGTCTTCACTGGTTAATAGCTTAGTTAGGGCTAAGACAATGCATACTTGGTGTGTGTGTGTGTGTGTGTGTGTGTGTGTGTGTGTGTTTTCTAGACCCCGATCCAGTGGTTGGCACATATTATATCTGCCATTAATATTTTTGTTGAACAGTCCAACTTCCTTTGGGTAGCATGAGATAGCCATTCCTATGTAATAAATCCTCTCGAGGGAGATTAAAGTGATATTCCAGTGTGTGAAGTCACAAATGATCAGATCTGAGCAGCCCTTGATCTGTTGAAGCACAGTGAGAGAGAGGAACAAAACTGTTGACCCCTCAAAATTACTAAAAATATCATCTCCTAAGTAAGAAATGCGATACAAAAAAAAAAGCATTGATTGGCTCCAAGTGCCACAATTAGATGTTATAATAGAGAACACATCTAAATGTTTTGTAAGAGGAGGAAATATATTACCTATAGAAAGTTCTATATAAATGTATTTTCATCTAATATTGTTCAAAAGACTATCCAGACTACAGAAATTAGATTGAATTCTTTGGGGGAAACTACCTTCCTTGTTCCCAGTTATTTCTGAGTTTTTTAAGCACTATTCTTTTGTTCTTTGCCTATTGCCACTGAGGGTTATCATAAAAGAAATCAACCATGACCTGGATTCTGAGAAATAAATCATACTGTTTCTTATTATTTTCCAAGGTAACTTAAAGCAATGATTTAAACTCGTCTTTAAGCCTAGCCTACATAATCACAATTGAGTAGATCAAGAATAAGATGGGTGTTTATATATAGATCTGAGGAAATTTCTTCTAGCAATCACATTTCCATAGGAACAAATATTAGCCTTGTAGAAATAATTTAATAAATGTAAATCTGGATTCCCAGGCATTATGACAAATGATAGGATATTATTCAAATTTTTCAGAGCACCTGTTTTCCGGTAGGTATACTTGCCAGTATTTTCTTTGTTAGAAGATTGATTACCTTACTGGTACTAGTTCTTCACCACTACCACCCTCCTGTAATCATGCCCTTGGACATGTAACTTTATAATTGCCTCCCACTCTGGCCTTGGGCTCAGCAGTGTGACTCACATTGGGAAATAAGATGTTGGCAGGTTTGACAATCACAGAGGTGTGGATTTCAGTACAACTAGGCTTGTTTGTAAGAGTTGTCTTTGACACTGCCATGAGAAGGATGTGCCTAGGGCCTAGCCAGGGGTAGGCAAACTTTTTGACTCGAGGGCCACAATGGGTTCTTAAACTGGACCGGAGGGCCTGAACAAAAGCATGGATGGAGTGTTTGTGTGAACTAATATAAATTCAAAGTAAACATCATTACATAAAAGGGTATGGTCTTTTTTTTTTTAGTTTTATTCATTTCAAACGGGCAGGATCCGGCCTGCGGGCCGTAGTTTGCCCACGCCTGGCTAGGCTAACCTGCCAGGAAAGGAAACACATGGAGCAGAACTGAGTACTCACAGTTGTCTCAGCTGAGGCCATGCTAGGTCAGCCAGCAGCCCACTCCCTGCATGCATGTGAACAGGCTTGGTCAACACCAGCAGAACCACACAAACAATCCACAGAAGTGTAAGTTAAGTAGCTGCTTCTAGTTTTAAGCCCTTATGTGCTGGGGGTGTTTGTTATTTGGCATTGATATGACAATACCTGACTAATGCATCTTAATTTCTCAATATTCACATATCCTATCTAATAAAAGAGAAACATGGTAATTGGCGTACGACCGATACCCTTTTCATTGGCTAATCAGCGAGATATGCAAATTAACTGTCAGCCAAGATGGCGGCCGGCAGCCAGGCAGCTTGAAACTAACATGAGGCTTGGTTGCCTCAGTGATGGAGGAAACCAACGTTCCCCGCCTGCGGCTGCCTCTGAGCGGGCAGTTTAAGAAACATTGTAACAAATACGCCCAACTTCAGCCAGCAGATTGGCAACATTGTAAGCAAAGGCCAGAAACCTCCTTTCAGCTGGAGGCCTAAGAGCTGGAGCCAAGCCTCAAGCTAAAGCTGGCCCAGAATTAAAAAAAAAAAAAAGGAAAAAAAAGGAAAAAAGGAGCGTTTGGGAGTTCAGTCACCCCCAGCCTGAAAACAGCCCTCAGCCCCTCACCCAGGCTGGCCAGGCACCCCAGTGGGGACCCCCACCCTGATCCAGGACACCCTTTAGGGCAAACCAGCCAGCCCCACCCATGCACCAGGCCTCAATCCTATATAGTAAAAGGGTAATATGCCTCCCAGCACCGGGATCAGCGGAGCCGTGAGGCCTCCCGGCACTGGAATCAGCGTGACAGGGGGCAGCACCCCAACCCCCTGATCGCCCTGCGGCTCTGTGTGTGACAGGGGGCGGGGCCACAACCTCCCTATCTACCCTGCTCTGTGCCTGATAGGGGGGAGCTCCCCCCCCCCACGGGCCCTGCTCTGTGTGTGACGGGGTAGAGCCATAACCTCCCCATCAGCCCTGCCCTGAGTGTGAGAGTGGCGGCGCCCCAACCCCCTGATCCGCCCTGCTCTGTGGGTGACAGGGTACAGAGCCCCAACCCCCCTGATGGGCCCTGCTCTGTGTGTGACAGGGGGTTGCTCCACAACCTCCCCATCGACCCTGCCTTGAGTGTGACAGGGGGCGGCGCCCCAACTCCCCAATTGGCCCTGCTTTGAGCCCGACCAGGGTCTGCACCTAGAGATTGGGCCTGCCCTCTGCCACCCGGGAGCAGGCCTAAGCCAGCAGGTCGTTATCTCCCGAGGGGTCCTAGACTGCGAGAGGGCACAGGCCAGGCTGAGGGACCCCCCCTCCCCCCCCCCCCGAGTGCACAAATTTTTGTGCACCGGGCCTCTAGTATGGTTAATAATTTCTAATTAATCATAAGTATAGAAGTATGTGGATAATACATAGTAATACCTTGAATATGTTCACAATTGTATTTTGAGGCTATGGTAGCAAAATAAATTAAGTATACAATAGATTTTTTTTCCTACAAAATTCTGAGAAAGTTTGAACTATGATCTCTTCATTTTTCCCCATAACAAAGAATTGAGCAACTAGAGGACTCCAGCTGGCCTGTATCTTGAGATCTGTACAATTATATAAAATTTTTCCAACTGATAGTATGACAATAGACTTTATTAACGCTCTGAAAGATGCATGGAAGAGAGTGGAACAATAAATATTTATTATTTCTCACTATCCTGTGGGCTGACTAGGCAGATCTGGTCTGGGTGGCTCAGCAGCAGCCAAGGATGGCCTCACTCAGTGTCTGGGGCCTCATTTAGACTAGGTGAGGCCTCTCTCCAAGAAATCTGGTATCTTCCAGTAGGTTGGCTGGAGCTTATTTACATGGTAGCAGGAAGGCTCTCAGCTGCAAGACAGGGTAAGCCCTGGTGGGCAAGAACTTTACAAACCTCTGCTGGCATTACATCCACTATTTTCCCTTTGGTCAAACCCAGAGCAACAGGGGTGCGGGGGTCACCTTGAAAGGACATAAGTACAGAGAGCGGAATCATGGCAGCCCTTTCACAAACAGTTCTGGGTTGGTTGGCTTGCATATGAACCTCTAACTTGAGTTGTTTACTATTCTAGGAATCAGCTAGCCCTGGGAAGGGAAGTCTTTCCAAGGTCAGTGAGGCCCCAGGCATCAAATCGCTAGAAAAACAGAAAATAAAAAGGCATGGTTACTACAACCCCACTTCAAAATTATATTCCTGAGGCAATAATAGATTACTGTTCTAAGAGAGAGGAATGCAGGGAGTCCAAACTTTGCATCATACAACCACGCAATTTGGCCCTCTTGATGATACAATGACCATGACAATCTCAAAGTATTTTTTGAGAGGCTTTCTGAGTCCTCTCTGAGGTTTACATCATTAACTTCTTGGTATATTGTCCCCCTTTCTAGGATTTTCTTTCCATCGTCCAACATTAACGTAGGACCATCTTAGCATTCTGTAAAGTGTCCATACTAAATGTGTGTGAAAAATATGGCACGTTCTCTGGATTTTTTTTCTGGGGAAGCAATATGAGATAAGTAAGTAGAAAGCAGTGTCAACTTAGTGCACTTTCATAGTGATTTTTTGGGCACCTACTATGTGTCAGGCACTCTGATAGGTGCTGGGGGTTTTTAGTCAAATGTCATTTAAGCTCTTAGGGGGCTCATCATTCAGTGAGCATAAATTATAGGGGAAAATAATGGAGGTACAGTTGGAACTCTGTTGAAATGAGTTATAGACAACTTTAAAGAGGAGATCTTCAAGACAGGACGTCAAGGATGAGTTTGATATGTGGCTGTAGGTAGCATTTCAGCAGAGGGAACTGTATGTGCAAAGGCATAGAGGTCAAAATTAACATGTCACAGGATACTGCAAACACTTCCTGGATGACCAAACCTGGATGTCTGTAGGAAGATAGTGAGAAATTAGGCTAAGCAGGAAAGTAGGTCATGATCAAGGAGGCTATTAAATGCTATACTAAGGAGTTGGACCTTTACCCCACCAATGGTCAAGAATGATTTATGAGCTTTTAAGCAGAAACTAATATGAACAACCTGCATCTTTATTTTTTAAAAATATATTTTATTGATTTTTTACAGAGAGGACAGGAGAGGTATAGAGAGTTAGAAACATTGATGAGAGAAAAACATTGATCAGCTGCCTCCTACACACCCCCTACTGGGGATGTGCCCACAACCAAGGTACATGCTCTTGACCGGAATCAAACCTGGGACCTTTCAGTCTGCAGGCAGATGCTCTATCCACTGAGCCAAACCGGTTAGGGCCAACCTGCATCTTTAAAAGGTTATTCAGGCTCTTCTGTGGAGGACTGTACCTCTGTGAGAGTAGGGATCTTATCTGTCTTTTTCAGATCTTTGTCAGCACTTAACGAAGGATCCAGCCCATAGTCGACATTTATGTAGCTGAGATCACTGCTAGTTAAATGCCCCATATTTTTCCCTATATTCCCCAGGTCTTCTTTCTGTTAAATTGGAAATCTGTGACTAGTTCTGGCCAATGGCTATAAACAAAAGTGACTGGGTGACCATTTAGTTACAGGAGGTGAAAATGAAAGAGGAAATTAGGATGACTTTCAAAATCTTCCTTGGTTGGAGCAGAAATGGTTATAATGATTAAGTTTTGGAAGAAAGGTAATTAGTTAAATTTTTTATATCCTGAATTCAAGATAACTGAGATTAAGTTTTGATTGGAATACTATAATATATGATACAGGCAACAGTTACTATGTTCAGCCGGGGAGGGGGTGAAGTCTTAAAACAAGTAGCACTTCATTAGGTCTGCTGGAGAGTGACTCATAGGCCAGGTTTGCTGGGGATAGAAGAATTTCCTGGGATGCAAGAGGGCCTTTCAGGGCCCAAACTGAGATAGTACCAGGCAAGCCGGGATGGTTGGTTACCCTAGGTCTGCTCTACGATACCACCCACAGAGAATAGCTATTGAATATTTGTCCTCTGAACTCTGAATGTGGACTAGAGAGATCTGGACTCCTCTTCTGCGAACTTCTGTATCTCAACTATCATTCAGTTATGTTGATAGTGAAACTTTATTTGCAAGGGTAGACAAGAAACTGCGGGTGCTATAAGACAGTGTTATTCTGGAACCAATTCATCCCAGCTCGCAAAAGCTGATTTTGCTCATTGTTTCTCAACTCCACATTTAGTGAATCACACTGACATATTGCAATTGGCCATGTTGCGAGAATGAAGGACCTCAGCAAATACTAACATCAGGGCTTCTCTCCCCCACCCCAAAGCCAGAGCTGGTTTTTAATCATTTTCCAGCACACACTGCCATAGCTGAGTTGAAAAAGTTTGGCAGACATTTCATTGTAGGGCAAGCTCAGGGTTGATTCAGTTGGTGCCCACTCCAACCCTTTACTCAGACAGTGGGTCTGTCCTGTGTGTATCAGCTACTAACAACTCAGAGCCCCTTTTCTGAGAATTACCCTCAGCGGACAGGCGCTTCCTTGCCAAGATATTCCTGGGAGGTAATAATACTCTACACCTCGGGCTGGCCTGTAGCCAGTGAGTGGCTCAGAGTGGCATCACAGTTACCTTTGGTACTTTTACCTAGGGTTGGGAACGCTCTGGTACCTTGCATACTGCAGCATGCCCCTTGGGATCAGGCTAGGTGTAGTCGTCAGCTGAAACCACATCCTTGCCAACCTGCTTTCCTACCCCATCTGGCTTTGTTCATTCCCACACATGTTCCCCCTAAAGGCCTCCCTCGATAAAGCACTGGCTTAGGAATCACCAACATGGCCTCTGCTTCTAGGAAATGTGACCTAACATACCTGGCCAAGGAGGAGTTCCATAGAATTAACATGTGCTCTCCAGGATACCTCGCTTGCTAAACAAACAAACTTTAATGATCCTTGTGCTTCCTTTGAACAAAGAGCATCCCTTCCATTCTTGAGCTTGCTGGAATATCATAATGTAATTCCTGCTCATTTCCTACTGTATTCCTAGAGGTAAGCCTGAAATGCTTTGGAGGTGATTTTTCAATTTTGGATTTTGAACTTTGGACCCTTCTTTATTTAACTAAGTTGAGAGAAATGGAATTCCAGTGTATTAACATGACATTTAAGGTACAGAAATTTAGTGGGTCCGGGAAATCATGTGGAGAAGCCATTTAGGACTGAATTATACCATTTGTAGCTACTTAACATGCTGAACCATTCCTCTCTGTCTGGCAAAACCATAAAAAAGGGGTCCGTCAGCACTCTGAGTCACTGCTAAGAAGCTTATGCATTCTCACACCTGCATTCAAATGAGTGTTTCCAGGGCACAAATATAAGGGCCTTAGAGAAATGAAATGAAGCACTCTAGCAGAGAAAAACAATATTGGTTTCCATCTGCATGTGTAAACTGCCTGCAGGAAGACTTCTGAAATTGGTTTACTAATAATCATTTTGAATACCATTTTTCTTTCACTTCAAGTTTTTTAAAACGATGCAAGTTCATATAAAAGGATTATAATCAAGTGGCAAAATTTGATGAATCCAAACTGTGAAGGCATAGCAACTGGTCTAGTGCCCTGGGTCAAGTGGAAATTCCATAAATGTGTGTTGAATACCTAAATCAGGTCCACGGTAGTATTCAGAACCAGAATTGTGAATCATTTATCTTGAGTTTCTTCTTTCTCAAATTTTACTTTTTATTTAGGTATAACTTTCATACAGTAGAGAATGTAAGTCTTAAGTGTGTACATCTCAATGAACTTACACACACACTCACACACATACTCATGGGATTACTACCAATATTGAGGCAAAGCATTTTCAGTACACTAGCAAAAGCTTCCTCAATTACCTCTTCACCCAAAGGTAACCACATTCTGATCTTACAGAATAGATCTTCCTGGATTTTAATGTTTCCGTAGAAGAATTGTTTTCCTGCATATCAGCAGGATTAATCTAGTGATAGCACCCCTTCCTTCCTATTTTCAGCATCTCTTTAGCCTCCTATGATTCCCAAAAAATCATTACTCTTTTGATATTTCTTCTCATAAGGGCTCGCCCTTCCATTGCCCCCACTGTTTACTCTTACCCATGCTATGGCCATGTTCCCAATGTGATCATTGGGCCTTTTGCTCACTTTCTGGGGCCAAGATCCTTCCAAGGCTCTCAGCGCTGCTCTTCTGGGTGCATAGATAAGTGGGTGTTCTAGGACCTACATCTAAATCCTTTCAGATGCCCCTACATGATGGTGCTACATGAACAGTTCACTGATCTGGAAGTGTGCACAGCTCAAGTGTCACAGTTTGGCTCCTCCTTACACTAGCCTCTTCCAGAATTGCTCTAGATGTGAGGGAGTTGAGAAAAATTACAATCTCTTCACTTTGCAGGATGCTCTACACACATTTCACTCCATTAATAATGAGCAGTTTCTAGTTCACGGTATAGCAAGTTGGTTCATGTCTCCCTGACCATATTATTACCTCATTTTCATACTATCAAGTTCTTGCTTTCTTGACCTGGGTGCTTTCTTTGGTTTCCTCTCAAGTCTCAGGTAAGCTGTCACATACAAGAATCCCAAGTTCAGCTGAGTCCCTTTCCTCTGAATCCCAATGCTGATATGCTTCTGAAGAGGCACATTACTTCCACTGTGTCCTAAATTTGAGGTGGCCCCTGCTCCTTACAATCTCCAGGTGTCCAAATAGTATTTATTATTTTTATTGTTCTCTCTCTTTAAATTCAAATTTGCACACCGTCTCCATGAAATCGTTCCAGCTCCTCGAGAATGCAGGTTATTGCTTCCTCTCTACACAAATTTGACAGTTTGATAATACTTTTCAACACCAGATTGTAATCCACTTCAGCACCCAACTCAGGACCTCAGCTTCCATAACTGGTTGCTGAATGAATGCATGCAGACCTTGAGTGAATAAGCAAGGCTCATTGACTAATCACATCAGTTAAACTGGGTCATAGACATTTATTATATTGGTTTTGTTATCTGACTTTTTGTTTTTTTTTTTTGTTTTTTTTTAAATATATTTTATTGATTTTTCACAGAGAGGAAGGGAGAGAGATAGAGAGAGTTAGAAACATCGATGAGATCGATCAGCTGCCTCTTGCACATCCCCCACCGGGGATGTGCCCGCAACCCAGGTACATGCCCTTGACCGGAATCGAACCCGGGACCTCTCAGTCCACAGGCTGACGCTCTATCCACTGAGCCAAACCGGTTTCGGCTGTTATCTGACTTTTTGAAATGCAGTATGACCTATAGAGTTGACATGCCCTTGATATCACACAAAACAATTGTCTCAAGAATCATCTTTCTGGCCTGGCTGGTGTGGTTCAGTGGTTGAGTGTTGACCTATGAAGCAGGAGGGTCACAGTTCAATTCCTGGTCAGGGCACATGCCTTGGTTGTGGGCTGGATCCCCAGTAGGGAGCATGCAGGAGGCAACAGATCAATGATTCTCTCTCATCATCTCTCTTTCCCTTACCCTTCTCCTTTGAAATAAATAAAAATATATTTTAAAAAAAAGAATTATCTTGCTGGATCACTTAACTAACACTAGTTAGCCTTTGGCTTTCTTCCCAGGCATATTTTTCACAAAGAAACAAAGTTGTTTAATGGTGGTAGCAGATTTAGCATAAACATGATGAGGAACAGAGAAAAATGAATTCTCATCTAAAAGCAGATAACTGGGCCAGTGGCTGGGCCAGGTTTGCTCATTGCCTCACTCCCTTATGGCCTTATAAAGTCTGAGGATATTCACAAGGACAAATCCCAGTGTGCCCTAGGCCCTAGTGGCCACTCACAATAAAACTTGGAATATTAAATGTACAAATTCAAGGGTCTCCTCTGCACACTTTCTGCAAAATTCATTTTGATGTAAATTAGATTAAGGACAATTTAAGATTCCCATTGATGTATACGAGAGTCTGTAAAAGCAGTGCTGCTCTCAGCCCCGCTACACCATTTTGTTCAGGTTCACAAATTTTAATTTAAAAATACAGAACTGTCATAGTAACTTAAAAGTCTGAGCTATAAAAGCCAGAACCTTCATGTAAGTACAGTGTGGAATCTGTAGATGCCAGCCTCAGCTGGTGTGTGTATGTATTTGGGAGCCTGTGTAAAGGTAGAGGATGAGCTTTTGGTCTAAGTTATATAACAGTATTTTTATTAAATGTGCAGGCCTAAAAATATCTTTTAACAGATGTAAGTTATTTTACTTACCATGAGTGTCATTTAGTTTGTAAAATTATGCCAAAGTTTTAAGAACAAAAAATGATCTGCTTCCTTTGCTAATGGTGAGAACTAACACCGGAGCTATCAAATATAAAAACCATTTAGAATTCAAAGGGGGATGATGTAGGATCTACTTAGCTTTGAGCGGCGGCAATAGAGAATTCTCCCAGGGCTTATACTAAATGAGTTGGGTTATTATTAATTAGTAGAGATTAAAACAATTATCAGATCATGTACAGCACTGTTCTGAACGTAGCCTGCCTTAGGGACCCTCTTAGGAGGGGGTGTGTCAGTTTGATTCTCTTTCTTATATAATATCATAATGGCGCAAACAAGGGAATCCCAACAGGAATAATACCAGCCCATCCTAAGAGGCCGCTGTGGCATCCCAAAGAGTTATGGAAGACATCACAAACCTTTTGTTTTTGTATTTTTTTCTATTTTTTTTCTTTCTATTTTCAAGAGCACTTAAAGTCATCCCCGCAGGATTGCATAGGGAAGAAATCCAATAGTTACACATGTGTGGCCAATGCAGCAAAGCTTATAACTCTCTCACCTGACATCATAAAGTTTTCAAATTAGTGGTGTGTTAATTCAAGCTGCTCAGACTGAGATTTGTGTATGTAACATCATTAATAAGGTTCAAGAGACAAGTAGCATATGAAGTCAAAAGTCCTCGGTTCCAGTTTTTTCTAGCTAAATGGTCATGGACTAATTATTAAATATTGCTGGATATTCCAGACCAAGTCTGTAAAATGGAAATGTTGAATGAGGTGACCACTTAGACACTTCCAATTTTGAAAATGTAAGATTTCACATAATCTTCCCCAACCTCCACCAAAATAAAAATTCTGAGACTAAGTTTTCCTAGACGATCCCATATTGGAAATGACCCTTCGGTGTTGCAGTGAAGAGCAATAACTGTCTGTATCAAAATAGTTGAGACTGTGTAAGACATGATTCAATACATGGTGGTTCATGTACTAGTAAGCCTCTGCACTGGGAATTGTAGAGAGGTTCAAATACATTTAAAGCAGAGCTCTGGACATGGTACCTGCCTGAAGAGGCCTCCAGAGAAGGGGGTCGGGGAGGGATGAAGAAATAGCTATCAAAGTTATTTGCGGGGGATGTTGGCAGGGACACCATAGTAGTGATCTGTCTTTCCATCCGGTGATGCTTATAAATTGCCTTGGTGTTTGTTTCCTACTTGATTATTTTTAAAATCTGTATGGAACCAGGACTCATATTTTATTATGTACATGGTTGATGTTAGGCACTGAACTGTGTCCCCCAGAAGTGTATATGTTGAAGCCCTCACCCCCAATGTGAGATAGGGCCTTTAAAGAGGTAATGAAGGTTAAATGAGGTCATAGTGGTGGGGCCCTAAACCAAGAGGACTGCTGTCCTTATGAGAGGAAGAAGAAAGAGCAGGGATGTATGTGCAGCAAGAAGCCAGCCATCTGCAAGTGAAGGAGAAAGGCCTCTGGAGAAATTAAACCTGCTTATGCCGTGATTTGGACTTCCTGTTACCGTAACTGTAAGAAAACACATTTCTACTGCATAAGCAACCAAGTGTGTTATTTTGTTAAGTAAGTCTTAGAGGCCTAGTAGCTGATTTCATGAACTTCCATGTTTTCAGTACTGTTGTCTTTCTGATGTTTATAACACCACCCCCCCCCCCCAACCACCTCTTTCCGGTCAGGTAACTGGAATATGTATTTGGGGAAAGGACCCGTATCTCCACCTCTTGTCCCCCATCAGCAACACCCTGACAGAGGTATCTTCCAGAATGACCCACATGCATCAGCCTCTTGGGACTGATGTCAGGCTTCATGACAGATAGACATGGGGAAGCCACTGGCCTCCAGAGCACTCAGGGCAGGTTCCAAGGACGTTCATGCTGGACCACATGACGCTCTGCACAGATCCCTTTGAGATCAGGACTTTTCAAATGTTCATGTGCATACAGGTCCCCTGGGGTTCTTGTGAAGATGCAGATCTTGACTGAGTAGGCCTGGGCCTGAGATTCTGCATTCCTACCAGCATCCCAGGAATGTAATGCCAATGGCCTGCAAGCTGCATTTGGAATGGCAACTGGTGCCTGCTAACTACAGTGAGCTTTCTGAGAGTGCTGTTGCCTCTTCACTCCTTTTAGTTGCCTTTTTGTACCTTGCTTTGCAAGAATCCTTTAGTATGTCTTTGAAGAAATAAAAAATAACAGTTTTTAGACAATTACACCAGCAAGATCTCAGTGCTTTAAATGAATTTTATAACTAGAACAGCAAATAAATTACCTCTGTTAGAATAGAATACTTAACCCAGTATGTCTTGCATCCATTAAATATTAAGCCTGTGTTTGGTTCATTCTTAGAAAACAAAGTTCCTCACTGAAATTGAGTGCTTAAACATGCATTTTTATAGGAATGAATTTTTATCTTAACCCTTGATTTGTTATAAAAGTGGGTCTTCCATTCTATAGCCCATATTCTACCCAGCAGCTGGATACCATTTTTAGGATGTGTTTGTGAATTTTCATTAAAGGGTATGTATTGACCTCTTAGGTGCAAAATAAAAACACAGATTTTTTTTTAAATGCACAGTCAATAAGCCTGTGAGAAATGCAAGGAGAAAAAGATGACTTTTAATGAGATTAAAACTAACCTAACGAAACAAAGAAGTAAAGAGAAAATAGAGAAATCTGATTTTGTTTTTAATTTATTTCCCAGAGTTGTGACCAACATGAAAAGATATATAAAGTACAACTTTTAAAATAATAATGGTAATGGCAGCAATGTTAGAGAACTCACAGCCAGACAGATGTTAAAACGGTGAGAACAGGTTTTATTCAGGAACTATTGCAATCGCAGAAAGGGGA
Source organism: Myotis daubentonii (assembly GCF_963259705.1). Lineage (NCBI taxonomy): Eukaryota > Metazoa > Chordata > Mammalia > Chiroptera > Vespertilionidae > Myotis > Myotis daubentonii. The sequence goes on along the minus strand of NC_081847.1, from coordinate 27,045,073 downwards.
TGTCAGTATAGACCTGAGCTCAATTCTGAATATAGCAAGGACAAGTGGGGATTTATACTTAAGGGGCAGGGTGGGGTCACTGGATGGAAAATTGCTTGGAGGAAACATGGAGGGTAAGGGGGAACGGTGGCCAGAGTGGTTTGAAATGATTATTTCTCAAGACAGGCCAGGGTGAACTGATGCCAGGGTTAGGGGATAAGGAATTTGATCAGATATTGAAGGTGATTAGGTATTAAGGTGTGGGGAGTGCTCTCTAAACTGACTAGCAAAACCCTTGCTACCATTAGGTAATACAGGCTTGACAAGAAGACACCAAGGTCAAGGCCTAGACGGCTTAGGGTTAGGCAAGGAGGGTGTCTTGTTAAAAGCAATGTTAAAAAAAAAATAACACTTATTGAGCACTTCCTTTGCACTGATATGTACTAATCTTTATGCTAACTGAGCGAAGTCTCTGAGGTAAGAGCTCTCTGACCCCCTTGTACAGGTGAGGAAATGGAGAAGTTGAATCACTGTCCCCACTCACATGGCTGGTAAGTGACAAAGCCAGACGCACCAGTTGTTCATCCCTAAACTAGAATGCCTCTGAGCACATTTTCTTCGGACCTGAGTAAAGTGGGGGGAATTCATTTTGTTGGAAAGCTTTTCGACATTGATAGGGAGCCCAATTGAAATATAATATTCATCTAAACCTCTGGATGTGAACTCGCATGACCTCCCTTGCTTTTCGACAAGGCCGGTCCTGGAAGCATCATAGCTGTTTACTTTCAGGGTCCACCCACATTCCCTCTTCCCGGCACCCACCTCCACCGGGGCCACAACTTCATCCCCTAAGACTGTCTGAGTTCCAGGCTTAAGGATATCTGATGTCACTGAATGTCACTGAACACATCTTTTCTTGGAGGCACCCTGTTTTAGCCTTAGATCAGATAAGAAACGAAGTTGTCTGATGTGACTAGAATGCTCTATATTAGCGGTTCTCAACCTGTGGGTTGTGACCCCTTTGGGGGTCAAACACCCCTTTCACAGGGGTCGCCTAAGACCATCAGAAAACACATATATAATTACATATTGTTTTTGTGATTAATCACTATGCTTTATTTATGTTCAATTTGTAACAATGAAAATACATCCTGCATATCAGATATTTACATTATGATTCATAACAGTAGCAAAATTACAGTTATGAAATAGCAACGAAAATAATTTTATGGTTGGGGGTCACCACAACATGAGGAACTGTATTAAAGGGTCGTGGCATTAGGAAGGTTGAGAACCACTGGTCTATATAAAGGAGAATGTTGGACGCCAAGTATTGATTTATTTATTTATTTATATATTTATTTATTTAATCAAATGAAAGGGAAGGTTGATTCTTGGAAATCCCAGAAGAGGGGCTCTTCTAACAGACCTTAAACTGCCTTAATTTAAAGCTGGCATGGAAAATGGAAACTGGTATTTAAAGAGGTGTGGAGATATTAATTAAAATGGGCTTACTGAAATGCCAGGGATATCATCACTGAAAATGGAGTGGAACGATGAATGTCAACGGTGAATTAACATGAAAAGACTTATCTATCCTTGCCCAAATGTATTTTATCCACAAAATGTGTAATATACCACAATTAACCAGAGGTTATAGATTCTAGCTGAAAGTCTATCAGAGTCTTCAGAATTCTAATGGACTGTATTCAGGTCAGAGAATATTACAGAAAAGCTTCCTTTGTTGAAAGGGCAAGCAGAGTGAGCTTTTGAAAGAAGGGTTTGGAATTATGCTAATTGCCTCTTCTTGATTCATTGTTCTTAACATTTACAAAGCCTGTGTGCTACAAGTTAGACTACTTTAATTGCAGTCGTGTCAAATATGTCGGCCTTTCTTGAAAACAGAGAGTTTAATTTCTGTGGCTTATAAAAGTTAGAGAAACTGTAAGCGCAGTTAAAAGCTGACATCTTCGTTGATAGCTTTTCCTGTGCTCCCCAAGCAATAGAATTTTTCTGATGGAGTGCTGCCTGATGGAGAGCTAAGGTCCAAACACAGTTGAAGCTATTAGGTTAGGGATTATCCAGCATTTTTTGTTTTGTTTTGTTTTGTTTTGTTTTGTTTTGTTTTGTTTGTTGTTGTTTGTTTGTTTGTTTTTGTCCTCAGCACATCTTGCTTTCAAAAAGCCCCAGAAACATAAAATTCTCTGTTTAAGTACGACACTGTATAGTAGGACCATTTACACTATATTAAGGATTCTGAAACTATAGAGAATGAAAGATGATCTATTGTCTGTGAAAAATAGGATGAATGCTCTAGCAAAAATAAATTTGATTTTCACCTAAGGGTTAACCTCTGAATGCACTTGTTAACGTAAAGAAATGGAGTGCTCCGGATGTTTTGTTTGTTTGTTTTGCTCATTGACCTTTTTTTTTGTGTGTGTGTACTGTATGCATTTATTTATATAATATCCTAGAAAATTCAAACTAATGTATAGTGATAAAAAACAGATTGGTGATTTTCTGATGGATAAGAAGATAGAGAAGTACAAGAAGAAAGAATTACAAAAGGGCACAGAGAAACCTTGGGGTGGTAGATATTTAAACTATCGTGATTGTGGTAATGATTTTATATATATATATATATATATATATATATATATATATATATATATATATATATATGCAAAATTTGTGCACGGGGAGTGGGAGGGAGGGAAGGGTGGGGTCCCAGGTCCCTCAGCCCAACCTGTACCCTCTCCAATCCAGGAGACCTCAGGGGATGTCCTACTGACAGCTTAGGCCCACTCCCCATGGTTCTCTGCTTTCTGCGGGGCCTGCCTGCTCCACACCATGGCAATGGGCAAGCAGGCCCTGCTGGGTGCTGCCTTCGGGCCATGCTTGCCTGCTCTGGGTCCCCGCAGCAACCTGCCAGCAGGCCCTACTAGGCGCTGCTGCAGGCCATGCTTGCCTGCTCGCAGATCGCTGTGGTAACCCCCATGCCCAGCGACCCACCAGCAGGCCCTGCTGGGCGCTTGCCTGCTCCAGGTTGTTACAGCAATGCCTGCTGGGCTCACGTTGCTGGGGTGACGCTGCCAGCGTCCTGCCCTGGCTGCTATGGGCGCTGCCATCTTTGTCACGGAGTGATAGATAATTTGCATAGTACTATTTTATTAGATAGGAGGAGATATATATATATATATCTCCTCCTATCTAATAAAATATATGTCAAAACTTATCAAAATTGTAACCTTCAATCACCTGTTATTTATTGTAAGTCAAATATACAGCAATCAAAATTAAGGTTAAAAAACAAATATCAGTTATTAAAAAAAAATCAGTGTTAAGCATTACCCGTACTGTGCCCAGCCTCCTGACTCTTTGAAGCTGAGATTCTTGTCATCATAATAGTTCATGCCCAGAAGTTGATGGTTCTTTTGTGGAGTTTGGCCTGTTCTCTTGTAGCTAAGTCTTTCCAAGCCATCCAAGGGGATAGGAAGGGCAGGGCCACAGTGTTGAGCTTCTGTATTTCTTTCTTCAAGACAGAACTTAAAGACCCTTGGGTCTTCCATGCTCATTGACTTTAAATCCACATGAACCAAGTCCCCTTCTTTTGTGTACAACCCTCTAAGTCTATGGCTAAGCCCAGTGTTTAAGGTTTTCAAAGGGGCTTCAATCCAAAACTGAGTTAACATTTGCACTTTCCCTGAAGTGAGGCTAGGAGATGTAGTTCAAACAAATTTTGGGGTAATCCCCACTGATGGGCTTTAGCATCACCAGCTGCCTCCAAATGAGCCATTTGCTTTCTCTACAAGAGCAGGGGACTTAAACACAGAGTCAAAGCTTGTCATTCAGCTGTTTCTGAGTTTATAGATCAGTAGTTACCAAAGTGTGGTCCTCAGACCGGAACATCAGCATGCCTTAGGAACTTGTCTGAAATGCACATTCCCAGCTTCCTCCCTGCTGAATCAACACCTCTGGGGTGGGGACCAGCAGTGTGTGACTTAACAAGCCTACACGTGATGCTGATACACACTAAAGTTTGAGAATCACTTTTGCGATTCATTGTTCAAGCTAATACTAACATTTCCAATATTTAGAATTAGCAGGTTTATTGTTATGATCATTTATGTTAGACAGATAAGAGTGAACAATTTTCACTGCTTAGAGCACCAGGCTTTATTTTAGTATGTTGAGATGTTTTGGAACTAGATAGAGGTGGTTGCTGCTCAACATTGTGAATGCACAATAAATGCCACTGAATTCTTCACTTTGAAAAATGATCAATTTTGTGTTACATGAATTTTTAAAAAAAAATTAAAGGAACATATAATTAAATGAAAGACCTTTGAAACTCAAGTGCTTTAGACTTGCTAGTCTAGACTATAAACCTACAGATTGAAAGATTCCCCAACTCTTAATAATTTGATTTTCAGGACACACTGATTTTCATTTTGTTCTAGGTATATATGATGATGTGATATATTTTAATTACACAATTACTGAAGTTTCATGAGTATACATGGATAATACACTATGTATTAAATTGTGATTCCCGCGATGGTCATGGAAAGTTTCTTATTAGAATACCTTGATGAGTCAAACAATAGTTTTAACTGCAAACAGATCAAGGGACATCATTATGTGTTGCCTATCATAGTTAGAGTAAGGATTATAAACAAGGCAGAAAGAATAAAAACCAGCCTTTTAAAATTAAATATTAGGAAATGTCTTATAGTACCCCAACCATCAGTGGCATGACTTGAGAGGGCCCATTCATATATATTCCATGTGTAGGGTTTTATTCCTTATGGAATATAATATAGAATTTTATCTTTTATAATATGACCTGAAGATGCCCTCCACAGTTGTACAACACAACAGTCTTTGGGTATTGTGCTTTGTGGGTAGAGGGTTTATTAGCTCCTGAACATATTTATTAGCAATTTCACTGGGAAGTTATTTTTTAGTAAATATACCAAAAAGAAAAAATAGATCCTATGAAGATTTATTAAATGTAGAAAACAGTTTTTTTTAAAAAATAAATTTTTATTGATTTGAGAGAGAAGGAGAGGAATAGAGAGAAATATTGATCATGCACACCCCAACCAGGAATCTAACCCACAACCTGAGTATGTGCCCTGCCTGGGAATCGAACCCTGGCTCAACCAACCGAGCTACACCGGCCAGGGCAAAAACAGTAATTGGTTAGGGCTTTACATAACATTTTATTTTATTATATAATCCCCCTTTTCTTACTATAGACATAATGTATCACAGTATAGAATATTGGAAAAATTTTAAAAAATATTAGAAGAAAATGATTTTCTTGCATTCTTACAACTAAATATTGACATCTGTTGTATGCTGTGAGTGTATGGCTGTATGTGAAAACCTATCACACATTTGTGCATAGATTAGTGCAACAATTTATACTATTTCATTATTATTACCCTCTCCAACTCAATGTACTATTATTTTTTAAGGATATTTACATTTATATTCATAGGTGAGATGGTCTGTGCTTATGTTAACTTTGTCAGACTTTGAATGAGGGACTTGATAATTTTATAAAATTAAAAAGTTCTGCATCTTATTATTTCTGTTATTAAATGTAAAATTTATCTTCACCATGATAAATCGACAGAATTCCTCCCAAATACTTATGAACCCTGAACCTATTTTAAGACAAGACTTTGAAAATAATTTCCTTAATTTTTGATCTGTTAAAAATTTTGTCTCCTTTTGGATCAGTTTTGATAAAAATGAAAATTTTTTAGAATGAATTGGGAATATACCAGAAAGTAGACACCATTTAGGATGCAGTTCTATCAGTCTAGGCAGGAAATGATGGTCCCCAATCCTGAATCCATCCCTTTCCCAATAATCTCATGCTCTATAAATGGCAATACCACCTTCCTTGTTGGCAAAATGAACACCTGAGTGCCTTGCTTAATTGCCCCCTTTCCCTCTGCACCATCTACCACCATCCCCAACAAGGCCTATTGCCTCTACATCCAAATTACAGCTAGGATGTACACCTCTCTCTATCTCCATTGATTGCACATTTGTCCAACCACCATAATAGATTTTTGAAATAATCTCCCAATTGGCCTCCCGGCCTTGAAATTTGCACATGACACACAAAGTGAACTTCCAAAAATATAAATCAAATCACATAAGTCTCCTACATTAAACCTAATGGCTTTTCTCTGTGTTCAAATAGAAATCCAAACTTCACCCAATAAGAGCCCAGTGACTTGGCCCTTCATTGGCCTCCCCATCACATTATCACAGATCACTGTCCCTATCATTTCCTATACACCAGCTTCCCTGTTCTCTATGTTCTTTGAACAGCCAATGAATTTCCACCTCAGGGCCTAGGACCTTCTTCTTCAAACTTTTGTATGACTCCTCCTTCTGTTTAACTGGTTTATGTTATATGGGTCCCTCTCTCACGACACCTACACCCAAGCCATTCACTATTTCACCTTCTTTCATTTTATTTTCTTCACTAACAACTTCCTGAAATTTTCTTCTTCAATATTATGTATTGCTCATCTACAATGTAAGCATTATATGTGTTATTCACATGTGCCTACCGCATGTTAGTCTTTATTAGATATGCATTGAAGAAATGAATGAGTGAATGAATGAATGGATGGGTGGATGCAGTCAGGGTGATAAAAAGAAAGGATGGATGTGAGAGATTAAGGAATGAGAATTTTTAAGAGTGAGATATAAAGTGTCTAGAATATATGCACATCAAGCTGTATACTTAAAATGCATGCATTCTATGCTCTTTAACACATGTATGTATCCCTTAATAAAATAAGTCCATGAATATGTGTTCAAAATAACTAGAGAGAGCACAAAGCTTAAAAAATAATACGCCTAACTCAGAAGCTTCCATTTTCACATAGGCTAGGACCAAATATCATATGCAAATTAAAAATTGCCTTGGAAATGAGCTTTGGGATTCTCTGAAGATTTGGGGCTCTAGCACATGGTTGATAAATAAAATTGCTCTCTTTACTTAAGGTATTAAGTGGACCTTAAAATGAACTGGTAATCATCTTTTGCTTGAAAGAAAAGGGTATGCCCACAAGGGAAATTTATTTCAGCTCAAAAAACACTTTATCATGCTCACCTAAATTATATAGCTTTTCATTACCATGGACATTTGTTAAATATCCAAATAAGAAAATATTTCCTGATGTTTAGAAAATGATACTGAGATTTACAGGGTGGTTTCTTGCATAATAAACTTTCATTAAAAGTTTCATAAATGCATTTTATAAAAACACAAATTTGAGTTAATTGGCACAGTGACATGCACAATGTAGAAACTCTAACATTTTCTTAATAAAGAAATGAATGAATGAGGATAAAAAATAACAATATTAGAGGTAATTATTTAGGGTTCCAGAAAAAAGCTTTATTTTTATTTTTTTTAATACATATTTTATTGATTTTTTACAGAGAGGAAGGGAGAGGAATAGAGAGTTAGAAACACCGATGAGAGAGGAACATTGATCAGCTGCCTCCTGCACACTCCCCACTGGGAATGTGCCCGCAACCAAGGTACATGCCCTTGACCGGAATCGAACCCAGGACCCCTGAGTCCACAGGCCGACGCTCTATCCAGTGAGCCAACCAGTCAGGGCAAAGCTTTATTTTATTTATAGATTCTAAAATTTGAAAGGATTCCATGTTTACTCTATCATAATTCAAAGATTGCAATAATTATCAATTAACTAGGGGCCCAATGCATGAATTTGTGCACCTTGAAAGGAACTGTGGTAGGCACAGGGGCGAGAATTGGCCCATCCTCCATGCTCCCGCCTGGCCCCTCCCGCTGCGGCCCCCGGTCCCCATGGTCCCCTGTCTGCCAGCAGCCCTGCTCACGCCGCTACCGCCACTCCCACGCACTGATGGCACAGAGTGATTGAGGCCAGCACCAGCAGCAGGTGAGAGCAGGGCCAGCGCCGGCAGCAGATGAAAGCATAGGCAGGACCACAGCACACCGGAGCAAAGAATTTTCAGTAACCACCAGAGGTTCACCCTGATGACAGTGTCTGGCACCTCACCTTGGTCTGGTGCCCCCGCTCACCTGCTCCACCATCCCGCTGCTGCTGACGCCTGCCATGCTCTATACACACCCCCTGGTGGTCAGCGCACATCATAGCAAACGGTTGTTCGGTTGTTTCGGTTGTTTCGCCACCGTTCCGTCTATTTGCATATTAGCCTCTTATTATATAGGTTTGTACAATGATGATGGGCTGTATAATTCAGTACTATTAGCTCCTAAAATGTCTTGAGACATAAATATAGACACCCTAACATTTCAAATGTACCCTAAAAAAACTGGCCCCAGAATTCCTGGGATTCTTGAGTTTGGGGGAAGTTAAATATCTTTTTTTGTTCCCTGCCAAAGTAAGGAAAATGTTATTGATTGGAAAGTATTACTTTCCTCCAACTTGTTTCCCACTCATTTTCACTCATTCACACAGCATGCGGATCAGTAGAGCCAACTCAGTGTTGGTTACTGGGGATTAGGTTACTGATTTTATACTTATGCTATAACTATACATTTCCCAAAGAAGCTAGACCTGGTTCAAGCATTTATATTTGAGACTTAGAGCATAAAAATTAGATTAAAGTTTGGAAACTCCCCAGCATTTGGAAGAAGTGAGTATGGTGAGGTTCAGCCAAAGAAAGTTAAGAATAAAGTCATTGGGGGGGGAAGGGGGCATCTGTAATACTTTTAAAAATAAAAATAAAATTTAAAAAAAATTAAAAGTCATTGCTCCAGGGTAATGCATCCTTGAAAAGTTGTGCATGTTATAAATGCTGACTCCAACGCATCTACCTAGTCAGCCTCTACTACTTTAAGCATCTTGTTTCCTTTCAATTTAACACCTATCATTAGGCCAGGAAAACTTAATCACTCATCAAGAGTAAAAATATTTTTGAAGTTTTCTCCCAAAACACTGAATTCTATGATTCACCCATGTCTTCTGTCTGAGGCATAGAACAACTTATTTCACAGCATGGAGACTCCACCCTAGTACTTTAGGGGGTACATGGATAAACAACCATATTCATACACAATAAATTAACCCTTCCAAACTATACAGTTCAATGATTTTAAGTACATTCAGAGTTTTACAACCATGACCACAGTGGTTGTAAAATATTTCCATCACTCTTAAAAAGAAATCCTGTACTCATTAACAGTCACTTCCCTTTCCACACCCTCCTCCCTGCCCCCTGCCAGACTCTGGTAACCAGTAATCTACTTTCTGTCACTGTAGATTTGACTATCTTAGATATTTCATGTAAAGGGACTCATACAACAAATGGTCCTTAGTGAATATCTTTTTTTAACTTAGTGTAACATTTTCAAGACTCATTCATTTGTAGCATGTAACAGTACTTTATTGTTTTTAACTGCTGTATAATATTCTGCTGTAGAGCTTTCATAAATTTGGCTGATTTGAATGGTGCTGCCAGGAACTTCCAGATGAACTCTCCTAGTGTTTCTGCTAGTATTTTGAGAACATTTACTTTGCACTATTCATGCATTTTCAAACTCTTAAGAGGTATAGTCACCTCATATTTACTCTGCTGAAAGGTCAACCAGCTTTATAGATCCCCCCTTTTAATTTTCTAAAGACAATTAGATGGTCTTCTTCTGTGCTCCATGCACAGGTTTTGTTTGGACATGTTTTCATTTCTCTTGGGTATGTACCTAGGAGAGGGATGGCTGGGTCTTTGGTAACTCTATGTTTCACATCTTAAGAAAGTGTGAATCTGTTTTCCAAAGTGGCTGTACCATTTTACACCCCACAAGCAGCTATCTTTTAAGTTGTTTATCAGGTGGGATTTACAAATATTTTCTCTTATTCTGTCAGTTGTCTTTTTACTTTCTTGATAGTATCTTTTGAAGCACAAAGTTTTTAGTGTTGATGAAGTCCAATTTACCTACTTTTGTCGTTGCTTTGCTCTTGCTGGGTAATAAACCATTGCCTAACTCAGGGTCACAAAGGTTTAAACTTGTTTTTTACTAAGATCTTTGTAGCTTTAGCTTTTACATTCAGGGCTCCGATTTATTTTGAGTTGATATTTTCATATAGTGCAAGGTTTGGATTCAAATTCATTATGCTAAGGATAAGTTTCATTTGAAGTAAATTTACTTTAAGAAATTGCCAATTTAAAGAAAAAAACTGAATGCTAAACTATAAGCATCTGTGAAATATGGCATTTTTCCCTCAGGCTTTCTAGAAACATCAATCTATGGTCCATATTACTGAGGAAATTTACACTTAAATTTTTGTGATTGTTTATTTTGATTTTAATTTATAGACGTTAAGGATGGAATACAGGAGTGGTATAAAGGTTGACACCCATATACTAGGACCTATATGAGCCAAGCACTATGTGAATGTAAAAATTTATTTTAAAATAATTGCCCTGGTGTTTTCACGGTTAAGAAAACATGTATGCAAATATGCCCTTTGGACACCATTTTCCTGAATTCTTAGTTATGAAATACAGGGAAGTACTTTAGTTTTGATAAGGTTAAGCTTAGTGTAAAAATTCTTTATATAAGGTTAAAATTAAAAATACATCAGTATATTTTTTCATTTTTTAATTTAAAATATTTAATGCTGACACTATTCTAGATGGCTCCCGTTTTCCCCCTTTGCCCACCTCCACCCACCTCTGCATCCCCCTTCCTTGGCCTTCACCACACTATTGTACTTGTCCATGGGGAATGCATATATGTTCTTTAGCTAATCCTTTCATTTTCTTTACCCACTATCTTTTAACAGAGGGATCACCAAGAAAGTTTTGACCTGGAGTCAGTTCATTCACATCAAGTTACCTAGCTGTCAGCCTGCCCCGACTATCTTAGAAGCCTCTATTAAGACTTTATTTTAGTAATAAGAAAATTCTGAGTTCCTTAATCCCTGAAAATATGACTTTAATATGTTTTTCACTTCTAGAACCTGTAGAAACAACTTCTTCATGAGGGTTAGAATTACCAGGAGGGCCAATAACAGGGACTAAAATATTTTTATTGGCCAAATACAGTTTATGGAGTTTTATTGGCTGAGTGTGTAGGAAATACTTAATGACTCTTTGATCAACACTCCTAGTGTTTCTGCTAGTATTTTGAGAACAATTACTGGGCACTATTCATGGGTTTTCAAACTCTTAAGAGGCATACTCACCTCACATTTACTCTGTTGAACAATCAATCAGCTTTGTAGCTCCCCCCTTTTAATTTCCTTAAACACAATTAGGTGGGCTTCTTCTGTGCTTCAAAAGCACTTTTCCCATTGCACTCAAAGGAACTAAGTACTTTTCTTCTCTCTCAGAAAATTAGAATCTCAATAACATAGTCTCTCCCTCATTTATAAACATAATCCTAACACAGATACTGGTAATGGAAATAAAAGAATACAACGTGTTGAATGGAGAAAAACGAAAAGAACACCTGCAAGTATTTCTCTAAAAGAAAAAAAGGAGACATTTAAAGGCTCTTCAGACTGTACCAAATACTGTCTAACACTGTTCTAAACTTGTAATTTCCTCTGTGCATTCATTTTAGAGCCATGTGTCGCACACAGCCTAGACAGCAATCATGTAAAATGACACCAATGACCCCCATTGATGAGGGTATTTTTAATTGAGATGGTAGGACATGACTATTGCAGAGCCATTTCAAGGTCTTCTAGGAATGATAAGTTCAATAATGAACCTGTGGATACTGACTTCGCAGACATTAGCTGTGTCCATTAAGCACACCTTTGATTATTGTAATAACCTTACAAAGGGAAATTCAGAACACAGCTAGTAGCTATGCCAGAGTGTAACCTCAGTCAATATTGTAAGTTTCTCTTATGAACTCTAGTATTTGTATATCCTCATCTATAAGACTGAAAAGCAACTCTTAGCACATGTTCTCAGTTAAACAAAGACTTGATTCTTAGTAATTTTTAAAATGATTACCTTCTTGTATTTTTCTCCACATTACAATAATGCGCATGGTCTTTGTAAACATTTGCAAAGTATAATAAAGGATGAAGAGAAAATAGATTCTTATATTCCTATAATGTCAAGATAAGGAAGGCCATCCACAAATGACAATCAATCAGAAAAAAAATAATTTCAAAGATCGATAGATTTGGATTTAATTATTTTAATTTCAATAGGGAAAAATCTATCATGATGAATATTAAGACAAATGATACATTTGTGGAAAAGTATTACAACATATTTCCAGGCAAAGGGTTAATAATACAGTTTTGCTATAAATCAGTGAGACAAAGAGAAATATCCTGCTAGAATAGGGATAATAGCATGAAGAAACAGTTCACACTATAAAGACACGTGAATGCCAGTAAATAAGAAGAGGTACTTAGCATAAATAGTAATTTTTAAAACACAAATAAAACAATTTTCAGTAGACCGTTAAAGATGGAAAAAAGTATCAAGATGTAATCATTGTTAGCTCATATGGTTTTTGTGGGGCTGTAAACTAGTAAAGACTCTTTATAGAGCATCCAGCAGTATGCATCACAAGTTAGATATGAGCACCCTTAAACCCTGCAGTTCCAAACTTGGGAATGTATCCCAAGTATATCATCAGCCAAGTACCAAGTACCAAGTAAATGAAGAGGGCTGTGAAACAAATTATGGCGAATTCATATACTAGAATACTGCAGAATCAATGAAAAGAATAATCATATCCTTGTGTTTATTAACATTTCATCTATATAAGTGGGCAAGTAACAAAGGAATATGTGTATTTTGATCCTAGTTGTAAAATATTATTTGTGTGTGTGTTTATATAGAGAAATGTTCATAAAGCAAATATTTCAATTAATTATTTAGAGAACTCAAGAAATGGAATAATTTGAATTAGTCGTTGACAGTAGGATGATTTGAGTTATCTTGAAATGAAACTGGGTGGTAGACATTACAATTCATTCTAAAACATTTCTTGCATTAAATGTTGTCTTCTTAGGGTTATGTAAATACTTCTGATTTGCCAGATTCCAAAGGATTTATAAAATCCCCTATGGAAAATTTTGGTAGTGGAGAGAAAAATGACTGAGTAAAGTGGGAAGGAGAGAAAAAGGTAAAGAGAAGGTAAATACTATTTGAGGACAAAGGTAAAAAACAATTGCCTAATTAGAGCAAGCCAGCAATTAAAATCCAAAGAAATGGTTAATAATTTCCTGGGAATACTTAACTATTTTCTATACAATTTTTGTAAAATTAAGAGCGCTTCAGACTCCTTGAGTTCCTTTTCCATACCTGTTTGGAATTATGCTAACAATGTCAATGATAGTGTTATGTCATGATGATATCATTAACCTACCTAATCTTACTGAATAGACACAACTCTCAAGATTAATTTTTTTATTGAAAGTTGAGGTCATAAAGATGACAACTATGTCTTCAGGTATAATGTTGGATTATTTTGATGGATGGATAGTAAAAAATTTTAGAAGATATTTTCTTACTTTCAAAGAGAAGCACACACATGAAAAGGCATATTTAAGACAGCTTACCTAGATGCACTAGTTATTTCTTATAAAATAAACATCAGACCTCCTCCACACTTTGAATTATACAGAGCTTTCTATCCCTGTGTTTCTGAAGGGATAGAACATTATTGATCGTTATGCATTATGGAATAGAGTTAACTTGTTTATCTAGAGTAATGGAAAATAAAGAAATGTAACTAATCTAGCAAGGTAAATAGGAAAATTAAATAATATTTACTCTTGAAATATTTCAAGAGTCTCCAGCAAACACAAAGTCACATCTCTATTCAGATATTTACAGATAAATTATCCATTTACTTCAGACTTCTGCAGTTATTTGTAGCAAATTGACAGGAAAATTTCTCTCTACTTTAAACTCCTACAACACTTTATAATTTTAATAAGAAAAAGATGAACAGCTAAGAATTTTTTCACTGCATTTTTTGGTGTCATATTTAAAATAAGTTTTAATGATGTCAGTCATCACAAAAACATATGAATTCTTTCTTGTACATGTCACATGGCACAGTCTGTGGATTTTTAAATTTATTTTTAAATATTTTTATTGATTTCAGAGGGGAACGGAGAGGAAGAGAGAGATGGAGACATCAATGATGAGAGAGAATCATTGATTGGCTGCCTCTTGCAGGACCCCTACTGGGGATCGAGCCTGCAACCTAGGCATGTGCCCTTGACCAGAATCAAGCCTGGGACTCTTCAGTCCGCAGGCTGATGCTCTATCCACTGAGCAAAACCAGCTAGGGCAGTTTGTGGATTTAATGGTGATCACCACACAAATGCTTTAAGGGGAGCAGACATTGTCATCATCCTCATTGAGTAGACACTAAACTGTGGCTCAGAGAAAACCAGCTGCCTAATTTTCAAAACTAGTTAAATGCAGGAGCAAGAAACATAAAATTTCTAAAAGTGATTTGTCCTTAAATTATGCTTCCATAACAGAGTGAATTAAGGAAAATGTAAAATTAAAATGCATGCATTTAGAATATAGTCAGTCATACACACACACACACACAAACCATATATACATAAATTTAAATACAGGGGTGGGCAAAAGTAGGTTCACAGTTCATATGGAAAATAATACACTAATAAATAATACAGGAATAAACACTGTGTTATTAATATCATAACTGTAAACCTACTTTTTCCACTCTCTATAGAAATATGTCTTGCTTGGCAAGTAGCAAAGAAGGTAAAATATATATATATATATATATATATATATATATATATATATATATATATATATATATATAGAATTGTTCTGGTGCCTATAAGAGATTAAATTATTCTGTCTTTCATTTTCAAGCTATTGATTTTATTTTTCAAGTACTCACAGCTTGTTATATGCTGCCCTGAGGACTTAACATAGTATTAATCATTTATTCCTATAACAACATTTTTAAAGAGGATTGTACTATTATCTTCATCCAACAGATGAAAATACTAGAAGGGTTAAGAAAACTTAATGAGGTCACATTGCGTTTAGCTGGCAGAGCCCAAACTCAAAAGTCAGATGGGCCTGGTCTGTGTGACTCAGTGGTTGAGCGTCTACCTATGAACCGCAGGAGGTCAAGGTTCAATTCCAGGTCAGGGCACATGCCTGGGTTATGGGCTCAATCCCCACTAGGTGGTGTGTAAGAGACAGCTGATCATCATTCTCATCATTGATGTTTCTATACCTCTCTCCCTCTCTCTTCCTCTCTCTGAAGTAAAACAAATATGTCAGATGGAAGGACACAATTGCTACTGTCTATCTCCCAGTGCCAAAACCCTTAGTGTAGATGCATGGATTTTCCAGAAACTGCAAAGGGAGCATTGTTTGTGTTTGTCATTATTAAGGAATTGTTGGGCCTTCTTTTTGGGGGCAGGGGCTATGGGGCTGGGTGAAAAAAAATGAAGGAATTAAGAAGTACAAATTGGTAGTTACAGAATAGTCGCAGGACTGTGAAGTTCAGCATAGGGAATGTAGTCAATAATATTATAATAACTATTTGTGGTGCCATGTGGGTACTAGAATTATCGGAGGGATCATTTTGTAAATTATATAAATGTCTAATCACTATGCTGTACACCTGAAACTAATATAAAACAATATTGAATATCAAGTGTAGTTGAAATTTTTTTAAAAGAAAAAAAAGATATGCTTGGTTTTAACTTAGGTTCTAATGTACCAGAATCCCCTTTGGTGCCATCTGAATGTGTCCAAACGCCATGTAAAGAGGCAGGCACCACAACAAAATAGGAAACAACAACAACACTCATCCATAAAGACTCACCGTCCAGGGAGAACTTAGTCAATGTAACAAACTGGCCTCATTACTCTTCTAAATCTTGGCCACAGCAATATTGAAATTTACCTAGAAGCACTGCCCCCCACCCCTGAAAGTTAAAGGGGCATAGAATACCTTGCACTCTCTCTGTGGGATTTTAAACAGGAAGGGACCTATGACTTCTAATTGCCTTCCATGTGCCCACCACTACCCCTGCGGCCTGTGGACTCTCATGCGTGGAAGGGTAATGGCTGAGCTTGTGATGTTGCTGGTGTTTAGGTGGTTATATGTCAAAGAAGGCGGGGGTGGAGGGGTGGGGATGGAGGGCTTTGTAGTGTTTGATACATGAGTGACAAGCTATCTATATTTAAGAATTTTTAAGTTTGACAAATACTAGATGATGAGGAGGAAGTTAATTAGTTTTCCAAGGACTTGTTTTTTAACTGTTATATACTTCATGCACTTTTACTTTCAGTAAGAATGATTGTACAAATGATGGTTAAATTTGATGGTTTAGTTTCCATTCTTTTCTGGGAAGGCAAGTGAGTGGTGCCATTAGGCCATATTTCCTTCCTATCATAATTTCCATTTGGGTTATTTTATATTTTAATGAAGTGTCTAAAATATGAGATGACTTAGTAGATAGATGCTGATTTATTTCAGTTTATGCCGCCAGCTGAACCACTCTCACTATTTTTATAGAAACTCAGTCAAATTGGATATGCTGTGTAACACAATTGGGATATGGAGAGGGCTTAGACTTTCCAATCAGATGTATTTGGAGTCAGTTGTCCCTTTTTCCCCCTTTTGATAAAACTGGGCTAATTATCTCCTGAAACCTCAGAGTTCTCATTTGCAAATTGGATAGAAAAACATAGCTACTTCTCAGTGTCACTATGCAAATTAAATGGAGAAAAATAAGGGACAGCTAGGATGGTGCTTGACGCGTGTTTACTGATTAGAACTTATTATAGTTATAGTTACTATTTTTATAAAGAACCGAACCATTCAGAACCTAAATTTCTCCAAATGTGGGTCCTATAAAATACACGGAGGTTAATCAACATCAGGGAAATGTCACGCCCTCAGCTCTGTAGCAGACATTTTCAGAGCACTCCGTCCCCTGCCTGTCCCCTAGAGGTTGCCTGTGCGGAGTTCCTATGTCCTGAGAATATGACCTGGTCTTGGATATGCAAGGGCATTGGCGTCCCAGGAGACTCTTCACCAATGACAGATCGGGGTAAACAGATCAATATTCTAGCTTCCAGGCTCCGTGGGGACATTCTGAGGTGTGTTTTTTATACTGTCCTGGAGTGGCCCTGATTGGATTGAGCCTAAGTTACCCAAAGTGGCAAACCGCTCACCAACACGTTACTCATCGGCTTTCTTTCCTCCTTGTCTCACTTTCCCACTCCCTCCTTGTGCATCCTGTGATCGCCTCTGAAATAACCTTCTAGTCCCCAGATCTCAGCCTCTGGAGCCTCAAGACAAGCATTCTATATGCCAACTACATGTACTGCAGCCCAGAAATCTTGCTTAAATAATGCAACTTCTTGAAATGGACAGCATTTGTCCAGCTTGAAAATGTCTTTTCCTGGGACATCTCTGCATCCTGGGACTAACTTAGTTGTTCCCAGAAGTCAGAGCATTAAATTCCAATTCCATTTTTCTGTGTTTTTGTTGTTGTTGTTGTTGTTGTTGTTGTTTTCTGAGTATCACCCTGCCTGAATTCCTCCAGCACCCTTTCCTGTCTATTCCCTTCTTTTCCAGCTTTTGGAACTACATTAAACTACACCTTGACCTCATTCCTAGAGGGAGGAAAACCTCGAGTACTTAAATTTTTAATTCACAACTAGAAAGCTATTTAGAGACGCTCCTTATATTTTATTTATCCTTTTTCTGTGGCCAAGCCCAGGCATAACAAAATTATTAGTTTGCCTTTACATTTGTTATACTCATAAATGTTTCCCCCTTTTAGCTCAATCAATTCATGCATGCTACTGTTAGATTGAATAGTTAATTTTTCTTCTCTACCAGTTTCTTTACTTGTACACTGAGGCTCCCTGTGGAATGGAGACTGAATATACAAATTCATTACTACTTCATCTGAAACAAATATGAAAGATCGTGTTCTGATAATACCATTGTGAGATCTGAAGGAAAATACTTTACCAGCTCTTATTTTCCTAGTATTTTCCCATAGTTGCATGTGTTTGCCATAGTCAGACTGTCCTTCATTCACTCCCTCCATCAAAAGAAATAGCTGAAGAACATTCAAGCCTCCCACCACGTCTGTCATTTACAGAAAAAAAATAAAATGAAAGCCTAAACAGCATCCTCCAAGTCTTCTCCTTTGTAGGAGAATGTTCATGGCACCATATTTTGGTGTCATAGTTGGTGCAAATGAAGAGTTTTATCTTTTAAAATCTTGCTAGCTGTGTGAGATGCCTAAGCTACTGCTATATACTGGAGGAGAAAATGGTATTCCTCGTCACAGTCCTAAAAAAAGAGAAACTTTTAAAGTGTTGATTCCAAGGGAATTTGCTAATCTGATTTTGTTTTCTTTTTCTTTTTTTTTTCTTTTTTTAACTTCGCTTTTTCTTTGTACGGGTGCTGTATGTAAAAACCTCAGAAGGCAGATCAGAATAACCAGCCTAAGTAATCCAGTCCTGTTGGCCTAGCATTTGACTAAATAAATGAGAATTCAAGTTAATTCTTTCCTCAGAAGCTGGCTGCCAATTTGCCAAGTGATTGATTTGATGCTAATTTTCTTCCTGGACCTCTCATTTCCTTCAAGGCCTGTCCTATGAAAGGAAAATAAATTCAGCAAAGCTCACTGAATCAGGTCTTATTTTGAATTCAGAAGGTTTGGAAAATTCCTTCTCCCAACAGGACTATATCTTTTGGAATCCTCATTTAGGATGTTCCAAAGAATGCAACTTGCTCTGAAAAGACTATAGAATAGTGGTTCTCAACCTTGGCTGCAAATTAGAATCACCTGGGAATCTTTTTTAAATCCTGATTTCTGGGCCTCATCCTCCAGAGGTTGAGAACCACTGCCATAGAAGTTTCCTACGTCCAAATGCCAGTTCTCTCTGTTTCTGTGAGTTAGCCTTTTTAAGCATCCACATATAAGCGCTATCATATAGCATCTGTTTTCCATTTAGCATAATGCACTGAGGGCAATAGGCCTTGGGCCAGAAATTCTTTCTCCACAACCTTTGGACATGTTAGTTCACCTCTCTGGGCTCTACTGGGCTTCTACTCATACCATTTTTGTAATAAGAACAAAAGTCAACTTTGCTTTGAAGGCATTCTAGCTCAAATGTTTTGGAAACTATGCTACCATGTTGGAACCTCCAGTTATAAACTCACTTTTTTCAACATTTATTATCCAGGACCCCAAATTACGGGAACTTTTGGATGTGGGGAACATCGGACGTCTGGAACATCGCATGATAACAGTTGTGTATGGGCCTGACTTAGTGAACATCTCCTATTTGAACCTCGTGGCTTTCCAAGAAGAAGTGGCCAAGGTATGATGCATAGAAACTTTGAAGCTGTCACCTTGATCCGAATTCTTATGATACTGTACCGGTGCCTATGAAAGACTTTGAGTTTCTGTCATATTTAAGGTGTTAAAATTCCATCTAAAAATAATTCAGCTGCCCAGTAGAAGTATAATCAAACACTTTAAAGTAGTGGCATCTACTTAGGATCATGGATATTTTTCATAAGGCATTTGATACAATACATTTGCAAAAGAAAATATAGGTAAAACCACACTCCATTAATTAAGCTACAGAGTATGTTTTGCCTTCCCTGGCTGTGCTATTCTATAGGGTATTTTCCCCCACTAAAATTGCTCAGCCAGAAGGTTAAAATATTCAAACATCATTTTATTCTGAAAACATATTCCTCATCCTTTTAATTCTCAGTATTGTCTCATAACATCACACCTTTAATCCCCAGGGCCAGTGAACATGATGCCTTCCGTAGTGCCAGCTACGGGTAAACAAGGAGACAGCTTCTCTCATTATGTAGAACTCCCAAGAGAAACCTGATCTTTTCTGAAAGTCAAATTTCTCCAGAAGAAATTGTTTAGAAAGAGAGTCTGGCTCATTAATTCATTCAACACACATTTATTATATACCTTCCCTGTGCCAGCCACAATTCCAGAGTTAGGGATACACCGTTTTAAAATGCCGAAAGCTAGAATTCTGGAGGAAACGCTCGGACAAGCACACAGAAGTAAATGTATCATGGGTGAGATGGAGATCTCTGTGAGAGAATGACACAGGAATGGAAGGAGAGAAAGGGCGGGGAGAAGGAAATTACTTCTTCATGGGATGCTCTGAGATGGTAAAAAGCTGAAAGAAATTGCTCAATTACAACAGTTTCATAGATTTATGAGAAATCTTGGGTCAATCAAATTTTTTTAATCAGAACCAGGACTTAAAAATATTATTCCTAAATATTATTTCAGGTTTGAATGCTTTCTTTCTTACGTAAATCACTTGAAATTGAAGTTTTATTTATTCTTTAAGGCAAGTGACTCCTTTAAAAAATGGACTTGGGGAGAAAAAAAATGGTGTCTTTTAATTTTTCTCTTTGTAGCGGGACTAAAAACGTGTTATATCTTGCAATTAAACAACATTCCTACCTCTGGTTACACAGCATGATTTTCCAGCCCCTCTGAACCCTAAGGATCAGCTTCCCCTGCTCTCTTGGCTCACCTCTTTAATAGACCTGGGAAAAGGTGGTTTTTCACATCTGCCCTCTGAGTCAGAGAGAAGAGAGTGATCAACTGGGTTAAATACTGCCATAGACTGTAAGATGAAGACCAGGAACGAAGCCCTGGATTTAATGCTGTAGAGATCACTGGTGACTTTGACTAGAGCAACTTCACTGGAGTGCTGGGGTCAAACGCCTATTGGAGTAGGCTCTGGGGATTGTTGGCAGAAACAAAATAAGAAGCCAAAAGTGATTGCTCTTTTGAGAATTTTTTATGAAAGGGAAATAAGAGCAATGGAAAGACTGCTGGAAGGGGGAAGTGAGTGAGGTTAAGAAAGAAGCAACAATGATAGACACGTATGCTGGTTGGAGTGATCTTACAGAAGGAAAACTGTGCTGATGTAAGAGAGCATGAGAATTGCTGGAACATGCCCTTGAATAGGTGAGGGCAGTAAAATCTGGTTCAGGGCTCAGTAAGCTACATCCCAGGAGCCAGGTCTGGCCCTCCACTTCTTTTTATATATAAAGTTTTATTGGAACACCACACTCATTTATTTACATATTGTCCATGGCTACTTTCACTAGACATAGTTGAGAAGTTATTACATAGATCATATGACACACAAAGCCTAAAATGCTAACTATATGGTCCTTAATGAAACTATGACCCTGTCATAATTCACAGGAGCAAGGGCATTTCATCTAGAAGAGGAGAAAGAGTAGAGTACATCAGTAGAGATGCCCATGAGTGGTATATGCGGTGGAGGGAGTTGTACAAGTTTCTGATTACCTCTATTTTCTCAGTGACAAAGGAGAGGCAGAGTCAGTAAGTAGCTGAGAGTAAGGACTGAATTCTCAAGCTTTTTTCAGCACCAGTTGGTGAATTTCTTTAAAAATCTATCTGGTAAGATTAACATGGACTACAAAAGACAGAGCCTTTACATCGACCCCAAAAATAATGCCATTTTGAGCAAGTTAACAGATTTAACAGATCAATTCAATGTATCCATTTGTCAAGGAGTCTGAAGATAAATTAATTATTTTCTTCCTGCCAATTCTAACCTCTGTTTCTAGTTGTTCCGTTTTTCTTTGAGGTTGGGGACTACATAGAAAGAGACTTCTACTTGTGTACATTGCTCCCTGCAGTCATGGTGTGGGTTGGAAAACAGATTGCTCTGAGCCAGGGCAGGGCTTCACAGGATTGTCATATGCCAGAGTTTACCTTCAGGTCTGAGGGAGCCTGAGTAACAGATGGGAAACTTCTTCATCTGGAGTATCTCAGCAAGGAATGAACTTTGTCTCATAGTGAGCGAAACAGAATACCAGTCTCAAAGGCAGCAAAAGTGAAGTCTTCCTTGTTTAGTTTTGGAAAACTAAAATGATTTTCAGCATGTCTTCCCCTGGATTCGGGTCCATGGCTGGGTCCCTGGAAGCTCATCCCCTCAACCAGCCCCTCAGGCCCTGTCCTCAATCCTTGTTCAATGCATTATATTACTGAGCTGGCCTATCACTTTTAGAGACAGGACTCGCTGTTCTGGCTCTGCTATTCAGTCCTAAATACTTCAACACTCTAACAAGCTCCCTGGGTGGAAACATTGCGGAACCACTTGCCCGGTTTGGCAAATTTCAACCCAGATGCTGCTCAGGTGTGTTAAAATGCAGCAGATTGAAACAGCGAGGATCCAGTAGGCTAAGATTGAGATGCCTAATGGCAGAGGCCTGCAGGGGAAATTTTGTGTTCACTTCTCTGCCAAAGGATTGACAGATGCCATTGCTTTCAGTCCTTAATTCTACACACACTAAATTCTCTTAAGCATTTATAAATTGGAAAAGAAAAATAAACAACTTCATTTGTCTAGGTTTGCCATGCTGCTAGCAGGAACTCAGCTGGATGTTTTAACACTTTTGATTGAAATATAATATACACAGAAAAGTGCACAGATCCATCAAGTTGATATGGGCTTACACAGCACCCATGTCAAAACAGAGCATCACCAACACACCAGGAGTCTTTCCTACTATCACATGCCTATTTTGACCTCCACATTTATGGGTTAGTTTTACCTTTTTTTAAGTGTTCTATAAATGGGAATCCTACAATATGTTTTCTTTTTAGTCTGACATCTATTCCTCAACATTTCATATATATATATATATGACATTCTTTTGTATTTTGCATTTTGGTGTAGTTTGTTTATTCTCTTTGCTAAATAGTATACAGTAGTCCCCCCTTATCCACGGTTTTGTTTTCCAAAGTTTCAGTTACCTGAAGTCAACCACATTTCAAAGTACCAAATGGAAAATTACATAAATAAACACTGATAAATTTTAAGTTACACATCATTTTGAGCTGCATGATGAAATCCCATGCCGTCCAGCTTATGTCCAGTATGGCTGGAAGGGAGCCATGAGTCAGAGAGGTTGGAGGAGGAGTGATGAGTCACCCAAATAGTGATAAATGGCCACTATAAAAAATTGGCTTTACTCCCACTGACATGCGTAACTATTGCATCATTTTGAGCAAGGGATTGATTTGGTGTGATATTGTAGTAGGATTACCCTGGCTGCAACTTTAAAAGCCATAAAAGGAGGTGCAGAAACAGAAATACACAGATAAAAATGCTTGGGATAGAAGTAGTGAAAAATGGTTGATTCTGGAGATATTTTGAATTTAAGCCAAAAAATAAATTGCTATAGGTGAGATATATGCCATGAGAGAAAGAGGCTGCTAAGGATGATCTCAGGGCTATTTGGAATTGCATTTTTTTTTATATGGAGAGCTACTTAGGGAGGGAAAATCAGAAATTTGGTTTGGATATAAAATTAAAAATAGTATTTGACCAACATAGCAGAATGCACACAGGTGTGACTTCTTATCTCTCTTGAGACGCTATGAAAAAGATGGTAAAGAAACATAAATACCCAATGATAAAGACAATGAGATGGGTCACTAGGAGATGATATATTTCAATAAGTTTTCAGAAAAAGAAATGGAGCAAGGGGAATGCCTGATGAAGTGAAGAAAACCACAGTCCAACCCAGGCATAGGGTTATAGCCAAGGAAATCACTGGCCTGCTCGGAAGCAACTGACAGAGGCTCCCGCAGATTGTGGAGTAAGTACTAAAGGTTAAGTCTATGTAAGTTAAAGGGATAAGCACAAAACTGTCAGACACTCTACTCCCTCTCCCTGCTCTGCATGTAGAGCAACTGATAACCAAACTTCGCAGGTCAAAAGGGTGAGGGTTTGCCATTTGCGGAACTGAACAAATTATTTGAAAAGAATTATGGTAGCAAGCATTGGCGTTAAGGACCCAGAGTAAAGCTCTTCTCATTCTAGCAAAATACCGCACTGTAACAGCTGGCACCCACATGCTTACCCTAAACAGAAGTCTGCAAACCAGTAAATTCCACTTACAGACTCAGAGCTCCCTGTCAGCCCTTCACTGTCCCAGTCTAAAGTGTGAACTAAAAACACAATATCCACAGGCTATTGACAAAGACTACAGCACTGAATGATAAGGAGGCCAAGATAAGCAAACAGTGAAATGGTAATAGAAGATAAAGAGATAATTCAAGGAGCAAATCATTTTTTTTAAAAGAAGTATCTTCAGAGAGATTTTCGAATATATTATATCTAGGAGATAAGGACAGGATGCTATGAAAAAAAGTAACAACAATAATTAAGTTTTCTCGGAAATAAAAAATAAGATAATAAAATGAAAATACAAATTCTTCAGAACTGTTGTAAGAGAGTATGAGGTCAGTCTCCCAGAATATGGAACCATACAACAACAACGAAGGCAGGAAACAACCAAAAAGTAATGGGCAAACAGTAGCAATAAGAGAGAAAAGATAAGAGATACATGCATAGTCACTCTATAGAGTGCAGTAGCCAATGAAAAGGATAAACATGAGAGGAAAATATGAAGGACATAATAGAAGAAAACATGTGAAAGCTAAAACGAGGTCTTAAAGTTGAAATAGCAAGTATAGAAGTGCAATTGGTTCAGGCATTGTGAATAGGAAGCTAGAAGAGATTAGATAAATGAGAAAACCATTGTTTCTCCCCCTGCCTTCCCCCCTCCCCCCCCCCCAAAAAAAAGAAAACCAAGGTAGAAGGAGGGATAAATATATAGGAAATGCATTATCTAAATATAAGCCATACTAGAGCATGCAGGATTTTCAATAACTAGGGGAGCAGCCAAAAAAAAAAGATTGATATTATTTTGTATTAGGAGAGTTCCCTTTTGAAAGCCATGTGGTTCATGGTGTTGAAACAGTAGCAAGTACAATCATCATAGCCCTGCAGGAAATTGTATTTGCACTTTTTTAATAATGTGCATTTTTATTTTCTCGGTTTTAAAATTTTAAAGTCAATTTACATGCAAATATTTGAAGTCAACTGTAGATACTGGACAAGATAAAAACGTTTCAACTTTGAAAGTTTAAGAAGTAAAATTAAGGTAACAAGAGTTGGAGGTAAAAGGATTGGTGGGTAAATGTCCTCCTCTCACAAACAGAGAAGCCAAGAGAGACTTTCTTTTATTGGTGGATGAAGAAATGGTCTAAGTGTGTTGCCTGAGGTTGTAGAAGTGACCAGGAAAAGAATAAGAGTGATACAATTCCATCGGGGAAGGACGGAGGGCAATAGGAGATGGGATAAAAGTTTTAAAGCCTCATCAGTCAGAGCTGGTTAGCAGTAGTTAAACGAAGAAAACAGTACGAATATATTCTTGAGAAATATGGAAGTACTCCCAGAAATTTAATAATAGAAATGCTGAACATAGTTGTCAAGAAGCAAACTAGCCCCACCAATGTGGTTCAGTGGTTGAGCACTGACCTATGAACCAGGAGGTCAGGGTTCAATTCCAGGTCAGGGCACATGCCTGGATTGCAGGCTCCATCCCCAGTAGGGAGTGTGCAGGAGGCAGCCGATAAAATGATTCTCTCTCATCATTGATATTTTTATCTCTCTCTCCCTCTCCCTTCCTCTCAGAAGTCAATAAAAAAAACATTTAAAAAATGTTTTAAGAAGCAGAACTAGGGTAAGCTGCCATAAGCAATCATAGACTTTTGTTATAACTCCTTGGGACAATGTTTTAAAAACTATGTATGTACTTCTTTGATAAATAATATATTTTTAGATGGGTACCATTCACCAAGAATTTATTGTGGCTGCCACTGGTCAAAGTATTTAACATGAATTACCTCCCTTAATTCTCACAACAGCTCTATGAAGTAAATACTGTTATTAGCTTTAATTTATAAAACAAATGAATTTTGGACAGGTTATTTAAAAAAAAAAAAAAAAGGGAAAAGCTTGTCCAAGATGATTCTACCAGGCAGGGGTTACATTTGGCCTTCCATAAGAGAAAATTAAACCAAATAGTGGCTTAGACTAATCAAGAAATGGAGGATTTTCTATTTGTTTGCATTTATTTCTTCATGCAGCAGGAAGCCTGAAGGTGGGTGGGTGGCACTGAGTCAGTGGCTCAAGGATAACAGGGCCAGACCCTGTGATTGGCATGGCCTTTTGCTCTCAGATCAGGATGCGTCTGCAGCTCCCCTCATTCCATCTGTGTTCCCAACAGCAACAAGAAATGAGCACCCGCATCAGGAAACCACATTTTCCCAGAGCCTTGCAGCAGACTCCTGCTAACATATAATTTACCAGGTGTCATGTTGCCACCCCAGCTACTTGGGAAGTTGGAAATGTATTTTTCACTGAGATATATCACTAGACTAAATAATGTCAGGTTCCTGTTAGGAGCGGAGAAATGGATATTAGCTAGTACTTACCAGTGAGCCCCACATCTAGGGAGTGGCAGAGTGGGATTCTGACATCCAATAAAGTATATTTTTAAACAAAGTAGCAAAAGCATCAATACAAGGGTCAGTCAGAAGCATTAAATTAACTGATTCCAGTATTTTAATTTTAAAGTAGAAGACAAGCACGAATTGTGGCTTTTGTAAAAATATTTTTTTATTGATTTCAGAGGGGAAATGAGAGGGAGAGAGATACAAGCATCCATGATGAGAGATTGATCGGCTGCCTCCTACAAGCCTCATACTGAGGATTGAGCCCACAACCCTAGCATGTGAAACCATGACCTCTGGTTCATAGGTCGATGCTCAACCACTGAGCCATGCTGCCTGGGCACAAATTGTTTTTAAGAGTCCCTCTTCTGTAGCCTCCATAGGCAGCAAGCATTGCCAAATCGAGGTAGTCAGAGCCAAAGCAAGGAATAGTTGTCATATTGAGGAAGGACTAACAGTATCGATATTCACTTACCAAGAGCCAAAGGCCCCTTCATTTGAATGGGAAGAATCTAGCTTGCAAAAAGGTTTAAAGTAATCGTAGGAGGCATTATTAAATGTAATTTAAAACAAAAGGATTTACAAATGAGAAAAAAATATATTTTAGCAAAATTCCATATGTTAAGTTATAAGTTACTGAAGAAGTACCTATATGTAGTTTACTAATTAATTTTTAAGGAATACAGTTTTAATTTTTCAGGCACATTTTTTAAAAATATATTTTATTGATTTTTTACAGAGAGGAAGGGAGAGAGATAGAGAGTTAGAAACATCGATGAGAGAGAAACATCGATCAGCTGCCTCCTGCACATCTCCCACTGGGGATGTGCCCGCAACCCAGGCACATGCCCTTGACTGGAATCGAACCCGGGACCTCTCAGTCCGCAGGCCTATGCTCTATCCACCGAGCCAAACCGGTTTCGGCTTTCAGGCACATTTTATTTAATGAATAAGCAGCACCGTTTAACTCCCAAGAAATTGTGATTGCTCCTTATTTGCCACTTTACATATATCTTACTAAAGAAATTAACTGGTTTTATTTCTTTTAAAATCTTTTTTTCATCTGATCTCTTCAAATAGAATTCATTAAAAACAAACAAACAATGGTAATAATTATAATTGCAGAGCCTGCGTACATGCACTTATTTTCTATAGTACACAGCACTGTGGCAGATTCCGCCAAAGTAATAATTAGCATTGACGCTGCTAGTATCAGAAGACATCATAGCAAGTGTTTTCACAAAAGTGACACGAGGCTTTTGGAAAGAACCATTTCAAGAATATAGCAGATTGACATGAAAGCCACAGAAATGAACCTTTGGGGTTTCATATGTGGGCATTGAATTTGCAGTTTCTCCGATGTACAAATGAGCAGCTACTCAGCAAACTAGCTGGAGGGAGAGAAGGGTGTCTCCTCAGCTGATGCTCAAAATACACCTGAGACTCACAATGATGTAGCTGATAACCTCTCATCATGAAAACTTAGCCAAAGCAGAACATCTTTCTCTTTCACCATGAAAAAATGCTTTACTGTGCGATGAAGATGAATGCTGGGCAAGATGAATTCTGATGCTTGCCAGTATGTGAGAGAAATGTGCTCAGCTGGGCACTGCAACTCGGAATGAGCCGCAGTGTTCTTCCTACTCCATTCCCAAATGGCTACCCACTTATGAGTAGACGTCATGGAAGCAACACCATTACCAGAGACAGCAATAGAGATTTACAGATAAATAAAAAATAAATTAGACAATGATTCATTGCTAGGAGCAACATATGTCTCAGATATTAAAATAACTTGTTTTAAATTCTGATTTATTCCAGGAACCTGTTAAAAATTAATTAAGTACAATAAATTGAGGCTTCCTAATAAGGCACTTTGGAAATAACCTGCTTTTAGATGATCATTTGCCTATCTTTTTACTTCATTTGGGTAACAATTGACTCATCATTATTTATATAATTAGTAGAAGCCCAATGCATGAAATCCGTGCATGGCAGGGGAGGGGTGTCCCTCAGCCCAGCCTGCACCCTCTCCAATCTGGGATCCCCCTCACAATCCAGGACTGCTGGCTCCCAACCACTCACCTGCCTGCCTGCCTGATTGTCCCTAACAGCTTCTGCCTGCCAGCCTGATCACCCCCTAACCACTCCCCTGCCAGCCTGTTTGACTCCTAACTGCTCCCCTGCTGGCTCAATTGCCCCTAACTGCACTCCCCTGCTGGCCCAGTCACCCCTAACTTCCCTCCCTTGCCAGCCCGGTTGCCCCTAACTGCCATCCCCTGCCAGCCTGGTCGCCCCCAATTGCCCTCCTCTACTGGCCTGGTCACCCCTAATGGCTCTCCCCTGCAGGCCTGGTTGCCAACTGCCCTTCCCTGCACACCTGGTCCTCCCCCCCCCCTCCAACTTCCCTCCCACTGCAGGCCTGTTTGCCCCTAACTGCCCTCCCCTGCCAGACTGGTCGACCCTAACTGTTCTCCCCTTCAGGCCTGGTTGCCCCCAACTGCCCTCCCCTGCAGGCCTGGGCCCCCCCGAACTGCCCTCCCTTACAGGCCATCTTGTGTTCACATGGGGGTGGCCATCTTTGACCACCTGGGGGCAGCCATCTTGTGTGTTGGAGTGATGGTCAATTTGCATATTACTCTTTTATTAGATAGGATATGGTACAATTATAACTATTTACATATGTATAGAGAGATAGAGGGAGACAGAGAGAGATTCAGTATTCCTTTTAGAACGTTTTGTTTCCTCAAAGACTCCTCTGAATGAATGCATGATTTTGAGAGCAGAGGTCACACTCTGTCTTTTCTCTGTAACTCCACATGCTTGCTGTTGGTCACGCCATGGCCCAGACTCCTTGATGCCAAGATGCCATGGGTGCCTTTTACAACACACAGCCTTGGTGTGGCACTTTTATATCACTAGGACTGATACCGCTGACCTGTGTTTGAGCTCAACCCTCAAACAAACAAACAAACAAAAACCCTCCCCTTTTAAAGACAATGAGCACAATACCTAAAATAAAAAAGAGTCAAGAATGTAAACAGAGCCTAGTTAGTGTGGCTCAGGGGTTGAGCGTCGACTTATGAACCAGGAGGTCATGGTTCCATTCCTGGTCAGGGCACATGCCCGGGTTGTGGGCTCCATCCCCAGTAGGGGGCATGCAGAAGGCAGCCGATCAATGATTCACATCATTGATGTCTCTCTCTCTCTCCCTCCTCCCTCTCTTCCTCTCTAAAATCAATAAAAATATACATATTTTTTAAAAGAATGTGAACAGAAAATTTACAGAAGAAGTGGAACAGCCCCAACATATATAAAATGATGCTCAACCATGCTGGTAAACTAGAGATGCCAATTGAGACCTCTGCAAAAATTTTCTGGAAGTCAGATAATAGCAAGTTTTGGAGAGCATGGGAAAATAAAAGCTCACTGCCAATAGTAAGAAAGCAAAGTTCCCTGGCTGCTTTGGTGAGCAAGTAGCAGCATCTGTTACTAGGAAGATGCATGGATTCTAAGAATTCATCAGGATATTCATCCTAGAGAATCTCTTAGATGTGACCTAAGGCTACAGGAAGTATGTTTCTGCAAAGAAATATTTCTGAAGGAAAAGACAAGAAATGTTAATCAATAAACATATAGATTAATAAATTATACATTCCTACAGTGGGATAGTGTAGTAATTAAAATTTATTAAATAGATCCACCTGCAGAAGCAAGGATGCAGTTTAAACACATCATGTTGGTTGCAAGTATCCATTAGCCAAAGGATACTAGTACATACAAGATGGTATAATTTATGTAGTATTTTAAACATACAGGTTCCCATACCAATGAGTAGCAAACTTTTTCTGTAAAAGGCCAGATAGTAAATATTTGGCATTTCTGGACTCTCTGTTGCTGCTACTCAACTCTGCCATTGTAGCATGAAAGCAGCCATAGACAGCACATACATGAATGAGCATGTTGGTGTCCCAATAAAACTTTATTCATGAAAACAGGCAGCAGACTGGATTTAGCCCTTAGGCCTTAGGTTGCTGAACCCTGATCTATATACCATTATCCTCATAATTCTATATGAAAATAGATGGTATTGATATCTTCCTTTCAAAAGAGAGCTTGCTTCTGGGGAGAGGCAAAAGAATGGAGTCAGAGAGAACCACAGCATAGAATAAATCTGCACCACAATATCTCTTGTACATATATATTTTTAAAAGTATGAAAACAAATATGGCAAAACGTTGACATTTGTTAAACTTAGGTCTGTTTCTTACACTACTTTCTGTATTTTTATGCATACCAGATGTATGTAACGCTGAAAAAAGGGAAAGATAAAGTCAATATATTAGAATATTAAAGATAATGTGAACCAGCACAATGGGAAACGGAAAGATCTGTAAGAATGGTATTTCTTCCAGAAGACCCTGTCTTCATTTGTGCACCATTTACAGTCATAAGTTAGGACAAAGTTAAGAGTGTGAATGGCCAATGGAGAAAGGTCTGTTCTCAGAACTAGGAATAGTGTTGAACTGCTGCATGATGAGTATTTGGATCTGGGGGAAGTGTGAAATGTGTTATAATTGAATCTGTCTTTACAAAACCTGCATTTAAATCTCTCTTTACAAGGCCCCCTTGTCCATCTTATCATCTCCCCTGACATTTTTCCTCTACCATTTGTAAAACTGGGTGGTAATAGACTATATCTCAGAGGGTGGTTGTGAGGATTAATGAGCTCATTATTTAAAAATGCTTAGTTCATTATTTAAAAATGATTTAGCCTATAGTAAATGCTAAATCAGTGTTTTAGCATTTAGAAAACAATTAAGTGGATTTACTTATCTTTTTATCTTATTGAATTATATGTATCAGCAACCCTAAAATTCTCCAGGACAAAATGACTGAGAGAACAGTATCCAAGAGCATAAATTTTGGAAACCATGAAACAAGTGATCTATCCCAAACCGTGACTTTTATTACCTCTGAGGACATACATTTTAGAAGTGCTATGAAACTGAACCCTCATTGGTAAAATGAGGCTAAGAACAGTACCTACCTCCTAGAGAATTGTTGTAAGAATTAATTACGATCTTGGATGCAAAGAACTTAGCTCAGTGCAGAGCAAATCCTCCAACAATACCTAGGAGGGTAATAGAGAATTGTGAAATAATTGTTAGTAGTAATAAGCAAACACATATTTCCTGTGCCAAGTATGACAGAATTTAAATAGCTTTAGAAATAAATGTACATTAACTTTGTGACATAGTAGGAAAACCTGATCTCTCTTAAGGTGAAGAGACTGACAGCTCATTGATGGCACCAGCACTGGGGGGGTGGAAGGGAGGAGGGGGGGTGTAGCAGCGCAGGAATTGCAGAAATAATCTCACATGTAATATACAAACATGCCCATTTCAACTCCAGGTGAAACTCCATCCAAGTTCATTTTTAGTTTTCTCTAGTTTGTGTCTCTGTTATCCATTTTATGAGAAGAGATGGACCATAAGGCAGGAAATATCACTTAAGGCACTCCAAGGGTTTAAATAGCAGGGGCTGAACCAAGTTTGGTGTCAAATCATCAAAACTAAGTCTCTGCAGGTAGAAAACAAGTCCTTCCAATTAAATAAGAAGCTGCCAAACTAACCAGGGCCCCGCACTGGACTGATGGGGGCCCCGCCAGGGTCAGATCTGTCTACACTTCAGGAAAGCACGTCATCATTTCAAGATGAACAGAGACTCCTTTAAGCTGCTCTGGCTGCATCTCCTTAGCCACCTTGTGCTTAATGCAGCCCTGAGGGCTTTGGGTTATTCTAAAACTAATAACCAAAGTAATTTCTTTATTTGTCTGCAAAATGAGTAGACAAAGCTTAGAGCAATGCTTCCTAGACCAGGTCCTGGGACACATTGTTATTCAAAATGTTGTCCCTGGCCCAGCAGTTTGCTCAAACTTTAATACACATAAAAATATAAGGATTTGCCCTAGCTGGTTTGGCTCAGTGGATAGAGCGTTGGCCTGTGGACTGAAAGGTCCCAGGTTCGATCCTTGGTTGTGGGCACATCCCCAGTACAGGGTGTGCAGGAGGCAGCTGATCGATGTTTTTCTCTCATCAATGTTTCTAACTCTCTATCTCTCCCTTCCTCTCTATAAAAAATCAATAAAATATATTTAAAAATATATATATATATATGGATTTCATGGCAAAAAAAAGCAAATCTGAGTCAGAAGGTCTGGTGTGGAGCCTAAAGTCCTACATTTCTAACAGTCAGTCAATGCTGCAAGTTGACTCTAGAATTTTGCTACTCTGTGGTATGCTATAGCATTGACCTCACTTGGAAGCTTGTAGGAAATCCTCTGCACCCTCCCCAGATGTCCTGAGTCAGCATTTATATTTGAACAAGACCCCAGTGATTTGTTTGCACATGAAAGTTTGGAAAGCACTGCTCTGGAACATATGCATGTAAACCAATTTTCCCAAGGTTTTGGCTACTGATGGCACTCAAAAGTCTAGAAATAAGCAGTGCTCTGCCCATATCCCCTCTGATTCTTTTGCCATTCTCACATACAACACCTCGGTGGACTTTCACTCCCAGCAACTAGCACCCATGTCTCTTTGTTGGCAGTTCCCTCTGGATGCTGGAACCCCTTTTTTGCCTGCTCTCAAGGAAATCAGGAAGTACCTGGGGATTTCCATCCCCTCCAGCAGCCTTAATCAAGAATAACAGGCACAGGTTTCACCATACTCCAGGCCCTTAGCCCCTGATGAGAAAACTCACCTTTGAGGTGTGGTCTACCCAGGAAAGAATTAGGCCAAACTTACCATCTGCCTGAATTTGCTTGGTATCTCACCCTTCTGCCTTCTTCCCATCCCAGCCCTGCTCATGTTCCCATAATGTTGCAGGGAACACTTTGTAATAAACCCATTCCTCATAAATCCTTGTCTCAGGGTCTGCTACTCGGGAATCCAAAGTAGGATACATACCATTTAGCCCAGTGACTATCACCAAACCAAGAGTTGGATTATTTCTAAAGTTCTCTTGGTCACTGCTTCCCCCGCCCCTCCCCTGCTGCCCTGAATCTTTGACTCAGCCTAGATGAGGTCTCTTGTGTATCTCAAAAGATTGCAGGAGGCCAATGGATTGCAGGGATTCCACACTTTGAAATTTAGATGGTCACCTTCTGAGAATGCGATGAAATAAATTATGCTTTACTATCATAATGAGCTAACGGTGGCTGTGCAGTGAAGGTGGTGATGAAGCTCTCCCACAGCTGGCTTCATAAAGGATCCATAAAAAGAACAAAGGATCCAGGAGACCTGCACTGGCCCATGTGGCAGCCACAGCCACCAGCCACCTGTGTGGCTATTGAGCACTTGAAAGCTTGCCAATGCAATTGAGGTGAGCGATAAGTGCAAAATGAACAGCTCATTTCAAAGACTGAGCACATTAAAAAATGTAAAGTATATCAGCAATTTTATGTTGATCACATGATTAATAATATTTTTTAAAATATTGGGTTAAATAAAATGTATTATTAAAATTAGTCTCCCTGGTTTTGTTGGGGTTTTCAGTTTTGCTTTTTTTTTTCTTTTTTAAATGTGGCTACTAGAAAGTTAAATGTTGTTCACATTATGGGGTGAAGCAAAAGTGGGTTTACAGTTATTCCGATGGGAAATACAATAATAAATAAATAATAATACAAGAATAAACTCTGTGTTTAGTGTACTCACAAGTGTAAACCTTCTTTTGTCCCACCCTTAGTTTTCAACCAGAAGATCAGAACCAGTTAAGTTTCCCCCACTCTTTATAATGCCTTCACGGTACGTATTTCTGGTGTGGGACTGGCCCCAGTGAGCATACGAAGTAGTCCATTGCCATCAATTATAAATATTTTCACTAATGTATAAAGTTTCCAGGGAGCTGGAAATACCTAAAATTTGATCCCTAGCCCAGAAAATATTAAACCGGAACCATATTTTAAAAATGAGTGCCAGTCGTTATTACTCTTAGTTTCAGATTTGCTTTGAAGAAGCTTTATTTTAAAGCTTTTAAAAAGTTATTTCTATTGTTTTCTGTGAATACATTAAGCTTGGTGGTCAGTTATTTGGCTTCACTCACAGTTGTTCTCTTCTGTTTTTCCCAAGTCCTCCACCTACAGTATGAAGTTCAAAGTGGCTGTGCTTCTCACCTGGGCTATTAAACTTCCTAAATGAGTTCCCCCGTTTGGTTTCTCAGCCTCAAATCCATCTTTGACAAGGCTGCCAGATAATCTCCCCAACACACATAGTCCCCTCACTTCACACCCTAAAACACACACACACACACACACACACACACACACACACACACACACACACCAAAAAAAGCCTTTGGTGATATTACATTCTTTTGCTAAATTATCTTCAGATACCTGAGTAGACATTAAATGTTGTTTGTACTCTGGCCTCAATTTTACTTTTTTGTTGTTGCAACTCCCCCTTTCTTTTCAAATTTATATTAGACTATTCCCCATTCCCTCTAAATACTGCCCTGTTTGCTTGCCTCTGTTCTCCCCACCCCCTAATTGTCTCTGCTTACAATGCCCTCTTCCTATTCCATCACTCTCTGCCCCCATTCCTGAAGTCCCCCTCAAATGTTACTTTATTACATGACTAGAGGCCCGGTGCATGACATTCATGCAGTGGCTGGGGAGGGTCCCTCAGCCCAGCCTGCATCCTCTAACAGTCCAGGAGCCCTCAGGGGATGTCCGACTGCTAAGGAGGTGGGAAAGGCTCCGCCACTGCTGCTGTACTCACCAGCTGTGAGCCTGGCTTCTGGCTGAGTGGCGTTCCTGCTGTGGGAGTGCACTGACTACCAGCTCCTGTGTTGAATGTCTGCCCCATGTTGGTCAGTGTGTGTCATAGCAACTAGTCATTCTTCTGTTTGGTCGATTTACATATTAGCCTTTTATTATATAGGATGGCATGTTATCAGTGTCTTAAGTCAGGAGACAAAAAACAAAAGACCAAGAAACAACAGTAGAAATAAAAAACTTAGGTACAAAAACCATTGAACTAAAAAGCATGATTTCATTGAAGAGAAAGC
Source organism: Myotis daubentonii (assembly GCF_963259705.1). NCBI lineage: Eukaryota > Metazoa > Chordata > Mammalia > Chiroptera > Vespertilionidae > Myotis > Myotis daubentonii. The sequence continues at coordinate 27,009,614 of NC_081847.1, read as the reverse complement.
CACGCCAACAATAACATTGGGTAATTAGGCTACTTAGATCTTATCTCACCTCTTAGAGACATTTCTTTTTTGGACTAGAATGTTAATTGTGTGTTCAAAATTATCATCCAGAATAGAACTTCAACTTTATTTGCAAGTTTGCTCTTTTTCATTTTCATGAAAACCAAGTGAGATCACCAGTGAATGATGTGAGGTAGGGATTAAGATTAGGAACAAGTGAAGAACTGACAGAGTTGGGGGCAGTAGAGTACTGGATACTGTGTGACATTGCAACTGAAACTTGTTTAAAGAACTTCTAGAACCGTAATTAGCATTTAAATATCCCTGGGAAGCTGCTTTGGCTTGAATTGTAAAGTGGGAAGACTACATTTATAGGTGTTGAAAATATATTTGTCTATATTTTAAACTTTTCTATAACTCTTTATCTGTTGATAATGAAAGGAAACTAGGAAAAAGTATTATTATTAAATGGCAACATACCAGATTCCTATTAGTAGAATTTTTAAAAGCAGTAAAAATTTTGTTTACGTGTAAAGAACATTTTTTTCGGTTTTGAATTAAAAAAAAGAAAAAGAAAAAAGCCCCTTAGGCATACAAATTGAATGAATTTTTCTTCCTGGTAGCCTAGTTAAACATGTGTCTAATGACTGTACAGTATTTAAGCTAATACAAGTGTGATTTACATTTTCCAGGAATGGACAAATGAGGTTTTCAATTTGGCAACAAACCTGCTGGCCCAAAACATGTCCAGGGACGCATTTCTGGAAAAAGCGTAAGTAACTCTAATTTTGTTGCCAAGGGTGTTGTTTCTTCTGAGTCAGTTTCCTTTCTCCTTTGCGAGTCTTTTGTTATGCTGCACTGGCTCCTCACATTGATAAACATAAATTTCCCTTTGGGATTTGTTAGAGAACTGATTCCTCCTCCGTCTGAAATTGGAAGACTTCCAAGAAAGATCGCCCTTTTCTTTGAACTGCATATCCCTGAGCACCCCTGAATGTCAATGCCTTTGACACACAATAAGGAGACATTTCCAAAACCTGGCATCTGTGCTCAGAACCAAATATTATTAATTTCAGATCATCATCTGCTTCTGCATCTGCCTGTGTCATATCAATTATTAATCTGAGGAAGAGAATGAACAACATATGGTATTCATTTCTCCAGATTATTAGCTCTGATAGATGCCACAATAACTTCTCTCACAACTTAAATCAATAGGCTGATGCCCTGATCCCTGCCCTTGCAGACAATCACAGCAAGTGTTAGTAAGAAAAGAGAAAGAGAAGGGAAAGAGTAGAATTAAAAGGAGAAGGAAAGAAAAGCAAATCAGGGTTATCCAGTCATTCTTGTATTACAGTATTATTTGACAGGGGAAAACAACGATTTCTGTCAGACAAGCAGCAATGAATTGGTGTGTTCACTTCATAAGCTGTGGATGTTCAAGAGATTGGGAGCCTTGAACATCAAAACCACAAGTGGAAATATTTCCATGTGGCCCTCTATTTTATTTAACAACTTTCTCGCTTCCCTCTTCTTCTGTAAGGCATACCCATCATTTCAGACCTAAGCTTCAGACCACATTTCTCTCCAACTTTTCTATGAATCTCTTTTAGTTTGAGTCAGTAGCCACAGGTCTTCACTTAAATCAGTGGTTCTCAACCTTCCTAATGCCACGACCCTTTAATACAGTTCCTCATGTTGTGGTGACTCCCAATTTCATTGTTACAAATTGAACATAATTAAAGCATAGTGATTAATCACAAAAATAATATGTAATTATATATGTGTTTTCCAATGGTCTTAGGCGACCCCTGTGAAAGGGTCATTCGACCCCCAAAGGGGCCGCAGCCCACAGGTTGAGAACCGCTGACTTAAATGCTTTCTCATTATCTCATCATCTCATCTCTTTAGTTGTCACCTTGAGTTTGACCCTTCATACACCTCCTCCTCTACCCCTTTCTTTTTATCTTTTCTTTTTACCATCTAATGGACATTTATCTAATAGACATTTTTTGAACATCTTTTGTGCCAGGCAATGTTAGTGGGCCATGACACAGTGGGCCATGACACAGAGATAAATGTTTTATCTGAAACCCAGCATGTTATAGCTAGTGAAAACATCTATTTAGCTAATCATTTATTACCTATTGCGAATGTCTGTTCCGGATAGATGTCTCCCTATGAATAGCTGCTATGGACACTAGACCATGTCTTTTGATGAACACGTTATGAACATTTCTGTTGCATGTACTATTCAATATGAGACTGCTGGATCATACCGTGTGCAGTTTCTTAAAGTAGTGGTCCCAAATTCTGTTGCTTCATCTCTGTAGCCCCATGTCCAGAAGAAGTTGAAAAGATAAATACAGGTGCTATATTCACACAATGGAATACTATAGAGCAATGAGAATGAATGCTTTCCAACTATAAGCAAAAGCATGGATGGATCTTAAAAACAGCATTGAGTAAAAGAAGCCAGACATAAAATAATGTGATTCCATTCACATACAGTACAAAAACAGGCAAAAATTGTCTATATTGGTCAAAGTCAGGATTATGGTTCCCTTTTGGGGAATAGACTCTGGAAGGGGGTGTGAGAGGGGCTGCTGGGATGCTACAGTGTGTTAATATTCTATTTCTTGATCAGGGTACCAACTGCAGAGACGTGGACAGCTTGTGAAATTTCAGTGAACTGTGCATATGCATGAGCCCTTTTCCAATGTAAATGATTTGCTTTTTAAAAATTAAACACTTGTTTTTCTGCTTCCCCAACAGCTATACTAAACTTAAGCTGCAAGTCACTCCAGAAGGGCGCATTCCTCTCAAAAAGTAAGCTGTGTGAGCATTTCTCATTCTTCGTTTTGTTTTTCCCAAAGATCTGAGTCCATGCCATGACTCTGTGTTGTTTCTCCTCTGGCCCAAGTGGGAGCATGGAAATGCATGGTCACCCCACCCTCCCTCACACGCCTGTTCACATCAGTGCAGCTGTTTTCCTCAGAGGGTCTCAGGGTTTCGTCCCCTTTCTGTGGCCTCATTTTTAAGAAACACCAAAGCAAGAAAAGGTGGAGGGGGCGGGGGGAATCTTGCTGATATTCCAAAAGATTATCTGAGATGAAGAATTAAGAACTATTCTAGGATGGTGATTGGGTGACCACGGTGTCTTTTTATACCACGATGACACTAACCTGAAAGCAGGGGTCTCAAACTCAAATGTCAACAGAAGCCAGGTGGGAAAAGAAAAGATGAAACAATCGAGCATCAGGAAGAAGAATTGAAGAGTGAAATCCCCCGTCTAAACGGGACAATGACAACTCAACCCCACCATATTCCTGTGGGACTAGTGGGCCTCAGGTACTAGATTTTCCAATGTTGCCATAGCAGCGTTAAATCCAAATTATTATATATATATATATATATATATATATATATATATACAAAAGCCTAAGTGACCATTCAATTCTCCGACCACTAGCTATGACTCACAATGACCACCAGGGGGCAGGCGCTCCTATCAGTAGCTATGATACGCACTGACCACCAGGGGGCAGACACTCAACACAGGAGCTGCCCAGCTGGGTGATGCACCCAGAACCAAAGAGGAGGGAGCCCAATTCCAGGGTGCATCACCCAAGAACTGCCCTCTCACAGTCCAGGACCCCTCGGGGAATGTCAGACAGCCAGTTTTGGCCCAATCCCTGCAGGCTATGCCAAGGGACCCCCACCAGTATTAAATATAGTATTAAATATAGCAGTACTGGTTATATTTTAAAAGCCAAATTACTGACAAAAAAAAGCACATATTTAGACCATATTTAGCCAAAAGTCTTTAACCATTGGCTTACTAGGTACTAGTGGGTTTCTGTTAATGTAAAAGTTAAATCATTAATTATTTTTAATAACTAGAGGACCAGTGCATGGATTTGTGCACTGGTGGGGTCCCTCAGCCTGGCCTGCGGGGATCTGGCAGAAACTGGCTCTCTGGCATCCCCCGAGGTGTCCTGGATTGCCGGGGTCCAACCCCAGCAGGGCCAGGGGTCCCCAAAGGTGTGGACGGAGTCGGCGAAGAAGGAATGACACGGAGACAGCGTTCAGTTGATCAGCAGCCTAGCCAGGATCTCTAGCCAGGATCTCCAGCCAAGTTCTGGTCTGGATCTCCAGCGAAGTTCTGATTAGGATCTCCAGCCAGGTTCTGTGTCCATGTTCTCCAGCCAGGTTCTCCAGGTTCTCCAGCCAGGTTCTGTAGCCATGTTCCCTTGCTAGGTTCTCCAGCCAGGTTCTGTCCAGGTTCTCCAGCCAGGTTCAGTCTCCAGGTTCTAGTCAGGTTCTCTTGCCAATTTCTGTAGTCAGGTTCAGTCCAGGATCTTTTGCCATGTTCTCTCGCTAGGTTCTGTCTCTAGGTTCTGAGGCCAGTTTCTGTCCAGGATCTTTTGCCATGTTCTCTCCAGCGAAGTTCTTCTGTCTCTAGAGAACGTTCTGTGTAGGTTCTGTGCCTAGGTTCTGTCTCTCTTGGTTCTGTCTTCTAAGTTCTCTCTCTTTCTGTCTTGTTACATCTGTATTTATACCAGTTGATTCAATCCTATCAATCTCTATTACAAAGGTTAGGGCGTTTCTTATCTCCATTCCAGGGAGTAAAGATTATGTAGCTTAAGCATGATTGTTTGTAGTTAAAGTGATTAACTACCCACCTGGCACTTAGTTAAGGAGTTTTATCCCCTCCCTGACTTCAGGAAAAAATCCCTACCTGGGGAAACAACCTTTCTCGGAGAGGTGACCCTGGTTAAAACACACAGCGCTAAGGGGAACAAACATATTAAGAACAGTATGCTATATACGCCAGGTCCCTTGAAAAATATGCTGTGCAGATGTTTCTTTCCTGCAGCGACTGTGTCAAGCAGCAAGGATGGACCGGCTTCCAGCACTGGATTGCGAGAGGGTGGTTCTTGGGTGATGCACCCTGGAATTGGGCTCCCTCCTCTCTGGTTCCGGGTATGTCACCCAAGAACCACAGCTGCCAAGTCATCACAGCTCGGCAGCTCCTGCATTGAGCCCCTGCCCCCTGGTGGTCAGTGTGTGTCATAACTATTGGTTGGAGTGTCTGCCCCCTGGTGGTCATTGTGCGTCATAGCAACCAGCCAGTTGGTGGGTCGCTTAGGGTTTTATATATATAGACTAGAGGCCTGATGCAAGAAATTTGTGCAAAGGTCTCAGCCCCCGCTGCCACCATGGCAGCCAGGGGCCTCTGCCTCTGCCCACAGCTGCGGCTTTGTCCAGAAGGTCGTCTGGAAGGACATCTGGTCTAATTAGCATAATACACTTTTATTATTATAGACTAGAGGCCCGGTGCACAAAAATTTGTGCACTCGAGGGGGGAGGAAGGGTCCCTCAGCCCAGCCTGTGCCCTCTCGCAGTCTGGGACCCCTCGAGAGATAACGACCTGCTGGCTTAGTCCTGCTCCCAGGTAGCAGAGGGCAGGCCCAATCCCTAGGTGCAGCTCCTGGTCAGGCTCAGAGCAGGGCCGATTGGGGAGTTGGGGCGCTGCCCCCTGTCATGCACAGAGCAGGGCGGATTGGGAGGTTGTGATGCCACCCTCAGTCACGCTCAGGGTAGGGCCAATTGGGGGGTTGGGGCACTGCCCCCTGTCACACTCAAGGCAGGGTCGATGGGGAGGTTGCGGTGCCACCCCCTGTCACGCACAGAGCAGGGCCAATCAGGGGGTTGGGGCGCTGCCCCCTGTCACTAACAGAGCAGGGCCCATCAGGGGGTTGGGGAGCTCCCCCCCCCCGTCACTCACAGAGTAGGGCCAATAGGGGAGTTGGGGCACCGCCCCCTGTCACGCACAGAGCAGGGCATATCAGGGAGTTGGGGCGCCGCCCTCTATCACCCACAGAGCAAGGCCAATCAGGGGGTTGGGGCACCGCCACTGTCACACTCAGGGCAGGGCCAATGGGGAGGTTATGGCTCTACCCCATCACACACAGAGCAGGGCCCGTGGGGGGGGGGGGGTTAGGGCGCCACACCCTGTCACACAGAGAGCAGGGACCATCAGAGGGTTGGGGCGCCACACCCTGTCACACACAGAGCCGCAGGGCAATCAGGGGGTTGGGGAGCACCCCCTATCAGGCACAGAGCAGGGCTGATCAGGTAGTTGGGGCACCTTCCCCTGTCACGAACAGAGCAGGGCGGATAGGGAGGTTGTGGCCCCGCCCCCTATCATACACAGAGCCGCAGGGTGATCAGGGGGTTTGGGCGCTGCCCCTGTCTTGCTGATCCCAGTGCTGGGAGGCCTCGCGGCTCCACTGATCCCGGTGCTGGGAGGCATATTACCCTTTTACTATATAGGACAGAGGCCTGTTGCATGGGTGGGGGCTGGCTGGTTTGCCCTGAAGGGTGTCCTGGATCAGGGTGGGGGTCTCCACTGGGGTGCCTGGCCAGCCTGGATGAGGGGATGATGGCTGTTTGCAGCTGGTCACACACCCTTCAGGGTGGGGATCCCCACTGGGGTGCCTGGCCAGTCTGGGTGAGGGGCTGAGGGCTGTTTTCAGGCTGGGACTGAAGCTCCCAACTGCTCCTTTTTTTCTTTTCTTTTTTATTCTGGGCCAGCTTTAGCTCTGGCTCCAGCTCTGAGGCCTCTGCTGCTGAAAGCAGGTATCTGGTTTGTTTGGGTTCTATAATCGAGACACTGTATCAACTCCAGCTCTGAGATCCCGGCTGGCTGAAAGAAGATTTCTGGGGTTTTGTTTAGCTTCTATATTTGTTACAATGTTTCAAACTGCAAGCTCAGAGGCCGGCAGGGCAGGCTGGGAACGTTGAAGTCCTCCGTCACTGAAGCAAGCAAGCCTCATGTTAGTTTCAAGCTGCCTGGCTGCCTGCCGCCATCTTGGCTGGCAGTTAATTTGCATATTGCCCTGATTAGCCAATTGGAAGGGTAGCGGTCATATGCTAATTACCATGTTTCTCTTTTATTAGATAGGATATTAACAATGTACACCTTTAGAGCAAGGGGTAGCAGCAAGGGGACAAAATTAGCAAGGATATTTATTTTAGTGCTTAATATTAGAGACTATTTAGTGCAATGCCTTTTAATTGAGTGATCACCATTGTCTCAAAATATTGATTTTATATTAGGCACTTTGATTATAAAAAGCACACGCATCAATCTTTCAGAACACATGTGCATATGCATGCTATGATGGGAAGTTTTTAATGCTTTAAAGCTGAATGCCAAAGAGGTTGATTCAGTGGGATGTTTTCGTTTGGCATCACCTACAAGTCTTGGGATCCATCTCCCTTTCAACCACCTCTCACTGTTGTGCTTTCACTTGCAGCATATACCGCTTGTTTTCAGCAGACCGGAAACGAGTTGAAACTGCTTTAGAGGCTTGTAGTCTTCCATCATCAAGGGTGAGCATGTTGCCTATCTAAAATTAGCACTACTAAATAGCTTTGAGCAATCATAATAAAGTGTAGGTTGCCCCAAATGCTACCCAAACATCAAACCATAGGAGCTTTGGCTGTGTTGCTCAGTGGTTAGAGAGCTGACCCACCCACCAACGGGTCACGGGTTTGATTTCCAGTCAATGGCTCATACCTGGGTTGCAGATTCGATTCGATTTCCAACCTGGTCAGGGCAGGTGTAGGAGGCAACCAATCCACATCAATGTTTCTCTCTCTCTTTCCTTCACTCCACCTCTCCTTCCCTTCCATTCTCTCTAAAAATCAATAGAAAAATTATTTTCCAGTGAGAATTAACAAACAAAAAAAAAACCATAGGACTTATTTGTTAATATTTACAATATGTGAGGTCACTGTAACTATATTTTCTTTCATTCCCCTTATTCCGACATTTTAATCTAGAAAGACCTTTGTTCTTTATCAATAAAAATTAAAAACTGATATAAAATGTATTGGCCAAAAATATTAACATTATTAAGAATTTAAACTTCTTGATATTTGGTGTCCCTTGAGATATTAGCTAATCATTATAGATTATGATTAGGAAGATATTTGAAATATGAATGTAATCTTAGCTCACTCTTAAAATTTCAGGTTTTAAGAGTTATAAGTTACTAAGCAATTAATATAGCAGTACATGTTTGTAAAGAAATATATTTCCATGCTCTGCAGGGCTGTGCTCAAAGTTTTTGCTGAGAGGGAAGCAGATCAGCACAGTTTGGAGACTGCTACTTTGCTCAGAGGGTGGAACGGTAGATGAGAAGACAAGGTTGTAGTATGCTCTTTTTCATGCCAAACATATTCAAGGCACTCAATATGTGTTAATCCCTGAAACTTAATGAATTTGCCTTCATTTCAGTACATTTCTACATGCCTGGCTCTAAAATGATTTTTTTAACCATTGTTTCTGAGAGAAATGGGTCTATTGCAGAACGCCTCTTTCTCTGCTCTATGCAGAACTCTCCTTTCTGTTGCAAAGTATTTTTATCCTGGTATCTAAGCAACAAGTAAGCACTTTCCCAAGGACACTCCTTGTGCTGTAGGGAGAACCTTTGAGCCTCTAAAACCCACTGGCAATGCTCAAGTTGCAGAGAACGAAGTTGAGGAGCCATCCTTAAGCGTATAAGTAAATGTGAAAAAGTATGGGTGCCATTATTAGGTTCACCGGTCAGTTCTTGTTGGGAATACTTTTCAGAAAAAAATTAAGTGTAATAACGACTTTGGTAGGTAGAAGAAAATAAGGAAAAACAAGAGTGCCATTCCACCACCAGTTTCCTGCTACAGGTGGAAACAGATGCTGATACTCCAACACTAGGGCAGAGCAGTGGGGAAGCTTCCAAACATTTTAACCTTCACTTTAATAAGCAAAATGAAATGATCAAACTTTCTTATTATTGCTCTCCCAGTGGATGTTTTGGAGTAAGAAAGAAATAACTAAGGTTGATAATTAAATAAATATTTCTTGAATTCTTTCTGGGTGCCCTCAAGCACTGAGAATATGGTAGTGAACACAGTTAAGTCCCAGGGTTCCAGGATCAGAGTCTGGGGATGCTGGTCAAGCACCTCAACTGACATGTGTAATTTGTGGGGCATTCTAGGAACAAAAGGAGTGGAGGGCTGCCAGTGAGAATGAGAGAAGCTCATTCCAAAAAAATTAAACAATGTGTGCAAGGCCCTGAGGCCGGAAAGACTAGGCCTGAATGAGAACTGCATTTAAGCACAAAAAAGCAAGTGGGAGAGATTAATTTAGAAAGATGGGCATCAAGTGTTTTTCCTCTGTAACTGCTCCGTATTTTACCTTTACTGGATAACATTTGTGACATATAATGATCAAAAATTTAAGTTATTATTATTATTGTTGTTATTATTAATAATATCTAGCTAAGGAAAAGGAGTAAAAAATTAAACTTCATAGAAAGTCAAACCCATCAATCAATTCTCTGTAAATTGAAATTTTCTAAACAATTGGATTCTGAAAATTCAGCCAATAAATATAAATTGAGTTTTTACAATCCACTATGTCTATTATAGGTTCATGCTTTCAGACCAAAGTCAACTGGAGACATTTGAAAAGGAAAATGAGATTCAAATAACAGGAGTCGTGTTTAAATTGAAAAACATATTTATCTTTAGTAAATTAAATGTTATGACAGTTTTCTGAGAACAAATTGGAGATTTTTTAAAAATATGATCAACCTCCATCATAAAGTTTTGAAAGATCATTATTCTTAGTAAAGTACACTTTACTTGGAAGAGTTGTAGAAATTGAATGCTTTAAAAGATTTAAAAAGCAGAGACAGTTTCAGAGCTTGGAAATAAATGCTTCTGCAAACTGACTCTGTTTGAAATCCTCATTGTAATTTCATATCTACAGAACAGTGTCTCTAGAAAATATCTACTAATTAGCAAAAAGATTTGGGATATACTAACAAGAAGTATTTTAAATACTACACAGAAGAAAAGTTATATAAATGGTAGATAATTCTGCATGTCTGGAGCCTCGTTTCATAGCCGGCGGTCATTCCAACTAGATTTAATTGTGTTCTGTAAATAGGCACATTACCAGAAACACAGTGGATATCCTGTTGAGATTTTTTAAACATTGTCTTTGTGCACATTGTTAGGGATAATTAATGCACTTGAACTTGTGTCCCAGCCAACGTGATCCATTGGAATAACACATTCCTTTAAAGGGTACTCCTTCAGAGATTACAGTCACTTGTCCAAATTACCTTAATTGTTAAAAAGTAGTACTACAGCAAAAAAGAGAGACAAAGCAATTACTGTAGTTCTATTAATAATCCAAACACATTTTCCAGTGAAACCTTTGAAGACCTTTGCATATTCAGAAAATTACCACTTTACCCACAAACTTTCTGAGCACTGAAAATAGTTTACTTGAAGCAAATTACCTTTGATTTAAGTCTTATTAACTTGAGAACAGCTCAGGGTCATTTGGAATGTTATAGTAGTCTCAATAAGGCACTGGCTTATGTGTTTGCATTTTAATGAAGAAGATAAGGAATAAATCTATGTGTTTCTTTTAAATAATAAGGTTTATTATAGTTATATTTTAGTCTTGGCATAGCGTTGGCACATGTATTTTCTTTTAATGATGAAGATAAGGAGTAAATCCATGTGTTTATTTTGAATAACAAAGTGTACTATATTTAGGAACATATAGTGTATGCAATACTGAGGGAGATAGTGTTTTCTAAATTAAAAGAACACCTTAAATTTTCTAAAGAATATTATGAATGAAAGTTATTTTTACAGGATAACTGTTAGATTTGCCTTTTTCCTATGTCTTACATCATAAATATAAATCAGAAATATAATCATTTTTGTAGCTGTGATTCTTAAAATAACTGATATAAAAAATTTAAAGCCTCATTGAAGCCCTGGCTGGATAGCTCAGTTGATTGCAGTGTTATCTCGATAAACCAAGGTAAATGGAACATCAAGTCCATGTCTCTCTCTCTCTCTCTCTCTCTCTCTCTCTCTCTCTCTCTCTCTCTCTCTCTCTCCCTCTCTCTTCTTTCTCTCTGAAATTAACAAATGAAAAATTAACAAAAACATTTGGAGATTGATTATGAGCAGCTTACTTGTAAGTATTTCATGTACATTATGGCTAACTCAACTTTTGATTTATAGCTTTAGAAAAAACATATTGTGAATAGGTTAAAATACTGAATTTATTGAGAAATAATTCATTGTTTTGTTGAGATGAAATCTGTATGTGAACTCTTGCGTTATTAGAGTCTATTTCAATAAATTAACATATTTTCAAATAACATTTTCTGAATGTTAAATACCTATTTCTTACAAAATTACTCCCCTATACTCTTTCACTTTAGCTTTTAATAATACACATTTAAAATATATTTTTATTGATTTAAGAGAGGAAAGGGAGAGAGAGAGAGAAACATCAATGATGAGAGAGAATCATTGATTGGCTGCCTCCTGCATGCCGCCTATTGGGGATTGATACCTCAACCCAGGTATGTACCATTGACTGGAATGGAACCCAGGACCCTTTAGTCTGCAGGCCAACGCTCTATCCACTGAGCCAAACCAGCTAGGACCCAATGATGCACATTTTAACAAAAAAATTTTTCTCTCTCACCGACTGACTCCAAAGGCTTTCTCAAGTTGGACAAGAGAAAAATGAGACAAGGAAAATCAGCTGTATTGAAATGTTTTCCTTTTTCTATGCTCTAACATCCAACTGGTGATGACAATAAATTGCGTTTATTCATATTATCTTAATTAATCTGTTTCCCTTTATAGGAACTTCTGATTCACAGCTGGTAAATAAACAGTGGTTAGAGTTCTACTAAAGCATATTGTTCTATGGAGTTATGTGTCTGGAATCTTATATAAATGACTTTAGCTAAATCTGCTATTCAAAGGGAAACATAGAGCACATAAGTCCTTGCTATCAACTTATACCTTTCTCATAAATTACATTCATTCATTTAGTAAGTAATTAGTGTGCACCTGAAGTATGCTACACACTGGAGATAGAGCAGTTAACAAGCAAAATGCAGGTCCTAGTTTGTGTAGATCTGCAGGCTGGAAAGTAATAGAATTGTACAGCTGGGAGCAGAATCCTGTTAAATGAGTGTTGAAATATGAGACAAGCAAGGTGTGATGGTATCACAGAATGGAAGGCAAAACCCTGTCTGGGAGAAAGGAAAGGCTCCCAGAGGAAGAGATTTTAGCTAAAGACAAGAAGGGAGGGAGAAAAGGGGTCAGGAAGGGAAAGAAAACAATTATTGATGTTCTTAGATAAAATCCATATATGTGTGTGCTGGGTAAGGTTGGGGTGGGGAGAAGAGTGAACTCCAAATAGTAACTAAATAGTAGAGAGAATGGGAGAACATGCTTGGAGTTCACAGAGCTATTCAGTATTTCTTTACTACTATTGATATTTAAATATTTACCTTCTCTGTGTCTCTCAGCCAAAAAGTAGAATAGAGAAGGTCATTTCCAGCTATTTACACAGCTACTTAAGGAGATGTGGGTGCTTAAGTCACAGAAAGGGGGCAATGGAAAATGTACAACTTCTAGGCAAAGGGTTTTTTCCATCTTGTGAATAGAACGGGACTTTGGAAACCAGTTTACAGGTTGTACTTGTCCCCATTTTATGAGTGGCAAAACACCAATAAAACAATCCATGGAAACTTCCTATTGTTCTTGGATTTGACCACTTGTGCTCATGACTTCAAAATTGGTGTCCAGGTATTTAAGCTTAATGGTGTAATGCATCTTGCTATGTATAATGTTTGTTTGTCTCAAAATTCTGTTTTTAAAAATAGATTTTTTTGTGCTTTATAAATGGGTTTAGTAAAGAAAATATTCTTTTATTTGTTCAGCCCACAAATATGGGAGAGAACTAAGTGGTGAGCTAAGTTTTCTTACCTGTTAGCAAGGAATGTACGATTTCAGACAATAATTTTTAGAAACTTTTATAAAAGTACATTTCAAAACCTATAAATATGGCAAAAGGAAGGGTGTTTTCTTTGGTTTAAGGGCTTGAAAATAAAAACACCCATATAAACACTTACCTGAAATAGGAAAACGGCATAAAGAATGTCCTTCCTGTTAACAAAGGCTTGAATACATGTTTCCGGTTTCCATGGCAGCCCGACTACACAGAAAAATAAGTCATAGAAGTGACTTTTTATGTCAGTGACTTGCTTCCCAAACAATAGGGCCAGGAGGAGTCAGTGAGAAATAATGGTTCCTGTCTAATGAAAACACTAGAGGCCTGGTGCACAAAATTTGTGCAGGGTAGGGTCCCTAGGGCTGGCCTTCCCGCCTCCCCACTTCCCTGCCTCCTCCTTCCCTCACTCCCTCAATGCCTCACCACCACCTCTGGTCACCGGCCATGTTCTGCACCGCCCCCTGGTGGTCAGTGCATGTCATAGGAAGCAATCAAACTCCTGCTCTCCCAGTTGGACTCCCGAGCAAACAATTTGCATATTAGCCTTTTATATAGAGAGATTTTACAATTTATCAGATTAATCAAACTTGAAAGAGCATTATTTAGGAAAAAAGACACAAAATCAGTTCTTTACACTTTTTTAACAAATGTGAATGTTCTTCATGTCACTGATCACTTAAAAATGGTTAAAATGGTAAATTTTTTATGTTGCATAAATGTTATCACAATAAAAAAGATTAAAACCAAAACAAAATAAAAACTTTAAAAATATGCTAAAGAGATCCTCTTTTTACTAAGTCTAACTTCACTTTAGAAATGTACTTAAGAAATTTCCTTAACATCTCTTTAGAAGAAAACTCTTACACTTAAATTATAATGAAAACCCAAGAGAGAATAAGGTTTTTGATACCTCAAAGCCAGTGTTCAAATGAGCCCACAGCTGGGCTCATGAATGTCTTCTGAATATTTACCCTGAACACATGGAAGAAAAGAGGGAATGAAGGTTCGGAGGGAAGGAGTTGAGGAAAGCAGGGAGGGAGGAAGATAGGGAAAGAAAAAGACCATTCACTGACAGTGTTGTTTTATTTCCCAGAATGATTCAATACCTCAAGAAGATTTCACTCCAGAAGTGTACAGAGTTTTCCTGAACCATCTTTGCCCTCGACCTGAAATTGATAACATCTTTTCCGAATTGTAAGAGCATCCATTTTAACCCACTATCTCCCGGCTTCCGTGGTCCTCAGGCTGGCTAGGGCAGGAATTTGAGCAATAGAGGGAGAGGAAGACCCTCTTGTGCACTATGTCTAATAGCAGTGCTTCTGTGTAGTTACTGGAGATAATCACGTATTTCCGCCCCTGAGGTGCAACCAGGGCTTTTAATGAGTGGAAGTTTGCTATGATTTGTTGCTGGGTGTAGCTGTTTCAGTAACCTCAGGGGGCTCCGTGTGGTTTGAAGTTTATGGCTGGAACAGAGAAAGCTTAGCTGAGACAGACTCATGTTGCAGAAAGAACTCTGAACTGGGAACTAGCCATCTTACCTCTCTGAGCTGCATTAGTGAAATGAAAAGTGTGGATTACTAAGAACTGTCCCGGCTGCAAATTATATGTTGGAAATTATATAGGCATTAAGTTTTTAAATAAATGAAAAATAAGGATAAAGAAACCAAAACACAAAGGCAAATGTGGGGAAGTAGCAGTTTACTCTTTTGATATGCTGAAATCTACATGATGACAGAAAATCAATTCAAAATTGATAAATACAATAAGGATTCCTTCATATGGAAGACAGACAAACAGTGCTGCCGAGAATGACGCTGAATAGACTCACATGTTGATGTTCATTGCCATCAATTATTTATTGAACATGTGCACTATTTGTACCATTGAACTTGACTTTTGGCTGTCAACAGGATTAAAATGTGAAGTTTGAATCACACTATATAGAAGAGTTATAGACTCTGGTTGACATGTAACTTTAATGAAAAGAAAAATGTGCTTAAACATATTGTTTACTTTTTTATTACATCTTTGAATGATTAAGCGGGATATGGGGATTTGATGAACAAAATAGATCCAGGAACATAGAAGCATGGAACAGACTGTCAGATCTCAGAGGGAAGACAGGGGTGGATGGGTGGGTTTGTAGGAAGAGATTAACTAAAGAATTTATGTGCATATAAGCATAACTCATGGACACAGACAATAGTGTGGTAAAGACCTGGGGCTTGGAGTAGGTGCAGACTAGAAGGGGTCAATGGGGTAAAAAAGGGACATCTCTAGTACTTTCAGCAATAAAGACACATTAAAAAAAGTTTAGTGTCATAATAAAAAAAACAACCCATTCCTCTGTGATCAGTTTAGAGTGGTTTATCTTTACAGACAAGATGCAATATTTTCCTACTGTGGATTTTCTCATGCATTGGGTATTGTTCAAGGGCATTGGGACTTAGTGGCAGTGATTGGAAAACTTATTTGTAGCCCATGGAGGTGCAGCAGTTGTGTGGAGCAGCACGGTGCCTTTGGGGCAAGATAGGAATTTCAGAATAACATGCTCTTACCAGGAATGACAGGATTTGGTTTCTCTGTAGCTAAGGGCAAATATCTGAATGAGATGGTCGCAAATATTCTAATTTATGGTTTTTAATTGTCTGTAGTGGTGCCAAAAGCAGACCATACCTTACTGTTGATCAGATGATGGATTTTATCAACATTAAGCAGCGAGATCCCCGGCTAAATGAAATACTTTACCCACCTTTAAAGCAAGAGCAAGTCCAAGTATTGATTGAGAAATATGAACCCAACACTAGCCTCGCCACAAAAGGTCAGTCCACTTTGTCCCTCACCACAGGGAAGCTCTGCTTTCTGCTTGTGAATGGGTCACACATTTGTATGCCTGCTTTCCTTTCTGTCTTAAAGTTACTGGTGGTTCAATCCAAAGTAGATTTTTTTAATTTTGATATGTGATTTTTGTTGTAGTTATATATATGCATGTGACATTTTTTAGATGTCTAATTGTTTGTTTTATTTTACATTTACTCAGTGACTAAATGCTTCTTTCTCAGACAGGAAATTCACAGTCTTACAGGTTGCCCTTTTAGGGTCTGTTTTTAGATGTTCTGAGAAGTGATCCACAGATTTTTCTAAATCTCTAAAACGGAAAAGATTGGACCCTTATCCTATTCTAGTTTACACTATTGACAGATTTGTCCACTTGGGAAAATATTATAAAATTTTGATTTCTTTATGTAAAAAAGAAAAAGTAGTATTTATAGAAAAAAAATCAGTCTAAAAACTGATATCAGGAAGAGAGATCTAAGTTGCCTGGAAATTATTAAGAAATTTATGTTTTTGGCCGAAACTGATTTGGCTCGGTGGATAGAGCATCGGCCTGTGGACTGAAAGGTCCCAGGTTCTATTCCAGTCAGGGGCATGTACTTGGGTTGCGGGCACATCCCCAGTGGGGGATGTGCAGGAGGCAGCTGATTGATGTTTCTCTCTCATCGATGTTTCTAACTCTCTATCTCTCTCCCTTCCTCTCTGTGGAAAATCAATAAAATATTTAAAAAGAAAAAAAGAAAAAAAAAGAAATTTATGTTTTTGATTTGGGAGAAATGAATTGCCAAAATAAGATCATGATGATTTAATTGCCAAGAATTTTCAATTATTTGTAGCATCATTGTCCCTGAAAAGGATTTCCAGCTATTTCTTTACCACTAAGCCCAAGCCTCATCTGGATTGAGATATCTTCACTGAGATAATGGGTGTGTCATCAGTGATGCTATTGCAAATGCCTAGATATTCCATGGGGAGGGAAAAAGAAGTACAATTAACCAATTATTAAGAAAAAATAAATTGCATGTTAATATGCAGGTAATCTATAAGTAACAAACATCTCTAGCAAGCTGAATAGTCATTACTAAGAATGGTTATCATAAAAGTAGTTTTAAAAGTTTTTCAACCCCTTGTATTTATTCTGAAACTGGACCTCTAAATGAAAAATGAAAGTATTTATTAAGTATTAATTAAAATCTTATAATTAATTTTATACTTCATGCTATTAGTTAGGAATTTATAGACCACATTGTTTAGTATTTATTTTCTTGGTCAAGCATTTTACCTTTGCTGTTGTCATCATTCTTATTGTTGCCAAGGTCAGTTGAAGGGAACAACTGAAGCCACGGTATATGCTGGCATTGCCAGGCCTGCCCCTCTGATCTTACTTCCATATGATGCCCTTTCTTCCCTGGTGTCACAAGCACAGCATTTCTCCTTACCATTTAACAGAGTGCAAGTCCTCGGAGATTTCTCCCAAATAATGTGACAGTTCCTTTCTGAAATCCAAACTTCACCAAAAAATAACTAGCAGTATTATAGCAGAGCGAACAGGACTTGTAAATAACATTAGGTTAAAACGCTAGGAAAACAAAAAGCTTTTGTGGAACCAATGACACACTTCAGAACCTAAACTTTGCCCTTTCCCCCTCCCTTCCCAGCACACTGCTGGCAGCCCATGTTTCAGGTGGCATCGGATCCCCATACATCAACTCTGATGCCTTGGAAAAGTAGAGGATACAAAGGAAAAAATTACAATAGGTTATTGAAAAATCTAGAATCCTGCAAGAACCAATTTTGGTCTAAGGAAAGTTAAGATGATGTCTCTTAGCATTTGCAAGAGTATTTAGTGCCATCTTATAGTTGTACCAGGTATGAATTCTATATTCACAAACACACACAATTCAGGTACATTTAAAATAGCAGCACGATTTTTCTCAAGCTATGTGATTCATCATGGAACTTCCATGTTCATTTTGGTGTGATTTTTTTTAAATCACAGAATTTATTTCACAACCCAGAAACTCCAATAAGAAAATGAACTTGAGATATTTCACACCAGGTCATCTTGTTTGCTGCTTTGGCTCTATTTATTTGAATAAAGAGGATTAGAGATTTTTTATTCATAGTCAATAGGAGAACGATTTTTAAATCCATCTTTGTAGGAAAACGACATTGTTAGGTTAAAGGTTAATTCTTTAGTAACTAAGAGTTTGAGATTTTTTTTCCCAAAAATGAAAATTTATGTTTTAGTTTAATTTTGCAGTTTGACTTTAAGATAGTTTCAGGAACCCTTTTTTTGTGTGTCTTAAATCTAACAAAGTATAATTTCAGGAAATATTATTTGACTTCAATGTGGTGAATGATGAGTAAGGACATTAGCTTTCCTTATTATGTAACTTTTTAATATGCACATTATTATTTTGCAAAGAAGCAAATCAAGGCTTTGACATCAAAAGATTTACCTAAGGTCTAAAACCAAGATGTTCTTCAAGAATCATCTGATTAATACACTTTAATCAATAAACACATAAGAAAATAAGTAAGGACATTTAACATTACATTATAATATTTTTATATATATACACACTCTCTGATATCAAGAAACATATTTTAAAGTAGGTGTTAAAGAAACACTACACAAAGTTGACTTGTGCTAATATTTAGTCCTTTATGCATTTATATAAAAGGTAGCATATAATAAAATTAAAAATTTTCAGTGTGGCCAATGCCTAAATGCTAAAAATGAGCACTGGTTAGCTGACTACACCTGTACCACATGGCAGTGAGAAATGAGCCCAGAAGAGATAGTGGACTTTGATGCTTTGTGGACCTGTGGCCATTAGCATGTGTGCCACATTTCCATACTAGATCACTGTGGACCAAAAGATGGAATGTAATAATTGGACAGAGTCAGGTCACATGACTCTCCGTAGAGCTGATGAGGAATTAACTGCCCAAACCACATGGACTACCGCTGGGAAAGGAGTGGTTGGGTTCCCTGAAATGCAAATAAGGTGTGCTACCCTTATGAAGGAGCACAGTGGGCAGATAAAAACATCAGAACCCACTACAACTGGGTCAGAAATCAACAATTCATCATCACTGTTTACCTAATCTTAAGAAACCATTTAACCTATTTAATCAGTTCTACCCCCTAGTTTTTTAAGATTGTGTATATTAGTTTTTGCCCACTAAACCTTGGTTGACATGAACTAATGAAAAGTGATAATTGGCATTTACACCAAATAATTTCAAACCATTAATTGGTCTAGAAGTGAGATTGAGAACATTGGTCCTAGACATTCTTACTCTTTATCACTTAATTTTCCAAGTAGATTTTAAAAATCATTATTTTCTCAGCACCATTTATCTTCATTAAGTAGAAATCATAAATAATAATGACTTTTCATTAATATTATGCATCCATAATTTTTAAAAATGCTGGCATAGTATGATGCTTAAGCCAGTTCATCTCAGGCGGGTGACTTGACCTGCTTGACATTCAGGTTCCTTCTCTATAAAGTGGGATGATAATAACAGGAGCAGATCTGGGTGTTCTTCCCATATCTCTTGGCACTCGTTATCCAACATGGTTAACAGCAGCCTCTGCAATTCTCCAGGACCTTCTCTCAGCCCAGCACAGGCAACCTACATGTGCCCAGGACTCCATGGCCCCGGAAGTGGTTTCCATTCAGGAAGCAGTACCTCATCTTCCTTGCTCCTTGTGTGGGACATTTTTTATGCATTTTCTCCACTTTCTCCTGGAGCTGCTCAGTGCAATTTAGCCTTAGTTGCCCACAATTGTAACCTGATTGATCATGTTCCTTTCATTAGCTCTTTCCTTCCCTTTCCATTTCTCTACTCCCCTACAGTTATTTTTTTTTAGAGTAACCTCTGAAATAAACTATGTTTACTCAAATTTTTGTCTGAAAACCTACTTTTACAAGAAACCAAACAAAGACAAGCACTTTTATAAATGGCCCTCACAAAATCAAAAGTGAAAGATGGGTCAGGTCCCCGAAGCTGAGCATTGAGAGAACAAATGTGAAGAATAAATGCCCACAGCTCAGCCCTTCTGACCTATCACGTTACTGCCTTGTTGGCACTGTGCATCCCTGCTGGTGGCCTCAAATCATGGGATCTCCAGTCCATAAGGGTCTTAGCTATTTAGCCCAAACTCAGGTCACAGAAGAGGCTGCATTTTTCATGTCCCAGGGTACAGTCCTCCCCACTACTCCAGACTTCTGCTTCGGCCCCTCCACCAGGACTTGCTGAGAAAAGAGATGCAAGGCCAGCTATTTAGAAGATAGCAGTGGTTTTTAGTGTTGTCCTTGACATAGCATCCTTGTATTTGTGTTTGTTTCTTCCAACAAAGTCTCACAAGAAAGGCCAATGTGTAGGAAAAATCTATAGGAACGCTCTATTAATTTAACACAGGGAGCCTGGAGTATAGCTGCTGATGGCTGCCCTGTTCCCGTCTCCTCTCCTGCCCCGCCCCATTCTCTGCAGGAACTTCTGCTACAACCCCCAGGATTCAGGATGCACAGTTTAAAAACCACTCAACTGGAGGAAATATTGACTGGTTCAAAGGTCTGCCATACAATTAAGGTGGCATCCATTTAAATAGTGTTAAATAGATTCCCTGCAAAAAATAAAAGAACTACAATGAATGAACAAAGTAAACTTAAATGCAGTAGAATTTCTTCCTAATAGACAGAGACAGATGAAAACTGTATGAGGTAGGCAATTCTCTCTGTGCATTAATTGAGTTACTACACTAAGAAAGCTGCTGAAAAGCCACGCGAGTATTTTATTGATTAAGATCACATTTAAAATCTACCTATTGACTTTGTAGTTTCTGTGGAAGGTCACAGAAGAATGACATTATCACCTATGACTATATTTCAAGCTAGTCTTAACTCTGTGTTTCATATGTTCGGAGATTTTTCTGAAGTATGAGAGATCAGTCAAAATGAAAAAAAAACATTTTTTTTTCAAGATAGCTATTATGAATCCATTCATCATTAGTTGACTTGGTAACTCCCTCCACTTTCCCTCCTTGATTGCATTTCCTCCTTTCCCAAGAAGCAGGAATTGATCTGAAGAGATGCAAATGCCTGGCCAGAAGTCTTGTTTACTTTATTCCTCTAGCCTTTTTCTTCAGTCATCTCAAAGTCACGACCATGTCCATTCACAGCCAAAATGGCCTCTTTCATAAAACAACCAACCAGGAAAAATATAAATTGTAAAAAATAAAGTCAAATGCCAGTCCCAAGAGATAGGGAAGTGAGCTTGGTAGCCTAATCCACCCCAGGATGCTGAGTTTGGTGGCAGCTTTTTATGGCATCAGAGTATACCTTCCTGAGATGCCTTGCTCTTTGTGTGAGAGCTATTGGACAAAGCAGATAATGGCTATGTTTTCCCTAGCTGCAACCTCCCATAAGAGCATAGCATTAATAATCTCTGGCTATTATACTTTTCCCCTTCCAAGTGTTAGGTGGGACTATGGCTCGGATAAAATGAATAGCTTGCAGATTGCACTGTGCTTGAGAAAGGCTACAAAGCCACAGTCCTTTGGCCTCCCAACATCTGCATTACCCAGAATTCCAGTTTTGTTAGCAGTTTATTTTATAGCAAATAACTGGTAGGGAAACAGATGAAATACAGAAAGAATCAAGTTCATGGAAAACAATGACCACAAGAAAACCAGGTGAGGGGAGGTGTGGACTCTCCAACCCTGGCACTTAACAAGAAAGCTGAAAAATGTGCCATGGGAATGGGTGAAATAATGTCAGGAAGCTGAGAATGACCAACTAAGACATTAATTCATTATAGGTATTTTAGGAGCTCTGCCTTAATTCTGAACCACTGGAATCTGTAGGACTCCAGTTGTGAAAGCAAAATTATCTACAGAGTAAAAATAGCGTTATTTGAAGAGGAAGTCTTAACTAAGGATGACTGACAGAATTAACCTTCTCACCTAGCACTCTACATTAACACATAGAAAATGAATCAAAAATACTTCTTATTGACATCGCAATTGGTTTTCGTTTGGGTTCCCCCTGAAGCCTACCCTGGGAGAAGAACCCAAGCATGAGGAGTTTATTTAAGAGGTGATCCTGGGTGGGACAATTTAGGAAGTGCGAATGAAAAAAGGAAGGCAGCCATAAAGGTGGTGTCATCGCGCAAGTTAGTGTGTGCATGACTGGATCTCAATCCTGGGTCAAACTCCAGGAGCCCATGTAGAAAGGATTTTTTCAAGAATCTCCATCATATCAAAGGAGAGATCCTCCAAGGTACCTGATGCTCAATGCACTCTTTTCTTTATTGTAATACATAACTGAACTGAAGCAGTTGCATGGGTATTTGAATTAATAAGCATGTATGGCCCACCTAACTTAAGAACTACAAAGAAGAGGAACAAAATCAAGATAAAGTCTTCATCCTCAAGGAGACTATAATTCAGACAGGTGATATATACAAATATATCAGTATACAAATTACTATACTACAAGATAGAATGTGGTACACCACCATTCAGCAAGTATCTATTTAGTGTCCTTTATGTTCCAGGGAAAGGGGATGTTTTATTTATTGAGGTTCTAGGGAGTGTCAAGAATCACTTCAAGCTCTTTACCAGCCAATTATCTTGTCTAAACCTCAGGGCAAATCTTTGAGTGTATTATTACCTCCATTTTACAATGAGGGAATTGGGTCTTTGTTTATTTTTTAAATATATTTTTCTTGCTTTCAGAGTGGAAGGGAGAGGGAAAGAGAGATAGAAACATGAATGGTGAGAGAAAAGTTGTTGCTTGGCTGCCCCGTGCATGCCCACACTGGTGATTGAGCCTGCAACCTGGGCATGTGCCCTGACCAGGAATTGAACCATGATCTCCTGATTCAGAGGTTGAGCCATGCCAACCAGATGGAAATTGAGTTTTTGAATGGTCAAGTAACTTTTATCAGTTTGTTTGAGAAGGAAGTAAATAAGAAGGGAAGCTAAAAGGACATGTAGGCCTTGATGCTAATCTTGGCTCATTCATTTAGTCAACACACATTTTTGGAGCCTTACTGCCTGTGTCCACCCTTGTACTAGGCAATAAATAGGTGCCATTCTTCTCCGCATGGAGCAGTCAGTATAGCAGAACTCCTCTGTGAGGAAGGATGAAGGCTTTTGAAGAGGAGAGTGACATTTGCGCTGTACTCCAGGAATGCTGCAGTGTAGGGGGCTAGATGAGGGGCAGATTAATGTCAGGTAGCATTTCAGGCACTAAGTGATAACATGTTCAGGTAGCTATAGAAAACACTAATGAGCACATAGTGTGGACTTGCCTTTATGCTAGACACTGGGAGAGATGAAAACAAAGAGAAGGTCATGTTCCTTGACGTTAGAAAGCCAATGTCCAGCTTGACCAAAGAACATGACATTCTAGTTAAGGATCTAGAACATTTTTTAAAAAATATATTTTATTGATTCTCTACAGAGAGGAAGGGAGAGGGATAGAGAGCCAGAAACATCGATGAGAGAGAAACATCGACCAGCTGCCCCCTGCACACCCCCCACTGGGGATGCGCCCGCAACCAAGGCACATGCCCCTGACAGGAATCAAACCCGGGACCCTTCAGTCCGCAGGCCAACGCTCCATCCACTGAGCCAAACCAGCCAGGGCAAGAACATTTTTGCCTCCTGTGCATTATGGCTCAGGAACCATTGTGAAGGGTCTCTTCGGATAGAGCGATGTGGTAACGGCCACTAAATGGCTATGTGCACTAATAAAATGCAGTGAACTTCTTCACTACCCTCTGAGAACCTCTAACCCTAAATGACCAATTAGTTCTTTCACAAATCTAGTGGAAAGACTCCAAGCTATGGAGGGTTCTAATCTGGAGTCTGTGTTCATGTAGCCATGTCAATTTAAAGGGATTGTGTAACCTCATTGGGTCAACATTTATATGTCACATTAAATAATAAAACTTTGTCTTACCTACCAAACTGAACAGTGAGGAGCAAATAAATTGCAGATGTAAGAATATTTTGAAAAGGGGAAAGTGCTCAATCAAAGGTAGGTGTTATCATTAAGAACTTTCACACAAAACCACATTAACAAGTTCAACTATTTTTAATATGGGAGAACTCAGGAACACAGAAAGGCATGGTAGCTGGGTAATGGAGTTAATCTGTAAAGGCTTTTGAGAAGAGCACATAGCCATTTAGTGGCCATTATCATACAGTATCTTGGGCTTGTATTTGTACATGGTTACGATAATAAAACAGGTTTAGCAATCAAGATGGAATAAAAATGTCTGACACTTCTCAACCTAAAATAAGAATACATGAGGACATGTATAGAACATACTGACTTCAGGGTTGGAAAAAAAATTGATAAAATGGGTAAAGAAACAAGCAGAGTTCATATCCTGTACAAAAACACAGTTGGCAAATGTAATAGGAAAGTTTGTGCCCAAGCAAAGATAAGTGAAAAAGGAACATTTAATAGACAATTTCTGAAAGCGGGCAAAGGGACTTTGGTGAGTCATGGGATATTAAAGCCATCTGCACTTACTTTCTCTGTGCTGCTCTAGCAGAATTCACATAAGGGTCACAGCCAAGGAATATTCATGAGCCAAGGAAATAGCTTCTCAGTGCTGTGCATGGAAGGGACTTAGAAGGTGCTAAGTAATCCATTGGACCAGTAGCCTTCCAACATGCGCTGGTATCATTACATTAAGAGTGGGGCTTGAATGATGATGAATGGATTCTCAACCACCCAATTCCAGTGACATCCAAACATTTGAGAGCCAGAGCCTGACTAATTGGCATTTGGCTCAACAAAACGAGGCTGGTGGCCATGCTAACTGGCACACATGTTGTCCAGTTTGCCCATCTCAAATGTGTGATGACTCTGTGGATTTATAGGCCATCTGTCTTGCAAGGCAGAATTTGTAGAGAATTCTCTGGTTTTCCGGGCTTTGAAAGATGTTATTTGCTTGTACGGGGCTATTTTTATTTCTTTAAGCTAACTTGCATATTTTTTGCAAGACCTACAGAACAGTGTCACATCTTCCGTTTAGCATTTCTCTTGCCCTCACACTGACATAACAAGTTTTCTGTTGTATTTTATTTTTCTTCCTAAAAGTTAGATTCATGGGTTAGGGAATAAAAATGCTAGCAGATGCCTTTAAATTACTTGCAAAGACTAGAATGCAAACTCAGGCTGGAAAAGAATTTTACACTGTGGTAGACAAATCCTAATCAAAGAGCTAATCCTCATGCATCTGCCAGATGGGTCATTTGTCCTGCCTGAGCCCAGCTTATTTCAACAGAGAGATTAAAGTAGCACGTTTTAGTCTGATAAGTAAATCACAGGGGGAAAAACTCTTCTTTGGTCACATTCAGGACTATTTTAGGACTCCTTCAGGGTGCCCTGATTGAAGCCAATTGCCACAGAGGCAAGACCCTTTCCTTTCCATCATCCGTGTCCTCAGCCAGGCGAGTGCTGGGAAAGCTATCAGTCCTACTCACCACTGTCTCCTTCTGTTGCCCTGGCATGCATTCCAGGTCCAGCTCTCACATGAAGTACCCCTGTAACCCCAGAAAAATTGCTTACCTCTCTAAGCCTCAGTTGTTCAACTGAAAATGGGAGTTTAAAAATACATCTCTCATAGGATTTCTGTGCCTGGCACATTGTTGGTGCTCAAATAATGTAGCTCTTCCTCCTAGTATTATTTACCTTCTCCTATTACTAGATTACAGGCAGTGTCTTCTGCAGCAGCATAATGTTGTGGTTAATGGCAGAGAACAGAAAGCTTGACTACCGAGGCTCAAAACCCAACTTATCCACTCACAAGCTGTGTGATGTTAAGCAAGCTACTTGCCTTCCATTTCTTACCTATAAAATAAGCATCAAAGCAGTATCCACTTCATAGAGTTATTATGAGGATGAGATGAGTTAATATTTGCATATAGCAAGCAATATATAAATGTTTGTTAAACATTACACTGGAAATAGATTAAATTCATGAAGCTCTTCAAACACTGGCTTCCTCTCTTTCTTCCTTTCCTATCCTGCTTGCATTTATACCATATATTTCCTTTAAAGTCAGAATCCATTACACACACACACGAGACTATGTTTGTAAACACAGCCAGCCACATGTCTTTCCTTGAACCTCCGCAGCATTATTTTTTCTTTAGCATTCTGCTGCTGCTGCCTCACATCTGCTTTTAGGACTAGCTCAGGAGCACTTCCATGTCGGCACTTTGATGCCATGATGGAGTGATCCCCAAGGTAACCCTCCCATTAAAAAACACACTGAGCAGGGAAGAGCCGGACTTCAAGGTACCTGAGTAATGTGCCCATGAATCCTACCTAGAGCTTTTGATCATGCTGTATTGTTTTTGATCATGCTGTACTGTTTCCCTCCCTGGATCACTGAGCTCGTGTAAAGAATCAGGAGAGAGCCTGGCCTGTGTTGCTCAATGGTTGAGCGTCGACCTATGACTCAGGAGGTCACAGTTCCATTGCTCGTCAGGGCACATGCCCAGGTTGTGAGTTCAATCCCCAGTGGGGGGACATGCAGGAGGCAGCTGACCAATTACTTTCATCATTGATGCTTCTACCTATCTCTCCATCTCCCCTTCTCTCTGAAATATATTTTAAAAATATATTTTAAAAAATAAGAATTCTGCCATGGTATTTTTTTTAAGTTCTTGAAGGTCAGGACTCTGTTGGGCCCATCCTTGGTTATTCTTCACCTCTGGAATCTCCCTAAAAATATGTTTATTAATAACCACTGAAAAGGAATGCCTTAGCTCCAGGGTAAGTAAGTACATGATATCTTGTTCTTCCCCGAAAGACTTGACCTAAAACATCATTCTCAGATGCCCAGAACAGAATGGGAAAGCTGAAAAGTCCTGTTGGAAGTCAGCTTCTAGACATCAGTCAATAGAGGAATCAGAACCTGAGATGATGGGAGGACCAGTCCACAAGACTCCTTATACCATTCTTCTGTTCTATTCTTCAAAGTTTCCTTGTCTGGACACAAAGCCTCCTCACTCTTGGTTGTTCCTGAGGCCCATGGGCTGGCCTCAGATTTAGATAAGATATCGGAGTAGCTCGTACCCTAATAAATTATTCAAGGGCCTTTGCATGCACTTGTGAGCATGAAATACATCCAGTTGAGTGGCAGTGGATACACTGCATTGTTTTAGAGCATCCCTGAGTGCTCTCATTTTTGTCACAGCAGAATTTCGAATTTCTGTTTTCCTGACATGTTCAGGAGGCCATCGGTGGAGCCTCAGTCATTATCTAACCCAGGGGAGGAAGACAGGCAGAAAGAAGTAGAGGTACAGTTGCTGGCCATGGCATCTGTGCAAACCCATGGGACATTTGAGAGTTCTTTGCAGCAAGGATATCGCTGACATATGAGGAGTCATATCAGTGGCCATTGGGGGCCATCATTTTGCCACTTTCCTCCTATGTCTCTTTGGAGATTGTTCCTCCCCATAAAAGTCAGATCTCTTCACTTTTACATCATCAGTTCACTTTTTTGTTGAACGCCAGAACTTCTTTTGAATGGAAAAGCTTTATACAGCTGTTGTTGTTGTTGTTGTTTTTTAAATATAGCTTATTGATTTTTTATAGAGAGGAAGGGAGAGGGATAGAGAGTTAGAAACATCGATGAGAGAGAAACATCGATCAGCTGCCTCCTGCACACCCCCAAGTGGGGATGTTGCCTGCAACCCAGGTACATGCCCTTGACCAGAGTTGAACCTGGGATCTTTCAGTCCGCAGGCTGACGCTCCATCCACTGAGCCAAACCGGTCAGGGATATTGTTGTTGTCTTTCATTCCTTGAGGGACTTATATTTTTTGTATTTTGACTCTGTCAGAAATTTTAAACCAGCATATCACTAGAATTTTTGTTTGTTGTTTGTTTTGTTTTGTTTTTAATCACAAGAATTTTTAAAACATGCAATACCTGACTACTTTAGTCAGGTTCAGTGGCTAAATAGATTGTCAAATTTAAAAAAAAAAAAATGACAATAGCCAACACAACAATAGCCATCTGGTATGAATGAATCAAAGGTATACCTTTTTTTGTCAGATTGGTAAAAAATACATTTTTGCTGTGCTAAGGAATTTTAGTAATTAGCCTATGGGTATATGAGATGAAAAGGTTGAAAATCGCTATTCCAAGTGGTTCAAACAGTATATATGCTTCATTATACTGGTATGAGTGACACACTCAAACAGTATATATGCTTCATTATACTGGTATGAGTGACACACTCAATTGGAAGCATACAAACGTTTTCTTAAGAAAATATATAGGGGGCTCTGCTTTCAGCCTTTGTCAGCTGCCCTTATCCTTCTGAACTTAACTTCCTTCACTGTTGATTTTATTCCAGAAAATTGTAGCATTGCTCCTAACTGTGGTTTGATGTTTTATAATCTCATTCTATTATGGGACATTTTGTTTTAATTGAGCTAGTAACCATCCCCATTATATTAAACCACTTGAACTCATTGAATTTTAGAGCCAGAAGAGACTTATGAGTCTGTAGAGTTGACTCATCCTATGGTTGTGGAGTTTGTCCCTGATCAGTTACTGCTCACAGGAATGGATTTCTTGTGCTCTTACTAATTTGTTTAGAATATCAATGTTTTCCTATCTTAACTCTCAATGTTTTCCATTCATCTATGCTCCTCAGTAGACCAGAAAAATAATGTAAGCAGTTGTGCAAAAAATAGTGCAAGGTTAGTGCAAAAAGACTGATGCATTTAAGTTAACAGCAAATGCAAATACTCTAACTGTAGGTTATATGCAACAAAGGGAAATTCAGTAAGACTCTGTTTTCTGTCTCAAAGCCTTTACTAGTCAGAACTATTTGGGGGCTAATTCATTATGCCTGTACCATCTGCATTTTTGCAAATGAACTCCAGACCCCTTAGCTGACACCTTGCAACTTATAAACTGACCACTCCTTATCCTTACTTTTTCATTGGCTCTTCTTGACTTTGGCATATCTGTGCTTAGTCATTTGGTGCATCAAAATCTTCACATTTGTTCCTTTAGTTAGCAAGGGAAAGCTTTGGGGTTGAAAGGGGGTTCCCAGGGTTTGCTCACCTAGTCTATAATCATAATCTGAACTGTGCTCTAATCTCATTCATCATTCTTATTCCAGGTTAGGTAAATTCATCACTGGGGAATTTTACATTATTTAGTATGATTAATGATAAATAACCCTCTCAAACACCAATTCACCTAATTCTTGTTGTTTACTGACTAAAATGTTCAGTTTCTATGAAATAATAAAGGTAGAGATGATAATGCAAAAAAAATTGCTAAATTGAATACAGAGCTGGTTATATCCTATTGACTAATAGGACAAGTTTTGGGGTTGTTGTTTTTCTCTGTTTGGGGAATTTGGTGACACACACATACATGTATCAGAGTCTCATAGAGTCCTTTGAAATGACCTTGTCATATTCCTGGTTTCCTCCTTAATGGATTAAATAGAACTTTGACACAAGCTTCCTGGCATATTGTAGAGTATAAACTTGACTTTAATTATAATATCCTCATTTGAGAATGACAAGTATATCTTGTATACCCCCACTTTTCTGTCCTGTACCCATGCTGATATCAAAATTAATCAAAAGTTCACTTCAGAATCTTTCTCAACACAAGTGCCCAGAAGGCATTAGAGGCAATAAATGGGAATCAATGGGAATTAATTTTTCATCACCGCCATATTGGCACATGTTTTGTCTTAATTGCTTTTAAAATTTGCTGATTAGACCAAAGATATTTTTTCCTGTAAGATAACAGACACAAGCTGACAGCCTCAGGATTAAATCCAGCACCATAAAGATAGTGTGGTTGGGCACACAATACTTTACTGCTGTCATCTGCATGTCTTTAGAGGTATACACTTGTGAGTTTTCCTCACCCCACAGCGACGTGGTGCACACACTAGCCCAGCAGTCACCTTACTTTCCTTTGCTGGTCCCTTAGGATACTTGCAGTTACTGCAGGTCCACTGAAATACAGGTAGGGAGAGACTAAGTTGTATCAAGTTGTCAGGTTGCATAATGCCAAATACTAGCAATTTCACATGATCCAACTAGTCAGGAAAAAGAATCAGTTATGCTGTCCTTCATGATCGTCCAGGTTTAAAGCAACTTATTTTCTATTTTAAATCACTGATCGTCAAAAAGAAGTGCTGATTGCACACCTATCTGCACAAAGCCTTGTGGCAGATTCCAGGGCTGACAGAAATGCACACCCTGCTTTGGAGGAGCTTACATCTCCTTTTCAAGGTGTGAACTGTCTTATTTTCTCTTAGATTATGAGCTCTTTGAAGGCAGCGGCTGTGCTTTCATTAAATAATTATACACACACACACTTTTCTTCTGGAAGTACACACACACACACACACACACACACACGATTTTAACAGTAGTTAGCTCTGAAAGAAGAATTAGAGCTGTTCAGAAAAGGTTTTCTTTTTCCCCTCTGCTTATCTACTCCCTAATTTTCTTCAGTGAACGTATACCACGTTTATGTTAATGTGACACCGTTTCAACAAGAACACAATGCTACCCTCTAACAGGGGTGGGCAAACTTTTTGACTCGAGGGCCACAATGGGTTCTTAAACTGGACTGGAGGGCCGGAACAAAAGCATGGATGGAGTGTTTGTGTGAACTAATATGAATTCAAAGTAAACATCATTACATAAAAGGGTACGATCCTAACATGTACTGGCAAGGTCTTTACCACCCACAAATGTGCTGGGGTTTTTTCAGGCTTTGGAGGTTAAGGTCCAAGAAACAAACCATGGTGATGGATCAAAGAATTAAGATGGCTCTCTCTATGTATTGTATAAAGATTAGTATGATTTTTTATGATAACAATAAAGAATTAATTCAATATTTAGCATTAGTCACCTCAGAAAGGTTACAAGAAAAGAACAGAATCTGAGTAAACCAAATAAAGTGTGAATCATACTTCTTCCATTTTAAATAAAATCATTCTAAATAAGAAATTTAAAGACCTCTCTTTTTTATCATTTGATTTCCATTCCCCCCCCCCCCGCCCCCAAGAGATTCATGTGTGGTCATCTTTATTATTTAAAAAAAAGAGATTATTTTTGAAAACATTTTTACTTCATTTTAAATAATAAAACCATTTGCAATTGACTTTTTTTATTATAAAAGTAGCACATATTTATAATGGAAAATTTAGAAATTCACCCCTAATTCTATTAGCCACAGATAAGCTCTAATAACTTTTGTATCCATCCATAAAGTTGATAACCATCCTTATATTTCAAAACAGCAGGTTGCCGTGGCCCGTGTTGCTCTGTAACCAGAGCTTTCTGGGCAGGAA
Organism: Myotis daubentonii; assembly: GCF_963259705.1. Taxonomy (NCBI): domain Eukaryota; kingdom Metazoa; phylum Chordata; class Mammalia; order Chiroptera; family Vespertilionidae; genus Myotis; species Myotis daubentonii. The sequence continues at coordinate 26,978,482 of NC_081847.1, read as the reverse complement.
AAGTAAAATCACATGGTACCAGCCACCCATGAAAAGAATGCGCTCAAACTCCTCTTCACTCTGCATTGCCTCCAGGACAGATCTCAGTGGACGGGTTTATGCGCTACCTGAGTGGAGAAGAAAACGGAGTCGTTTCACCTGAGAAACTGGATTTGAATGAAGATATGTCTCAGCCCCTTTCTCACTATTTCATTAATTCCTCGCACAACACCTACCTCACAGGTACGACTTGGTAATTCTTTAACAGTTTTTGAGCCAGTCTCACCAAATCTCACCAGCCTCTGCTTCCATTTCTATAAGTGAAGGTACATTTGCTTTTGTTTCCTGTGAAACCCCACTGAGAACTGGGGTCATGACCAGAGGCTCCAGAGGTAAGCAGTCGTGTCCTTATGTTTATGACACAATATCATTTCTTCACGTGTATCTCCATCTAAGTTTCCGAGACTTCTAAAAGGTGTCCGTGTGTGGCATCTTCAAGCCAGTGGAATTTTTGTGTAACTGAGCTCATTCTTCAGTGGACTTAAAGCCATTTACAATCCTACTTGTTATCTGCAGGTCTTTTATCTACAGAAAAATTCTGAAGGCATTAATAAATTCTGCACAAAGCAAATTGCCAGTTTGCTCAAGGTATAACAGGGTTTTAGATATGAAAAAAAAATTGACCTGTGAATGACAACCTATATTTTTTTATAAATATTACAATGAAGGAGTAAAAACAAGTATTTCCCAATTTGTCCTAAATTGAGTATTGTCGTGGTTTTTAGTAGATCACGAAATCAAAAAATATTAAAACATATGTATGCACACATAATACACATATGTTATCTCAACATAGTTTTAAGTTAAAATCTATAACATACAGATTTCAGTAAGCTGAAATGTTTTTACAATCAAAATACATTTCCAGGAGAATACTTTCTGTATAGCAGATCTCTAATCACAGGCATTGAAAAGAATTTGTGGAAAATCTACTGGTTAATTAAAAAAGAAAAACAAGTTTTTTTGTTTGTTTGTTTTTGTTTTTAATTTTGTTTTATTGCTTAAAATATTACAAAGAGTAGTACATAGGTCTCCTTTTTATTTTCCCTCTTGACCTTGCCCCAGCCTCCCCTACCCCACAGTGTCTTGTGTCCATTGGTTATGCTTATATGCATGCATACAAGTCCTTTGGTTGATCTCTTACCCCCCCCCCCCCCGAACCCTTCCCGGCCTTCCTGCTGTAGTTTGGCAGTCTGTTCGATGCTGCTCTGCCTCTGTATCTATTTTTGTTCATCAGCTTATAATGGTCTTTATTATCCATAAATGAGTGAGATCATGCGATATTTTTCTTTTATTGGCTGGTTTTAAAAGCCATGTCACTCTCCTGCTTCACACAATTCATTTCCAAATGAGTATAAGATAAGAGAGACCTGAAGACCCACAGTGCAACCAAAGTCTGGGGTGTCATTTAGACTCTATGCCTTGTAAATGTTCCCCATGCCTTGGGGGAGGTTTGGATGTGCTCATGGCTCATTGCTCAGGGGGGTGTGATTTGCTTGGTGGAGTAGACCAGTAACACTACCTGTGGCGTGACCAGGGAGACCCAGGCAATGGGGACTTCTCCAAGAGAGTCTCACAGGGTTCAGCCATCTGGCACCTAAGCAGTTCTTTCTTCCCAATTCCTTGAAGAGGCCTAGTCCTCCTGGCTCAAATGCAGTTGGAGTTGGTATCAGGTTCTGCACTGGCCTGGCATCCCACACTCCATGAAAAATAGTTTAGAATAGAAATGACATGGATAGAAATGTAGCCTTGAGACAGTTGGAATGGACTGTCAGGATGATCCTGTGTAATCAGAGACCATCTATTCTGAGTCATATAATCTGAGTTCCATAGTCATTTGAACTGCAACTCGCATGATGTTTAGGAAAATTAGATTGGCTCTCAGGCTACTTGTGGTCTATTTTATTTCAACTGACATTATCTACTAAAAGAGATCCATGCCATAAAACTAACTAGATTCATGTTTGGCCCATCCAAACCCTATTCTCGTCACCCCTTTCTGCATTAACAAATCACTCCAAAACTCATAAAACAGCCACTATTTATTTTTTGGATCCATATTCTTTATGTCAGGAATTCAGGCAGGACACAGAGGGGATGGCTTGTCTCTGCTCCCTGGTGTCTTGGGCCTCAGCTGGGAAGTGAATGGCTCAGGGTAACACTAACATCTTGGGAGTTGGGATCATCTGGAAGTTTCTCCTCCAACGTGTCTGGCACTTGGGCTGGGGCCATACAACAGCTGGGCCCCATTAAGACTGCTGACCTAATGGCCAGCAGGAGGCCTCGCCATGTGGTGTGGGCTTCCTCATAGCATGGCAGCCCCAGGGTAGAGATACTACTTACATGGCAGCTCACAGCTACGAAAACGAGTGTCCCAAAGAACAAGGAGGAACATTAATTGCCTTTTTGCCTTTAACCTCTGAAGCTCTGTATTGCACTTCCTTCTTTATTTGTCCAAACAGTCACAGTCCTATCCAGATTCAAAGGGAGGGGACATAGACCAGAGCTCTGGGTTGAAGGGGTGTCAAGATATCTTTAGCCCTGTTGTAAAACCACTAACTGTAAGAGAAGAGTGTCCACTCAGCCCACTTCCCTGGATTCAGTTTTTTAGGCCTATTTCAAAGGTTTTGCAGGTTCCACTTAAATTTCTAAGCCTTTATAAAGGGCTTTTCCCTTCTAGCCTCTTTAATCTTATTTGGTACCATTGACCTATTGGGAAGTCTGATGAAGTCTAGGAACCGTTCTAGTGTTCAATGTATAAAATAAAGTACGTACATCGGATTAAAGAGGAAAAAATTCTATTGAAATGTTTTTATCAAATACTAAAAATCAAATCTGTGGTAAAGTAATACATATTTTATTAATACAATAAAATTTTTGCACACATAGCATGTTGTGATACCTGCTACAATTAGAATATGATATGAGAATATCTGGGATTTCCACTCATGACAAAGTCATAGGTCCTGTTAGTACTGCTGTGATTTGTAACTTGCATTCATAAATGAAGAGAAAGTTAAATTTTACATAAAGGTTAAAATTAAAGATGTGATCTTTTTTCTCATTTAAGTTTGAGGAGAGAGATCTATAAAACCTCAAGATAAGAGTGTAGAGCTTTGATTTGATAGGATCATAGAAATACAACTTCAAAGACCTTGGCCCATGAGAGAATTTTGCATTTCTTGTATACTCAGGATGACATGATTCTTAAATGCATATCCAGTTAAATTGTGGACACTGGTTTCATCTACCTGGAAAGTTACAATATGCAGTAATTATGCCAATAGTCCTTTTAAATCCTCAAGTGCTTTCAACTGATCTATTTAAGACAGTTTTTCTATTATTTGTCATATAATAAATGAGTCAGTGATAACAAAATGATTGAATGACAAGTCTGCCTGGATATACACTCTGTTCTTTATAACTTCTTTCAAAATATATTAATTTTTCTCTTTCTGTGTATCATTATGGACCTATGGTTTTCAGATTTTTATGTTTGTTCCTTCAAACAAAGCCACTTTTGATGCTCAAACTGCCTCAGCATTTGTTGGTGGCAACATATTTTAGGCTGGTTTCTATGTCTTTTTGGCATCACCCATTGATCTTTGAAAATGTCTTTGCTTTCTGGTACATGAAGATCTTCCAGGCTCACCTTGTTTATTTCTACAAAACACATGGAACCAGACTTTTCCCCAATGATTCCTCGTTCCTTTTAGGGGGAAAGAAATTGTATGAGTAATAGCAATTTGGATCCTGCCCTGCCTTATAAAACGATGTTTCTAGACCTTTTTCATGAACAAAACAAAATAAAAACTTTATTTTATTTTTTCTTGTTAAGGCACAAGTTCACATACATATTTTCATTTTTACCTCCCAATTAAAATTGATTCTATAGCTGTGCATCCTTTATTAATCTTCATACCTAACAAGTTATACATAATTACTTATTCACTTTACTGACAACACAATGATAGCGCTAAAATTGTTCAAGATTAATACAAACTACAGAATACTGTGCAAATTTTTCTCTGCAGTTCTTTTTTGTTTTTTTTTTAAACTGAATTTCACTGAGGATTTCAGTCCAATTAATTTCTCCCACAATCACTGATTTGCCCTCCCTTCTGAATAGCTTGGTAAGCACAGATGTGGTACAGAATTTGGCTCCATTTGTTAGCTTGTTTAGGGTGTTAGCATATTAAAGGAAAACAGTTCTCAAAAGGAAGAACTTTCAGCTACTAGGAAAGAGTCCACTCCTTTTTTGGTGAAGGAAGAACTCAAATAACTGTTTAAATTTTTGTACAGTAGTTTCATATTACCACCATCTGAATCATATGTATGATTTCTGAACAAGTAAACCAATTCCCTCTCCAATTATTTAATATCTAATAGTAGAATTAGCATATTTTCAAATATTTAATTTTTTAAACTGTTACCTATGTTAAATGATGTTCTGATTTTTTTAAGTTTTAAAAAATTTATCTTGTTCACTTTCCTGAGCTATGTTTTGTATACCAAAGTTTGCATTATAAAATCAATATTTTAATAATATTACCTTGTCCCAATATCAAAGTCTTTCCTTTTCCTACAGGGAAATTAAGGAGGATTTCATATAATTAGCCAAAAATAATTATATATAAATATGAATACAGGCTCTTGAAGCTTTACCTAAAATCCTCTTTTGACTTAGAGGTAAAATCTGATTTTACTTTATACAATATTAGTAGTATCATTGTTTTACTTCTAGATAATCTAAATGTATAACTCATATACCTTTGGGTAAATATAAACATTAATGATACAGAAATTCAAACTTCCCAAGGCCAATTAAGAATATTATAATAAATAGCATAATAAAGAAAATAAAAATATAACCAATGTATGTATAACTTAATAAAATCCAATTAAATGCTAAAATTCAATATTAATATGAGTTAGAGCTCATTTTACAGCTATTTACAGAACAAGTGGAAAATTTTTATATAAAAACAGTATTTTATATAAAAGCTATTTGGGAGCAAAAGGAAAGCTTTCCTATTCAAATAGGTTTGAAAAATGTTAGGTACAAACAAAATTGGCACCTACTGCAGTATGTTTTTAATATAGAAATGAAGGCTTACAGATTCACATTATTAAGGTTATGACCAACCCTCCTCTCCCTATCCCCCATCCTTCTTATTTTCTTAGAGCATTTTAGGAACTGGTATACCTGAGAAATGACAGTCCAAATTCAAAAGGAGAATTTTGATATTTAGAATGTTTTTTTTGAGCACTCAAATGGACTATAAAAATTAAATCTACACTATGAAACCAATCAGTTTAGCAATGCATTATTATTATGATGTCTATTTCTCTCCTCATTATTGCCCCTTTGTTAACTATCAAGACACCCAAGAGGAAATATAAAATCAGATGATTGAGAGGAATATTTGCACAGAACGAGTTGATTTTTAATTATGATGGTCATTTTCTAGGGTTTGGATAGTCTTGGCAGTACATCAAGTAGTGCTTATGTTTTAAATTATTGTTTTTCCTTGAGAAATCTACCCTTATGACTCAAAACAAAAGTCTCTCCAGATAGAACAGTATGCACTCATTTCAACCTGTAGTTTTTCAGCTTTTCATAAATCTTCCCATATTACAAACCATTTGGGAGATAATGGCTCCATATACACCAGCAAGGCAAAGTGGTATAACTGAATAATTAACATCCTTGTTCAACTTAAAAAGGAAAACATAACTTTAGGTTTTAGTTATTCCTCTTACAAATTATATTATCTGATTGAATGAATCAAATAATCATTCAACTCCTCTCTCTCATATATGTTCTTAGCTACAAAAATCTCATATATGTTCTTGAGTCATTCTAGAAATGACTCAAGATATATTTTGACCCTTGTCAGTCTTCCACTGCCAACCCTTTCACATCTCTCCCACTCATTTAGCTTCCAGCATATGCAACCTGTTGTTTTTGGTTTAAATCACAGACAAACCTATGAAAGTTGGGTGATAGAATGGAAAGAAGATGAATTGAGCAAATAAATAGACCACGTTTAAATTTGCCTCTAAGTAAAATACATGTCAGAGTATGTTGGGCTATAAGTAACATAATAATATTACTTTTTCAAATTTTATTTTGCAATTACAGTTTATAGCCAATACTATTTTGTATTAGTGTCAGGCGGATAGCATAGTGGTTAGATAATCATAAACTTGATAAAGTGTTCCTCCCAATATTTCAAGTACTCACCTGGCACCATACATAATTATTACAGTATCTCTATGTTCCCTGTGCTGTACTATAAATCCCAGTGACTATTTTGTAAGTACCAATTTGTACCTTCTTTTTTTTTTAATATATTTTATTGATTTTTTACAGAGAGGAAGGGAGAGAGATAGAGAGTTAGAAACATCGATGAGAGAGAAACATCGATCAGCTGCCTCCTGCACATCTCCCACTGGGGATGTGCCCGCAACCCAGGTACATGCCCCTGACCGGAATCGAACCTGGGACCCTTCAGTCCGCAGGCCGACGCTCTATCCACTGAGCCAAACCGGTTTTGGCACCAATTTGTACCTTCTTAATCCCTTAACCTTTTTCACCCTTCCTCACAACCCCCTATTCCTCTGGCACCCATCAGTTTGTTCTCTGTATCTATAAGTCTGCTTCTATTTCATTTGTTCATTTATTTTGTTCTTTAGATTTCACATATAATTGAGATCATATGGTATTTGTCTTACTTTGGCTGGTTTACTTAAGATACTATTACTTAATGGCTTAAATATTAGGGAATTTATTACCTCATACAACAAAAGGTCCAGAAGCAGGCTGGTTGACCATTGATTAAATCAGGTATTTATTGATGTCATGGGAGGCCCAGATGCTTTCCATCTTTTTGCTCCCTTATGATTTCAATATGACTGTGCACCCTGAATATTGTCTCCCTGTGAAATAAGGTCCACATGTGGCATAGGGCAAGTCCTGTCTTGTGAGCCTTGGTAAGAGTGAAGTCCCCTCACCAAGTAGACTTTCCTTTATGTCCTATTAGATATAGCCCAGATATAACACCACACAGCAATGCCCACTTGAACCACTAACATGAGCCACAGAACTTCTGCTACTGGCTGAGAAGAGTTAATACTTACCCCAGGTCTGGGGAGGGGAACCTGAAGCACAATAGAACCTAAATAGAAAATTCTATTGGCAAAGAAAAAGAAGAAGAAGAGAAAGAAAGGGCAACCAGAGTTTAGGGTGAGTTTAAACACCCTGGCACATAAGAAACTTCTTTGTTTGTGCTTGCCTCCCTACCTAGATGGTGAAGGTAGGGAGTATGCCTCATGTCATTTTTATATCCCCAGTATTTTGTATCCCACAGAGAATGTATGTGGGAATATGCACAGATTCTAATAATTAGTAAGGCACACATTTAAAGTTGTTTTCCCACTTTCCTACCTAAGCCATCTTATGACAGTTGGATCTATGCTCAAGAGAGTTTCATAGTCTCCCTGAGGCTGCAGACAGACACTATAGAAAAGATCAGATCAGACTGGTGCCCCAAGAGACAGTTGAGGTGAACAAAACCTGCTTTGTATTTTAGAGACTTCTCTCAAGGGTAGGTGGGATTACACAGTGGGGCAAAAAGAGGTTTGTAAGTAGGAGAAACACAGACTTTATTGTTATACTATTAGTTATTAGCTACTGTATTATTTTTCCATAGGAACAACTCTAAACCTACTTTTGCCCCACCCTGAATGGCTCTGACTGCCTTGAAAGCAAAGAGAAATAGCCCCCATTTCCATTTATTAAAGGAGACAATGCCTATTAAAGGAGGTCACTTAATTAACAAATGAATCATACTCTGGAATCTTCTTCCACTGGAGATTGATGAGAAGACAATAAAAAATGTTAAATATAAATATACACAATCATCACCCTTTGCAAGAGGAGAAATTCCTCAGAAGCCTGTGTTAATAGAGGGATTGTTATTTTCAATTTTCTGGTCTCTTCCATCCTGCATGCCTTGGTTAATCTGAGACAAAAGCTCAAGTGAATGTAGCCAGCTGCCCAGAATGAATGCAGTCAAGTGAGAAGTTGCAGAGCTATGACTTGGGGCAACATTAGGGGTTAATCTCCATGGAGCTTCAGCTCCTAAATTCCATCATGGGCATGGAATGTACTCCAGGGGGTGCTCACAGCCAGGCAGATGATGTCAGAGACTAGTTTCAGAAATCACAAGGGTTGAGTGACTCATGACATATTATTAATCCCCACCCCTGGCAATCCTCTGGCCCCAGAAGCTGTATTTATTGATCTAATCAAATGAAAATATAACGAGACATGGGATCTAAGAATGAGGAGTTAGGAGCTAGAGGGGAAAAAAATAAGCCAGCTTTGAGGCTTTAGGCAGAAAAGGAGAGAATAATGGAGAATATTAATATACATTTTTTGGAAAAAATCTCCATAAATGAAGGAAAAACATAGAAGGAACCTAATATGCATTCTAAGGAAGAGGACAGTTTTGGAAATATGTGAGTTTTCTCAAAATATGCTTTTGTTGGGAGACTTCCATGTCTAAAAAGATTACTCATTGTAAGAATGAACAAGTTTACTTTGGAGGGATTCTGTTGAGTTTAGGTGTTAGACAGTAAACACAACACACACCCACACACCTCCCATTTTTTAGGTTTTTTTGTGGTGTTGTTTTCTCAGATTCCTTTGCATCTCACAAGCCCATGCCTTACTATGTCTTTCAAAACATTAACTGGCCAACATTTTTAAAGCACATTAAATTCCTTCTATTTGTTCTTTAAATAATAAATGAAATTGCAAGTAGCCCTCCCTTAAGTTTACCAGGTAAACAACTGTCTTTTCCATTTCACTTCCCCTACCCCCTTTCCCTTTATGCAGCAAAGACCTTTACTTCCACAAACTTTGAGGCAATTATAAATGGCAAATTGATTATCTAGCACCAGGAACTTTCTAGATTATCTGGTCAGCATTTCTGCTTTTTCAAGCACATTTGCATGTTCCCAATGCCCTATTTTTCACAACAGTGTGGTGAGGATCTCGTGGAGGGGAGGGCGTGGGGACTGGCTGGAGGTGGGCAAAGGGAGGGGAAAAGGGGGACATCTGTAATAGTGTCAACAATAAAGTTTTTAAAATTAATAAAAGAGATAAAATGCCCTATTTTTCCAGTAGAGAAAAGTGACTGTGCAAACCTACTCAATCACCTTTCAGTGCATTTACTAGGGCCCTTCGGAACTCAAGAGTGCCACCCTTTTGTTATGCTGGTAATTGGGTGTAGTGACATCCATTTTCTTTGTTCCCTGTCTCCACCAGGCATATCTTGTCCATCTCAACATCATTTTAACGGTTTTCATCAATGTCATCTTTAAACTCACTATTTTAAAAGATGATGGAGGCTTATAGAGTATAAATCAGAGAAAATCTTTCATGTGGAAAACCAGACTTCCATTTGTGTATTGGCGGTGGGCTTGTCTTGAAAGTTATTTATTATTAATCTTACAAAAATAATTTGTCAAGAAATTGGTGACTTCTTAAGTGAAACAGGAATAGTTGGGCTTTCATTCCTGCCAGGACTTCTCAGGTGCCTCGATTATTATAATTCTCATCACTTCACAGGAATATTTCAGTTCTGTTCAAAAAGATTTTTAATTTGGATGACGTTTACCGATTTATTTTGTTGTTGTTGCTTGTGCTTTTGGTCTCTTATCTACAAAACCACTGCTAAATCCAGGTCACAAAGATTTACCTGATGTTTTAAGAGTTTTCTACATTTTTTTAAAGCTATGTGAGCATAGTTTGTATTAAAAACTTACATTTAGAAGCTTAATCCATCTCAAGTTTTTGTATATGATGTCAGATAGGTGTCTAATATCATTATTTCACATGTGGCTAACCAGTTGCCTCAGCACCATTTGTTTATTTAAAGAATGATTCTCTCTGCAAGGTCTTGTCTTGGCACCCTTGTTATAAGTTAATTGACCATGAACATGAGGGTTTATTTCTGGACTCTCAGTTCTATTCCAGTGTTCCATATGTCTATCCTTATGCCAGTACTCTGTCTTGATTACTATAGCTTCACAGTTAAGTTTTGAAATTGGGCAGTGTGAGTCCAACTTTGTTCTTATTTTTTAAAGACCATTTTGGATATTTTGGGCCCTTTACATTTTCGTACTAATTTTAGGACCAGCTTGTCAATTTGTGCCTAAAAGCAAGCTAGGATTTTGATGGAAATTGTCAATAGATATTACAGAAGACCCTTATGGCAGGCAAAAGAAAGATTCATCTGTGGCTTACAGGGAGATGTAGCCTTTAGCATAGACCAAAAGTACATTCTGAAGAGGAAGGGGTAGGGCACAGGACTTAAGTGCATTTGGCACAGGGAGCTGACCTTTAAGGGGATTGGTTGGGGCAAGTATCAAAACAGTGAATATGTGCAAGGGGAATAGAGATTGGCAGGTAGAGTCATGAGATATGGCCAAGATTGGAGTCATAAGACATGATTGGCAGGAGGCAGGTCACAAGGCATGCTCAGTAAGGGGAAGTCACAAGGCATGAGCCAATACCTTCAAGTCTGCAAAATAAACTGATATAATAAATTTTGTGATTAAAGGGACAGTGCAGGGAATGCAGGTCCTCATGTAAATAGTCAGAATTCAAATTGCAGAACTGTTTAGTCATTCAAGCAGGGCCAGAGATCAAATTGCAGGAAGGTCTAGATATTTGCTCACAAAATTGTATTAGAATCTTCAGGATTGAACTTTGGGTCAATTTGGGGAGTAGTACTATCTTAATACTAAGTCTCCCACTCCATGAATATGGGATGTCTTTTTATATATTTAGGTTGTCTTTAATTTTTAAACAATGTTTTGTAATTATCTGAGAATAAGTTTTTCACTTCTTTTATCAAGTTTAAAGTTATTCCTATAAAAGAGCACTTTTTGAGATGAGAATGTTTAGCTTTTCTAAGCATTTGTGACTTGCACAAGCATGACAGAGGGGTTGACTTATATAATAATAACCTGTCAACAGTACTCCTTCATAGAAAGACAGAATTATATTGAAATTATAATCCTGGGTCTTCCATTTACTAGCTTCAGAAATTTGGGTAAATGAATTCCTCTATGCCATTTTCATTATCTGAAAATAAGCTTGTTTGTTTGTTTTTAAAGTTAGTAAGCCCAAGAAATCTTTGTAACAAATGTAGTAATACATGTAGGGTTCAAAAAACTATAATTGGCACATGGTAAGAAGTTAATAAAAATGAGTTATTGCTATTGTTACAATGTTTTCTTTCTTATATTTTTTCTTCCCCAAAACCATTGCTAGGGAGTCACAACTGCATTAAGGTTTGTCCCACTACCTTCTGGTATGTTGAGGCAGAAGAAAGGCTGAGAAAAACTATTCCATCTCTTAGACACTGCGGTTTTCTTATTGTTGAAGAGCTTGTCTAGGAAGCCACCAATGTCTGCTATGCTTCATGCGATTCTGGGGTTCATTTTGTTGGTGTTTTACAGCTGGCCAGCTGGCTGGAAACTCCTCCGTCGAGATGTACCGTCAAGTGCTCCTGTCTGGTTGTCGCTGTGTGGAGTTGGACTGCTGGAAAGGACGGACTGCAGAGGAGGAACCGGTCATCACCCATGGGTTCACCATGACGACTGAAATATCCTTCAAGGTAGAGGGAATGATTATTGCTAAGAGAGGCAACGGGGGTGGGGGGGAGGTGGGGGGAAGCCACCTAAAGTAGAAAGTCCTAGTGGTTACAGTTAAGTCCATAGGCCTTTAATCATCTCTGCCATTTCAGAGGTTACAGTTTAGCAGTTTATTCATGGGTAGTGGGCACCACGTGAATTGACTCTTACTAACGAAATCTAAGCTGTTTTATGAAAAGAAATGCCAGTGTATTTAGCGCTCTTATTCTTTTATTCTTGCATTTTAACATTATGAAATGTAACATAAAAATACATACAACTTATTTGTGCATATTAATGAATGGATATACAGTTTACGCCATGTAATCTAAATCAATAAATAGAAACTGATTGGTATCCCAGAAACACCTTATGTACCCATTTCCATCAGAATGACCTCCTTACCCCAGAGAAGACCACCAGACCACCTTCCTGACCCCTCCAGTGATCACCCTTTGCTTTTCTTTAGAGCTGTTCTAGTTTATGTACAGCTCTAAACAACATAGTGTCACCACTTCTTAAACTTGACATAAGTGGACTCATACTCTAGTGTGCATTATTCTGTTTCTTGCTTCTTTCACTCTGCATCAGTGGGAGATTTCATCAATATTACTGCATGTATCTCTAGCTTTTTGCTTTCTAGATGATGATGATGATGATGATGATGATGATGATGATGATGATATTAATGCCTACTATTTATTATCATACACTGTTTTATTCTGAGATGCCAGAATGGAATATTGACTATTACATGCCACTTTGTAGCACATTGGTACCTAGGGAGTCAAAGACCCTAAGAACACACCTGTAAGTTAAAGTTGGGTTTATTGGCTTATGCAACAAGGGAGCACACACGTCATGGGGAACCGTGGTGTCTCAGTACAAACGTGTTAAAGAAGACCTGCAGGATTTGGGCATGCATTAGGTGATTTGAGGAGGCGAGGCTCAAAGAAGCAGGGTTTTTCTGTGGATTTCTGTCAGGAAGCAGAGACAATTGTATGATTAGGTATCTTATCTTACCTAGAAAGCAGGACTAAAGCTGTAATTTATAAGAAGCATCAGCCATTCTTATTAGCTGGGAATAGCCATCTCCCTTCTTTCCATTTATGGCTCCATCCTACCCATCCTACAGCATAAAGAGGCCCACTTTCATGCATTTAGACCAGGGGTGGGCAAACTTTTTGACTCGAGGGCCACAATGGGTTCTTAAATTGGACCGGAGGGCCGGAACAAAAGCATGGATGGAGTGTTTGTGTGAACTAATATAAATTCAAAGTAAACATCATTACATAAAAGGGTACGGTCTTTTTTTTTTTTTAGTTTTATTCATTTCAAACAGGCCGGATCCGGCCCGCAGGCCATAGTTTGCCCACGGCTGATTTAGACACTGAAGTTCCTCCTTCTCTAAGAACAGTTCTCAAGGAGCTTAGGGCCACTTGGGTGGGAATATCAGGGGTCCTGGGTACCTAGAAAGTGACCCAGAAAGGGGATATGTGACTTTACACATTTTCTTGGCTGTCTCAGGTTTCTCACATCTTTGGAAGGGAATTAGCAGAGAAGGGCTAGAGGACAACCCCTATAGCACAGGTCCCATCGTGTGAGCCCCATTGCCGGGGTTGCCTGGTTCTGAGGGCAGAACTGACTCTAGGTCACTAACTCTTGCCCTAAGCAACCAAAACAAACAAACAAACAAACAAACAAAAAAACAGAACCCAGGTATTTGGGGCACTAAGGTAGAGTGGCAACAGGGCCATTGAAAATGGGGAGGGTGGAGCGTTGAGAGGCTAGAATATTGGATGAGTTAGATGTTTATGTCACCGAGATTAGACACAAAGCTTTGGATGAAGAAGAAAAGGACAGTGAGCCACTTGCCAAAGTCTTTGTTGAATGAGGGGGAGCTCAGTAGATAGCAGGTGTGAGGACATGGTAAAAACTGGCTTGGCTGCTTCATGAGAACTGGGTTTTTGTTTCATTTTAAAATAAGATTGGGAAGTTATGTTTCAGAAGTAGCATAAGGAGCAACAAATTCCCAGTCTCCAGCTTTTAGGCCTCGGGCACTTGCAATGTGATAAATAGCTACCACTTCAGAGAGCAGCAAAAAAGATAAAAGATTTTAAAGAACAGACAGGTTTCAGTTGGGGTAAATGGTGTCCTGATCAAAGGTACTAAGTTTGACAGCAATAAAAAATGTGTTCAGAAGTAATATCACTAGCACCTTAAAATGTGTTAAATATGTTGTGTCTAGGAAATCTAAGTTTTCATGATTTCTTAAACTGAAGCTGCAGTACAATTATTAGAGGAAAAAAATGCACCCTTCACTAAATTTTACAACAAAGCTTAATATGGGGTTATCTCAATTCTGATCAAAATCTTCAAAAGTTGTATCTGCTCCTAAAATTGACCACTCTTAAGATCTTTTTGTTTTATTTAATGGGAAATCAAAGGGTTTTTTGTTTCATTTTCATAGTCTCCTACCCTCCCAGTTCCTGCCAATGTCTTTTGTCAGACATCTGTGATACCAACCACAATCTGGTTGGACTCTTTTTTTTTTTAATCCTCACCCCAGGAGTGAGGATATATTTTCCCCCATTGATTTTTTTTTTTTAAGAGCGTGGAAAGGAGTAGGGAAGGGGGGAGAGAGAGAAATATCGACGTGAGAGAGACACATTAATTGGTTGCCATCTGCTTGAACCAAGGTACATGCCCATGATTGGGAATTGAACCCAATCATGACCCTTCAGATATGGGCCAATCTCTAACCACTGAGAAAAACTATTCAGGGCTGGTTGAACTCTTTAAGAAAAAGTAGAGGACAGATGACTCTGATGTGGGGTGAGCAATTTGGGCTCATCTGTCTGTTGATGGATGGAGATGATCCTGAGGGAACCATTATTGAGCTAAGGGACTAATGGCCTTGTGCACTGACCCCTTTCCAAGACGGCCCACCGACCCCCTTGCCCCTTGCTCATGTGAATTCATTTATTTATTTATTTTTATTAAGGAAATACCTTTTCTTAAAAATTTATACTCCTCAAGGTTTTTGAATTCCTTCTAAGGCATATTTGTTTTATGTGAGCATTGACTTTTTGGCCTCGGCCATCAAGTCGGCTTAGAGTGACTCTCCCTGTGCACTCAACCGTACAAGTGGTTCTTCAAACTTATCTGTGATCTCAGAACCACAGGCTGATTGAATGTCTATTCCCCAGCTCCAGAGGCACAACTTCTCAACCACATCCACACGCTTGCTGACAGATTCAGAGACTAAAGGCTAAATCTAGCCCAGAATATGTTCTCTCCCTGCTGGAGCTGAGAGAATCGGGTGGCCAAAGAGAACAGCAAACCCATATCCCCTGATGGTTGGTTTACCCAGCCATGTTTCTTGCTGATATGCTTTTGCAGGATAGATCATTCTTGCAAAGATATGGGTAGTGGTGGTTGACAAGGATAAGTGTGGGGTGTAGAAATGCCTGTTTTGTGGACAAATCTACAGAGCAGGAATTCTCTACATCAGGACAGGCACTAGGGTGAGGCACCTCCAATGCAAAATTTAACGTCATGTAAATGCAGAGCTGACACCTGAGGATGAATCTCTTTAAATTTCCCTTTTGGACACCTCACTTGCCTCTCCCTGGTCCCAGCCCTGCTCTGCATGATTACCAGCATGGGGTCTGCTTTCCAGAAACCACTGTGTGCAGTGACTTTGTAAGAAAGGGTAAGAAGAGAAATGAGGGACAAGGCCCTATGTGATTGATCTTACCCCCTCCGCCCCCGCCCCCCCCCCCCCCCGTGCCCCTTATCATTGTCCCTCTCCCTCACTCAGCCACAACTTCACTGGCCTCCTTCCTGTTCCTTGATCATGGTCGGCAGGTCCCACCTCACAGCCTATGCACTGGCTGTTCCCACTGCCTGGAATGCTCTTCCCCCAGGTGTCTGCACGGTTCACCTCTTACCTCCTTGAAGCCTTTCTCAAATGCCACCTTCTCAGTGGGGCTACTGGGAGCACTCTTTTTAATACTGTAACAGCCTTCATGCCCACTCCCACACGCCTGATTCACTCCCCACCTCCTCTTTATTTTTTCTACTTATCAACTGGCATTTATCACCTTCTACCACTCTGCTTAGTTTACTTAATTATTATGTTCCTTATTGATTAAGGTATTACATATGTGTCCTTATCCTCTCATTGCCCCCCCACCCCGTTCATGCCCTTACCCCCCTGATGTCTGTGTCCATTGGTTAGGCTTATATGCATGCATACAAGTCCTTTGGTTGATCTCTCCCCCTTACCCCCACCCTCCCCTACCTTCCCTCTGAGGTTTGAGCATCTGATCTATGCTTCTCTGTCTCTGGATCTGTTTTTGTTCATCAGTTTATGTTGTTCATTATATTCCACAAATGAGTGAGTGAATACTGTGCTGCTTCCTTTTTACAGCAGTGTAGTATTCCATTGTGTAGATATACCACAGTTTTTTAATCCACTCATCTGCTGATGGGCACTTAGGCTGTTTCCAAATCTTAGCTATTATAAATTGTGCTTCTATGAATATAGGGGTGCATATATCCTTTCTGATTGGTGTTCCTAGTTTCTTGAGATATATTCCCAGAAGTGGGATCACTGGGTCAAATGGGAGTTCATTTTTAGTTTTTTAAGGAAACTCCATACTGTTCTCCACAGTGGCTGCACCAGTCTGCATTCCCACCAGCAGTGCATGAGGGTCCCTTTTTCTCTGCATCCTCGCCAGCACTTGTCATTTGTTGATTTGTTGATGATAGCCATTCTGACGGGTGTGAAATGGTACCTCATTGTCATTTTGATTTGCATCTCTTGTATGATTAGTGACTTTGAGTATGTTTTCATATGTCTCTTTGCCTTCCTTATGTCCTCTTTCAAAAAGTATCTATTTAGGTACGTTGCCCATTTTTTAATTGGGTTATCTTCCTTTTGTTAAATTGTATGAGTTCCCTGTAAATGTTGGAGATTAAACCCTTGTCAGAGATAACATTGGCAAATGTTCTCCCATGCAGTGGGCTATCTTGTTGTTTTGTGCACTCCCCATTAAAATGCCAATGGCATATTTCACAGACCTAGAACGAACTCTCCAAAAATTCACCTGGAATAAAAAAAGACCTTGAATAGCTGCAGAAATCCTGAAAAAGAAGAACAAAGTAGGTGGGGTCTCAATACCAAATATCAAGCTGTATTACAAAGCCACTGTTCTCAAAACTGCCTGGTACTGGCACGAGAACAGACATAGATCAAGGGAATAGAATAGAGAACCGAGAAATCGACCCAAACCACTATGCTCAATTAATATTTAACAAAGGAGGCAAGAGAGTCTCTTCAATAAATGGTGTTGGGAAAGTTGGACATATACATGCAAAAAATGAAACTAGATCACCAACTTACACATACACAAAAATAAACTCAAAATGGATAAAGGACTTAAACATAAGACAGAAAACCATAAAAATCTTAGAGGAATACTTGTTTATTGTCTGTCTCCTTTTACCAGCGTGTAAGCTCCACAAAGACAGGATCTTTTTTTTGTTCCCTAATCTGTCCTAAGCACTTTGAAAAGAATCTGGTATATAGTAGGTCCTCAATAAACATGTTTTAAAATGATGAAGTTTCCCATTCTAAAGAAAGAAAAAAAAAGACAAATTACAGCATAGCTTTAATTTTTAGTCTTTCTAGCCTCTGTTGATCAGATAAATGAACTTTGTCTTTCTCTGTTTTCCCATGTGAAATTCCAAGTATAATATACAGTGGGGCCTTGACTTACGAGTTTAATTCGTTCTGAGACCGAGCTCGTTAAGGAGCTCGTTAACTCAAATTATTCTGTCAACTCAATGCAAAAAATCGGCGGAGAGACAGCTGGTATCTCAAAAAACTCGTTAGTCGGGACACTGGTAAGTCAAGGTCCCAGTGTATTGGAGGGTAGTCTAAAGATTCTCCCAATGTTTGCCAGTTTGGTCTTCCCTAAGTATTTGGACGTGACCTTCACAGTCTAATTAGCCTATATAGCCACAGCGTGTTTTGCAGCAGCTACATAAACTGATTGTTGAAGTTTGTCATTTTTATGTCACACAGTTTATCTGCTCTCAGCCTGTGTAATCAGGAAAGCTTCTGGGCGATATATCCCCCAAAGTGAGCATCCCTACTTGCAGTTGCCTACTATTTATTGTATGAGCCAAATAAAAGGTTATGTTCTGGAAAGTGGGACAGGCTGTAATTCACTCTCTTTCTGGAGAGGCTTTTATTTTGCACGAGGGATTTATTTATTATTTACCTCATTTATCTGCCCTTCTGTTTCTCTGCCTCATTGCCTTAGCCTTTCTGATGGTCATGACATAGTAATTCGCCACTTGGTCTTCATTCTCTCTGCTCCCTCTCAGTTTCCTTCCTCCCCACAGGGGACGCTCACCCACCCACCCCATCCCCAAGCTGCTCCTTTTTCTCCCTCCTTGGCCAGCTACTTTGTAAGCAGCAATTGCACAAGATGGAAAACTGGATAATGTGATAACATATATGATGAAAACATATTAAATTTGAGGATGAGATTAAATGGAGCATTTCTGAAAATAAAGATTCATTCTATGCGAGAAATAATAATTTAGGATGCAATGTAACTGCTACATAAATGCTCACATAAAATGGTTATCAAATGCACCCTGCTGTTCGTCAAGGATAAAGGATTTCAAGGGCAGATTTTGCCCTGGAGGATAGTAATTGAGCCATATGGTTTATAGATTATTGAACCTAGTGTTAGCAGTTTCTGAAAAATGGTTTGGGCTTAATAAGGAGCAGTTGGGCAGTGAGGTTCTTTCACATTCCGGTGTCCACTAATGATGGTTTATATGAAG